>NW_026988513.1:600000-1200000 GCF_030222135.1 Aotus nancymaae | reverse complement strand
CATATGTATATGTACACACACGTGTATATTTCTGATACATAATGTAACAAAAAGTAGATTCATTGTTGCCTGGGGCTAAGTATGGGGAGGGGAGGTGAGATTGACTATAGGAAGATGAAACAGCTTTTTGTGGAATCAGAATATTCTCTTTTAATTATGATGGTGTTTATAGGAGTGTACACCCTTGTCAAAGTTCATTTGAATGTACTGTTAAAATAGGTAGATCTTATTGTATGTAAAATATACCTTAATAAAATTGATTTTTAAAACCATATAACATTTTTGGGATAAGCGACAATTTGAACATGTGCTGAGTATTTCATGACATTAAAAAACTACTGTTAATTGTATGGGTATGAATCAGTTATTATGGTTAAGTTTGTTTTTAAGGGTTCTTATTGTGAGAAGTGTGTAGTGAAATATTTACAGACAAAATTATATGATGTCAATATTGGTCTTTTTAAAATATAGGCAGCAGGGGAAAGGGAAGATACAGTAATGTTGGCCATCAGTCAATAATTGTTGAAGCTGGATATTGAGTACACGGGAACTCATTAAACTATTTTCTCCACTTTTATAAAAACTTGAAACTTTCCAACATAAAAAATTCTTTTACATGCTTTAAACACATGAATTATGTGGCAAATTATTCAATTAAAAATGTAAACTGAGTAACTTTATTAAGTGACAGATACTATAGAACATATACAAGCATAAAGAATGGTCTCTTTGGAACCATCATGGAACTCATGATTAAACTCACAATCTAGGAAATGACAAGTAATAGAAAAAATTATATGATGAGAGTAGACGAGACCTTTTATGAGTCAACATTAGGTTCCAAGAGAATTAAACTCTACAATAAGAGATTAGAAGATAGAGGTTTCTTTGTCTTCAAGATAAAAATCTGGAAAGAGTCCACCAGAATTGGTAGCACTGTCAGAGCCATCAGAGCTGGCACCTGCAACAGTGCAGTTCACAATCATTGTCTCATTTAACCTTTTTCCAGCCCAGTAAAGAAGATACTGCCCAAGGTCACATCTAAACGTGAGGATTTGATCCTGGATCTGAAACACTTTTCATGAAAAGAATTAAAAAATAACACCTCACATTTTTCCTTATTGCTTCACTATCGATACTCAGTTTAATTTTACCAAGATTAAAGAATCAGATAGCCGGGAGTGGTGGTTCAGGCCTGTAATCCCAGCATTTTGGGAGGCTGAGGTGGGCAGATCATGAAGTCAGGAGATGGAGATCATCCTAGCTAACATGGTGAAACCCTGTCTCTACTAAAACTACAAAACAAAAAATTAGCCAGGCATGGTGGCACGCACCTGTAGTCCCAGCTACTCAGGAGGCTGAAGCAGGAGAATCACTTGAATCCGGGAGGTGGAGGTTGCAGTGAGCCGAGATCGCGCCACTTCACTTCAGCCTGGGTGACAGAGCAAAAATAAAAAAGGATTAGATAGAGGTTTTGTGAAAATTTTGAACTTTTTAATACTCTTGAATACACCATTATTCTTCATTAAGTCCAATTGCATATCATAATTTGCACATTCTTCTCTATTAATGTAGTATCACTACCACTAGTCTAATATTTATTAGCCAAGATAAGGATAATTTTCTACTTCAAAGAAAATTATCTAGCTCAAAAAACAATACAGCTTAAATGAAAATAAAGGGGAAGAAAAATAATTCAAACTCTTTGATAGGGAATCTTTAAATGGTAAAACTATAGATTGATAACAATCATTCCCTGAGAGGGCATATTGGTGGAACAAAGAATAGCTTGATTATAATCTGTCCTGACAACAAAGTTGGCCCCATAGATTGTAAGTGAATGGTAAAGGCAATGTACAAAAAAAAAAAAAAAAAAAAAAACTTACATGTAAAGGACTTTGAAAGTTAAGGATGTAAGCCTGAGATGCAATTCTATTTGTATGTGAAATTAATAGTAATATGAATAGATGTCTGCATTTCTATAGCTTGAAAGAACTTGGCAAAGAAGTTATAGGAATTTCACTAAGTTCAAAAGGCAGAATTACGGCAAAATATTGCCAGTATTATGTAAGACAGGTTATTTATATTTTTGCAAGCAAATATAATGGTAAATCAGTCTACTTTGCCAGCATGGATTCTAAGCATTATACTCAGTGTTAAAATTCTGCCCATTTAGTGATGTAGTCTTATATAATTCTGTCAACCCTTTCCAGGTAGTCAGAGTGTACCAACAGACTGGTGTACAATCTACTTTAGGTAATAATACAACCTCCATCTTTGAAGGTTGAGTTAATTAGAAAGTAGCTGACAACTTCTTGAAAGGCAATCACGTCTTCTCCAGGCTAAACTTGAACCACAAAGTCCAAGGCTCACAGGATCATTTATGAAAGCGATAAAGGAGACCTCAGAATAGGTGGATTTGGGCTTAGCACCAGAATCTGCCAAAGAACTAATTAGGAATAATGTAGAAATCAGATTTTAAGCCATTCTTAGAAAGCCATTCCCTACTATCTTTAACACAGATACCATAAGTTTATTCTTTATTTGTTGATCCTCTAAAACTAGAATGCCCATAGAATTTATTGTCCCAAGATGCTTTTAAAAACGGAAGGGGACCATTTTAATAATAGCACAGAGGCAACACACAGACACTGTTCTGAGCAACTGAGATTTGTAGTCAGGTCGTCTAAAACCATAGCATGCACTATGATCAAGTTGGATTTATTCCAGGGATGCAAGGATGGCTCAATATATGCAAATAAATTAATATGATTCACCACATAAACAGAATTAAAAACAAAAACCATATGATCATCTCAATAGATGCAGAAAAGCATTTGATAAAATTCAGAATCCCTTCATGATAAAAAACCCTCAACAAACTAGGCATAGAAGGAACATACCTCAAAATAACAAAAGCCATATACAACAAACCTATAGCCAACATCATACTGAATGGGGAAAAGTTGAAAGTATTCCCCCTAAGAATTAAAACAAGACAAAGATGCCCATTTTCACCACTTTTATTCAACGTAGCATTGGAAGTTCTACCCAGAGCAATCAGGCAAGAGAAAGAAATAAAAGGCATCCAATTGGAAAAGAGGAAGTCAAATTATCTCTGTTTGCTGATGATATGATCCTATATTTAGAAAATCCTAAAGACTCCTTCAACTACCACTGGATTGGATATATGAATTCAGTCAAGTTTCTGGATACAAAATCAACACACAAAAATTAGTAGCATTTCTATACACCAATAATGACCAAGCTGAGAACCTAATCAAGGACTCAACCCCATTTACAATAGCTACAAAAAAAAAAAAAAAGTAAAATACTTAGGAATATATTTAAAGAAGGAGATGAAAGATCTCTACTAAGAAAACTATAAAACATTGATGACACAAACAAATGAAAAACCATCCCATGCTATTGGATTGGAAGAATCATTATTGTCAAGAAGACCATACTGTCCAAAGCAATCTATAGATTCAATGCAATTCCTATCAAAATATCAACATAATTTTTCATAAAATTGGGGAAAAAATCCTAAAATTCATATGGGACCAAAGAACCCAAATAACCAAAGCAATCCTAAGTAAAAAGAACAAACCTAGAGGCATCACATTATCTAACTTCAAATTATACTACAAGGCTATAGTGACCAAAACAGTATGGTACTGGTTTAAAAACAGATATCTAGATCAATGGAATGGAATAGAAAACCCAGAAATGAAGCCACCTACCTAAAGCTAACTAATCTTCTACAAAGGCAGCAAGAACATACACTGGGGAAAGGACATCCTATTCAATAAATGATGCCGGGTGCTGGAAAACTTGGATAGCCAGATGCATAAGTATAGGACCTATATCTCTCACCATATACAAAAATTAACTCAAGATGGATTAAAGACTTAAATATAAGATGTGAAACTATAAAAATTCTAGAAGAAAACCTAGGAAAAACTTTTTTTTAAAGAGATGGGGTCTCCCTCTCACACCCAGAATAAAGTGCAGTGGGACAAACATGGTTCACTGCAACCTCAACTCCCTGGGCTCAAACAATTCTCTTGCCTCAGCCTGTTGAGCAGCTAGAACTACAGGTGCACACCACCATGCCTGGCTAATTTTTTAAAATTTTTTTGGGCCGGGCGCGGTGGCTCACGCCTGTAATCCCAGCACTTTGGGAGGCCGAGGCGGGTGGATTACGAGGTCAAGAGATCGAGACCATCCTGGTCAACATGGTGAAACCCCGTCTCTATTAAAAATACAAAAAATTAGCTGGGCATGGTGGCGCGTGCCTGTAATCCCAGCTACTCAGGAGGCTGAGGCAGGAGAATTGCCTGAACCCAGGAGGCGGAGGTTGCGGTGAGCCGAGATCGCGCCATTGCACTCCAGCCTGGGTAACAAGAGCGAAACTCCGTCTCCAAAAAAAAAACAAAAAAAAAAAAAAAAATTTTTTTTGTAGAGACAGGGTCTTACTACATTGCCTAGACTGTTCTTGACCTCCTGGGCTCAAGAAATCCTCTCATCTCAGCCTCCTAAAGTGCTGAAATTACAGGTAAAAGCCACTATACCTGGCCAAAAAATTCTTCTGAATATTGGCGTAGGCAAAGAATTCATGACTAAGACTTCAAAAACAAATGCAACAAGAACAAAAATAGACAAATGGCACCTAATTAAACCTAAAAACTTCTACACAGGAAAATACATAATTAACAGAGTGAGTAGACCACCTACAGAATGGGAGAAAATATTGTCAAATTATGAATTCAACAAAGGACAAATATCTAGAATCCATAAGGAACTCAAACAACTCAACAAGAAAAAGACAAATAACCTCACTAAAATGTGGTCAAAGGACACGAACAGACAGTTTTCAAAAGAAGACATACATATGGCCAATAAGCATATTTTTAAAATGCTCAGCATCACTAATCATCAGAGATAATATGAAATAAAACCACAATGAGAGATCATCTTATACTAGTCAGGATGGCTATTATTAAAAAGTCAGAAAATAACAGATGGTGAAGATGTGTAGAAAAGGGAATGCTGATGTACTGTTGGTGGAAATGTGAATTAGTACAACTTTTATGGAAAACAATGAGGAGATTTTTCTAAGAACTAAAAATTGAATTACCATTTGATTCAGCAATCTCACTACTGGATATCTACCAAAAAGAAAAGAAATTATTATATAAAAAGGTATCTGCAATCATACATTTATCACAGCACTATTCACAATAGCAAAGATACACAACCAACTTAAGTGTCCATCAATGTATGATTGGATAAAGAAAACGTGGTATATACATACCATGCAATACTACTTAGCCATAAAAACAAATGAAATCCTGTCTTTTGCAGCAACATCAATGGAACTGGAGGCCATTATATTAAGTAAAATAACTCAGAAGCAGAGAGTCAAATAACACGTGTTCTCGCTCACGACTGGGAGCTAACTAATATGTATATATGGACACAGTGGAACTAATAGACATTAGAGACTCAGAAAGGTGGGAGGAAAGTAGGTAAGGGCTGAAAAATGACCTAATGGGTACAGTGTTCACTATTTGAGTGATGGTTACACTAAAAGCCTAGACCACACTACTACTAAATATATCCATGTAACAAAACTTCACACGTATCCCCAAATCTATAAAAGTAAAAAATACACAATTTTTAAAAAATAAATGAAACTACAAAATGTTCTCCTGAACAACGGGGCATATCATTTTACAAAGACCTTCTGTGTACCACGCAACACGTACCACCCGCATAGCTTCTATTTTCACTTGCCAAGGTCTTCATATTCTGATATCGATGCCCAGATAGCATCACTGACTTCTGATAATTTCGGAATACTGTTCTACCTCATGTATGCACAGCATATCTCTGGGCCATGCTGTTTTTATGTATGTTCTTGTCTCTGGTTTACATGGAGAAATAGGCCATATAACAGGAAATGTCATCAAGTCAGAGGACAGTACAAGTGAGGACCTCAAGACCACTCCAACCATTCATGGTTGTCCATTTTTACGGGTCATGTATCTCTCCTACCATCTTTGAAGTCATAAAGCTGAATGAAAAAAATCAATACATTTCCTTCAATGTCAGAAAATTCTGCGCTCAATTAACAGTCAAAATATTATCTTCCAAATAAGACTACTTCTATATACTGCCACGGAGTGATCTCCAGGATGTTTTGAAAAGTTAAAGATGAAGTAGATCGTACTAACTGTATATAAAATTTTAACACTACCTACATGGAGGGATATATAAATACATATATGTTGGCTTAGTTATTTTAAATAGAATTATGTTGTGGGCTAAGTTGTGTCCTCTCAAAATGTGTATGTTGAAGTCCTAACCCCTAGTACCTCAGTACCGTATTGCATTGGAGATAAGGTCTTTAAAGAAGTAATGAAATTAAAAGGAGGGGCCTTTATGGTGGGCCTCAATCCAATCTGACTGCTGTCCTTAAAAGAAAAGGAAATGTGGATATACAGAGAAACACGAGAGGTGCACATGCACAAAGGGAAGACCGTGTAAGGACACAGAGAGAGATCCCAGATGAAGCCAACACCTTGATCTTGCACTTTCAGCCTCCAGAGCTGTAAGAAAATAAATTTCTGGGCCGGGTACAGTGGCTCATGCCTGTAATACCAACACCTTGGGCAGCCGAGGTGGGTGGATCACTTGAGACCAGCCTGGCCTACATGGCAAAACGCTGTCTCTACTAAAAATACAAAAATTAGATGGGTGTGGTAGCGGACACCTGTAATCACAGTAGCTGGGAAAGCTGAGGCAGGAGAATCACTTTGACCCCAGGAGGTAGAGGTTGCAGTGAGCCAAGATCATGCCATTGTGCCACTGTACCCCAGCCTGGGCGACAAGAGCAAAACTCCATTTCCAAAAAAAAAGAAAAAGAAAATAAATTTTCTATTGGTTAAGGTACCCAGTCTGTGATATTTTGTTTGGCAGCCCTAGCAAAATAATATAAAGAGTAATTTTTAAAGTTTTATCAAACGGTTACCTATAGGATGGAGGAGGGAGCAAATGTGGGAAAAAATATTGATGAAAACTAAATTTCCCTGAATATGCTTCATGTTATAACTTTGACTTTAAAACCACGTCAATATTCAAGTCAGGTACAGTAGCACATACCTGTTGTCCCAGCTACTCAAGAGGCTGAGGTAGAAGGATAGCTTGAGCCTAGAAGTTTGAGACCAGCCTGAGCAACATAGAGATATCCTGTGTCTTAAGAAAAAAAAAAAAAGTCAGTATTACTTACTTGTTAAATAAATGAAGAAAATAAAAAATGAAATACACCAGATGATGCTAACTAAAGGCTATAGTTTAAATATGCTCCCCAAAGTTTGTCTTGAAAACTTAATTGCCTTTGCAAATACTGCTAAGAGGTGGGGTCTTTAAGAAGTAAGTAGGCCATGAGGGATCTACCTCCAGGAATGAATTAATGCTGTTATTGTGAGAATGGGGTTCCTGATAATTTTGGGCCCCTTCTTCTCTCCCATCCCTGTGCTCACTTCCACCTTCAGCCCTTCCATCATGGAATGACTGTTACTAGATGCTGATGTCATGCTCTTGGACTTCCCAGTCTCCAGAACTGTTAAGAAATAAACATCTTTTCTTTATCAATCACTCAGTCTTAGGTATTCTGTTACAGCAACAGAAAGTGGACTAAGACACTGAATATCAAGTTAATGGCTTAATAACTGGAGAATAATTATCTCAAATTAATTTAGAGTTTGGTAACTTGACTGTGTAGATGGTGGAATATATACCCTAAGGGCCAAAAAACAAAAAGCAAAAACAAAGTCCACAAGTATAATTTCGAACTGTTTTCAGTTATCACATTGTTAGTAATAAAGCAGGAATTGATATTCTAAAATAACAATAGAAAGATTGAGATATACATACACACAGTGATGATAAAGCAAGTAAGTAATTACACTGATGTGACTGACATTCAGCATAGAGACACGTTAAATTGAAAAATGTCCTAGAAACAATAAACCTATATAGATGGATGGATGAACAGATAGGTAGGTAGATAGACACACTGAGAGAGAGAGAGAGAGAGAGAGAGATATTCTCCTTACATTGTTCCTACATGATTTATTAGCATGGGTTTTACTCTGAGTAACCCAACTGTGCATTCAACTCCTGCTCAAATTTTGAATAAGGGGCCTGTTCACAGTTGAAGCAAGGGCTTCTGACTTTTCTTTTTATTTCTGGAACACCGGCTAGGTATTGGCCATAGACAAGGATTAAATGACCCCAAGAAATTTCTCATTCCTCAAGGGACTATTTTTCACTTTTCCAGTTTTTACCCAAAAAGTTTGCTTGATTAATGCCAGAGAATTTGCCTATCTGGGCTTACAAAGATAGTATACCTCTCTAAAATGAGCTCCCAAGTATGAAAGGGAATGAGAGACATAAAGAACATTTAATAAGGGCCTAGAACCTAGTAGTTCAGTTTTTATAATCCTTATGACTGTTATTCTCACAGATTAAAAAAAGATGAGGTCTAGGAACTTGCCTGGTAGGGGAGAAATACAAACCCAAGGTTACCGGTCCCCGGAGCCCACACCCACCTAGAGTGGCAATGCCTTCTCTGGAGTTAAACGGGAGAGTTCACCCCCGTATCCACTCCAAATGCACAAACCTAGATTGTGGGTCCAGGTTTGAGGGTGCACTGGCCAAGACAAGGGACACGGATCCCTCCCCAGCTCCATGGTCCCTGTAAGGACTCTGTTTTGTTTGTATATCTTCATATTCATATATCTAAACTGGGTCTCATTTGCCACTGCTCCTCTTTTGCCCAGAGTTGTATGACAGCAAGATGATGCAGCTCTCGCCAAGGATGTGAGTCAGTTCTCTTCACAGAAAGATCGTCTCCTTCCTTTGATACATATCAGGGAAGGTCTGATTTTTAATTTACTGTGGATGGTTACAGCCTTAAAGTTAAAGAGAGAGGACTGGATCACTCATTACAAACAGAAGTTAAATCTTCTTGTTCTGCTTGTAAAACTCAAAATTTAAAGAACTTCAGGTAAGAGAAACTGGACTAAAACTAGACAATGAGGGTTCCTAAGATGTAGCCAGTTCTGAAGAATGAACTCCATGATCCCACTATCTAAGCTGTCACCTTGTTTTAACGAATCAGTCCTAGGATTTTCCTTCATATATTGATAATATTTTCACACACAGTGCTAGAGTGTGCAGGATTTCATCTCTGAGTGGCAGAATCAGGCAGCTTTCTCAATGACCCCTAATCTTTGTCATACTGTAGATGACCTAGCTTTGTATCTGCACATCTTTGCTCTTCCTTTTATCCTTCTTTCTCTCTTTCCCACCATTATCAGGCCTGCCTCCCTGCCTCTCTCCACTCCTCAGGACCTACCACCAAACAACTACTTAATTCAGTGGGTATCCAATGGCTTTCTTGCTGCTTGTAATCCCTGAGCTCTCAAAAGGAAGCTTCAAGCACATCCCTTGGTTTTGCACCTGGACAATAATGCCCAGCCAAATCCTGGGATTCTTGGGTTAAACCAAACCCACTGGTCAGGGGACCAAAAGAAGACTGTTCACACATGGTAAATGTACAAACAAATGAGCCTGACCCTATTAAAACACTTTTGGAAAGAAGTAAAAATATAGATATGTAACAATGCCTAAGTTTCCTCTGTCTACTCCCACACCCACCTTTAATCTCTGCATGATTCTTCCAGCGTTTAGCATCTACCAAAAGAATCAACCAGACCATTCCATGGTCTACAACAGAGGACAAAGCACTCCTTTTCTTCGCGTGTGTTTTCACTAAAAGGAAAGGTAAAGAGTTGGGCTTTAACCTGTAGAGGACCTTCACTGCCACCTGACCTCGAGCCCCAAGTCAGGGGCTCCCCAAGGGAGACTCTGCAGGGATTCAAAGCCCTGCATTTTGCCCTGGGACTCTCAACATTAGCCTGGTCTCTAAGCCTCAGGCTCTTCAATTCTTAACAGCATTATACTATAGATTTATCCAGAGTCCCAGGTCCCCACAGGAAGGCAATTTTAAGTTTACCCTCTCTTCAGATCCAGAGGTTAACGTGGCAAGAAATTCAAAGCTGTTCCCAGGTTGCCAGGTGGATGTGATCAAGATTGTTCTATTGTCCCTTTGGGATGGGAGCTTGCGTGCTCTTCTAACGCACAGGGCAAGTCATCAATATTTCCACAGGGAATAACCTCAGGTATTTTAGGAATTAAGTTATTTTCTTCCCAAGATTAGTGTTTAGTAACTGGGTCAGTGAAGCACTGTCAAATTATGGAAAGCGTTAAATTTGCAGATAGTTTCTATAAATTAAGTTAGTTCTTGGTGCCCGGAGATACACGCACTATCTTCCTTTGCCTAAAATCGCCACTTAAGAGAGGTCACGAGATCATGGAAATGTGAACTTATCCTTTGCCATAATTTATTCACTTATCTCCATGGAAATTAAAGGGCAAGGCGAGAAATGAGCTAATAGGTGTTTCTTACCCACAAGTATTTGGTCAAGCTCCAGCAGCAGGCATTTATTATTAACCCATCAATGTACTCCCCCAAGGACTGGGAATTAAGGGGCAGAAACATCCAAGCATTTCTGGGAAACTTTAAAAAAAATGCACATGCCTTTTTGCAGTATCTGGTCTCTTCAACTGTACTCAGCCCGAGTGGAGGGTTGAGCCTCAGTTGGGTCGAGGGTGTTGTGGATAGACATGCCTTTCTCCATACATTCCCGGTTTCCCAGCTGTAAAGCAATAGCTAAAATGGATACTGACATCAACCGCAAATGGAAAGAGCAGTTTGATTTCTGGTCTTAACAGAAGACAATGATTTTATCTTCAGCAAATGGCACATTCATGTGGCAAGGATAGGTGAACAGAGCCATGAAGAAAAACAGAAAAAAATCCTGCTCTAGTGGGGCTTCCATTCCAGCTGAGGTAGGGTTTTTGTTTACCCTAGCCAGGTGGTCCATGGCCTGCCATGCCCATGCAGAGGTCTTCCTTCTCAAAGTCCACTTAGGTGGCTGCAAGCAGCCTCTCACCTGCCCATTCCCTAAGTCACTCTAAAAATAGAAAAGTGTTTCCAGCTGAGAATTCACCCACCTCCACCTCACTCTGTTGTCCCCAACCTTTTAAGGCTCCAAACCTGCAGACAGCAGCCCACATTATAGGCATAATAGGTGGATCAGGTCCTTGCCACAAATGAGATCAGGGTAAGGAGAGGGTCCCCTGCAGCTGGGGAGGGGAGGAGGTTGGGTAAGAAAGGAGGAAAGTGGGACATGGAGGTGGAGTAAGCCACCTTCCCTGGTGGCGACCAACACTCCTTGGTGGCAGGATACCTTGGCCCTGGAGTTTCAAAGAGACCTCCCTTGGACTCTGTAGTGACCACAGGTCCCACCTTAGGTTTACCTTCCCCATCAAATAGTCATGTGCTCTCCTACCCTGCCCAACCCCAGCTTCAAGAGAGGATGACATTAATTACGAATGCCTTTTATCCCTGGCCAAATCCATGCCTCTTTACGTCGCTCTCTCTCTCTGTATATATAATATATAGTTATAGATATAAATATATACTTATATACATATAGTCCCATCCCACTTCCATCTCCAGGTCCAGGGAACCATCAACTCTAAGGCTAGAGCTGAGCAAACCCCTCCAGAACAGCTGGTCTCCCAAAAAGAAGCCATTGCCCACCTGGCTCCCAAGGCACATACTTCTGTCAGTCTAATCTCCGAACGCGATGCTTCCCCAAATACAAGAATAACAGAGCTGTGAATGGGGCTGTCATGTTGCCCGCCCCATTGTGAATGCCTTCAAAACTCCCTGAATAAAGATAAGAGAGGATTGTGTACGTTTTCTACACAAATGGTGGAAAGTAATAAAATAAACATCAAAGGTGAGCTCCCACCTACTCGAGGCTCCGTCGCTTTGTGCAACAAAGGCAGGAAAAAGGAGGAAACTCGGCGTGGCAGGGCAGCGGGCTGGAAGTGCACCTTCCCGGGGCCGGGGCGCCCGCTCCCTGGACTAATGACGCCGCGTGGAGATCACGACCCGGGTGCTCTGGGGTGGGGAACGGTCCCCCCTTTCGAGACGGCCCGACACCGGTGCCTTTGAGGTCACAGCAAAAGTCCCAAAGGAAGATTGGAAACACGTGAACCCGCTGTGTTCTTGCCCCCGCCCCCGGGAACACGCCCTCCTCGTCGTTCCTGTTGACTGTCAGATCCCGGGAACCGAGCGGCTGAGCTCGGCGTTTGAGGCTTCCGCAGGGACACAAGTGCAGGCAGAGTCCGGCACCCCGCGCCAGACACAGCCGCCCCAGGGTTAGAGGAGGACGCTGCTGTCCTCCCCCAGGGGCCACCAGCCAGGTAAAATAAGACTAAAGAAAAGTGAAAGTCGGAGCCCATTTGGTGAGCAAGAGTCAAGGTCATCCAAAAAGGCACATAGAATTTCAAGTCCAGGAGTGTATTCATTAAAACAAGAGGAAGAGACAAGATGGTTCTTGAAAGGAGCTCACAAGAAGGGGCATGGCACAAAGCTCGCGAAAGAGGTCACCGCAAAGTGTCCTATGCGCTTTCTGTTCAGCACCTCTGCAGTGACTAGAGGGGTTTGCTTTCCTAATTAGCATCGTTTTCACTACTACAGAAAAGCACACAGGCTGCGTTTAGCTTAGGCCCCAGCAAAGTCCCTGCTCCCCTGGACCCAGCCCCTTCAGGTGTCCCCCTAGGGGAACCGTGGCGTGTCCCCCAGCCAGGCGCACTCGCCCAAGTCGCTTCCCCGAACTCCAGGGCGCAGAGAGCCCTCGCGGCCCGCCAGGGGCTGGGGCCCACACCTGAGCGGAGGAGCCGGAGGGCGGGGCGGCCCCGCGCGCTCACACACGCACATTCACAGACACGCGCACACCCACACCCACAGCGGCGCGCGCGCTCCCCATTGGCGGGAGGAGAAGGGCGGGGCCGGCAGACCCAAAACAAACAACCTGCTCCCAGCGAGTTTGCGGCCGCGCGGTACCGTGGCCTCCGCCTGGTGCGCGCCCGCTGGAGAGCTAGGGAGCTGCCGCCACCCCGGCCACCTCGTTCCCCCACCCCTCGCCGTCCGCGCCCAGGCCCCGCCCCCGCGGAGCCGGCGCAGGGTTATATTGGGCCGGCCCGAAGGTGGAGGCGAGACGCAGCCGCGGCTGGCCAGCGCGGAGATGCTGCCCCTGAGGTCGGAGGCGGGAACGCTGCCGCGGGCGCAGCGGCCTCAGGGACTCGCCTCCGCAGGCGCTCAAGGCTGAAGGCGCCGGATCCTCCCCCACGGTGGTACACACATCATCTGGCACCATTTCCGTGCCCCGAGGACGCCCGCACGGGACCTGGGACCGCCAGTGAAGAACCCCTCCTAGGCTCCTTTAAGGAGCAGCAGATGCGCACGCTGCTTCCCTCCAGCAGGAAAGCCTTCTGAGCCCGGCGCGCTCGGGCACCCGAGGGTGGAACCGCAGCCCCTGCACACACTCACCCCAAAGTCTCAACCTCGAACCGAAGGCGACACCCATCCAACTCCTCCCTCTCCGCCCCTTAGTCCACCCAACACTCACAGCCCCTCCAAAGAAAAAGCCGAGCGAAAGAGGACTCCGGAAAAGTCACTGTGTCTCGCAAGACAAGAAGGAGCTCGCAGGAGAGAAGGGCGAAGACCCCCAGCCCGGGATCGCCATCCCCTTCCCCGGCACCAGCTTCCCTACTAGGACGCGAAAAGGAAGAGGATACGACGCCGAGCAGGGACTGGGTGCGCGGGCATGAAGTTGGAAGTGTTCGCCCCCCGCACGGCCCACGGGGACAAGCCGGCCAGTGACCTGGAGGGCGCGGGCGGCAGCGACGCGCCGTCCCCGCTGTCGGCGGCAGGAGATGACTCCCTGGGCTCCGATGGCGACTGCGCGGCCAACAGCCCGGCCGCGGGCGGCGGCGCCGGGGATCCGCCTGGCGGCGGCGAACAGAGCACGGGCGGCAGGCCGGGCGCGGAGGAGGAGAGCCGGGTAGCGGCGGCGGCAGCGGGGGGCGCAGAGGCCGGGGCGGCGGGGCCTGGCGCGGGCGGCGCGGGGAGCGGCGAGGGCGCGCGCAACAAGCCGTACACGCGGCGACCCAAGCCTCCGTACTCCTACATTGCGCTCATCGCCATGGCCATCCGCGACTCGGCTGGCGGGCGCCTGACGCTGGCGGAGATCAACGAGTACCTCATGGGCAAGTTTCCCTTTTTCCGCGGCAGCTACACGGGCTGGCGCAACTCGGTGCGCCACAACCTCTCGCTCAACGACTGCTTCGTCAAGGTGCTGCGCGACCCCTCGCGGCCCTGGGGCAAGGACAACTACTGGATGCTCAACCCCAACAGCGAGTACACTTTCGCCGATGGGGTCTTCCGGCGCCGCCGCAAGCGCCTCAGCCACCGCGCGCCCGCCCCCGCGCCCGGGCTCCCGCCCGAGGAGGCCCCGGGCCGCCCAGCCGCCCCGCCGCCCGCTCCCGCCGCCCCGGCGTCGCCCCCCACGCGCTCGCCCGCCCGCCAGGAGGAGCGCGGCAGCCCCGCGGGCAAGTTCTCCAGCTCCTTCGCCATCGACAGCATCCTCAGCAAGCCCTTCCGCAGCCGCCGCCTCAGGGACACGGCCCCCGGGACGCCGCTGCTGTGGGGCGCCGCGCCCTGCCCGCCGCTGCCCGCGTTCCCCGCTCTCCTCCCTGCGGCGCCCGGCGGGGCCCTGCTGCCGCTCTGCGCGTACGGCGCAGGCGAGCCAGCGCTACTCGGCGCGCGGGGCGCCGAGGTGCCTCCGGCCGCGCCGCCCCTCCTGCTCGCACCCCTCTCGGCCGCGGCCCCGGCCAAGCCGCTCCGAGGCCCGGCGGCCGGCGGCGCGCACCTGTACTGCCCCCTGCGGCTGCCCGCGGCCCTGCAGGCTGCTTCGGCCCGCCGCCCCGGCCCGCACCTGCCGTACCCGGTGGAGACGCTCCTGGCCTGAGCCGCCCCGCTGGGCCCCGGGACGCCGAGTCTGCGCCGTCGGGGAGGCGGGAACGCGGGCCAGCGGACTTTGCACTTTCAATCCAGAGGAAAATGAATTTTAAAAATCTCCATCAAACGTGCCTTAAAGCTAGAGGATTTTGACAGGAGTGTTTTAACTTAGTCCGGGATATTTTCCTTTGTCTTTTATAACTTTACGGAGGACCAAAGCAATTCTTGTTTTAGTTTCTTGGCGAAGCCTGTCCCTCCCACCCTTCATAAGGATTTTTTTTTTTGTCTTTCTTAACGCCCAGGCTTCCCCTTATTCCTACTGTTTTTGTCGCACCTTCCACTGATTTATGTCCCTCCCCTCCCCGCTAAGTACATCAGGGAACCTTTCCACACTATAAATGATATGACTACTGTTTGGGGTTTCTGGGCCCCCATCCGTGTACGTATATGGCATTTACAGGTATGACTGAGCGTAAGAGAGATGTCAGAGACTCTTCAGTCATGTCTTGCTATTGACCAATGCTTCACTGTGCCAAAAGAGGAAAAAAAAATGTTGGGTTTTGTAATTAAATTATTTATATATTTTTGAAACCTGAATTGAAAATGTTGCAGGCAACGGGCGACAGCTTTATTAGTGGTTCTCTAACTGTGGTCTCCTTGGGCCAACCAGTTTCTTTAGAGGAAAAGTTGATTATGTATGTGGGGTGCCAGGACCACTGCCACTTGAAAGCAAGTGTGATTTTTATTTTTAATATTATTTTATTTGTGTCTGTGTACATATTCATGTATAAATGTTATGAAACCCAAGCATAGTGCTTATTTTTTAATAAAACTCACAACTGACTTAACACGTTGTGGTGATGGGTTGGAAGTGGAGAGATTTTTACGCCTTTCCCCTCTCCCCCCCCAAAATGGGCTCAGGTTGGGTCTCAAGAAACATCCTTTGGAGATCAAAATATTTTCCTGAATAATTCGATAAAGGTATTATAGTATGGGCTTGCAGATTTCCTTACAAGATACACTGCTGCACAAATTTCCAGACAGGACTTCCATTCATGGGCTTTTTAAAACTTGAAAACCAATTACTCCTCTAATTCTAATTAGTCACCTAAGCACTACCAGAACAAACGAGAGGAAAGTGTCCCTCTCTCCCCCAAGAATTCTTTAGCAGGCAAGGTGAGCTCTTAACAAGCCTAGAGTCAAGCAGATATTTTCAGGTAAATAGGTTCTGATTTGGGGCTCAAAAAGTTGGAAACTTAAATTTTGTCTTAAGACTATCTGAATACACCAAGGGTGTCTTCAGGGCAATTTCAAGAGTGATTTAAATGTCACAGTGTTTTTGTCAAAACAAAACCATCCACATTTTTTCATCTGGGTGAGAATCAATGGGTAGTATTTTTTTTTCACTCTCCCCGCATCTGTAAAGATTTCACTGGAAACGGTGGCAGTGTCCTGACTGTTTCAATTGCAGTCTAAAGAGAAAATGCCGCCTGGAGAGGAGGAAGAGACAGTTTCCCATATTACAAATGTAAGGGAGAGTTTGCATCAGTGGGAGTATCAGGGTGAACACCTGTTCCTCAGTAGGTTCCCAGGCAGTAAGGTTCTAACAGTGCATGGATTGCATAATCCTAGAGAGTTAATACAAACTGTAGGAAATGCAGCGACTGGAAACTTAGGCCTTATTGCCATGGCTGCCATTCTTCGGTAGATCTCATATTACCCACGACAGGAGGATGATTTGAGCTCTACATATAGTGAGGTGGGGAAGGAGAGTGGCGTTTATTTCAGGATAGTGTCTTCTGGCAGGAATGTGAGAGAAAAATAATCTTCTGTAAGTTCGGTTAACAGATGATGAGTCTTGACTGATTTGGATTACATCTACGTAATAGTCGTAAAGAGTGATAATAATAGTGTCGAATTGTGGCAAGAAGTAGGCATTTGCGCCCACAGGGCCAATAATCCGACCCAAAAATAAACCTGAAACAGACCAGCAACTATGGGCAGGGCACAAAAGTTTCCCTGGGTAGAAATGATCAGAACTTTTCATGTTGCTTTCCTCTTGAAAACACTTGGAGGAGAGAATCGGGAGAGGAGGGGAGTCAGCCAGCTCAGTCCTTTCCACCTCTGGTTTCAGGGAACCCTGTCTCTCTCGCTGCGTGCCTCACCCACAGAGGCAAAGTGCCGCCTACTTTAACATCTTTTTGTAAAGCCAGTTTTCAGTCCTGCAGAGGGAGATTTAAAGTCGCTTCTGATTTATTCGTGTTAACACAGAAAACAGCAAAGTGAAAGACAAAGGTAGTGTTCCAAAAATCACAGCTGTTCGGCTCTCCCCTCAAAAGAAAAAATAAATCCTTCTTTGCTAATGAACACGCCGGAGTCTGGAAGACTGCTGTCCCCTCCTGGCTTCTGGGCCCCTTCTCTGTTTCCCCAGGGACTGTAAGGGTTTCTAAAGTCCTCAGGGTCGCATGAGTTTTGCACCCCTATTTCATGACCAGTTCCAAGCTCGGCATCCCACGACCAGAAGGACAGTCACACTGGGTGGGCGGGGCGGGAGGAATTGGAGGGTCCTGGGCTGTGGCCCCCTCCCTGTCTCTCCTACACACCTCCAGCCCCCGAGGAGTTTCGGTTTCTCGGTGCTGGGCCGGAGGCAGCCCAGAAGGAAGGGCGGCAGCACCAGCTCCCGTTTTCTCAATGAACGCGGAAAGCTGCAGAGCTGCTTTTAGTTCAGGTGACGCTGGAATTCCGCGGAACCGCACGTCGCGGCAGGCACGCCGGCCCTCGGAAAGGCGGCTGGGTCCCGCTGTAGGACCCCGGCCTCAGGCAGCAGCCTCGCGGTGGCGGTGGGACCTCTCGAGCCCGACAGCTCCTTCCAGCATATGCCCAGAAAACTATATTCCTCGCAGGCGCGGGAGGAGAGCTCGGGGCTCACAGTGTCCAGGCCCCGGGGCCTGGCCGCGTCCAAGTGGCCCCCCTCCGCCAAGGGCAGGGCTCGCACCCCTCCCCGCTCCAGCCCACCCCTACCCCACCCCCTCCTCCAGCCCACCCCTCCCCCCGCCCCCTCCTCTAACCTACCCCCGCCCCAGCGCGCCCCTCCCGGGCCAAAGGAACCAGGGCCCAGCTGCGCAAACACCGGGCTGCGGGGCAGCCGAGTGACCCTCGGCCGACGCGGGGGGGCGAGGGGTCTGTTTGGTTTGGGAAACGCCCTTTGACACCTGTCAGGCCTGCCTGGAGCTGCAGCTGGGGGCCCAGAGCTGGGTGGGTCCCTTTTCAAAGCAACCCAAGTTGGCCCCCAATAGCCGCCGCGAGCCCGCCCTGTCCGCGCGTTCAAACGGCCACGGTTCCCTTCCACCCCGTCGAAAACCCCTCAGGGCCGCGGTGGGCAGTTGGGTGGGGACAAGTGCACCGCCGAGCCGCCGTCCCCGCCCAGCCTGGCCTCTGCTCGCGCTCCGAAGGCCTCTCCGGTCCGCCCTGCCAGGCCGTCTCTGCAGACGGGGACCACGTCGGTTGCCTTTGGGGGCTGAAAACATCTCTGGGAGGCGACGCACTCTTTGCCATAAGTCTCCTCGTCTGAAGCCTCCTTTCTGCTTAGACACGGTTCCCTCCAGTGAGGCAAGCAGGGGGCTGCGGTGCCAACCGGCCATGGTCACCCTGCGCCTCCGCTGTCTGCGAATGAGCCTGGGCGGTGAAGAGCTCCAGCCATCCCAGGGTGAACTCCAAGCCCTTTAGCTAAGGATAAAGGGCCTAACTAGGTCCCCTCTAGAATTGTGCCTCAGATTCTTGACCCCACATAAATTCTATTTTTAAAAATCGGAAAGTCCCACCCTCAACAGATCAAGATGGGTTCTTCTAGGGGACCCCCAGGGTGTAGCCCGCGAATTCTGAAGCATCCCTAAGGAGAAGCACCTGTGCCCACTCTGGTCCCACTGTTGCACAGTTTCACAAAGTTGGTATTTTTTCGGCCTCAAAGGATGTATTTTCACATGCAAAATACAAAGCTAAACTCATCGACTCTCTTGGATCAACCACATACTTTCAAGCTCAGTAAGAAACCCTAATTTTGCACCGGAGAAAATGGGTTCCCACCGTATGTCTTTACATATTCCTTAGTGGCAGATGTGGGTCCGGAACCCAGAGGTTCCAGCTCCCAGCTCAGAATTCTTTGAACCATTCAGATAATCATCGTCTCAATTCACTGTTATTACAATGGTCGCTAGACTCCCCATGCCAGTAAATGGTTTCTGCCGCATGAAGAACTTGCCTTTTGTACCTCCCACTTCACCCAGAACTAGCTTTTTCTAGAGGTGACCACATCCACCTGGGAGATGGCATGTGGGCACCCAGACCCTTGAGCTTCCGTGCACCAGAGAATGCAGGGAGAGTGGCACCGCTAGCTCTCACTTCCGAAGCATGCCAGATACAAACCCCTGCAAGGGCTGCAAGCAGAATTCGGCTTAGAAAGAGGGGTCTGCAGGGAACCGGGAATGACCAGCAGTTCCTACTCTCTGGTGACACACACTTACAGGTGGGCACTCCTCATCAGACACCCTTCCTGTTTTCCCACACCAGGCCCCAAACAACAAAAATGGCCCTTTTCCCATGTAGGAGAAAGTAGAACTTCTTAGAATAATTCACTTTCCTTTTTTAACTTAAAAAAAATGCAAACTTGATGCATTTATGTGACTGATAACTTCCTAGTTATTAGGAGACTTGGTTGGCATCCAATGTACAAAGATTCTGCTCTTCTCTTTACTAATTTTTTAAAAAATTCTTTTGACTACAATAGCTGAGTTTGCCTCAGTTCTAGAAAGGAGACCAGGAAGAGTCCTTCAGTAATTCTTTCCTGCTTTTAAACAGCACAATATTTCCCTCTTAAATAACAGACTTTATAGTTCTCTAATGAAACCATTAAGTTTTTGTTATATTTTAAGAAGATAATTTGTTAGTTCTTAATGTTGTCATCAACAAACGGCCCTAATAAGTATGTTCCAAGAGGATCATGATCAAAAACTTAAAGATGTAACTCTCCCCGGATTCAAGGACCTCTTTCAAATTGGCAAGGATTCCGATGTCATGAAATGCTGGTGGTTGTGCAATAGTTTCTGCACTGTGTCTGTTCGACATTATTAAGATGGATGGGTGATTAGAAGCAAATGTTGTTCCTGTCATTTGTCAACTTATACACAGCCTGGAAGAGAGAATTGTATCAACCTTCGTTTTTGGTCAACTGCGGCCAAACATAAACATGAATAAAATACCACATTTCCCTTACCATTCCTGGACTCTCTTTGTCACTGTTTTCAGGAACAGTTTAACTTTGAAGGCTTGCCATAATTGAGCCTTTTTATCATGTCTGTTTGAAACCCAAAATATTATACAATTTAACATCCTTGACATGTATTTGTTATTTCTGATCACCAATTCCTAGCCATTAAGGAAGAAGTAGAAACGTTTTGCAACCTTTGGCTGGCTCTACCCACTGTAGTTAAATGTCTGGTCGTGCTCCAAATCACAGAAGTTGCCCATTCAAGAAAGAACTCAGAACGAAGACGCTAAGGAGACCCTAGTCTAAATTCCAGCTGTGACTCACACAGCTGGGTGACCTTAAGGAAGCGAGTCATCCCTCCAAGCCTCATAAGAACAAGGGTTGGGCTGGAACATGTCTCACATGTCTCACACACCTCCCTCACAGTGTACATCCATGAAAACCCTCAAATAATGTCAAAAAATAACATGCTAATGTGTTTTTTTTCTTTTCTCCAAATTCAATCAACTTGAGATCAAGTGTGAATCTCAGGGACAATTTTCAGGATAGCATTCTTTAACATAATAAAGTACTCACAAACACAGCAGAATATATTGGATGCCTTAAAGTACGATGGACATATACAACTTGTCATTCTAATGGATCATAACATGTATTTCTAATTACATTTCCCCCAGTGTGCTCCTGACAACTTTCTCACAAAATCCCAGCTCTGAGAATTAGCGAGGCAAGCTTATTTCACAGGCAGGAGACAGAAGTTGGGCTATTTTCAAGAGATTGCATCATAAGCAAGGCATTTAGGGCTGCTTTCCTGGGTCCCATGGTGGCTCCCGGGCTGCTGCTCTGGGCTGATAGGATCAGCTCAGTCCTTTGTTTATTTAAGGACAAAGTCCAAAGGCAGTTCTCAGGGTAGAGTTGATAGAACCTAAAAATGCAATAGCCTGGGTGCTTCTAGCACTTTGGGAGGCCAAGGTAGGAAGATGATTTGAGACCAGGAGTTTGACACCAGCCTGGGCAACATAGTAAGACGTCTTCCCTACAAAAAAATAACAAGAACAACAAAAATTAGCCAGGCATGTGCCTGTAGTCCTAGCTACTCGGGAGGCTGATGTGGGAGGATCGTTTGAGCCTAGGAGTTCAAGGTGCAGTGAGCCATGGTGGTGCCACTGCACTCCAGCCTGGGTGACAGAGTAAAAAACATCTTATCTCTAAAAAAATTAATAGATAAAACTAAAACATAAAACTGACAATGTAATTAGCACCAAGGGGCTCAAGTCATAGGAACAAATGCATATGTGTTCCTACAAATATAACATGAAAATACTAATGTTAAATGTGGAAACACTGAAGGAAGATACATGTGGCAACTAGAAACAAGCCCTAAAAAGAAAACAACTCAAATAAGAATAAATATTACTATTTAACAAAGTATATTCCAGCTAAGTTCTCAGGCCCAGGGAATGTATGAATAATGAGGGTGACACTATCACCCTCGCAGATAGACGCATCCTTATTTAGGGGAGCTGGTGTTTTCCTGGGGAAGTCAACATTTGGAGGAGGCATGCTCTAGTCTCAGCACCCCAACTTCCTCCAGGGGAGCCACCATCCATGGCATGCAGTATGGGGATTGCCCTCAATTCTCCAGGGCTCTAAGCCTCGAGCAGGGGGACTCAAGGGCCAAACACAAGTCAGACTGATTTGCTCCTGGGGTGTCGGTGAAATGGTCCACCAGCTTCTTCTGTGGGCCCCCAGAGCTGCCCCAGTTCCTCTCCATTCTGGGGAAACTGGTTCAGTCAAGTCTTTTTTGCTCGTTCATCCGGATCTGTTTCTGTTGTTGGTTACCGCCTCACGCCTGTGCAGTCAGCCAGACACAAGACGAGGAAGTCAGCATGGTAGGCCTGCTCTTGCCCTCTGTCCTCCATGAAGGCTTCTCCTCCTACTGGGCCTCTTGGCACTCTCATGCCCAGCTAGGGGATGGAGGGACTCAGAAGCCAGGGGGCGTGTGAAGCAGGAGCAGCCACTCTGCAGGCAGCAGCTTTCTCCCCCTCTCTGGGGGACAACACCACGGGCTGCTGGTCCCTAGTACAAATACTCTCTGAAGTCTCCAGCTGGGTGAAAGGTTACCACCTTAGGTCCCACGTACATGACATGCTGAAAAAGGCAGAAGGAACAGAAATTAGATCTGTGGTTGCTGGGGGCTATGGTGGGCACAGCTCTAAAGGGTACAGGGGACTTTGGGTTGAGGGAAACACTCTACATCCTGACGTGGCTTCAGGACTGCACACACTGGCCAAACTCAGTGTTGTGGACCAAGAAAGTGGAAGTGTTTGCTGTATGTGAATTATGCCTCGAAAGCCCTGACTCCACAAACCTATTCTCATAGAGAGTGAAGGCTAATACTTGCTGAGTTGCCAAAACCAGGACACCTTCCCAATAACAGTGTAAGTCAAAAGAGATACAGCTTCATCTGCAGCATTTCAGCTAACTGGAGCTAGCTAGTGGGGCATGTTTTCAGAGCAAAGCTAAACTTCTCAGTACCTCTTAAGCCATTCACAGTACCTAGCAGTCCCTTTCCACTCTGGGCAAAGGTGTCTCCAGCCCTGGTGCCCGCTGCACTTCAATATGGGCACGTGCCAAGCACCAACATCTAAAAGTGAAACTATGCCAGCATGAAGCCTGCCTCCACCCTCCCCACATTCCGACACACTGTCTTCTTCAGCGGGTACATAGGCTGAGGAAGCACAGGGGGACTCAGAGCCAAAAGCCCACGTGGAAGAGAATGTGGCATTTCTGCAGACTCACATGCTTCCAGAAGCGTGGATTTGTTCACAGGGTAGTTCCTGGGGGATGCTGCCAACTTTTAAGGCCTGGATGAGAACCCTGCAAGGGAAATTCCCCAGAAGGGGCCGAGATTGAACACCCACAGGACTTTGTGGCCCCACCCAAACGATCCAACACACTCACCTTCCCTGTGCCAGGTTTCAGAAAGCAGCTCCGATATGAAAGAGATCAAGAGCGTGCAAATCCCTCTGCTCCCTGACCCCTCACTGCACCGATTCCATAACCACACATGTAAGAATGTCGGGGAGATGTTGTGCAAACCAGGCACTTTTGACCCCTTGCGGCAGTTACACACAGTCAGCAATCTGAAATAAGATAATTATTAGTTCTCTCATTTATTAGCCGAGCCCTTTTGAGTAATAGCCTCTGGGGACATTTATAAATGCAATAAAAGACCTCATCATGGTTAAGTGCAAAATGATGTGGCTCATTCTAGATTTTTGCTGAAACAAACCCTCAAGCCCAAGTAGTTCCTCTCCCTGGAGTCGAGAAAGGCAAAGACTTCAACAAGCACCTTCTCCACGCTGGTGTGACTCCAGCATCTACTTTAGACATATTTGTTGAGCTCATTCAGGGGGTTGAAATCAGTAGGCTACGTCAGCCAATCTGGATCCAGCAAAGATGAATCTGGGCCCATGTTTTCTAAAATGCAACCTCACGATGAGGTGTGACTGAAAAGAGACATCTGGCGGCCCAAGTCCCGTCTTCCAGTTGTGTCCATGAGCAAAGTTGAAGTGTTTCAGCCAAAAGATTGGGGCCTAGAACAAATCTTGCCCCATAAGGCTCTTTCGTGAGTCACAGGAAATTAAAACTACCGTATCTTTTAGTCACAGTTGATTCAATAGAATCAAGACCCAGCCCACAAGCAGGCCCAATGGCTGGCTGTTTGCACAGAGTGATTCAGAAGGAAGCCCAAATTCTCTGCCCGATAAGATCTCTCTCCACACACTTTTCTCTTTGCCTCACCAATCCCAAACCCCCACCCCAGCTCACTCTGCTGCCTGAAATATCGCCCTTTGAGTCATTCTGTTGAGTTACATAATAAAAATGAGGCATAAGTTCTACAAAAAGGGAAAAATTGGGGGAAGGGGGACTGGGGAGGGAGGCAGAGGGAATTATTGATCCAGGACAAACACAATGTTCCCTTCCTCAGACCTCTGTTACTTGCAAGGTCCAAGCGGACCAGCTTCTAAGCCTTGGAGGACTCAGTCTGTGTACTGAACACATCTGTCCACAGACAAACACGAATGGCAGTCTGCAAAAGGAAAACCCTGCTGTCAATCTTAGCATTTGATTTTCTGCCCCTCACTAGCAGAGGTGTTAGGCGTGAGTGAAACAATCCATGAACCTTGTGGTGACCAGCAGTAAATTCAATTAATATAGCAAATGTGATGCTATGCCACCCAGAGGTCACGATCAGTTTTCCCTTCTGGGGGTCCGTCTTCCTTTGTCCCAGGATGTGAATCGATGCCAGTGTGTTCAGATACTCCACGACTCACAGTGAGGTCCCAACCCAACAGACTCATCACAAAGTTGAAAAATTGTAAGTTGGATCATCATAAGTCGGGGACCATCTGTACTTAAATAAATGTGCTTTTAAATTCCTTTCACAGATCATTTTCCTGCTGCCTACAGCTTTTTACTTAAAGTTATAAAGCAAACCCAGGCTTAATAAAACATGCAATCTATGTTTAGAACCCAGGCTCCAGGGGAACAGGAGTGATGCAGGGCAAACAGGATTGCAGCGAGTAGGGGAAGAGGCCCCCCTAACCCCCCCAGTCCCATGCACACCCCTCCAGTCGGCTTCTGGGTCAGCCAGCCCGCTGAGGTCCCGGCTCCTCACTCCCTCCCCTCGCTTCCTCTCTCTGCCCTTCTGAAGAAGGAAAACACATTGTTAATGTCAAGCATGCCCAGTAGCCAAAGCCAGGCTTTAGCTCTAAGTCACAAGGAATCTAAAGGATAAACAGGATCCATGTCCTCGAACATATCAGCTCCATTCTCTGTTCCCTGCCAGACCCGTGGAGCAGACTGGTTCAAACAGGCAGCTTCCCTGATGAGTCCTGCTGGAGAAGCCTTGACTCTTGCACCTCCAGCAACTGTTCACACTGCCGTCCTCGAGGAGGCTCCAGGAATGCCTACTTAGGAGCCCCAAGCTCTCTCAGCTCTGTCAGAATGGCAATAATGAGCGCATGTCACTCGTTTCCTCAAGGGGAACTCTATCAGACTTTGCCACATCTTTCCTGGAGAAAAGTGTTCTCCCCTGGCTCGCTGGCGGGCAGTCAGCCATGCTGTCATCTACAGAGAGGCAAGAAAAGCATGGTAGGCAGTCAGGGTCGCGCACCATGAAACCCAAGCAGCGGGGCAGCAAAGCCACAGAATCAAGTCTTCAAAGTAAGGAGCAAGAGGCACAGGGGCAGTCCCGGCTTGGGGAAAAGACAAATGGCAGTCTGCAAAAAGAAAACCAATCCTGCTGCTGTTCTTACTATTTTATTTATATATTTAAGACAGGGAGTTTCGCTCTGTCACCCAGGCTGGAGTGCAGTGGCAGGATCTCAGCTCACTGCAACCTCCATGGTTCAAGCAGTTCCCCTGCCTCAGCTTCCCACCTCACGAGCAGAGGTGTCGGGTATGAATGAAACAATCCATGACCCTTGTGGTAGCCAACAGTGTCATAACAAAATTGCTAAGAGAGGAGATCTTAAATGTTCTCCCCACAAAAAAATGAAATTCATACAGCCAATCTTATTTTATGGCAGCCGAGCTTCCTGGCCCTGAAGCAGAGATCAAGCCGGGCTGCGTCAAAGGACTCCCTACCATAGCATGCAGGGGGACCTATCTGCTCAACCCCTGTCTTAGTAAAAGAGTTGGAGTACAAGTTAACTTGGTAGTGCCAGAAATTCCAGTAGGGGAGGAGGGAAGTGAGCTGGTAAACAGAAAGCAGTAGATACGGGTGAGGTGTCCAGCCAGCTACTGCTGGGAGTGGCTAGTGCTGAAGGCCATGAAGAAACTCTGGGGATGGTATGATACACCCCCCTGGGAATGACCCCACCAGAGATAGAGAGATAAGGGGGTGATTGGTTGAGAGGTCCTGGGGTTGGTGGGGTCATGTCTCTGCTGCCATGCATTGAGCTTAGCACTTCCTATGCCTTTAGAGAGAACCTTCTAGCATATATGGCAGCTGAAAGCATTTAATACCCACCCCACTGAAGTTCAGCCCTGCAGGCTCTCTGCACCCACACCAGGCCCTTTCAGTCAAGACTGGAATCCTGCAGTAGGAACACTGATCTAGGAGATGGTCTCTGGCTTGTAGCATTTGCTGAATTCCATGGTGAAAATGTACTCATAATGGCCCATCTCAAACCATTAGCAGCCAAACACTGGATGAGACATTCCTGCACATGCAACCCCTGGCTGCTGTGCTGTGAGCCAGTGGGAGCCTGTTCCAGCCCACCACAGAGGCTGAGATGGGGATCTCCATGCCTCAAGGCTCAGCTGTTGAGTCACTGGCCTTTGCCTGGGGACAGGGGCCTTTGGTCCCAGGGAGCCTACCATGGGATCTTTAATCCAGTAATAGCTCTTATGTCTAGAGCTGACTTCCAAAGTTAAAGACTCCAGAGTTATGAGACTGTGTAGTTCAGTGATTAAGAGCATGGACTCTGAAGTCAGCCTGCCCACATTTGAATCCCAGCCCAATCGTGTGTCATCTGTTGTAACCTTGAGTAGGTAACCTCTCTGTGCCTCAGTTTCCTCTCCCATAAAATGGGGATAATAATAGTAATCACCTCACAGCATTCTTGTAAAGGTTAAATGAGTGATTACATGCAAAGTTCTTGGAACGGTGCCTGACACATAGTAAGCACTACTTAAATTTAGCTGTTATTATTTAGGGATGGAAACGAACAATTGATAAGCCTGAACTCTAAGAGCATGATAAAGTTGTCTGGTTCATCCTGAAGGCTCTGCATTTCTATCACCTAAAGTTACACCTAGAATTAATTCTAGGAGAGAGAGGAAGGTAGAGTGAGACAGAGAGAGATTAATTGTCTCCTTTATGAAAGGAACTTTTTAATGCCACAGTAAATGAAGTAGGGATCATAGAAGGGCAGTTCTCCCATATTTGAGGGTTTGTACAGCACCAGGCTCAGGTTAAAGAGTGATTGTTCTTTATTTTACATGTGATTACATACAAAGTGATGATTTGATATGCATGCATTATGGAGTTTTTAAATCAAACTAGTTAGCATACCCATCACCATATACTTATTGTTCGGATTTGGTGAGAACATTTAAGATCTCCTCTCTTGGCAATGTTCAAGCACACAATACGTTATTATTTACTATTGTCATCATGCTTTATAATAGATCTCCAGTACATATTTCTCCTGAAACTTTGCACCCTTTGACCAAGATCTCTCCAACACCCCCACACACAGCCTTTGTTAACCACCATCTAGTCTCTGTTTCTATGACTTCAACTTTTTTAGATGCCACATATACGTGAAATCAGGCAGTAGTTGTCTCTCTGTGCCTGGCTTATTTCACTCAGCCAAATGTTCTCCAAGTTCATCCACATTGTTGCAAATGACAGGATTCCCTTCTCTTTATGGCTGAATAGTATTACATTGTGTATTTATACCATTACACTTTTCTTTCTCCATTCATCCACTGATGGACACTTAGGTTGAGTCCACATCTGGCCTGTTGTAAATGGTGCTGCAGTGAACATGGGGGTGCAGAGATCTCTTCAACATACTGATTTCATTTTCTTTGAATATACACCCACTGGATCCTATGGTAGTTCTATTTTGAATTTTTTAAGGAACTTCTATACTGTTCTCCATACTGGTTGTACTAATTTGCATTTCTGCCAACAGTGTACAAGGGTTCCCTTTTCTCCATATCCTCACCAGCATTTATCTTTTGTGTTTTTGATAATAGCCATTCTAACAGGTGTGAGATGATATCTCATTACAGTTTTAATTTGCATTTCCCTGATGATTAGTAATGTTGAGCATTTTTTCACATACTTGTTGGCCATTTGTTAAGTCTCCTTCTTAAAAATGTCTGTTCACATCCTTTGCCCATTTTTAAATTGGGTTATTTGATTTCTTGTTATTGAGTCGTTGAGTTCCTTATGTATTTCAATAATGGATATCATACTTTTCTTTTGTATCTATGGCTTTTTGGCTTCTCAAATGCTTTCAATACAATAAAGAGATTCTAGATGAATTATATGAGTAGGCAATCCAAGGGTAAGATGAAATTCTTCCATGGACCTTAGTGCAGCTGCCAAGTTTTGTGGACACCTCAGTACCTGCCAGGCACCATAGCACTAGAGAAAAAGCCAAGGTGCAATATAGTCCCTGCCCTTTGGCTCTCCCTGTAAACATGGAGGTGAGTCCCAAATGCCACATGGGCACATACGAGATGTGTTGCTTTCAGGCTGCCGGGATTGGAGAAGCTTCCTGGAAGCAGTGGTCTCACACTGAAACCTAAACGATGAATAAGCTGCAGTTAAAGAGCTAAGGAGTGAAAAGGAAGCTTTTCGGATGGAAGGAGCAGCATGTGCACTGGCATGGAGCCAGGGGAAGCACAGAGCATTCAGGGAAGGGCAAATCGTCCACATACACACACTGCAGAACCTGTGATGTGTAGGAAAGGAGGCCAGGAAGTGAGGTAGAGATGAACCAGACCACAAGGACCTCACTCTGCATTCTGAAGATAGTGGGGAATAGCCAAAATGCTTTTAGCAAAAGACTGACATCATCCTCTACAAAGATGATTCTGGCTGCTCTGGGTTTAAAAACAGAATGGAGGGGACACAACCAGCAGCAACACTAGAGGCTGTTGCAACCATCCAAGTGAGGCAAGAGCACTGAATCAGCATGCCATGGTGGGGATGGACAGTGGGCAGGGTCCCTGCAGGCTGGGAGATAGCTAGAGACGGAGCTCAGGAAGAAGACACTGGACGGGCAATGAGGCCATCTGGGCATCCAGGGGACCAAGCGGGGGCCGGCTTTGCACTGTGTGTGTGTGTGTGTGTGTGCGCGCGCGTGCATGCAGTCATTCAGGCTTTTCATGCAATGCACATATAAATGGGATGGCATTCATGTCACAGTCATAAAAACTTTGTATATCAGTGACAATAATTTTTCACCAATGAAAAGAAGATATTTTGAAAAAAGGGTGCATTTTTCTGACTTACCCAAAAGCATGCCATAGGCACTCTCCTTGGCCCACACCACAGTGCAGAGTTGGGCTTTGGACACACTGAGTTTGGGTCGCCGACAGGACATCCAAGGAGGGCTGTCAGGGAAGCAGGTGCATACACTTGTCTGGAGTTCAGGAAACATCTGTGCTGGAGAAGTAGATAGAAAACATCAGCACAGAGATGGTTTTTACAGCCCTGGAAATATACAATGGAATACGAGTTGGAACACTACTCAGGGGCAGGGATGGAGGCTCCTGTGACCCTCAGACGGGTGGTTTCCATAGCAACAAGTAGACTGCAGAACTGATGAAGCGGGTGGCAGGAGAGCGTGTGGTTGGTTTGGACTCCTTAAGCTGATGTGAAATTAAACTTCCACCGGAAATGGTCCTGCTTCTCATTGCATCTGGGCCTATCTTTGGGGCAAGGGACAGACAGTATGAAATCATGGAAAGGACACAGAGTTTGAAGTCAAAGAGTCTTAAATTAGATCCCAACTGTGCACTCAATAGTTGTGTAATCTTATACCAGGTAATTCGGCTATTTGAGCCTCTGTTTCTTTATCTGTAGAGTAAACACGATGGACCTGGGCTTGCAGGCCTTGTAAGACATGAGGATGAAATTCTAATATATATATGTTTTTAATTTCCTTATTTTCTTTTACACACACACGCACATACACACACACACACACACACTGCACACCCATAACTATTGAGTATGGTAAATGTATAGTATATATAATACAGAGTGAATACTCAACAAATGGTAATCGGTATTAATAATAGTACAAGTGTACCTTAACCTTTAATGAGGAAGTCAAACCCTCATCAATCAACCTATAATTATTATACAAATTACACAGTTTACCATGAGGTAGACACTTGGGGGAAAGATGCCTTCAGTAACTTTTAACTAAATTACCTGGAATTTGATCTACAGGATTACACTATTTATGCTGCGAATCAAAGTCATGTAGGTCTTTGCCAACATGCATATCATATCACCCATGCCAAGAAATATAAACCTCTGATTAGTGCAATTAACTTGTTTGGTCTTTAAAGGGAAAACACCCCACACATTTAGAAACTATAGGAGGAACACTAAAATCCTGGGCTATATACTGAATGAAATGTCTTGACTCTCCCGTAAGACTTTTCATCTGTTAAACCAAAAAAAATACACTGCAAAATTATTGAAATGAAACTAACAAAAAAGTTTTTAATTTCCTTATTTTCTTTTCAAGCACAACTAGATGGAAAAAGATAAAGATAATTCATCTGCTCAATTGTTTTTTCAGCTCAGTGATTCTGTCTTCTACGTTCATGTTGACAAAATAGAAATAGGTCCTATTAGCTCTAAGGTTTGTGCACATAAGCGATTAATCCCATTTTAAGTTTGTGTTTCTCCCTTTCCCCAGAAGCCCTCAATTTTCCATTTTTCTCTCACTATCTTCTTGCTATTTTTCCCTGTACTCTTTGAGACCTCCTTCAAAGGTTAGCCAGAATAAGAGCAGAGTATTCTTTTTTTTTTTTTTTTTAAGACGGAGTCTCACTCTGTTGCCCAGGCTGGAGTGCAGTGGTGCAAGCTAAGCTCACTGCGACCTCCGCCTCCCAGGTTCAAGCATTTCTCCTGCCTCAGCCTCCTGAGTAGCTGGGATTACAGGCATGTGCCACTGTGCCTGGCTAATTTTTGTATTTTTAGTAGAGGCAGGGTTTCACCACGTTGGCCAGGCTGGTCTCGAACTCCTGACCTCGTGATCTGCCTGCCTTGGCCTCCCAAAGTACTGGGATTACAGGCATGAGCCGTCGCACCTGGCCCAAGAGCAGAATATTCTATCCAAGAAGAAGAGTAAGCTTCTGCTGGATCTTACGAAAAGCCTGCACAGATCCTTTTAACTTCCAAGGAGCCACCAAACCTTCCCTCTGCAGCACAACACTGGAGCAGCAGGTTGATTTGCAAAACCACGTGGAGCCAACAGAATCTTCTCAAACCCAGTCCCCACCTCACTCCATTCACCAGAACACACTCTAAAACAGCAAAGATTTCCATGTGTAAAGCAAGCCACGAGAGCTCTGGGGGAAAGCACAGAAGAGTCCTAAGCATTTTTTTTGTGTGTCATCTGTGCATGGCACAAACCCCAAATGCTTTTTAAGGGAAAGCGGGTAACTTTGAGTCCTTAAATAATGTAAACTTCTATTTGTTTAAACAACAGACAAATGAGAAACATATTTGTGGCCTATCTGACAAATAAAAGTAATGATAAAGCTTTTAAAGTCAATTTTTAAGACTAAAAAAATAATAAAAATAAACAGTAGTCAAAGCCAGATTCCACAAAACAATGCAAATAGGCCATAAACAGGTGAAAAAGTGTTCAGTTTTCCATACTTGAAACATAAATTACAGCAATAATTATTTGCCATTTATTGCCTATTGGCAAAGATTTAAGCATTTCATAGTGCATGGAGTTGGTGCGGTTTTGAGGAAATAGGCCGTTCATATAATGTTGATAGGGTTGTAAATAGGTACAACTTTTTTGCAGGGCAATTTGGCAATATCTATTAAAATGTAAAATTTACATACCCTTTGACCCAGCAATTTCACTGCTAGGAACTCAGCCTAAGGGTGTGTTCTCTCTCTCTCTCTCTTTTTTCTTTTTTAATTGCATTTTAGGTTTTGGGGTACATGTGAAAAACATGCAAGATTGTTGCATAGGTGCATACGTGGCGGTGTGATTTGCTGCCTTCCTCCCCTTCACCTATATGTGGCATTTCTCCCCATGCTATCTCTCCCCAACTCCCCACCCCCCACTGTCCCCCCCACTCCCCCCCAACAGACCCCAGTGTATAGTGCTCCTCATCTGTGCAAAAAGTGCAAGTGTACCAGGACACGTATTGCTGTATCGTTTCTAATCTCCCCAAATGTGGGGAAAATAACTTGCTAATATCAATTGAAGAAGCTGGTCAAATTCATTAGGATACAAACCACACAATGGACTACTAAGCACGGGTGGACTCTTGAGCTCTTGTGGAAAGGTTCTGAGACACGCTGTTGAGTGTATCTTTGGAGAAGCCTTTTATCTTTCACCTTACGTTCTTCTATTCTACTTGGAAGCAGTCATTGTTATCATTAATGTGCATTACTTTACTGTTAAAACAAACATAGTTTACTAAAACGGGAAGAAGACAAAGGGAGAAAGGAGGAGAAAACAAGGGAGGGAAGGAAAGCATAAAGGCTTAAGGGAGGAGGAGGGAAGGAGGAAGGAATGGAAAGAAGAGAGAAGAAACTTCCTCATTCTTTTGAGTAGAAGGCCGAGAAGGCTGTTACTTGTTTCAATGGAAAAAGCTAGCAGCACATTTTAAAGCTTTAGTAATTTTACTCAACTTCACAAACACCAAGTTGTTGCTTCTTTTCTAAATGAAAACAAGGAAGGACTGTAAGGTTGGCTTCGTCCACACTTTTCTTAGGCTATGCAAACCACCCTGGGTAAAGTCCTCACTGCTTGTAAGCCAAGGGTGACTCCAGGGAGCCAGACGGCATTTCCTCCCATAATACACAAATTTGTATTTTGCCTGATGTTTTTGTCTCTGAGCCCAGATCCCACAGTGATAGGCGCCACAAAAGTACACAGACGGACAGAGGACGCGCCCTGATTTTGCAGAGGAGACATACTTGGAGGTCAAGAGGCTGCCTTTCTAAAGGCCACAGATTCAGACTGGGAGCTTCGGCAGTCTGAGCAGATTAGAGCATCAGGCTTTGTCGCTGGTGCATGCAAGACTTTTAACAGATAGAAATCTTTCTTTCGTCCCCTTAAGATTCTGGTAGCTGACCAGAAGCTACATGAATCTTTTTTTCACTTGCTTTTTAAGGTTAAAATAATACAGGAGGTCTCTTTTGTAAGATATTGAGTACTGCAAAGGATTTTTTTAAAGAACTGGTTTTTTAAAATCGAGAGACTTTAACAGGGCTTGTCTGTTTTTAAACTCCCTTTCTATGGTAAAAGAGGAAAGTTTAGCCCTACCACAGGGCCAAGGTTTGCAGAAAGACAAAACTGTTCTGGAAGCAAATGGGACTCACTCCGCCTCCTTCCTTTGCCCTCCCTTTCCTCTCCCCTTGCCCTGCACTGAACTCTGCAACCATTACTGAAGCTTACAAAATATTCTGCTACTACTCGACAGTTTAAAAATTAACAAGCATGTAAAGCTACTGGGGGTAAAAGCCTGGAGCCTGTGGCAAGAAGCAAGCCCTGGCTGGATTCTGCAATTATTTCTTACGCAACTCCAGGTCGCAGTCCCAGCTTTCTGAAGATTATACACTTCCAGCCGCTCAGCTCGGCTGGGGCAGGAGGGCCTGGCTCCACCAGAGTCGCATGGGCCTCTCATAGCATCATAATTAGTCATTAAACAGCAGAACCAAGGGCCTTTCAGACCCAGGTGGCACTACTGTATTCCTTTGCTTTCAGGAAAGGAGACATTCCTTGCACATTCTCCCCTGAAAGGGTGTGAATGGGGTTCAGGAGGGAAGGCCAAGATGTGGAGAGAGAGGGGTGGACTGAGAGTTAGCTGCAGAAGACAGACTTTGCGGGGATTTTCTGTCCCTGCTGCTGGGTTTCTTGTTGTTTCTGTTGCCGTATGAACTCCACGAGGCCAGCATGCTCTGACTGTCCCAGCCCCGGCTGATCAATGGGAAGGGACCCCCTGGAGGGCCTCTGTGACTACCAGGTTTCCAGCCCTATCCCAGGCTTTTCCCTATTACCAAGATTGCTGCCCTCATATTCACACGTTTTATACTTTTATCGGAATTGTGCGAAATCAGAGTTCTAAACTACTGAGGCCCTAGATACTTTTAATGAAACGTATATCCAGAACCTGAATCTTCAGGGTAAAGAATTAGCCTTAGCTATACCCACGGCTAGCCCATGGATTCTGCAGATGAAGAAACTGAGGCCAGAAAGCCCAGCAGTGAGCTTTTAAACAAACATTGTGGGGGCCTCGTGAAGGCATTTGGCTTGCTTGACTTTATTCTTGGAGCTCAGAGCTAACTTCCCACATGTCCTTTGTCTGCTCTAGGAATTCAGTGTCTACCTGAAACCTCCACCCAACCTGTTTGTACACTCGGAAAACCCAACCTGGTGCATGGGCTGGGTGATAATCACGGCAACACTGCAGCCTGCAGGTAAGTGTGAAGATAACAGCAAGACACCTGGAGAGTGCTCCCTGCTGGCATGGGGTGCACACAGCCTCAACCCCTAAGACACAGCTGTGCCCAAGAGAGGAGGGATGTCAACCAAGAATCACACCTTCAGTGTGGGCTGAAATGAGTGAGCTAAAGAAGTGGTTTGTTATTCAGAATTACATTTGCCAAAGTGTACTAGGGAAGAGACTTAATTTCCCACAGCATTAGTAAGAGGATTGGGTCTTTTTGCCTGGACTTTATAGATGAGGTCAGGAAAGATGGACAATGGCCCATGGGTTGTGTTTCCTGCCTCTGCCCACAGCAGCCTGCCCTGCTCGGCCATGGCACTCAGTCATCACTAATAGGCACTCCAAGGTGACAAGAGAAAAACGATCTTTTCACACTAATCTCATTTCCCTGTGTGAGAGTTTCACTAGACTACATCAGGGAAACACCACAGATGCTGACTATCCAGTTCTAATACATCTGAAGATATCTTCAAGAAGTGTATAGAGAAATGTAGGCTAGATAATTAAGTTACAGAGAAATTCCTTGGATTAATCAGTTTTGTAACCCAAATGTGCCAGTTAATGGATTAACATCAACCTATAGAGACATCTCTAGTGACACATCAAAGAATTCTTCTCCACCATATTTTCCAATGAACTGGATAGAAACACCTTCAGATCTCACCTCAAATGTTACCATTTCCTTTGAGATTTTTTCTCTAGCCACCCTATCTTAATTTTTTTTTTTTTTTTGGAGACGGAGTTTCGCTCTTGTTACCCAGGCTGGAGTGCAATGGCACGATCTCGGCTCACCACAACCTCCGCCTCCTGGGTTCAGGCAATTCTCCTGCCTCAGCCTCCTGAGTAGCTGGGATTACAGGCACACATCACCATGCCCAGCTAATTTTTTGTAATTTTTTTTTTTTTAGTAGAGACGGGGTTTCACCATGTTGACCAGGATGGTCTCGATCTCTTGACCTCGTGATCTACCCGCCTCGGCCTCCCAAAGTGCTGGGATTACAGGTGTGAGCCACCGCGCCCGGCCCCCCTTAAAAAAAATTTTTAAGTCCTTTCTCCTCTTCTTATCTCTTTCCTCTGCTTTGTGTTTCTCCTTGGCACTTGGCATTACTGAATTTACCATACATATCTGTCTTTGTTTCATGTCTGTCTTTCACACTTGAACGAAAGCTCCAGGAGAACAGGGATTTCTTCCTGTGGTGTTCACCGCTGTATGCCCAGATCTTAGAATGGTGCCTGGCACGTCAAAAGGCACTCAATAAATAGTCACCAAATGAATCAATGGATGGCAATAACACGCTTGCTGAATGTGAAGATAGCATAAACCCTGGCAGGTGGGGGAAAATATTAGATGGCAAAGTCAACAACCAAGGTTATCCTGATAGGTGAGAATGATAGTCCAAAGCCAGCAAGATGGAATTTAACAGGCTATGTAAATCAATCCCACACTTAGATTTCAGAAAAACAATTGCACAAGAATAAGATGGGAAAGATAACGTGGCTAAATAATACCAAGTGCCGAAATGACAGGGTCTCAGATGACTGCCAGCTCAGTCTGAGTCAAAAATAAAACCAGCCTGTCAAAAAAGTGTGATCTTGCCTATCATCACTAATTAAAATAATCATAGTTTTCAGTTAAAAAAAAAGTGCTCACATGCGTTCCTGCACTTGAACTCACATCTTTTCGTAGATATGTGCAATGTGCATGTAATCAAGTTTATTCACTGTAGCCTGGTTTGTAAGATGAGAGTCCACAAACTGTCCATCAATAAATAGGGGACTGGTGAAATAAATGAGGGAAAGCAAACACAGCCTTCAAATAAGAAGGAGGAGCCAGGTGTGGTGGCTCAGGCCTGTAATCTCAGCACTGTAGGAGGCCGAGGTGGGAGGATCTCTTGAACCCAGGAGTTCAAGACCAGCCTGGGCAACACGGTAAAATCCCATCTCTACAAAAAATACAAAATACAAAATATATGCATGGCAATGAGCGCCTGTAGTCCCAGCTACTCAGGAAGCTGAAGTGGTAGAATCACTTGAGCACAGGTAGGCCGAGACTGCAGTGAGCCGTGACTGTGCTTCTGTACTCCAGACTGAGTAACAGAGTAAACCTCCATCTCAAAAACACAAGAAGGAGGAAATTCTTAATGCAGTGATTCAGAGTAGTCACTAAGGTAAAGAGGTAGGGGAGACAGAGATTTAACAAAAAGAAAACAAATGTCCAGCTTTATTTAGATTTCATTTGGAGCCTTGCTACCCAGGGTGACCTTGACCCTTAGTGTGGGCAGGCTGAAGGCTTGTTAGAAGTTCAGAGTGGTGGAATAGAATTTGCACGTTAATAAGATTCCTAAATGATGCCTATGCTGATTAACATTTAAAAAGTAATTTTACTTTATTATGGTAAACTAGGCATTAGATACAGTTTAGCACTTGAACGATTTTTACACACGCAATTCAGTGGCCTTAAGTCCATTCACAATGGAGCGTAATATCACCACCATCTCTCCAGAACCTACACAGATTTTATTGGTGGTTTTGAACTACTTGGATGAACAAATTTGTAACACTTTTTAAAACATATTTGTTCTTAAAGGCACATCTCTTATCTGTTGAGTCATTCATTAATTTCATGTATACCCTTTGAGTGTTTGTGCTAATCCAGATATCATTCTGGGCACAGAGCACTACAATGATAACTAGAAAGACATGAAGCTTACAGCCTAGTAAGTTGGCTGAAACAATTTATTTGTCTTTTTTTCCATCTTCATCGAGGTAGGTATAATGACAAATAAAACTGGTATGACCATTATGAAAAAGAGTATAGAGGTTTCTCGAAACATTAAAAGTAGAAGTATCACATGATCCAGCAATCCCGCTAACCAAAAGAACTGAAATCAGTATGTTGAAGACACAGCTGCACTCCTGTGTTTATTGCAGCACTATTCACAGTAGCCAAGATATGGAATCAGCCTGTGTCCATCAACAAACAATTGGATAAAGAAAATGCGATACATATATACACAAAGGAACACTATTCAGCCTTTAAGAAGAAGAAAATCCTGTCATTTGTGACAACATGGATGAACCTGGAAGACATTATGCTTAGGAAAATCATTCAGACAAAGACAGACACCGCATAATCTTACTTATATTAAAAGTCGAACCCATAGAACCAGCGAGTACAATGGTGGTTACCAGGGACAGTGAGGTAGAGAGATTGGGGAGATGAAGTCAGAGTGGACAAACATGCAATTATAAATTCTGCAGTTCTATTGTACAGTGTGGTGACTATAATTAATAATAATGAACTGTACGCTTGAAAGCTGCTAAGAGAATCCATCTTAACTGTTTTCACCACAAGAGAAAGAGGTGATGGATGTGTTAACTAATTTGATCATGGTAATCATTTCACAGAGTATATGTATGTCAGATCATCATGCTATATGCCTTAATACTGAAATGCTGCTATGGAGAATGAATTTAACCCAGCCTGCCTCATGCTGTCCACACCCTTCCCTCACACCTCACTTCTTGTAGCCCTCACTCTTGTTCTAGAAACCAGGGAACTTGTAACATTCCCAACAGCTCTGAGTCCAGGCCCAAAAGGTTCTCCAGGTTCTCAGGGAACACTGGGTTTTGCAGGATCCTCCTCTGTGATTCACTCAGAAGTGTCCATCACTGAGGTGACACCAATGTCAGCTGATTTTGCCCCACCAGACTGCTCACTGCAGGGATTTCTGCAAGTGTGAGTCATTCGCTCTTCTTTGGTCACCCTGCTTAGATCAGGATGCAGTCAATCCCTGCTGTCTGCGGGTAATTTTCAGTAGCTACCACCTGAGTGGTCAGCCCAGCTGGCACAATGCCAGTCTCAGGTGTGCATTTTCCTCCAAGGCCAAGGGTAATATCAAACCCAGCCCAGGAATTCTTTCCAAATTCAAGGTCACTGTTGTATCACAGTGTGACATGGGTAAGATCTTGCCTTTGGATGGCGCAGTATGGACTTTGGGTGGCAGTTGGTTCATGTTTTACAGTCACTGGCCAGAAGGATGAAGTTCACATTTTTGCTGGGGGTCTTAGAGGTCACACTAATTTGACACCATTCTACATGGTCTGCGGCTGAATGATTGAAAAGTCCCCATTCTGCCCACACTTGCTGCAGCTTCACACACTATGTGCGACTCAGCACCACTTTGCTTCCCTTAGTATTTCAAGATGTATTTCTAAGTAACAAAATTTAAAAAGTGAGATGTAGAATGGCACCTCAGCATAGTACCCTTGCACAGTGGGGAGGGCACCCACTATATTTTGGGCACCCAAGTGTGTGTGCTATCACATGTACAGAGCAGCCCTGAGCGTATACATGCAGGTGGCCTGGCTGACTCCAGGGCTGTGGTGAAGGGGACAGCGGTGCCAAGGGGACATGCCATCCCTGCCTCTGGTCATTTTGAAGTTTTCACCACGTGCAAGTATTAACTTGTCAAAAAATTAAATCTGAATTATGAATACATTGAAAATGGATTTTCTACCTTAACGAATATAATGTTATACTTTATTTAACCAATAGGCAGCACCACTACTAAAGAAGTGACTTCCCTACTTTTTTAATCATGTAGTAGTCAAGACTTTCTCCTGTGTAGAATGTTCAAATTGAGCATCACACTTCCAAAAAAGCATACTTGATATTTATATAAAAAAGTGACTTTCTTGTCTTTCCTTCTTCCTTAAAACAAGAAGCAAGCCAAGGGAGCTCTCATCTCTAGGTTAAAATTATTTCTTTGCAATCTGTTAGCATATCAAGTCATTCTTTGTAAGTCATTCATTTCTGTGCATTGCTTTGCAATGCCACATCCTCTATTCTTATAAGATCCCATACCAGCAAATGACACACACATTCAAGAGAATGTTCCACCTACAAATTCAGAGAGTAAAAGGATATGTTAGCCACGAAATTTGTTTATTCATGTTTTTACAACTTCAATAATAGAAATAGGTGGGTGATTTCCAGTTTCCAGACCACTATGTAGGGAGCTTGGAAGCAATCACTTCTATCCTCACAGCAAGAAAAGAGTTAAACAAACTGAAAAACAACAATTCTTCTTAGATCCATTAGAGAACTGCAGTCCCAGTGCAAACTGCTGCCCCGCAAAATGGAGACACAGATAGGCAAATACAGAGATTCACACTGTTCTGGAGCAGAGGCCCAGGAAAGAAAGCAGCTTCAGGAACCAGCACAAGCACCTTTTACCCAGCACATCATGCCTGGCTTTTAACAAGGGATTATGAGGTATACTAAAACTCTAAAAACACAGAAGGAACAGAGCAAGCATCAGAACCAGACTTGGATATTGCAAAGATATTGGAATTATGAGACAAGGAATTTAAAATACTGTAATTAATATGCTAAGGGTTCTAATGAAAAAAGTAGGCAATATTGAAGAAAGAATGGGTAATGTAAAAAATTTTGAGAAAGATTAAAATAGAGATAAAAAATTTTGAGAAAGATTCCAAAGAAAATGCTGGACATCAAAGATGCTGTAACTGAAATGAATGCTTTTGATGCGCTCATCAATAAACTACATGGCCAAGGAAAGAATCAGTGAACTTGAAGACATGTCAGTAGAAAAATTCCACAACTGAAATGCAAAGATCAAAAAGAAAATGAAAAGATAGGCCAGGCACAGTGGCTCACACCTGTAATCCCAGCACTTAGGGAGGCTGAGTCAGGTGGGTCACAAAGTCAGGAGATTGAGACCATCCTGGCCAACATGGTGAAACCTCGTCCTACTAAAACTACAAAAATCAGTCAGATGTGGTGGCATGCACCTGTAGTCCCAGCTACTCGAGAGACTGAGGCAAGAGAATCGCCTGAACCCAGGAGGTGGAGGTTTCAGTGAGCCGATATCATGCCACTGTACTCCAGCCTGGTGACAGAGCGAGACCCCCATCTCAAAAAAAAAAAAAAAGAAAAAGAAAAAGAAAAAGAAAGAAAGAAAGAAAATCAAAAGATAGAACAGAATAGCAAGAACTGTGGGATCATTACAAAAGCTGCAACATACATAGTGGGAATATGCAAAAGAGAGAAAGCAAAAGAAGAGAGAAAGCAACGGAAGAGAAACTTGAAAGAAGAATGACTGACAATGCTTCAAATTTAATGACAGACACCAAACTACAGAGCCAAGAAGCTCAGAGAACACCAAGCTGTGTAAATGCCAAAAACTGTACAATTAGGTATATCCTGGTTAAGCAGAAGAAAATCATAGACAAAGAGAAAAATACTGAAAGGGGAAAGACGGAAACTTTTTATCAACAGAGGAGCAAGGATACGAATTACATAGGACTTCTTTTCAGAAACTATGGAAGCAAGGAGGGTGAAGTGAAATATTTAAAGTGTTGACAGAAAAACAACAATAACAACACACTAGAATTCTGTACCCTGCAAAATTGTTCTTCAAAAGTAAAAGAACATAAAGACTTTCTTAGAAAAATAAAAAATAATTTATCCTTAAAATAAAAATTAATTTATTGTAGTCTTGCCTTGCAATAAATGTTAAAAAGAAGTTCCGTGGAGAAAAAGACAATGATACAGGGCATAAAATCATAAAGAAAGGAAGAACGTTAGAGAAGGAATAAGGGAAGATCAGTTTTTAAAACTTACTTAGGTTTCACTTTGTTGCCCACGCTGAAGTGCAGTGACACAATCTCAAGGCTCACTGCAACCTCAACCCCCAGGCTCAAGCAATCCTCTCACCTCAGACTTCTCAGTAGCTGAGACTACAGGTGCATACCACCATGACGGTAATTTTGTCTATCTTTTGTAAAAATGGGGTCTTACTATGTTGCCTAGTCTGGACTCAAACTCCTGAGCTCAAGTGATTCTCCTGTCTCAGCCTCTCAAACTGCTGGAATTACAGGCATGAGTCACTGTGCCCAGGCTAATATTTATCATTCTTAATTGATTTAAAAGATAACAGTTGGCTAAAAAAAAAAAATAGCAAAAAGGCATTCTGTAATTATGGCTTATGAAAAAGTGAAATGAATGACAGCAATGTTATACAAAATGGGAGAAAATAATTGGGAAGACTCTAAGGCACTTGCACTACCCATCAAGTGGTATAGTGTTCCTCAAGGATGCCTTGGAATAATTGTACCTATATTTTGTAAACTCAGGGAAACCACTAAAAAAGTTGTTTTTTAAAAGTATAAGTGACATGCTAAGAGAATCGGAAAAAACAGAATCATATAAAATGATCAGTCAAAATCAGAGATGACAGAAAAAGAGTGAAAGGCAAAAAAGAAAGAAAGAATAAACAAGGGCAACAAATAGAAAACAGTAACAAATATGGTGGATATTAATCCAGCTATGTCAGTAATCATTTTAATTGTCAATGGTCTAAATGAGCCAATTAAAAGAGAGATTGTCAGGACCCAAGTATATATCATCTATAAGAAGCCTACTTTAAATCTAAAGACACAGATGGATTAAAAGTGAAGGGATGGAGAAAGATATACCACACTAACACTAATCGAAAGAAAACTGGCATAGCTAGGTTAATTTTAGTAAAAGCAGACTTCAGTACAAGGGAAATTATCAGGGATAAAGTGGGGTATTCCATAATGATAAATGGGTCAATTCTCCAAGAAGACATAAACAATCTTTAATGTGTATATACTAACCACATAGTATCAAAATACATGAAACCCCAAGTGACAGATCTGCGAGAATAAATAGAGAAATCTACTATTATAGTTGCAGATGTCAACACCCCTCTATCAGGAGTTAGAAGATTCAGCAGGCAGAAAATCAGCATTGGATTGATAGTGCTGTCCAGCACTATCAATCAAATAGATAGAATTGGCATTTATAGAATACTTCATTAAATAACAACAGAGAACATATTCTTCTCAGTTTTGCAGGGAGAATTTATCAAGAAGGACCACATTCTTGGTTATAAAACACACCATAGCAAATTAAAAAGAATAGAAATCATACAAAATCTGCTCTCAGAGCACAGTGTAATTAATCTAGAAATCAGTAACAGAAAGACAAATGAAAGCCCAAAATCATATGATTAAATCATAAATGAAGAAAAAGCATTTGACAAAATCCAACAACCATTCATGATTTAAATTCTTCACAAACTAGAAATAGAGGAAAATTTCCTCAACTTGATCAAAAAATTCACACACACAGAAAAATCTATAGCTAAAGCCTTGCTTAATAGTGGAAAACCAGTTGTTTTCCCACTAAGATCAGGAAAAAGGCAAGAATATACACTCTTACCATCCTTATTCAGCATCATAATGGAAGTTCTAGCTATGCAATAAGACCAGAAAAGGAAATAAAAAGTATGCAGATTGAAAGAGAGAAAATAAAACTGTCTTTGTTTGCAAATGGCATAATCGTCTATGCAGAAAGTCCCAAAGAACCGACAAAATATGCCTGCAACTAATAAACAATTATAGCAAGGGTGCAGGATGCAAGGTTAATACACAAAAATCAATTGCTTTCCTATATACCAATAAGAAATTACTGGAATTTGAAATGAAAAACACCATGTCATTTACATTAGCAACCCAAAAAATGAAATACTTGGGTATAAATCCAACAAAAGAGGTACAAGATCCATATGAGGAAAGCTATAAAACTCTGATAGAAGAAATCAAAACAGATCTAAATAAATGGAGAGATATCCCATGTACATGGATAGGTAGACTCAATATTGTTAAGGTGTTGGTTCTTTCAAACTTGATCTACAGGTTCAGTACAATCCCAAACAATATTTTTGCAAGATTTTTTGTGGATATAGACAAATTGATTCCAAAATTTGAAGATTGACCCATTCACACAAATTTGTTTGTCTGTTCATCTTTCAGTGGACACTTGTGTAACGTCATGTGAAAGATGGATAGACAAACAAAATGTGGTCTATGCACACAACGGAATATTATTCAGCCTGAAAAGGGAAGCATTCTGGCACATGCTACAACATGGATAAACCTTGAAAACATTATGCTAACTGAAATTAGCCAGTCACAAAAGCACAAATACTGTATGATGCCACTTATATGAGGTACCTAGAATAGGCAATTGATAGCAACAGAAAGTAGAATGAATATTGCCAGAAACTGGGAGAGGAGGAAATTAGGAGTTGTTTAATGGGTACAGAGTTTCACTTTTGCAAGATGAACAAGTTTTGGAGATAGATGGTAGTGATGGCTGCAAAACACTGTGAATGTACCCACACTATTGAACCGTACCATTAGGTGGGGAGTTGGGGAGAGATAGCATAGGGAGAAATGCCAGATATAGGTGAAGGGGAGGAAGGCAGCAAATCACACTGCCATGTGTGTACCTATGCAACAATCTTGCATGTTCTTCACACGTACCCCGAAATCTAAAATGCAATAAAAAAAAAGAAAAAAAATGGTTAATATGGAGCTGGAAGTCATGGCATATGCCTGTAATCCTAGCACTTTGGGAGGCTGAAAGGGGAGGATCGCTGAAAGCCAGGAGTTCAAGACCAACCTGAGCAACATAGTGAGATGCCTCCATCTCTACCAAAAAAAAAAAAAAAAAAAAAAAAAAAAAAAAATTTAGCTGAGTGTGGTGGCACATGCCTCTAGTTCTAGCTACAAGGAAGGCTAAGATAGGAGGATCACTTGAGCCCAGGAGGTCGAGGCTGCAGTGAACCATGATCACTCCACTACACTCCAGCCTGGGTGACAGAGCAAGTCCCTGTCTCTGAAAAAAAAAAAGTTAATATGGCAACTTTTATGTTATGTGTATCTTTCCACAAATAAAATTTCAAAAATTAATAAGAGAATAAGTAAGTATTTGACAAAAACTGACAATATAGTTACTTCTGGGGAGAAGGACTAAGGACTAGAATCAGAGATTTTTCACACACCTTTAACTCAGCATTTTTTAACCATATGCATTTCTCAACTTTTCAGTTTAAAAGTGTAAGGGGCTTGCCAACAACCCCCCACATCCCTGTCAAACAGAAGGGGTAGTTAAGAACCAGATAGGGGTTTTGGTTTTCATACACGTGTCAATCTTTAAATAGAGAACCTGTATTTAGGGCTTAATTCTCTTATTTGCCTCACTGTAAGTGAAACTTTCTCAAAATTTAGGAAAGCCACTTATTCACAGGAATCCAAATGTTCAGTCTTTGGCACATGAAAAGAATAAAGCTTGTCTGTCCATGGTATTTTGTTCCTGTTGTTTTTTTGAATAGTAGTTGAATAGTTGTTTTTTTGATAGAGTTTTGCAAATTCATTTCTGCCCTGTCCACCGGGCTTGTGTCCAATATCTAGACAGATAGATAGATAGATAGATAGATAGATAGATAGATAGATAGATCAATCAATCTTCAGTAATAACCGGATAACCCTAGGGTCCTGGTGCTACTGTGGTCTTTTACACATAAGGAAACTTGTACATAGGAGGGTAAATAACTTTGCTGAGGCCTTGATGCATTCAGGAACAATTTTGCAGCCACTCTGCTATGAATCCAATGCCTGTGTGTTAAACCATCACACCGTGCTGCCTCCAGCAGCTTTTCAGGGCAGGGATGACGTGAAGCCTATTGCCATGAAGCCCGCAAGGACAGTTGGACACAAAGCCTTCCAGCTTGCTCCCTGTGGTGTCCCACAAATCACACAGCATCTGGTACTAAGTCCCTGAAGGACTTAGTGAATTAGCCAGACTTGCCATACCCAAGAGCTATTTACCTAAGCGTGCAAGTAAGTGGATGATTCCAGAGGAACTGAGTGTACAAACCCCTCTGACATCCTGAGTAGCTAAGAAAGGACTGCTGGAAACCCTCACGGCACATCTGCCTGTCTTTTTCACCCCGGCTCCTTGCACTCCCTAGCAGGACATTCTAACGAGGGCAAGATTTGTCTAATCCAACTGTGTCTCTGTGAGGTGTGCTCTTAACTTCTCGCCAGTGTGAGTCATTACTAATCGCCAATCCCCACATGAAGCCAAGATGCCCCTTCAAGGAGTAGCTAAGTACTTTAGCAAGTGCTGTCGACTTACCATGTTTGACAAAAGTAACCTAAGTGGAAGGACACACTTATCACTGCCTTCCTCCCTTGACCCACAGAAGGGTTCAAAGTGGAAACCTCTTCCAGAACATAAAGGCTGCAATCAATGCCGCCCCCCCACAGCTTATAAATAACACAGCACATCCTCCTAGTGTTCCGAGGCAAGGATGAACACTCACAGTTGTGCACATTCAGCTTCGCATCTAACCACCTCCCGCTTCTCTCCCGCCATCAACCAGGCGCCTAATGTCTTCAGTGACTCTTAAAATTCTCAGAGCAGGAAGTGAAACATGCCAGACACATCAGCAGCAGCATCATGTAGAGCCAAGCATTTGCTAAAGCCACAGTTTATAATCAAGGTGTTTTTAGAAATTATTATTACCGATGGCAGATTACTCTGCACGATTATCCGGTTTTCGCTTAGGTCTTTTCTCTGATGGAGCGGTACTGAGACTGACTTTCCTAAATACACGTGCTCACTACTGGTCATGAAGTTCTGTTCTGATTTTTCTAGGAATATAGGTTTACTCATCACGCCCATTAACTTGTGAAATACCAGTGCTGCTGTCCTTCCATTGCCTAATGCAAGATATCCTTGCCTTTTCTCAGTTCTTCACACACACACACACACACACACACACACACACACGTCTAGAAATAGATATATCTATATATCTATAGATACAGATATATCCAGATAGAGAGATAGAGACAGATCATAAATTCAGAATAACAAATGCATCATTTGCTGTTATCAGCACCTTGCTATTTTTGGCTTCTAGACCACTAGTTCTCAAAATCTGGCTTGAATTCCCATCACTGGGAGGGCTTGTAGAAACACACTGCTGGGCCCCACCCCAGAGATTCTGAGTCAATAGGTCTAGAGTGAAGCCTGAAAACTTGAATTTCAAACAAACTCCTGAGTGATGCAAATGAGGCTGGTCCAGATCTCACACTTTGAGAACCACTGCCTGAGAGGAATGGCTTCAAAACCCATCAAGAGGGATGATGATTTTTGAATAACAGAGAGAATTAAAAGACACTGAAGAAAATCCAAAACCATGTTCAGCTGCAGGAAGAACACGGACTTAAAGAGTAAGAATTAGAAAATACTGAAGTCACTAAGACAGAAGGGCTTTGTGGTGAACCTTCAAAATCACCATCACCATCATCATCGCTGGAGCTCTCTGCATGCTGAGCTTTGGGTGTGCAACTGCCAACTTCTGCTTGACTTGAATATGTGACGCTTCATGTATTTATAAATAAGCTGGGCAACGCTTCGCTTCTTCTGAACCTCATGCCCCTTTCTTGGTCCTTGTTGCTCCTCCAAGTTCACTCCTCTGTCTCACTCTTGCATCTCTACCCACCGAAAGTCTGAGCACAAGGATGGGGTCTTCCTTTGCCCACACTGAAACCTGCTCTCCCAATAAACCTGTGAGATTTCAAGATTGACTCATTCACACAAAGGTGTAAAACGGCTGATAGTTTTCAATATGTGACTCCTCTTAAGAAAAACCACTTTGAAATGTATTGTTTTCTCATGTAATTATAAATGTTAAATGTTACAGATGTTTCTGGAAGATGTTTAAAATTGGCACAGATGTAGAAAAGCTGAAGCATGTGGCTGTCCTGTCCACAGGTTCCCCCAAATTCTGAGGCAGCCCTGCTCGTAAGGCGAGTGTCATGGAGTTGCCTTTCCCCACTTTATTAACGTGATTGCTCTCATGAGAGAGACAGCACCTGGAACCACCAATAAAAGTGGGCCCCTCTCCCCTCCGCTAGGACTGCATGGGGCAAACAAAGGGCTTCCAATCTGGCCATGCCTTCAGGGACCCACCAAATTCTTCCAAAAGACAGTCAGCAGCAGTGACGTGCTCACAGTCCTCTGAGTGACCACAGGCCTGAGACCACATCCAGGTATATTTGCACCTATACTGCAGCCTACACATAGGTGATGCTGCCCATGCATTCTTCCAGGCAGGGCTGGATCTTCACTCATGTGGGCCTGTGGACAGGAGCAGTCTTTACTCATGCCTTGCCAGTGATCATACTGTGCCCACCATGCTCCACAGCCCGCAACGTGTCCGTGCCTTCTCGCAACATCACAACAGTATCGGAGGGGAGGGATGAGCTCCAGGCAACATGATAAAAGCATCATTGTCCTGACTATAGCACCATTTGCTTTAATCAAAAGGAAGAGGGTAGGTGAGCTTGGGCAAAAAAGAGATTAAGAAAGAGTGACAAGAAAAGCAACATGCAAGAGTAATAGCCCAGAACGCCCAAACAAAAGTGCCAGGCCACACATCTGCCCCGGAGCTTGGGAGTGGGTACCCCTGTGTGTATCAGGCTCCCACACACACCTGCTAACGATGAAGCTTTAGAGACAGCCATGCAGTCCAGAAGTGTTACTACTCTTATCAACTGTCTAGGGAATTAGGGAAGCAGAGAGCGTCCAAGAGGCTGACCAAAGACCACCAGCCAGGTGCAGCAGAAACCCCCTGTGTCTGTGCTAAGACTGCCGTAGGGCCCTCCAGGACCTCTCCCTGAACCTGCAGGTCACTCAGCACAGGAAGGACCCCAGCATAGCAACAGCAAGGCATGAGTCAGACAGTAGAGGGTTTTGGGCTTCTCTTCACGCCTCCACTGAAGAGTAAAGAGCATCTCTTTAAAGTCTTGGGTGACTAAAGGTTTTAGAGTGGCCACTTGAGGCTGAATACACGGGACAATAGAATGTCTCTTAAGATTCCAAAAGGACCTCCACAACGCAGCGCCGAGCCTGCCCACAAAGCCCTCCCTGCCCTTTCATCACATCGTGAAGGCTTGTGCTTGGCAGGAAGCAATGGCTGCAGCAGGCCCTGCCAATTGTTTCAGCCATCACCGCTTTATCATAAGCACAGCTGCATGTTTTGGCATCCACTGAACAAGTCATCTCTCTTGAGTCTAAAAATAATCCCAGCAAACATGAAGAGCCAGTGCAACATTTAATTTTTTAAACTAGGAAGTAGTTCGGTTCACATGAAAAAGAATACAAATGTATCTATGCTGTGACTATGAAACCGCATTTATATGACTGTAGAAAGCCAAGAGAAGAGAGAAAAAGTTAAATGTAAAATTCTTTAGGATTGTAGAACAATGGATGATTTTGTCGCCCATAAATATTTCCTAAGATGTCACCTTCAAAAATAACAAATGTAACACATGCTCACCACAATCTCTGAAACTATGCAAATAAAGAAAAAGCTAATATGCTTTTCCACACACCCTCTCCCCATTTATTCCCCAAAATCTCACTACAACCAACTTGACACCCCAGGATTTGCCTTATACGCCTGTCCCCATACTCAAAGGAAAATACAGACACATAGGAGCTTTCAGTTGTTATAACTTTAGGAAAATTGAAGATAGATGGATAGACAGAGACATAGATACCCACATATCTGTGCTCACCCTCTCTCTTTCTCTTTAATTTTTCTCATTTAAAACATCGTTACACTCCTCCAGGTCAAGAAGAAAACTCATTCTTCTGAGTAGTTTCACAGTATTCCATGGTATGAATGTTCTTCTTGTTATCAGGTTGTTTTCTGGTTTTCACTGTTAAAAACAATGCAGATATCATTGTGAATGGCAGTAATAACCTCCAAAAATTCTCCCCTTCATACAAGCAATAAATACATTGGCCAAACTGTCATAATCAACTTTTCCTGACCTCTAGAAATTAACCAAGTCTTGCATTAATCCAGGGATCCTCTGCTCATGAAAAATAGCTAAATCTAGGCAAGAACAGAGAGTTTTGTGACATTTTTAATTGCCTTATTCCCATCTCCTCCTCTCTTGCTCCTTGGTAGCCTTAAAAACCAACAGCCAGCAATCACGGTGAAAACCAGAAGCCTGAAACCACTGAAGGACGAATAAAGGGATTGAACTTCCTTGAAAGCCCTATTCTCAGAGGACTGTCATTTTGCAAACCTGTCAGGTGAGTCTTTGAAATATCCCACTCCCAAGGCTTGTCTTTATTTGACTGATTCAAATAAAATACAAACAGTGCAAACGGCCTTTTCTAGGATGAAGGGGGAGGCACTTCTAGAAAACAGATCAGTAGCAATTGCTACACATCATGACTGCCTGAAGCAGTGGCTAACAGGTGGAATGAAAAACAGGCTAACTAAAAAAGTGTAAAGTAAAAGCTGAGTAATGAGATGTCCACATAAGGCTGACATATTTCTGGGACTCTAGAAGGCCACATGTATGTGTAAGGCTATGTGCATGTCCAGGGCTGTGAGCATTCTCAGAAAAGACCTGAGAAGTTCCCGAGTTCTTGCCTCTGGCTGACCTTGAGGCTCTGTGCAAGCAGAAGTGATGGCTAAGGTGGACACAACAACCATACCACTGACCATTAAAGGCATGCCCCAATGCACATAGAGCCCCTTATTGGTTCCAAGTATTTGGAAACTTACTGGTTCCAGATATTTAAGGAATTTGCTATTCAATCATTAGCCAATCTCCATACTAACTGAGCAGAGATTTCAGCAGTCACACGTGACAAATAATCTAGACTGACACAAGTAGTTCTGAAAAGTCACTAAACAAACAACAAAAACCCTCAGGTGGAGAGGGGGAGAAAAGTTGATTCATACGGCTGCATATTACATTATTTACAATGTCCAGGTCTTAAGAAAAAACTATGCTACATGTAAAGAAACAATAAGTTATGGCCCAAACACAGGGGGGGAAAAAAAGCAATCAAAAGAAAGTACACCTGAGGAAGCCCAGACATTATACTTACCAGAGAAAGACTTGAATCATCAATTTTCAATATCTCTAAAAAACTAAGGGCAACCATATCTTAAAAAGTAAAGTCTGAAAGTGATATCTTACCAAATACAGAATATCAATAAAAATATAGAAATTATTTTTTTAAAAACAGTAAATAGCAATTCCGGAATACAAAAATTATAAAAACTGAAATGAAGATTCACTGGAGGAGCCTAACAGCAGATTTGAGCAGGCTGAATTAAAAATTAAGATTCCAAAATATAGGTTAATAGAGGTGATCCAGTATGAGGAACAGAAAAGAAAAAGAATGACAGGAAATGAACAGATTCTCAGAGACCTCTAGGATTCCATGAGGCATATAAACACATGCATGATAGGAGTCCAAAATGGAGAGGAGAGGAAGGGATGAAAAGCATATTTGACAAAATAATGAAAAAAATATCGGCAAATGTGATGCAAAACATTAATCTACACATCCAAGAAACTAAGCGAACTCCAAGGAAAATAAACACAAAGAAAGTGAAACCAAGACATATAACAAACCAAGTGTCAAAAGACAAAGACCAAGGAGAACATCTTAAAAACAGCAAGAAAGAAGCAACTCATCATATACATTAACTCCTCAAGAACATTAACAGCTGATTTCTCATCAAAAATGATGGCGGCCATAAGGCAATAGAATGACACATTCAAAATGCTGAAAGGAAAAGACTGTTACCCAAGAATTCTACATCCAGCAAAATCGTTATTCAGAAATAAAGGAGACATTAAGATAAACAAAAACTTACAGAATCTATAGCTAGGAGACCTGCCCTACAACAAAAATTACAAGGGAGTCCTTTGGGCTAAAATAAAAAGACATAGTACCTCAAAGGAGATAGTAACTCAAATCTACATAAAAAAATAAAAGTACTAGTAAAGCTTAATACATAGGAAATTATAAAAGAGGGTATAATTGTTTATTTTTGTTTGTAACTCTCTCTTTTTGCCTACCTAATTTAAAATGCACTCCATAAAGCAACAGTCATAAATCTGTGCTGATGGGCATACAATACACAGAGATATCATTTGTATAACAATAACAGGACAAAGGAGAGGAGAGTGAATAGAGCGTTATGGCAGCAAACTTTTTATATATTACTCTATTAGTCCGTTTTCACACTGCTGATAAAGACATGCCCAAGACCGGGAAGAAAAAGAGGTTTAATTGAACTTACAGTTCCACATGGCCGGGGAGGTCTCGGAATCATGGTGGCAGGCGAAAGGCACTCCTTACATGGCAGCAGCAAGAGAAAATGAGGAAGAGGCAAAAGCAGAAACCCTTGATAAACCCATCAGATCTTGTGAGACTTATTGACTATCACAAGACTAGCATGGGAAAGACTGGCACCCATGATTCAATCACCTCCCCCTGGGTCCCTCCCACAAACATGTGGGAATCTGGGAGAGACCATTTAAGTGAGATTTGGATGGGGACACAGCCAAACCATATTATTCTACCCCTGGAACTTCCAAATCTCAGGTCCTCATCTTTCAAAACCAGTCATGTCTTCCCAATAGTCCCCCAAAGTCTTAACTCATTTCAGCATTAACCCAAAAGTCCACAGTCCAAAGTCTCATCTGACACAAGGCAAGTCCCTTCTGTCTATGGGCCTGTAAAATCAAAAGCAAGCTAGTTACTTCCTAGATACAGTGGGAGTACAGGTATTGGGTAAATACAGCCATTCCAAATGAGAGAAATTGGCCAAAATAAAAGGGTAACAGGGCCCATGCAAGTCTGAAATCCAGCAGGGCAGTCAAATTTTAAAGCTCCAAAATGATCTCCTTTGACTCCAGGTCATGCTGATGCAAGAGGCAGGTTCTCATGATCTTGGGTAGCTCCAACCCTGTAGCTTTGCAGGGTACAGCCTCCCTCCCAGCTGCTTTCACAGGCTGACACTGAGTGTCTGTGGCTTTTCCAGGCACATAGCACAAGCTATTGGTGGATCTACCATTCTGGAGCCTAGAGGACAGTGGCCCTCTTCTCACAGTTCCACTAGGCAGCACCCCACACAAATTAATCATCTAGACTTCCATCTTAAAGAACTATAAAAAAGGAAAACAAACTAAAAACAAGAAAGAAGGAAATAACAAAGACTAAAGTGGAAATTAATAAAATAAGAAGTAAAAAAAATAGATGAAATTAACAAAATAAAAAGTTGTTTCTTTGAAAGATCAACAAAATTTACAAAGCTTTAGCTAGACTGATCAATATAAAAGAGAGTAGACTCAAATTAGTAAAATTAGGAATCCAAGAGGGGATATTACTGCTGGATCCCTTCCTTATCCCACATTTAAAAAAATTAACTCCATAGACATCCAAATACAAGCAGCTCAAAGAACACCTGGGAAATTCATTGCAAAAAGATCATCACCTAGGCACATAGTCATCAGGTTACCTAAAGTTAAGATGAAGGAAAGAATCTTAAGAGCTGCGAGACAAAAGCATTGAATAATCTATAAAGGAAAATCTATCAGAATAACAGAATTCTCAGCAGAAACCTTGCAAACCAGAAGGGATTGGGGTCACATCTTTAGTCTCCTGAAACAAAATAATTGTCACCCAAGAATTCTGTATCTGGCAAAACTAAGCTTCATAAATGGAGGAGATATAAAATCTTGCTCAGACAAACAAATGCTGAGAGAATTCACTACTATTGAGTCAGCACTATAAGAAGTGCTAAAAGTTCTAAATCTTAGATCAAAACCTTGAAATACACGAAAACAGAACCTCCTTAAAACATAAATCTCACAGGGTATATAAAATAATCACACAATGAGGCGGGTGGGGGGGTGGGAGGATGGCAGGGAATGCTAGTTGTTAAGGCAACAACTAGCATAATGAATAGGACAACACCTCACATCTCAATACTAACATTGAATGTAAATGGCCTAAATGCGCCACTTAAAAGATACAAAATAGTAGAATGGATAAAAACCCACACACCAAGTATCTGCTGTCTTCAAGAGACTCTCCTCACATATAAGGATTCACATAAACTTAAGGTAAAGGGATGATAAAAGATATTCCATGCAAATGGAAACCGAAAGCAAACAGAAGTAGCTATTTTTATACCAGACAAAACAGACACTAAAGCAGCAACAGTTAAAAAAGACAAAAAGGGATATTACATAATCATAAAAGGATTAGTCCAACAGGAGAAGATCACAATTCTAAATATATATGCACCTAACACTGAAGTTCCCAAGTTCACAAAACAATTACTGCTAGACCTAAGAAATGAGATAGATGGCAACACAGTAATAGTGGAGACTTCAATACTCCACTGACAGCACTACACAAGTCATCAAGAGAGAAAGTTAACGAAGAAACAATTGGCTTAACCTACACCCTAGAACAAATAGACTTAACAGATATTTTCAGAACATTCTACCCAACAATTGCAGAATACGCATTCCTTTCATCAGTACATGAAACATTCTCCAAGATAGACCATACAGTAGGTCACAAAACAAGTCTCAATACATTTTTTAAAAATCGAAATTATATCAAGTATCCTCTCAGACCACAATGGAATAAAACCGGAAGTTAACTCCAAAAGGAAGCCTCAAAACTATACAAATACATGAAAGTTAAATAATCTGCTCTTGAATGATCTTTGGGTCAACAATGAAATCAAGATTTAAATTTAAAAATTATTTAAGCTGAATATGATAGTTAAACAACTTATCAAAACCTCTGGGATACAGCAAAAGTGGTGCTAAGAGGAAAGTTCACTGCGTTAAACGCCCACATCAAAAACTACGAAAGAGCACAAAAAAGACAATCTAAGGTCACACCTCAAGGAACCAGAGAAACAAGAACAAACCAAACCAAAACCAAAACCCAGCAGATGAAAAGAAATAACAAAGATCAGAGCAGGACTACATGAAATTAAAACCAACAAAAATGCAAAAGACAAATGAAACAAAAAGCTAGTTACTTGGAAAGACAGACTAAATGATAGACCATTAGTGAGATTAACCAAGCAAAGAAGAGAGAAGATCCAAATAAGCTTAATTAGAAATGAAAGGGAAAATATTACAACCAATACAATGGAAATACCAACGGTCATTCAAGACTGCTATGAACAGCTTTTCATGTACAAACTAGAAAATCTAGAGGAGATAGATACATTCCTGGAAATATGCTGCCTTTCTAGATTACATCAGGAAGAAATAGAAACTCTGAACAGACCAATAACAATCAGCGAGAGTGAAATAGTAATAAAAAAATCCTCACAAAAAAAAAGTCCAGGACCAGATGGATTCACAGGTGAATTCTATCAGGCATTCAAAGAACAGTTGGTACCCATCTTACAGAAACTATCCCAAAAGACAGAGAAAGAGGGAATACTATCTAAATCATTCTATGAAACCAGTATCCCTAATACCAAAACCAGGAAGGAACATAACAAAAAAACTACAGACCAATATCCCTGATGAACACAGATGCAAAAATCCTCAACAAAATACTAGCTAACCAAATCCAACAGCATATCAAAAAGATAATACACCATGATCAAGTGGATTTCACCCCACGGATGCAGGTATGGTTTAACATAAACAGGTAAATAAATGTAATACATCACATAAGCAATAGTAAAAACAAAAATCATATGATCATTTCAATAGATGCAGAAAAAGCGTTTGACAAAATCCGCATTTGGAAGGAAGGGAGGGAGGGAGGAGAGGGGAGGAAAGGGAAGGGGAGGGGAGGGGGAGAGGGAAGGAAAGGGAAGGGGAGGGGAGGGGGGAGAGAAGGGGAGGGAGGGAAGGGAAGGAAGGGAAGATAGCCCACAAAATGGAAGAAAATATCCAGAAATAACACACCTGATAAGAAAAACTTCTATCTAGAATATATAATGAAGTCTTACATCTCAATAATTAAAAAAAAACAAAACATTTTTGAAATAGGCAAGGTATTTGGATAGACATTTCTCCAAATATAAACAAATAGTAAATAAGTACATAAAAAAATGTTCCATATTACTAGTCATTGGAGACATGCAAATCAAAACTACACTTTATACCCACTAGGAAGGCTAAAATAAAAGACAGACAATAACAAGTGTTGTCAAGATAGGGAGAAATGGAACACTCCTATATTGCTGGTGGAACAGCCACTTTGGAAAACAGTTTTCACGAGGTCCTTAAAACGTTACACGTGGAGTTATCATGTGACTGAACAATTCCACTTCTAAGTATACAACCAAGGGAGCTGAAAATGTGTCCACACAAACACTTGCACACAAATATTTGTAGCAGCATTATTTATTATAGCCAAAAGGTAGAAACAACTCAAATATCTATCAACTGATAGACAAACAAAATGTGGTACTTCCATAAAATGGAATAGTATTTGGCCATTAAAAAGAATGAAGTAGGGCTGGGCACAGTAGCTCACACCTGTAATCCCAACACTTTGGGAGGCCAAAGTGGCAGATTACCTGAGGTCAGGAGTTTGAGACCAGCCTGGCTGACATGGAGAAACCCCATCTCTACTAAAGATACAAAAACTAGCCAGGCGTGGTGGCGTGTGCCTGTAATCCTAGCTACTTGGGAGGCTGAGGCAAAAGAATCACTTGAACCCAGGAGGCAGAGGTTGCTGTGAGCCAAGACCATGCCACTGCACTCCAGCCTGGGTGACAGTAATGATGGTTGCACACCTTTGTGAATACAGTTGGCCCATGAACAACACGGGTTTGAACAGTGCAGTTCACCTACTTTCACCTCTGCCACCCCAGGACAGCAAGACCAACTCCGCCTCTTCCACCTCCTTTTCAACATACTCAACATGAAGACAATGAGAATGACAACCATTATAATGATCCACTTTCAGGAAATGAATAGGAAACATGTATTATCTTCCTTATGCTTTTCTTAATAAAAGAAAAGGCTTTTCTTTTCTGCAGCCTACTTTATTGTAAAAGTACAAGATATAAATGTACATTCTAAATGCGTGAGTTTTTTGGGATGTGAATTGTATTTCAATAAAAGGAAAAATGCAGAAATAAACACCTTTGTATATGTATTGTTATATATTCGAGATTTTCTTTCTCAAGGATATATTCCCAAATGTCAGATGACTGTGTCAAAATTCTAAGGGTTTTTTTCCCTGAATTGTAGATACTGCCAGGTTATTTTCCAAAAGTGATATACTAATTCACACTCACAACAAAAGTCTATTGAAAATTTTAGTTCTCTGAATTCTGTCTGTCTCACTGTGCTTAAATTTTGCCAAACAGATGGGTGAAAATGATATTATTACTTAAACCACATTTCCCTCTTTCATTGCACTTCTTTCATATTTATATATAATTTGGATTTCTTCAACTATGAGTTCCCAAATTATATTCTTTTCTATCAGGTTTTTGTCTTTTTCTTAACGATGTGTGAGAGCTCTTCGCACACTGGATGTATGAGCCCTTTATCTAGCTTATGCATTACAGATTTTGCCCTCTTTTTGTTTATAGTATCTGTGCTTTGAAATATCTATTTAGATCATTACAATATGGGTTGAGTAATTTGAAAAAAACAAGAAATAAGACTACTACTTCATACCTCTTCCTTTTTTAAACCTCCATACCCAGCTCTTCACTCTCACTGTAAAATAGAAGCCTTCTGAAAAGGAAGTCCTCCTCTTGCCACTACCAAGACATTGACCTGCCTGAATGTGTGCTGCACCTGCAGCTCTTAAAGTGGTCAGCTGTTCTCTCTTGAGATCCACGGGCCACTCTCCCTTTTTCATAGCCCCTTGAAATTTGAATTCAAACTTCTGGCTTTGTACCATCAGTTACCATGATGGGAACTTAGTAGATATCAAATACACTGGTTGAAATGAATTGACCGGTTTGGGTCAAGACAAATTAGAGATTGCTCAAAGATAGATCAATTTCCTGAAATTATCATGACTAGACTTGGTCTGACCTAGTCAAAATTCTAGAGCAGTGTTTCTCACAATTTTTTTTTAATCTCAAGACTTCTCTGCACCCTTAAAAACTGAGGACCTGGTCTGGTGCAGTGGCTAACATCTGTAATCCCAAGACTTTGGGAGGCTGAGGTGGGGGGATCACCTGAGGTCAGGAGTTTGAGACCAGCCTGGCCAACACGTTGAAACCCCGTCTCTACTAAAAATACAAAAATTAGCCAGGTGTGGTGGTGTGTGCCTGTAATCCCAGCTACTCGGAAGGCTGAGGCTGTGAGTGTGTGACAGCAAAGAAGCAAACAACACAGTGGTTACAAGTTCAGTATCACTGCCTCGATGTGTGGTGAGACCACAGCTGTTTGACCCACCACCGCACGTGCACATCGGTGTAAATGTCAACACAGAATAAAAGACATCGAAAAAGTTATTCATCACTTTGACCATTTCAGCACCGTGTGTGTGCGTGTGTGTGTGTGCATGCGTGTGTGCGTGTGTGTGCGTGTTACCCATCATTCCCATCAAAGAAGCCTCCTTTGATGATCGTTTATCTGATACGAGATGAATACAAGAAAAGCAGTTGAGTCCAGCCTCCATTTATAAGCAAAAAGTACAATTGTGCAGACAAGACATTAATACAGTCTTCATGTTTGCAGCTGAGGCTTTCACTCAACAGGTCACAGTATTGATAGACAGTAGCAGTGTCACAACTGCACTGCTGACTTTGCAACCAGCAGACACTCAGCAAAGCCAGCTCTAGAGGGCCTCATTCTTCGCTCAGCTGTCGTGTTCTTACCCAGCCTGTGCGATATGATAACTTACTCCGTAAGATGCTTCCGTGGCTCTTTCATGTCTAGTTTGAAAGGCTGTAACAATTTTGGGGTTTTTTAAGAAGCTCATCATGTGTATATTTAAAATACTCAATTCCCTTTTCCTTTAAACTCTGAATGTTTTGTCCAAAAATAATGTCACAATTTAACTAGCACCATAATATAATTCAGAAATTTTTCTGTTGCATAAGACAAAATAAGGTAAATTCTTAACGTCTATAGAGCTGATGCCCATCACATTTTCACCGCCTATTTACAATTTCACACAGTTTCTTGGGATTAGACGTCTCCTTTCATGACTGAGAGAATGCTCTGCTACAGCAATTCTGTCCTCTTCAGCGTCCTTACACATGGATAGCACAGCCGCACACCGAGAAAGCAAATCTTCTCATGTCCCTTTGGAGAAGTCCATGACACATCCTTAAATATAACAAAAACGTGTAATAAATAAATTTCATTTTATTTTAGAATAAGATACTAGATTCTAGAATTGTAACAGTTTTAGACAGAATTATAAAATTTATAAAAGGGTTCAGAAAAATAGTAAACTGCTATTGAAACAAGACAAAAACCATACTTTTTGTTGTATTTCTCCACAGTTACAAGGAAACTGCTGAGACTTCAAAATAACAATGTATAAAGATGCTAGGAGGCATAGGGAAGGCAGACGGCAAGAACATAGTGGAGGTACTGAGAACAGCCTGAGTTCATCTCTGAAAATGTGCGTATGAACACATCAGCCCTACTAACTTAGAAGGTTCTGGAAAACATAAGAACACAAGCACGTGAAACACAAGCACGTGTTTCACCAGCCATCATCCAGCATCTTCCCACGCCACCTATCACAGCCTCTGGAAAATCCTGGGGCACTCTCCTGTGTGAGTGATGGTGAAAAGGGGAAATACTGTCTTAGTGTTATTATGAAATAGTTTCAACCTTGCAGACCCTTGAGAGGGTCATGGAGACTCCAGGGATCCACAGACCACATCATGAGAACACTATTCTAGACGATTTCCTTTGATCTTGAAGGCAGAATCCAGGAAGAGAAAAAAAAAAAAAAAAATCAAGTCACAGGGAGCCTGGGCTTTCCCACAGGCTCGGGACTTCCAACCAGGGTTGGGAGGTGCCTTCTTTACCAGGAAGAGCCTCCTCCGCACTCACAGGCCTTCTGCAGCTGCAGGCTTCCAAACCAGAAAGGACATTCAAGGCAGCCACACAGCACGCTTGCTTCTCTACAGCTTTCTCTCCGCTCCTGGGGACATGTTCCACCTCACTGTCAACCCCTCACATGTGCACGCCATTCTGGAGATGGGTCATAAACATTTGAACTATATTGGCTCAATAATGAGGACATTCTGGCTCCAGACTGTGCTGAACTTTGCCCATTCCAGAAATATCCCGTAAGACATTCCCAAGGCACTGAATGATGCAGACCACATTTATCCACTTACCATGGACAAAAATGTGACTGCAAAGCAGAACCTCAGTTTCTTCCCAGATAAAAGAGATGATGCAGACGGCGTTCATAATACAAAACTTCCCTTTCCCATTACTTGAAAACAACTTCCCATGGCTCATGACAGACTTGCAGTTTTAAGAATGATTTAGTTTAGAATCAATACCAAGCAGTCCTCTACCCTCTGCCCTCACGCACGGGAGCAGAAGGATACGGTCCAGCAGATGGCGTCATCCCCACATGCTTCAGGAGTTTTGCAACTAATAATAATATTAACAGGCATAGCAGAAAAGCAGTAGCAATGTGTCTGTGTCCCTTATTATAGGCACAGTTATCAAGCATTAGGATTTATTCTGCACATGCTTTTTTTTTTAAATTCCACATTGTACTGGCATAGGACAGTGAACTGTCATTCAACCCAGTCTCCTTAAGCACTATTCCTCTTTCTGTGTTATCATCAGCCAGCTTTCTATCTGAGTTAGTGCGCTCTGGCTGCCATAGCAAATACCACACACTGGAGACTTAGACAACAACATTTATTATCCCACAGTTCTGGAGCCTGGAAGTCCAAGACGTGGGCAGGGTTGGTTTCTCCTGAGGCCCCTCTGCTTGGCTTGCAGATGGCGTCTTCTCTCTGTGTCTTCAAATGACCTTCCCTCTTTGTGTGTCTGTGTCTTCATTTCATCTCCTTATAAAGACAGCATCTAAATTGGATTAGGGCTCACCCAAAGGCCTCATTTTAACTTAATTGCCTCTTTTAACATTCTATCTCTAAATATAGTCACATCCTGAGATCCTGAAGGTTGGGGCTTCAACATATGAGCTCTGGAGAGGCCAAATCCAACCCCTAACATCATCTCTCCTGCATCCTTCAAGTGCCCTCTTACGTTTTCTCAGGGAAGGCTGGGCAGCAAAACTTATCAGCCTTGTTCATCCCTGAATCAACAGTCCTTGGCAAAGATTTCTGGCATGTAGTGATGGTTTCATAAATATTTGTTGAAAATCTGGAAAGTTTTATGAATGTTCATTCGTAGATCCATCAGCATCACAAACATGAAAATATTAAAACCTAAGAATCCCATTCACGTGACTCCATTCTACATTTTTATAATAAGAAATAATTATTTATTCTCACATAAAGTATCCCAAATAATCGGATCCAAAAGATTATTACATGATGCAATTATTAAGTCTTAAATTATTTTCTGAGTGGTAACTCAAAATAATTCTATGAGTTTACGTAACATCTTTAGCTTTGTTAAGGCAAGAGAACTAAATAAACTTTTAAAATATGAGTTTCAGAATGAATAATAATTTACCATGTTGCTAACTGAATGGAGTTTATTTTAAACTGCTGTCCATGGACTAAAGCCTTCCATATTGATAAGTAATTCTGCATGTGAACACACACTTTCACAAACCACAGCATGTGCAGATTAAAGGAAAAGAGTTTTTGGTCAAAATTTCCCCACATATGCTCTCAGGCAATATAATTTATTATGTAAATGAGCTCCTTTAAAGCATGAATGTTTAAAGCAGAAAATTAAGCAAATCTGGGTTGTTGGGGGTTTTTCTCTCCCTCTCTAAATAGAAAAAGGGATGTTTCTCAAGGCATTCAGCAGTCGGGACATTTATATCTTCCATTCCATGAACTCATAAACATCTGCATTTGCATCTGGAGTTATATGGCCTGCCTATCTAAACTAAAATTCATCCACACGCTGTATCTGGAAAATTATTCATCAGAAAGAAAAGTATTGCAAAATGTAGCTGGTTTCTTGAATGTCATGGAAAAAACTCTTTAAAAAAAAATAAAAAATAAACGTTGTTCTGAACTCTGCAGAACTGGCAGGAAACTGAAGAAGTTCAGGATTTTTCTCTGCTGCTTTTAGTCTTCTTAAATACCAGGGAGCCTTAAAATACCTTCATTGGGGGCAACAGAGAGAGACAGAAATAGCAGCATTGTGTTGGCCTCAGTGGGCCGTCCCATTCACACAGCAGCCTGCAAACAATCTCTCGTGCCACATTTAGGGAAAAACACAATTTTAGGAAATCCAAACAACCCGTAAACCCACTGACCTACAGATAACCTATTCAGCAACAATGAAACTTGAAAAAAGTAAAAGGGAAAAGAAACTTGCAAAGGAAAAAGAAGGCTTCCCTATCTCAGGAACTAAGTTGAAATCGCAGATATTTCAAACCCCTGCCTTCATGGGTCTGCTCTGGTTGTGAAGTTTCGCTGGGTAATTTTCCCGCGCTATCTAAGTCACTATGGAGGACCGCTCCGCACCACGGCTCTGAAGCGCAGGGAACGCCTTACACTCAGCTAACAGCGCATCAGCTCTCCAGGACACAGACAAACCTTCAGTTAAATTTCACCTCAAATGCAGCTAACACAGAGCTTCGGGTCTCCGGGACACAGACGAACTCCAGTTAAATTTCACCTCAATAGCACAGAGGAGCATTGAGATTGTTTGCTAAATGCTCGACCACTGCAGGAAATCATGCCAAGAAAACTATCATGGAGCCCGTGGGCCTTTCCCAAGTAAGAAGACACCTCAGAGAACGCAGGCTGTAGTAGCTCTTGGTGCAGACCACAGGAGGGAGAGATCCAGATCCAAACGGGGACGAAAATCAAATATGTGTGGACTTTTCCCAGAACCTTCCCTTGGCTTTATGAAAACGCAGATGCCAGATGCCCCTCCATTCTGAATTTCATTCAAAACAAAAAGCATTTCAGAATTGTGTTTCCACATGCAAATTGTGATGACCTAGAAAAGTACAAAAACTTTGATTTGTTTGTCCCAGGGCTGGAGGAAATTTTTTTAAACAAGAAAAATAGCAAGACATGGTGGCTTATGCCTGTAACCCAAGTACTTTCAGAGGCCAAGGCAGAGGAGTTCAAGACCAGCCTGGGAAACATAGTGAGGCCCCTATCTCTACAAAAAAATTAAAAGTTATCTGGGCATGGCTGTGCACATTGGGAGTCCCAACTACTCAGGAGGCTGAGGCAGGAGGATGACTGGAGGCCGGGAGGTTGAGGCTGAGGTGGGCTATGATCGTGCCACTGCATTCCAGCCTGGGTGACAGAGAGATACCATCTCTAAAAATAAATAAAATAAAATAAAATGAGGAAATTAGCAAATTTTCACCAAGGCATTAATATCTAAACCAAAGTAAGGAGGCCAGCTCTAGGCCTTGGAATAACAAGCCTAAAGAAGCAGTGTTTTCTCAAATCAAAACAGGAAAACCTAAGGGTTTTTAAGGAAGCTTTTTACATGAGAAATATCTGAAGCAAATATGAGGGTGTCCAGAGAACAGAGAAGACTCTAGAGGAACAAGCATTGGTTGTGTCATCAGTGGCCAAATATTACAGACAAAAAGAGGGAGCAGACCTCTCCAGGCTGTCCCTTGGAAGCCCAACACCAGTGCCTCCTCACCGTAGCAAGTGTTCATCTCTGAGGAAACCAGGTGTACAAGACATGGCCCAGTCCAGGCCAACCCACAGATGGCTCAGTCCACTTGGGCACAGGGCATTCCAGTATCCCAATGCCCATTCCCACCCCTTCCGCTTCTGGTGAAAGTGAGCCCTGAGCTAGCCTACCACTCATCCACACCTCACGGAGATCTCCTTATAGCATGATTCGCCTCACAGTAGACTTCTTAAAGGATGGACCCTAGGGCAGACATCTTCCCTTTTATTTACCTTTTTTTAATTTATTTTTTTTTTTTGAGAAAGGGTCTCTGTTACCCAGGCTGGAGTGCAGTGGCACAACTTTGGCTCACTACAGCCTTGCCTTCCAAGTAGCTGGGACTACAGGCATGCATCACCATGCCTGGCTAACTTTTTTTTTTATTCTTTGTGGAGATGGGATGTGGCTATGTTGCCCAGGCTTGACTCAAACTCCTGGGCTCCCGTGATCCTCCCCATTCAGCTTCCCAAAGTGCTGGGATTACGAACATGAGATCACACCCGGCCACATCTTCTATTTTAAGACGAAGATAGTATAATCCTGGAATTGTAAAACACGACCTTCTGGATAATATTCTACATGAGAGGCACTCTCAAGTTGAACAGAAGAGAAAAGGAGAATTTATGCTCACTGCACAATAAACCAATGTTTACATTCTAAGCAGTTTATTGGTAATTGTTAAACATTTTGTGACCTGTGGTCCACCCTGTGCAGTGGAACCATAAAATGATTCCCCTAATTACCCTTAAGTTTTAATAATTAAGCCAGATGGATCGTGAATGCCTCATAGATACCAAAAAAACTCACTGTCATAAACTGCAACCCATCATCAGCTCTCACCATCCATGTGCCAGAGACCATCAGGGACGGGAAAACCAAGTTCCGTGGTAAAAATCAGAACACACCAGCCGTCTCTGTGCTTTCATTCCTATTGCTTCTAAAATAAAGTTTCTCCACTCACAGAAAAATTATTCTTTTTCTGTCTTAGTTTCTTTGAAACCTTTTCAACCTGACCAAAGGAGACACATTAAGAACTAACACTTCATCCCCAATTTCCAGCCCCTCGTCCCTCACCTATTTTTCAATGTATTTGCTTTACTCATTCAAATAAAATTGCCACAACATCAGAGGTTCCAGGTTGGGATGAATGCAAGAAAGAAGGTAGATTCACCAGGCGTTGCCACAGAGACAAGAAACTCGCTCATATTCTGTCACACTCTGTAGATGAGGACTACCCAGGTCTCCCAAAAACCAAGTTTTGCACCCACAGACAAAAAACCGAAGACGGCCTAGGCTTTGTGTAATCTGACTGCATCTCATTCTGACGATCCTCAAGGAAAAGGGGGAGGAAATTAGCTGGACCCTGAAAAAGCATCCTTGCTGAAGATAGGGAATGCCAGGGGAGGTTTTATAGTAAAGTCTATAACAGAATGCTGGGACAGGCTGGACTAGCTTTCTGCCTCAGGCTGTGCTACTAATAAAAGTGCAGGCCAGCCTGCTGTTTTTAAGTGCCGTGGACTATGATGTCAGAATTCATTATGCACACAGGGGCTATTTACTGCCTCATAAACTTGTAGACAAGGAAATTGTTGGTGAAAAAAATGGTTTCCAAAGCTTCAATGCAATCATTCATTGGGCAGTTCCCCCCAAGGACCACCAAGTCCATCTCCAAGGACTTTTCTGGCCAAAAGCAGCCTCCTATGTCCAGAGTAGTAAAAAACTCGTGGGCTGGTTCTATTTTGAATACTTATGCCACATCTAAGCCAGGGTTGGGCCAGATTGAAGGATACATCTCTAAGGGAAAGATGCTTGTCCAAAGCCCCATGGCTGTGCCCAGCAGACACTCAACATGGCTAAGGTGAGAAGGGGGAGGAGGAGAGAGAAGGGTAAGAAAGGAAGGGAGCAGAAGCAGAACATCCCCACATTATTAGACCTCTTGGTATGAGGACAGGAAAACAGCCCCTCATCACGGCCAACTCTTTACTCGGTTTCAACTGACAATGTCTATGAGGCACCACTATGAACTGTGTTAGAGACACAGAACCCAAAACTGGGCCTGACACCTAGTCGGCACTCAAAACATACTTGCTGAATGAATGATGAACAAAGAAATGCCACCCCTATTCTCCAGCCTGGAGTAAAGGTGACTGTATTAGTCTACTTACACGCTGCTGATAAAGATGTACCCAAGCCTGGGAAATTTGCAAAAGAAAGAGGTTTAACGGACTTACAGTTCCACATGGTAGGAGAAGCCTCACAATCATGGCAGAAGGCAAGGAGGGGCAAATCACATCTTACATGGACGGCAGCAGGCAAAGAGAGAGCGCTTGAGCAGGAAAACTCCTCCTTATAAAGCTATCAGAGCTCATGAGACTTATTCACTATCAAAACAGCACAGAAAAGACTTGCCCCATGATTCAATTACCTCCCACCAGGTCCCTTCCCCAACATGTGGAAATTCAAGATGAGATTTGGGTGGGGACACAGAAAAACCATATCATTGACAAATAAATCCAAATACCACCCTTCTAAGACAGGCATGGTTGCACACACCTGTAATCCTGGCAACCCAGGAGGCTGAGGCAGGAGGATCACTTGAGCCCAGGAGTTTGAGGATGCAGTGAGCTATGATTATGACTGTATTCTAACCTGGGGGACAGAATAAGACCCCATCTTTAATAAAAAAATACTACCCTTCTGGGAGAAAATGCAAGTGCATTTCCCCAGCCATCAGGAATGTTTTTGAAGGAGCTTTGGGAATTATCCCTAGTCCATCAAAAATCCGGTCTATTTACTGAATGAATAGCCTACCACTGGATTTTTCCCGTTTGTTTGAGAAGCTGATTCCTTCATATTCACCATCCATTTCTGCTTCTTTAAGCAAGAAAATAAGAAATAAAGTCTTGAGATAATAAATAATATCTGTGTCTATCTTAAACTCGCAGCCAACATCATACTTAATGATGAAATACTAGGAACATTCTCATCAAATCAGGAGACAATAAAATACCCACTGTCACCAATATCATGTATCGCTGTCTAGGCCAATGCAATAAAACACGAAAGAAAAATAAGAGGCACAATGCTTGGCAGCACCTCCCAAAACATGTTCTTTGGAACACTACTTTTCTGGAATGTTAAACAGAGTCAGACAGTTTCTTTGCTGTAACACTTCTCAAGGCCTTTAATATCCCAACATTTGCTATGAGTCTCTAAGAGGGGAAATATTATCCAGTGTTTCCCAACTGCTTTAACATTGAATTGATCTTTTTCCCAGAGAATATTAAACGTCTCAGGTTCCTTGGAACACTCTTTGGGAAACTCCAACTACATCTGTTTTTGATCTTCAGATATTTTCATTTATGTATTCAGTCAAATATACCTATCTTCTATGAACAAAGGCTGTAGTTATGAACAGGGCTTTAGAGTCACAGAAACCGGGGTTTAAATGTACATCCTCTCCTGACTAAGGGACTGAGAGAAGGTAGTTTCACCTTTCTTAACCTTCCATTGTTTTCATCTGTGAAATGGAGATTATGATACCTACCTTACAAAATATTGTGAATATTAGCTTAGATTTTACAGAGACAATTGTTTATCCTTGGGCATTTTTAAAAATTTAAAGTGAAACAGCAATGAGATACCACCTCTGTTACGAAATAATCAAAGCTGGAAAGGACGCAGGGAGATAGGTCCTCTCTTCTCAGGGCTAGCAAGGCTGGAAATTGTTACAACTGTCAGAGAAAGTAATTTGACAGTTTAACCAAAAGCCTTAAAATTACTCACATCTGTCAATCCGGTAATTTCATGTCTAAGAAACAAAAAGATGATGAAGATGTTTATTGAAGCTTTTTTATAGTAATGAGATACTGGAAAGAACATAAATCAATGAAATAACTCACACTACAGGTGCTGGATCCTGCCACTTGTTGATGGCCCCGCCAGGGTATTTCCTATTGTGTGCAGTCTTGTTGGGAGGCAGTGCTGGCCCACCCAGAAACCAGGGGGGCAGAGCCTTTCTTCTCCCCAGAACAGCCAGGGGCAGGCATCTAAGGCAGATTTGCCCAGTCACTGTCTCTATCCCAGCACTTTGAATCTTGAGTAAAGAATTATCAGTTATAAATTATAAATCCTCTATCAATTTCCTGTGTGTGTGCATGTGTGTAACATCATGCTTTTGTAAGTCTCATGGAGGTGTATCTATCTTAGGATCCTTTTCCAAAAAAAACTTCTGGTTCTGTAGATAATTATTCTCAATAATACAGAGGGAGGTTCTCCATGTCATTGATTTCTGTCCTTATCTTTATTACATCCTTCTTTCTTGAACGTAGAAGACATTTACTACGCACCCCTACCACCTCCCTACTATCTTGAGAAGTTTCTACATGAAGAGTTCTGTCTCCCAAAGTGGACTCAAGAAACTCACCTTTCCAGCCTTCTGCAATTAGAATTCACACAGACAACCTAGACTCTGCTAATCAGACCCACCCATGTGAGACTTCCGCTTGAAGAAGTCAGCATGAGGAGCCAGGCATCATGCCTGGCATGTGGAATCTCCACGCTGTCCAGGATGACCTCAGGGAGCCCTGGCTTCCACAGCCAGCGTTCATGGTGCTTGGTGGGGGCAATGTCTATAGAGGGATCTTTCCACAGCTGTTTTGTGGGTATTATGCTTGGTGATGCAGACTTCAAAAATGACTCTACGGTGTTCCCAAGGAATCAGAGCATCTTTGAATTTCCTTTAATAAGTGCATTTTCTGCTGAATCTAGCCAGTGTGGGCTCTGTTGCTAAAGCAAGCAGGAACTCAGACTAACACATTATTTCTTTGGGTTTGTTCTGCTGTCTTTGTTCCACCTTCTGGATTTAAATATTAGCTTCTTTGTTATCAGTTTTTCTTAATTTCTGATCACTGGTTTCAAAGCTATAAATTTCCCTTGAACAAGGCTTTAGCTGCACTTTGACATTGTGTATCTTCTGTGTCAGCAGCTCTCAGTATTGCATAATTGCCCTTGTGATGAGCTTTTTAACTCAATTGTTATTTCATGATTGAAGGGCTTTTGCAGAGGAGGAGTGCTCCCAAATGTGTTTTTAAACTGTTATTTTTACGTCCTTGTAGTAAGCATCTAAATTTATTGCACTGTGATGAGTAAATGTAGTTCATATGATGTTAATTCTTTGGAATTTATTGAGATTTCCTTTGTAGCCTAGTACATGGTCAATTTTTGTGAGTGTTTCTTATGTGCTCAAAAAAAAATATGCCTATTCTGTATTCATTACCACTGGTTTCCAAATTGAGTTCAGCTGACAGGCCACATCAGACTCATATGAATCACTGTTTAAAAATAGAGTGCCCTAGACCTCACCCGAAAGTACTGCATCTCAATCTCTGAGGTAAGGCTCTAGAATCTGTGTGTAACCAGCACCTCAGGGAACTCTAATGGCAATTTTAGGAGGCAAGCTCCTTTACTCCCACCGGGCCCTCAAGTTCAGACAGGATCAGACTTCAGACGTATAATTTCAGACAAATAGACACCTAACATCTTAAAGAAAGAAATTTTACATCCTCTTACGCTAAGTTTTTCTGACATTCAAGGTCATCTATATTAGATTACTCTTCCTTATCTCCACTCTAAATGGCTCACACTAATATATCAACCTACCACTGTCTATTTGACATGCATGGATGCATGCATGCTCCTTCCTTCTTAAAGACCCAGGTTTCGTTTCTTAATCCCATAAGATGTGTAAGACCATGTGATTTAGGGGAGGTTAATCCATTCCCGCCTTCACAGGTACATCCCGAGTAGCCCAAGTCAGCTCCACCGCACTTGCCCATGATTGGCATAGATAATCTATAAATGCCTTTTTCCTGAAGACTGTTACTGGTCCAGGGAGAAGCATGGATCTAAACTGGCCCCCAAAAATAAAGAGAGGAGAACCTTCGTGTCACTGTTAAAGGAGATAACTTTTTCCTTTTTATAACCTGGATATAAACGACAAAAGCATATGCTCTCACTGACAATACCTTACGACTAGAAAATAAATGAGTTCTAGGATGAAATGGATTCTGCAGCCAGCAAAGGAGAAAGTCAGAAAGAATTTGAGCCCTTGGTGATACCATTGAGCTGCTAACACAACCCACTCCAAAACCTGCCCAACTCTAAGACTTCCCGCCACATGAGATAATGACTCCGTGTTCCCGCCTCCATAGACAAGGATTTCTGTTGCTTGCAGCCTGAAGCATCCCACCCGAAACTCTTGGTTCTCTTTCACTATGGGTTAAAGTTTCAACAAGACACTTTGGATTTGAGAGGTATAAATCTTTCGCCTACTAAGACTACAACTAAAATCCCTCTTCTTATCAAAACCCAATGCTTCTCACCCTGTAAGCTTTCATCATAAGTACCCTCCTTTGTCCCTTTAATTAGTCACAATTCCCTTCTATATCACCCTAGGTTCCAGGTCCTCCTGCTGGATGCTGAATTCTAGAGCTGGATGCATTATCTAGCACGGTTTGGGTACTGTCAAACTTCGTAAGAATTTCCTCCAATCTGTCACATACCTATACCAATGCTATGGCCAGATGTCAGGGGCTACAGAGTTTAGCAATAATGTGACTGTCTAAAATGGAGAAAGTCAACATATCTACAAACGGGTGCCGCTTAAACTTGAGTGGCTCATGGAGGAATAGATACAGTCCGGTGCTGTGGAAAGCGTGGCAAGCTACTGTGGTTGTAACAGAATGGTGGGTATTTTAGGGGTGACTGCCTAGGAAAAGAAAAGACCAAGAGTCAGACTTGGTCATTGTGTATCAACACTCTCTCTTTCTTAACAACCAGCATCTAGCGTGAAGAAGGCAGGTTCCCTGGTCCTCTGATGTCCTTTGAATGTCCCAAGGGCATTTCTTAGGGCCTTTGCATCTCCTGCTCCATCTGCCCCCAACCTTCCCATAGCTAGCTCCTCTCCATTCTCAAGTCTCAGACCAGTGTCTTCCCAGAGAAGACTTTCCTGATCACCCCCAATGCCCATGTGTCTATCACATCACCTTCATTTACCATCACCATGGACTGACTTTTTTATGTACTGTCCGTCCTTATATCACTTCTATCTGAAAGCTTTTGTATACTTGCTTTTTGTCTGTCCAATCCCCCAAATTTAAGCTTTGAAAGTAGAAACCTCGGTTGTTTTCTCTGCATGTTTCCCCAGCACTTAGACCAGTGCATAGCCGAGTAGGCACTTAAAAAATATTTGTGGAACTAAGGAACTGGATGGTAAAATGAGAACTCCTGGGACTGGGGAAGCCCCCAGCCTCCAAAAGTGTTGAGAGCCCTCCATGTCTGCGTCCTCTGCTCCCTGCTGTGCACTGGCCCCAGTCTCTTCTATTATAAATGAGCTTCCCCTAGAAACCAGAGAAGTGATGAGGTCGGTGGCCATGCCAAGTTCAAAGCGTATGTCCTTAATGCTCTCAATCATGGAGGGAAAAGAGTGAGCCTCTCTCTCACTAACTTTACTAACAATCCCAGGGAAGAACTCTGTGTGACAGAGGGTGACCCTGTGCCTAGACTTGGCCGAATACCGTGGCCAGAGGACAGGCAGAATAGACAGGCCATGACTCCCTATGCCGAGGGTGTCACAGCAGTGTGGCTACACTAGGACAACACTGAGTGGGAGAAACAGAGTTCTCTGTAAGGATATGAAGATGTTCTCACCAGTAGAAGGAAGAAATGTCAGGCAAACCAAAGAACCACACACCTACAAAATTCTCTAGGTGTAGAAAGATATTCACATTTGCATCCTATCTTCCATCATGCTGCTCTCTTCCCAAATTCCCCAGGATTAATGACAGTGTGAAACTGCACTGGCCTAGGGTTCACTTTCAGTCTTCCAATGACTCCAGTTTTCTTAGTTTCAAAGAGTAAGGATGACTTCCACCTCTTCCTCTTTAAAAGATTAATATGAAGGTTTTATTAGATTTACTTACTCTTTAAAGGAATAATAGGAGATTTGCCAAGATGTTGATGTTTTCTAGAAAAGACAGTAAATCCCAAGTAAACGTTGTGCAGGTTATCACATCAAAAGAAAAACAAATTTAGAATCTTTTAAAATAAATTAAATTCTCAAAGTAAAATTTAAAACTTTAAAAACTAGTTAACATTTTTGATATTTTGTTATGTAAGAAAAATAGGTTAAGGAAAGATAGAGAAAGAATTCCACTTTTGTAACATGTTTATATTTATGTGCAGAAAAACAAAAGATAAACTATGGCTTCATAATGACTCTCATGGACCAAAGCATTCATCCCTTCATGGGTCGCCTCCTTCACAAAATATTAAAAATCATTTATTTTTGAAGGTGTTAATATAAAGAAAGGTGAATATATTAATCTTACTTTAAAAAAAAGAAAGAACTCATTTAGATGGCTGTCTTGAAGGTAACTTTGAATTATGCGAATAAATTCCTTGGCATTATTTGAGTAACCTGATTTTCTCTATTTCCATCAATAGAAATTCCACTTTTAACTCCAGGTATGAAAGTAAATTGCACTATGTCATTGTACTAGAAGTTTTAAAAATTAGAAAAGTGAATGAAAACTTGAAGAAAAAGTGCAAATAGTAAAGGCCAGAAGAAATGTTTTCAAGTGGTGTTACCGACACTGCCAGCTCCAATCCCTACTTTGTAGAGACATCCAAAGTCTAGACATCAATCAAATTTTGCCCTCAAAATAATATCCTAGTTAGAGGGTTCATGAATACATTATAATGAATTTGAGACACCCAGAATTGCTTATTATTTTTCCATCGCTATAAATTTACACATTTTGGTGTTAGAAAATAAAAACAAAATGAATCAAACAAGAAGAATGAATTTATTCTCCAGCCATGCTTCCCTACTCTATACACCTATATTCATTCCCTTTTTATTAAATCCCTATGGCCATAAAATGCTTAACTCAACCGCATACTTTTTTGTAACTGATTCACAAATGGAAAGGTTTCCTGCCTCAGATCTCTTCTGAGAGCCCTCCAACTGCAGAAAAGTTTTCCATAGGTAGAAACCACAAAACAAAAGAAGTTTATTAAATTTTCTTTATAGCCGAGCTCAGTAAGGCAGATTCGCTCCGCCCAAGACCAACATACGCCCTTCCACCTACACCAAGCATCTTACCAGAGATGAGTGATGAATGCATAAACCTCCTTTCCAGATGGAAAATTCTCCTAAAGGGAATCTGCCACTCCCTGCCTCTTTCCCTTGCCCCTTTCTCTGACACCAGCACAGAGCCCTGAGTGCATTCTGTCCCCTCACTCAGAGGGACACCGCTGCCCACAGAATCTACACAATCCCCTGCCTTCCTCACCCTCCATCCCCAAATCCTGTCTGCCCAACTGGCCTGCTTAGCTTTCCACACCCATTTTGTTCTAAAACATGGGTTTCTGGAGATTTCGTTTATATTTTCAGGTCCCAAAACAGCCTCCCTTTCAAGGGAGAAAAAAAAAAAATTTAGGAGCCCCTCCCCCTTTTCCTGAATGAAAGTTGACTTATGGAAACCGCTCACAGCTTCTCAGATGATTGACATATTTTATAATAGGTCCAGAGATTTGAAAAGTAAATAGATGAATACCTGGCTCATCAAGTAGATCGGTCTTTTTTTTTTTTTTAGACAAGTCTGGCTCTGTCGCCCAGGCTGGAGTACAGTGGCAGAGTCTAGACTCACCGCAACCTCCGCCTCCCGGGTTCAAGTGATTCTCCTGCCTCAGCCTCCTGAGTAGCTGGGACTACAGGCGTGCACCACCACACTCAGCTAATTTTTATATTTTTAGTAGAGATCGGGTTTGACTATGTTGGCCAGGCTGTTCTCGAACTCCTGACCCTGTGACCTGCCACCTTGGCTTCCCAAAATGCTGGGATTACAGGCGTAAGCCACCGCGCCCACCGATCAGTCTTTTTTAAAGCCAAAAATTAGTCACAGCTGCAGCACTCGTTAGGGTCCTGCGGCTGAAGGCCCCACCGGCATTCTCCTTCGCTAAGAACCAACAAAGACGAAACGCAGGAGGCATTTGCTTCTCCCAAAATTACATTACCCATCCAATTGGGAAAATTAAATGTTGACTCTGTTCTGTGTCCATGTTGATAAGGAAAGTTATTGGGGTAGTAAGGTACAATAGAACAGACGGCAAAGTTGAACTTAAAAACACTTTGGCCACCAGCCTGGAGGTGAAACCCAAGCAACAAAAGCAGGTAATTAAAAGAAGAGTGAAAATGATCTGAGATAAAAGCTATTTTGTGCGGATCATTTTAAGAGTAAGAATTTATACGAATGGTTTATTTAAATGGCTATAAAACTGCAAAGGTGTTTATGTATGTAAAATATGCATATTGGAGGAAGTCGGCCGGTAGCTTCACCCTCCTGCGGCAACATGCAAAGTCCATTACCAACAGTCGGTCTACCGCAAAGAAGTCTGCAAACCCCAGGGGCCTGGAACTCTAAAAAGGCCATTCAAGCCTCAGGTGGACTCCACGTTTCTCCATTTCCCTGTCCTTCCGCTTTTCTTTTCTTAACAAACTTCTTATAACATTTGCATTTGAGGAGGTTCAAGAGGTCACTTCCCCTCTCCCTCCCCGCCCTCCTAGCTCGGCGGAGCGGCCGCGTCTGGACCCCCTTCTGAAGGCCGTCCAAGCCCGCGGTGCCCGGCGGCGCCTGCGCTGCCCAGGTTTGGCGCCTCGCACCGCCGCTGCCGGGCCGGTTTCGCCCACGGTAAGGTCAACCTGCCTTTCCCGGCCCTGCGTCGCCTCACGAGTCCTGGAGAGGTCCGCGCTGGCCTCGAGGCCAAGGACGACCGCCGAAACGCGACCGTTTATCGCCTGCCTTTTTCACACCAAATTTGGAGACGAGTCCCACCTGGGGAGGAACCTGGCCACGGGTCAGACATAGAAGAGAAGACGCTACAAGAGAAATTCCCTCCCGGCTTTCCACCTCCAGCTTCTAGACGCTGCCCTTGGTGACACCCCTCCCGGTGGGCGCTCTCGCACACCGTGGTCTCCACTGCGTCCAGCTGCAGAAAGCGCTCTGCACCCCCAGCAATTCAGGGCAGGGAGCTGAGGGGGTGGCCAGGCCGGGGCCGGGAGAAGCAGCGCTGAGCCCGACGCCAGCCACCAAGCCCCTTCTCGAAGAACTACGCAGGCCACAGCACGCAGGACCCGGGGGGCAGCCGCCGCCACGCGCTCGAGCCTGCGCGCACCTGCTTTGCTCCGCCGCACTCCCGGCTTAAGCCATCGGCCGGGGTCCTGCCCCACCTTTCCGTACATTCTCCCAGCTCCGTGCCTAACTCAATTCTTAACCAAATCCTAAAAGCACAGGAATTAGGCTGGGGCTGGGACAGGCTCAGGGACCCAATTCTCCCCTAGCTCTGTGGGCCGAGGTGGAAACCACCTTGGGGAAAGCCGTAGGGCTGCGCCGCGCACACGGGACCGAGTTCCGAGGACTCTGCGCCATCAGTTTCAGGGCCGACTTTTATAGAGCACTTCCCAAGTACCGCACGCTGTTCTAGGAGCTTGGCTTGTATTAATTCGTTTAATCCTCCCAACAACACCGTTAGCCATTATAACGATCCCAGTCGTAGAAATCACAAAACTGAGGTGCAGAAACATAAAGTAACTTGCTCCAGATCATGTAGCTGGTAAGTGCAGGGTATTCTGGAGGAGGAGGGAGGGGGAAGCACAGAAAAAAAATATATTAACTGGGAAAAAGCGTTGACTACGTTAGCATTTCATACTGCAGGTTCCATTTTCAGAGCCAGGCTGCGAGCCTATAGGGTAGAGTAGGGGTGGCCGGCGGCGGCCCCTGGTATCCTGTCGTAGTTGCGGGGAGACAGTCGCCAGCCGCCCGGGCTCCTGAGATGCTGTGGCTCACGTGGAAGATGAGGGTCCTCCGGTGTCCCGCCGTCTCCCACAGGACGGTCCAGAGCCTGCTTCTCTTGCAAAGCGGAAATAGGATGGAGAGGAGGAAAGTCCCGCCTGAAACAAACAAATGCGGTGGTGGCTTTGCGGTCCACCACGTCCACTAGGAACCCGCGAGGCGCCCTTGAGAGCCGCGCAGGCGAGTTTTCTTTCTGCTGCACTTTCACGTTCTGCCGGATGGGACTTCGGGGGCAGAGGACTCCGAGAATGCAGACGGCTGGACCCCCAGTGCTGCAAAGGAATCTCACAGACCTAGAGGAACCAACCTCGAGGTCCAACCAAGGGAAACATCCCCTCTCCCTCTCCCAGAGTTCGCTCTTTGCAGTGGAGCCCTAGAGACCCAACCCACAGCCCGAAAACACCCTGAGAGCAGGGACCCCAGTCCTCATAGGCAGGCTTACACTTCTAGACAACGGACGCATCTTTTCCTTATTAAAGACAAACCCAAATCCGTCTATGAGAGATTACCCGGGAAAAGAGAGATCCTAAGTACTGTGAAACTTAAAGGGTGCCTTAAAACTAAGCAGTGTTTTTATTAGATTGAACCAAAAATAACTACCAGTGTGTGTATGTCAGAATGTAAATATCTTTTAAAACCGTTATTTCACCTTTATAATAACTGTGGGAGGAGCGTCATTTTTTCTTACTTTTATTTTCCTGATCCCCATGTTACCAAAAAACAGAAACAAGCACAGAAGCATTATTAAGTGACTTAAGGAAATCAGGAGCAGGTGCACTTCTCAAACCGTAAATTTAGGGCTACTCGTGACTACAGCATCACCACTCATCTGCGCAGGGTAGCGTTGGTGGGGGGGCGTGAGGGAAATGCTCAGAGCACAACATGGATTGCTTGAGGGAACAAAAGCATCAAATAAATCAATAAACAACTATTTGTGAAATATTTGTACAGAGTCCTGGGGGCAGGGGGCTGGATAGAAAGCCAACCTGATCTCCCATGCTCCCTCCCCATGAGTCCTTCACCATCCAGCCTAGTCCAATATTCTCCTTCAGGCACTTTGGGACGGTATGAAAAGTTCTTCCATAGCTAGCCGCTGTTGGAAAAAAATGATTTGGAAACTGCTGTACCGCACATATGGACAACGCATACCTGCAGATATTTTCAAAGGACACGTGCTCTTGCAATATATTATGCTGTCACGCATACATGGAAGGCATTGTGGGGTTAACTGGTGACTGAAGGAAACAGGACTCCTTTTCACAGTTTACAGACGCGGCGCACACACCAGCCTGCAGTGAAAGTGGGGGAGGGAACATTTGCCAGCCCTTCTGGAGATCCAGCAGCCAGAAGAAAGCCAAGAAACTCAGAGCTCAAAGTCACCTGGGGAAATGGAGAGTTTGTAAAATACACATCCAGAACAATGCACCAGCCCTATTTTGGAATTTCTCGTGGGAAGGTGTGCGTGTCTACGCCAAAACGTAATCTTAGGTATGACAACTAGAACTGGAGATGTGGAGAGGAGTTCCAAGGTGCGCTTTTAAAACACGATGTCTACATTTGCTCTAAAATATTTCAGCAAGAAATGAAAACAGAAAGATGAATGAAACAAGTGTGGCAAAGCCTTGACAATTGTTACATCTACGTGATGAGACTATGAGAGGGCTTACTGGATACTCTCTCCACGTTGTGTATTATGAAGTTTTTTTATAATAAAAAATAGAAAACGATCACGCAGCCCCGGCCGAGCCACCCCATCCACCTGGTGCCTCTCCTTTATATGAAGCTGACCCCAAAACAACCCCTCAAGCTCCTTCCTATCTTGCAGACTTCTACCAGCACGAGTTTAGACAGCTGTAAGGGTTTTCTTAAGAAGCTAAATGAAATGAGAGCTCAGTCTTTAAAAATCGTTGTCTTTCTGTCACTGTAGCAACTCGAAGACGAGGTACTTCCTCGGGGACAGAAGGCTGAGGCCGCTCAGAGCCAGCCGAATCCTGCTTCTCCAGGGGCGGGTGGGCGAGATGATTTGGTGATTTGCTTGTTTTCCACCAAACCGCAGGAGACCTCCAGGAGCTCCAGGACAACTTACAAATGAAGACACAGAGCCCCCTGCCCCTTGCTGCAGAGAACCAAAATAACTGAACTGGATTATCGTTTCTTCAGCAAAGCCTAAAGACGCTTGTGTCCCGCAGAGAGGTGCCCACACGTGACTCGGCTGCCCCTTCTTCTTGGGGGTCAGGGTAGGGTACGGCAGGAAAGCGGGCCGTGCCCTAAGCGGGCCAACCAAGTAAGAGACAGGCGGCACTGCAGGAATCTGTCGACCTGCCGGCCACACACCCGCCTGCCCCCGCGCCGGGCTGGGGCCTGGACCCCTGGGGCTGCGGGGACCCGGGTCGCGGGCGTTGGGAGCCAGAGCAGGTGACCGCCGCGCCGGGCAGCCCCGCGGGCCGCGATTCCCGAGAGGCTGGCGCCACCTCGCGGAAGTGAGAGGAACTGCGGCTTCTTTCCGCTCCCGCGAGGAGGGGAATGAGGCTAAGCCCAGACCGCAAAACCCCAGGGCTCCGGCGGGAGGGAAAGTGACTTGCAAGGGACGACTCCCAGAGGCCAGGCCTGGCCTTCGCAGTTCACCTACGAGGACACCGTAACCAAGCCCTCAAAAGTCCGACCAGGCTGAGACCCCTTTCCCAATGAGCCCCAGGAGAAAAAATCACTTTCTCCTCAAACACCAACTCCCCGCGGAGGGGCGAGGAGCAGGGTGTGCGGGCGGCTGGCGCTGCGGATAATGTCACGTGGCGGGAGGCGGAGAGGGCGAGGGGGCCCAGTAAATCATTCTGAGGGATTTTTGGCCAGAGTCCCTGTTTCCGAAAGGTTGCGGGACAGCTTTGACGTTGATTATATAGCTGTTCTCTTTTCAAGTGCGCGCCCCTCCCCACCGCAGCCCGTCTGGTGTGCGAGGATTGTGTTTGAAAGGGAGGAAGCATTCTTGAAGTGGTGGGTGATGGATTGTCTAAACCCTTCTGGGACGTTCTGGGAGGGGGTTTTCGAGGCAGCTCATCAATAAAGACCCCCCTGGAGAAAAGGGGCCGCTGGAGAACAGCCCCCGCTGTGCAGTCCCCAGGCCCCAGGCCTGGAACGGAATCCTCGGCGTGGGATGCCGGGCGAGAGGAGAGGATGAGCTGCCGCCCCCCCCGCCCCGCCGCCCCGGGCAGGTGGAGATTTCCCCTTCCCCTTGCCCTTTGACCCCCGAAGTCTTGCACACTGGCCGTATGGGTGCCGTGGGGCGATTTCTTGGGAAAGGAGGGCCGCAGAAAAGCCCCTGGGCTCTCCGCGCCGCGCCTCGGAGTCGGGGGAGCAGGAAGGAGAGTGGGGGTGCGGACATGCCTCCAGCCACCGTGCTCCCTAGGAGAGCTCGCCTTTACTTCAGCCCCTACATCTCAACAACCCTCGTGCACGTGGTTTACCTTGGTAATGATTTCTTTTCCAAGCCCCTACACAAAATCTGTCCACTTCCCCCAAGCTGGAGGAGGGAGTTGGGAGGCGGGGCGGTGGTAAGGTTGACCCGGCTCTAGCCATCCCCGGGTCTGACGTACTGAGTCTCCAGGGCCATGCCCCAGGCCGGAGGCGTCATCTGAGGTCACAAAACCACCTGGCTTCTGGAGGAGCAGTGGCCTTGGGCTGGGCTAGGAGAAGCAGCCCCAGTCGGGACCCTTCTCTGCTCTGAACCTGAACTCATCTGGGTCCCCACGCAGAGAAGGCTGCCCTGGGGTCAGGAACTCCGACGGAAATGAAGGGGAGGAGGCGTAGGTTCCCTGACAAAACTCGGCCTGGAAAAGTAGGGGCCCAAACTCAAAGGGCGCGCCCCGAGCTCCCCCGGCCTCTTCTGGCGCAAGGCGAGCGAGCTCCCCTCCCCCTTGGGTCGGCTTCGGGCGCCTTTCGCGTTCCCAGGCCGCTGGGGTTCCACGGAGAGGCTGTCTCCCTCCCTCCCGCCGCTGCCGCAGCCCGCCCGAAGGTCAGGCCGCATCCGGGGCCCGGGGCCCGGGGCCTTCGGCCAGGCTGCGGGGAGGAGTCGGGTTGGGGGGCTCCCCAAGGCAGCTCCTCGAAGGCGGCGTCTGGGCGCCCCAAGGTCCCTAGTCGGCTTCTGGGCGCCGAGCACGTTTTATTTATCCCCATAGAGGATGCTGGAGGACAAAAGAAATATTTGGACGTCAGAGCTGATTTATATTTTTGGAAGAGCTACGTTTCCTTTTCTGAAAAGAAGCAAGCGCGCCCCATATCCTGAGCTCCGCAGGGAGGACAAGAGGGGAGTTTTGATGCGCCAGGAAGTTCATCTATCGCGGAGGCGCTCAGGGCCCTGCGCCCTGCCGAGTTTGCTGCCCGCGGAAATATTTATTTATCTGGGGGAAGGGAGGGCAGCGGGGAGGAGACCAGCCAGACGGAAGAAGAAAGCCCTTCCCGGGCTAAGTTGGGACCTCCAGGGTGCTTCCCCGCGCGCGGCCGCAGCCGGTCAGCCTCTGGTGTCGGTCCGGGGGGCATCGGAGGCGACGCCTGGAGACCTCCGGGCGCCTTTGGTTGGTGTCTTCCGTAGCCCTTGGCGCGCACTCTCCCGCCTGCAGTGCCCAGAGTGACCTCTCCAGGCCCCGCGGGCGCCTTGGGTGGGCCCTGGGGGGTCCCGCCAGCCCTCCCCAGCGTGTGTGCTCTGCCTAGCGGTCTTCCTCCTGAGCCTGGGAAGGCAGGCGGGAGGAGGGTATCCGAGGCCTGGGTCTGCGGAGCAAAAGGCACGCGGACCCCTAAACGACCTCGAGCATTGCCACAGCCAGGAGGGCGGAGGGAAGGTGTGTGGAGCTCGAGGGGTCTCCCGGGACGCAGCCGGGCTCCCACCGGTTGCCAAGGCATCCGCACGCTCTGTCCTGCGACCTAAGGCATGGGGACGTCCCTTCCAGCAGCACCAGGGGACGAAAAGTTAACATGCTGAGGGGCACCGGCACCCACACTTGCTTCCAGGAATATTTGTGCTACAGGCTTCCCTACTTCTTTTCCTTAGCCACCGGAAGCCCACTCCTTCTTTCCCCGTTGGGAGACGCGCAGACTGACTCTGTTCCAACCCAAGCCCCTTCTCTGCCTTTTAGAAAAAGCGGACCGTCCCTGCTCTCCAGCCCGCTCCCTGCCTCTCAACTCCCCACCCCTAAATTCAGTGGGCTGCAGGCAAAGTCGAAGAGGTGCTCCATCTGGTACTGCCGCCTCCGCACCAGGATCCGAGCCTGTAGGCCGCTGGGCTGGCTCCGGAGAGCAACCGAAGGTTTTGGTCTCCCAACCAAAAGGACCCGCGCCCAGCAATTTGGGAAGTGCGGAAGTAGGGTGAGGCTGGTCTTTGCATGAGGGTCTGGTAGACTGGACCCTTTTCTCCTCCCTTCCAAGCACCCTCAGACCTGGCCAGTGGGTCATCCAGTCGTGCCCATCGCCGAGGTCAGGAGATCTGGGACTATCCAGGGATCTCGCAGGAAGGTGGCTATAAAAGGAGCCCTGTCCGGGACACAAGCCTTTGGAGAGCGGAAGACTCTATCCAAATAAACATTTGGAACCGGGCGGCTGGTGTTCAAACCCGGCAGTCTGGGGGTTTCTGGACCAAGGAAGGAGAGCAGACCCCAGGAGAGGTGTAAAATTCCCACTCCTGGCCACCTTGCTCTCTCCAATCCCTGCCTCTGCGTGTCCTCGTAATGCTGTTCCCGTCCGCATTTTCCATTGTTAATCGAACTTTAAAGAGGCCTCTGAGGCTTGCAGGCTGGTGCTCTTCCTGCGTTTCCTCAATCACGCTGACACCCCCAGGCCCCAGCACTGAGTTCCTGCCGTCCACATTAAGAAAGGCCTCGCAGGAGTTCGAGAATCCTCTACACACCTTAACTTTGCGCCTAAATACAGAGTGAAAACAGCGGTCAGTCTCATTCTGAATTGGGAAGAGCCTTCCCTCCGGCCAGCCGGACCCAGGCGGAAGGAAGGGAGGGGTGCGGCAGGCGCGAACTGCCGGGAGGAGACGTCTTAGATCCCGCAAACAGCGTCGATGCGGATGCGTCTCTCCTGTCAGTAACTGGTTTAGTCTAAGCCATTTCATGTAAAACTCACGAAGGAGAGGAAGCATGCTAAGAACACAAAATTTAAACCGTAATAATGAAGAGATTTCCTAGAATAAAACGCCGATTACAGAACAAAATCAGAGAAACCCGAACTTGTTGAAGTTTATATTCCCTTGTGCTGGGGCAAGGATGGGACTTCAAGGGTTGGAGCAGAAAAGGACCGAGAAGCCCAGACCGAGACAGTCAACCAAAGCGGGATGGAGAGAGGACCCATGGCACCGGAGGCTGAATAGTTTTGGTTAGCCAAGCAGTGCCTGGGCTGACCCAGACGCATTTATATGAACCATACCTTTCCTTCCTGTAAGAAAAAAAATTTCAAGATTCGTGTTTTTTTATAGGGAGTGAAAGTGAGTGAAGAACTCACCCTGTAAGAAGGAACCCCAGTGAGGGAGGAGCCATCCTAAGCAAGGCTCTGTTTCAGAGACAAACACAATTTTCCTTTTAAACCCTGTCTGCTAACCAGAAATTAAGGTATTCCTCCCAGGGATAGAGAAATTGACATAATTTGCTATCATATGCATTCTTACTCAAGAGATTTGTATAAATAGTGATTAACACAAAGCTCAGAGAAGCTTTGCTGTAATGCAGTGGAAAGAGCACTGACTTTGGAGTTCCAGGCCCAGGCTGCAGGCCAGCTTTGTCACTTGTCCCTGCGTGACTTGTAGCCAGTCACCCAGTCTCTGAGTCTTGGTTTCCTCACCTCAAAAGGAGAATGATACCTGGGCCGCCTGGTGGATGACAAGACGGCACCTGCAAGGTCTGTAACAAACAGATGCAGGGCTTTAGCAATTGTAGACCTGGGAATGGTTTCCAGGGACAGAAGTGGGGTATCTCAGAAAGAAGTTTGGAGAGGGGCCTTCCCGCTGATATAACTTAAGAAGGCTCCCAAGTTCCATATCATTCTGGAGTTTAGGGTCTACGGGGGCAGCATGCAGACCCCTGCAGAGACAGAAGGCTGTGAGTCAGCAGACCGCCTCCGGCCCTAACTGCTCTCCAATGCCCACTGTCTTTCCATGACCCGGCCAGCCCTCATAACACTCAGCATACTATAAGTGGGTTTTCTTGCAAGTTTAGAATTTAGGCAAAATAGATACTACTGTCACTTGGATGGACAAGCGAGCCTTTTAAAAATCCCTTGTAATTTAATCAGCTGAATTGGTAAGACGCTAAAAGAATCTGGTGTTTTTTGTTTGTCTTAACGAGTACCTGTGGACTTCCTAAAAGCCCAAGAAAATTGGAAGTATTTTTCTGGAAACTGCCTCCAAAGCTTCCATCCTATTCTTAAAGGATGACCCTATAACCCCAAAACTGGGAGCTGCTTGTATAGAAGGTTATCACCCCGGTCCTGCCTAGATTTTAGGGTTAGTGCCTTTTATTCTTCAGTCTCCAGGCCCTAAAACCTTTTAAGGCCTGCTCTTACAAGGTTGGAGCTCTGCTCTCTGAGATCTAAGTACATATAATTTTCAAGCACAGAGAATCAGGGTCCAGGCTAAGTGACAATTAGTGCTGAATGTGCCCAAAGCCCATTGCCCACCACCCCCACCTAAAAATGAGATTATTGTCCTTCCCCCGCCCAAGTTCTCCCCTGGGCTGATGCCTTTCCACTTCATGCACACACACACAGACACAGACAGACCCGCACACACTGAACTCTATGTCAGGAGAGCTCTTTTAAGATCCTATCTATCCTCCCCACTCCAGCTTCTATTTTATTAAAATAATTATATTTTAAGCACTTAAAGCATTAGTTTGGTGAACACATTATATTAACTTTTATGTTTAGTTACGTATTTTGAAGTTATTTCACATAAAATGACAAATGAGGGCAAGAGAAAAAAATACTATGAAATATATGGGGACCCACCCCCCAAAACCATTCAGCAGTCAGTGAGAAAGAAATTCTTAGAAAGTGGAAACAACTGCAAACCCCCTGCCCCAACCCAATCAAAACATCCCACCCGGAAAAGAGCGCCTTGTTTCTTTTTTCTATTGGAAATGAGTGGTAAACTGAGTTCGGCTTGGCGGTGTTTTCTTAGCTGACTCTCGGCTACAATCAAGCCATTTTCGGACACATTCCCATGTAGGTACCAGGGGTGCTCTGGAGGAAGCTGTCGACGCCTGTTCAGCTAATTTAGGTTTTCTTTGTCTAATTACTGTGGAGCTTAGGGAGAAGGAGCCGGCTCAGGGCAGTAAACTGACACTCGGTCTCTGTGTGTGGTATCCAGGCAGGGTTTGATGGAAAAAGCCTGCTTCCACTCAACCTCAGGTCACTGTCTGGGGCCAGCCCCGGCCCACCCCCCTCCCACCTACCCCTCCCCTCCCCACCCGCCCTCTCTGCATCTACAGCTCCACCGGGGCACTCAGCCGGGAGCAGTCCCCCAGCACTCCAGGGGCACACAGGGCTCCTGCCAACCCCAAAAAGCCTGCCTCTGCGGTGCAGCCGAAGACTGAAGGCTCTTGGCCTGGCGGCTCCCTCCTGATCACTGCACAACCTCCCCTTCTCTTGCCTCCCCCATCTCCCCAGGCTCCCCAGCAGGCCCCAAGCACCTCCGTCCTTTCAGCCTAGATGCAGTGGGGTGCCCAGCTCTGCCTCCTGTTTGGTCGGCTAGTCTTCAGTACCTCCTTTCTGGGCCTCCCCCTTCAGCCCTTGGGTGGCCCCGCCAGCTCCGGCCTCCTGCTCTCCTCCTCCCTTTCCCAGCTCCTATCCCCTGGTCGGACTACATTTCCCTGCACGTGTAATCCAATAACTAACTGTCGGGTCTCATTGGAAATGATTGCTCCCGAGGGCACATCTCTCTCAGAGCCTGACTCTTACTTAGGGAGGAATTGGCCACAACTGGGGAGAAGTGTTCTCGGACAGGAGTTAGCTGAGACCTAGCACAGTTTTGGGTGGGCAATGTTAAGACAGAGGATGTAAGCCTAGTGACAGCTGCACACCCCTTCAGGACCGAATATAAATACAACCATCTCGCTTATCTCAGGGTCTTTCTCTTTTATTTTTTCTTCTTTTCCTTTTCCTTTTTCTTTTTTTTTTTTCTTACAAAACACTAACGGGGGTGGGGGTAAGGAAGTGAAGCAAATACAACCATGAGTCCCATGAGATCCAGGTTTCCAGAGTCTTTAAAACTTGGCCTAGGTTTCTCAGTCCAAATCCCTCTGCTCAAAGTTCCGAAAACGTCCACGAGCGCCAGCGGCCCGCAACCTTGGGGCGCTCGCAGTTGCCCTAACAATTGTCGGGGAGCCTGCAGGCCCTGCCAGAAAGAGAGAGGATTGGCACTTTACCTTTGGGCGTCTGGCACCCCGGCGTGTGGCTGAGGGCGGCAAAGTCTAAACGAAGTTGACAGATGGAGTCAGTATCGGCCCTGGGGAGGGCGGCCAGGGAGGCTCCGGGCGGCCGCACCCGCCGCAGCACCACTCGGCCCCGCGGGCTAGGAGGAGGAAGGGGGGAAGGGGGGGGTTGGGGGGCGGCGCAGGGTCCACTCCGCGGGGGGCGGCCGGGTCCTGGGATGGGGAGCGGGGCTGCTGTAGGGGGCAAACAGAAGATTTCACAAAGTCAGAGGTGGTCGAGTTTTGCTAGAGGTGGGGGGTCGTCCTCCTAGCAAGATGAGAGTTGACTCCATGATCCCTCCGTTTGAAAGAGGGTGGGTGAGGGAAAGTGGAAGAGGCCGAGAGAGGAATGAAAAGAGCGAGGAGACCCTGGAGTGCGGGGAGCGAGATAAGCAAGGGAGGCGGCCGCCAGGTTGGGAGGGGGAGGAGTGAGCGCCACGGCCCGAGCGCGCCCTCCCCGCGGAGGCGCCGCGCGACGAGGGGGCAGGGCGGGGTAGGGGGAGGGAGGGAGGGAGGGAGCGAGGCGAGCGGCCGGGGAGGGCGCGGGAGGGAGGAAGTCGGAGAGACAGAGCGAGGAGCGCTCCTGAAAGGAGACGTCGGGCTCGTCCCCGGGGTCCCAGCCGCGGTCCCACTCGCGCGCGCAGTTGCCCGGCGCCGGCCGCTCGGCCTCGCGGCCTGGGAGGCCATTGCGCAAGGCAGGGCCCGCGGCTCGCGGAGTGATGCGCCGGGCGTTGCCTCCCGCCCGTCGCCGCCTCCAGAAGCCCCAAAGGAGCTGAGGGAGGCGACGCCGAAGCGCTGGCCCGGAGCGGCCACGGCTGCACCCCGGGCGGCGGGCTAGGGCGCTTGCCGGGCTTCTGGGCCGACCCCGCTCCGGCGCCTCCGCTCCCCGCCCGGGGCCCGCCCTCGCGGCCCGGCCTCGCTCCCGGGTCCCAGATGACCACCGAGGGCGGGCCGCCGCCGCCTCCGCCGCGCCCGCCGCCGGCCCCGCTCCGCCGCGCGTGCAGCCCGGCCCCCGGCGCGCTCCAGGCCGCCCTGATGAGCCCGCCGCCCGCCGCCGCCGCCGCCGCCGCCCTGGAGACCACCTCCTCCTCGTCGTCGTCGTCCTCCGCCTCCTGCGCCTCGTCCTCGTCCTCCTCCAACTCTGCCAGCGCCCCCTCGGCTGCCTGCAAGAGCGCGGGCGGCGGCGGCAGCGCGGGCGCCGGTAGTGGGGGCGCCAAGAAGGCGAGCTCGGGGCTGCGGCGGCCCGAGAAGCCGCCCTACTCGTACATCGCGCTCATCGTCATGGCCATCCAGAGCTCGCCCAGCAAGCGCCTGACGCTCAGCGAGATCTACCAGTTCCTGCAGGCGCGCTTCCCCTTCTTCCGCGGCGCCTACCAGGGCTGGAAGAACTCCGTGCGCCACAATCTCTCGCTCAACGAGTGCTTCATCAAGCTGCCCAAGGGCCTCGGGCGGCCCGGCAAGGGCCACTACTGGACCATCGACCCGGCCAGCGAGTTCATGTTCGAGGAGGGCTCGTTCCGCCGCCGGCCGCGCGGCTTTAGGCGGAAGTGCCAGGCGCTCAAGCCCATGTACCACCGCGTGGTGAGCGGCTTGGGCTTCGGGGCCTCGCTCCTGCCCCAGGGCTTCGACTTCCAGGCGCCCCCGTCGGCGCCGCTCGGCTGCCACAGCCAGGGCGGCTACGGCGGCCTCGACATGATGCCCGCGGGCTACGACGCCGGCGCGGGCGCCCCGAGCCATGCGCACCCTCATCACCATCACCACCACCATGTCCCGCACATGTCGCCCAACCCGGGTTCCACCTACATGGCCAGCTGCCCCGTGCCCGCGGGACCCGGGGGCGTTGGTGCGGCCGGGGGCGGCGGCGGCGGAGACTACGGGCCGGACAGCAGCAGCAGCCCAGTGCCCTCGTCCCCGGCCATGGCGAGCGCCATCGAATGCCACTCGCCCTACACGAGCCCTGCGGCGCACTGGAGCTCGCCTGGCGCCTCGCCTTACCTCAAGCAGCCGCCTGCCCTGACACCAAGCAGCAACCCCGCAGCCTCTGCAGGCCTGCACTCCAGCATGTCCTCCTACTCGCTGGAGCAGAGCTACTTGCACCAGAACGCCCGCGAGGACCTCTCAGGTAACACAAAGCCCTTCAGCGCAGCCAGCTAGGCACATAGCCTCTAGGCCTCCAGGGCTGGCGGCCACTGCCACTGCCACAAACAGGGACCCCGAAGCCAGGAGGTCTGAGGGCACTGGGAAAAGCAGATGTTGGGGAGAGCCTCCTTATTCGTGGGAACAGGGATGGGGTCTTACTGTCCTCGCAGTATCCTTGGCCAGCAGCCGAACCTTCAGAATCGTCTGGCTGCTGTGAGCATGGTGTGAAGTCCCCTGCCTTCCTGGGTCGATGGGGGTCCCTGTGCAGGAGACTACAGGTCTCCGGTTCCGAGTCTGACTTAGCTTTGAGAGAAGGCATGTGACCTTTGGGGACCTTGGTCAGGAAGCTGTGTCTAGTTCCTTTTGTCCTTTTTTTTTCTTGAGTTCATTTTGCCGTACTTTTGTCGCAAAGTAAATGCGAGAATCGGAGATGATCTGTATGTTGGGGTGTGTGTAGGGAGATGTTTGCAGCCGGGGAAGTGTAAGAGGAGGGGGTGGGACAGAGCTGGCGCCCAGGATTTTTCACTAAAGGGACATTTGCCAGTGGAGGGGGGGTTCACCAAACTGTTTAGATGCCCTCCCCTTCCCTGCCTCCCCCCTACAATGGACACACATTGATGATACAGGTCGGAGATGGCAGGACCTGAAGGACCCTGCTGGGACTCCCCTGATAAATGTGCCTGCCCTGTGGATGCCACTTGTAGTGTGGCTGGTTTATATTGTGTTGGTCGCAGATTGTGAAAATTTATTGACTTGCTGAAGGTGGTGAGAGGTGGGAGGAGATGGTGGGGATGGAGGAGGGAATTTGAATGTTTGGCCAGGTTTGTCTGGAGAATAGAGATAAACCCTTACAACCCCTCCCTCCGAGTACCTAGGGCTGCAGATTAAAATCCGAAGGGCCTGCCAGTCAAAGGCAAGGCCCCAAGCTGCTGTCTCACAGTGACCTTCCACAGCAATGAGACAGTGACTTGTAGAGTGATGCATACTTTATTTGTTCCTGAGCCGGTGTGCTGCGGGAGCACCAGGGGAGAAGGGAAGCCCAGAAATGGGCAAAAGATGTTGGTTCCCTGGAGGGTGAAATTTCCCAAATAGGCCTTTTAAATGTGGGTCTCAGAGGTTAACCAAACAAAGACAGTCTCGGCAGGACCACACGGGAGAGGATTTTAGCCTGACTTAACCCACTGAGAACAGAGTCTTGTTCAATTTTATGGGAATTTCAACAAGTAACCAATACAGGCGGCCTTCCCGTCTTATTTGTGTATCCCCTTGGACCAGCTGTCAATCACACACGCACATACACACACACACACAGCCCTCGGTGGGCTCACCCCTTCCTTCCCGGCCTGCTCCTGCTCCTCTCCCAGCCTGCCAGCTGTCCTGCCAGCTCTGCTGTCTCCTCCTCTCCGGGAAGGCCCAGACTCTAAGGCTTCATAGCCTTGGAGAAACCATACTCTAGGAAGAAAAAAGCCACACAGGAAAGGGACTTCTGACCCTTCGTCAAGGCTGCTCTCTCCCCATCCCATACATGGGGAGCATGCACAAGCTCCCAAAACTTCGGGATCTGGATACATGATTCTCTTGGAGCAGCTGAAAAGTGCCCGGCGAGCAGGCAGTCTTCCGTGCCTCTGCCCAGTGGCCTCCCGCGGCCGGCCTTCCCTGGGAGTCTCGCAGAACTCCCGACAGAGTCTGGGAATGCTCAGGAGAGAAGATGTCTCAGTCCTGACGTGTGACAGGGACCCTCTGCCTTTACTTCCTGGCCTTCTTGCTCCCGTCCCTATAGAATACCCACCCAGCCCTGTTGCCATCTCCCGGGAACATCAGAGGCAGAGGCTTCCGAGGAGCTGGCGGACTGTGAGAGGACCCCGTGGGGCCTTGTTGGGAGTGCCCCGCCCGCTGGGCCAGGGCCACTGAGACCTGGGGGCCTGGTGAGGCACCGGCAGGGAGCAAGGCAGTCTCCGCAGCACACAGATCAGCGCAAGTCCTGCGCACAAACCCAGCACGACCCTCCCTCCCCCAGGACCCCACACGAGCCGCGCCCTCAGGTCTTAGGCCGGGTGGCCAAGGTCCTTATGACCCCGCTGACGCGAGGGCTGCCCTGGAGCCCTTCATTAAGCCCTGCCAGCCTTTCAGGAAGGAGCTCGGGCTTTTATCATTCTGCCAGCACATCAAAGCGTCGACTGCTTCCTTAGCGCTCCGCCTGTGTCCTGCTATTTTGTGGTCCAGGGCTTGGCATCAGAACTTGCTTTAACGTGACGAGCGAACACACCTGTGTGCAGAGCGCCGGGCACACACATCGGGGCTCGCGGGCCAAGGCAGCTGCGTTAGAGCAGCGCCGGGCGTGCTTGGGTGGGTGTTGTCAGCAAGGAAGTAGGCACCGGCCACTGAGCGGCCGGCTTACTCCGTCATTGCGGGGACACAGCGCGGCCGAGGCCACGCGAGCAGGGCCTGAGCCTGGTGGGCCGTGGGTACAGTTTTCTTGCACTGAAAAACTGAATCGGGCCTGAAGCCACGTGCACTTTATGGTTCCCACCCCACTCGGGTAACTAAGACCCGAGCGAATGGACCTAACCCAGCCGGGTGCCGAGATGGCCTGGTCCACTAGCCACAGGGGCCCAGTGCTCAGGGCACTGCAGGCCGACTGCGCCCTGGGGCAAGAGGCGCTGAGAAAACAAAAGCAAAAGCCGGCGGCGGGTGGGGGGAGTCCAGTGGCCTGACACAGGCCCGGGGCCAGGGAGCCGCCCCGGGAGAGCAGGGTCTGGGCCTTGTCTTCCCAGCTCCAGTCGGGGGCTACCTCAGGGACTCCCCGCGCTACCAGATGCCTCCGACCAAAGGGCATTTCTCTGCGCCCTGAAGTCCTGGCTTCTCTAGACGAAGTCTAAGACGTTCCGGACCCAGGAAGATGCCTGTGGAGGGGCAGGAGAAGAGGTGTGTTTTTCTGCCCCATCCGATCATCTTGCGATTGGGTTTCCTCTCGTCCCCTTTGGCACAGGGAGCATTCCGCTGCGCTCGCTGCTCTGACCCGCACAGTTAGTTAGGAAACAAGGCTCAGAACAAGAAAGAAGGCCGCAGTGGTGTTTCTGGGCAGGCGCTGGGCCCTCCGTGCAGCCAGGGTTCAGGGGAGCACAGGTCAGGAGCTCTGCTGGGAGGGATCTGGATCCAGAGCCTGGGTCGAGCTGTACGCTACCTGTGCTCATTCTGAGATTAAAGCGCACGCCCCAGCCTCAGAGAATAAAGTTGGAATTCCAGGACATAAGAACCGGCCTTTGGGGGGAACTTGCTCTGTGTTTGTGCGAACATCAAAACAAAACATACCGATTCCAAAGCCGTTCTGTGACCTGCCACTGGCGTGTGTGAGATGCTTCTAAAGCTGGGTTTTCTCTCCCAGTTGTCTAGCAATGTACTAAAAGGCACAGCAGCACCTTTTGTACCCTCAGTCAAAATAGGACACCCCGCCATCAACTAGATGACTTTGTTTCTGAGGAGGTTTCTGTTTTCTTCTTTCAGTGGGACTGCCCCGTTACCAGCATCACTCTACTCCAGTGTGTGACAGAAAAGATTTCGTCCTCAACTTCAATGGAATTTCTTCTTTCCATCCCTCAGCCAGCGGGTCATATTATCACCATCACCACCAGAGCGTCTGTCAGGATATTAAGCCCTGCGTCATGTGAACGTGAACGGAAAGGGGCCGAGCAATGGCCGCTCTCTCCTTTTTCCTCCTCAGAGGGGGGCAGAGACAAACCGAGATGGATTCACAGCGCCAGCAGGCGGATAGCAGTAAGCCACACACCAGCCACTTAGCCAGAATGCCCAGGACCGCGTTGGTCACTGTTATTTGCCTACTGCTGAAAGAAAGACATCCGCCGGCAAGGTAGTGTCCCCGGTATGAATGCCTGCAGGCTCCCACATGAGGGAGAGGGCAACTGAGGAGATGGGAAGATATGCCACGTGTAGCTCTGGGATCTTCATTGCCTTCAGTAATCAGGGTCTGAAAACCAGCAGACAAGTTTGTGTGTGTGTGTGTGTGTGTTTGTCTATGATATGAAAACTTGTGTGCTTTTCAAAAAGGCAGTGCTAAGCACAAGATTTCAAAAAAGCCCCTTCTTGTTGCCTAGCCGAGTTGGGAGAGTCATTTCCCCAAACACTGCATTTGGATACAGGTGCCAAAGAACATTATTAAGAAATTATTTAGAAACAATGTGTCTAGTTTAAGAAAGTGGTTTTCAGTATTGTGACAATACAACGTTTTTACAAGGTTGTTTTCTACCACCATAGTTTAAAGATATTTTTATGACCTTCGTGTATACTCACACTTTGCTTGTATTTTAAAAGGAGGATATATTTGCACTTATGTATACTTTTACAGTTTGCCAAAGTATTTTGATGTAAAATTTTTTTCAATAAAATGTATATAACAAATAGTTGTTTTAGGGGGCAACTTTCTCTTCGGGTACCCTGAGAGCAATGGATGCCAGGTTCTCCTCCCGCCCCACCCGGCAGCCGTGGAACTCTACCCGCACCCCCTCCCGTGGTGTAATTGACATGGTGTGGGGTCTGTGCCTTGAGTAACACAGGCCAGGTTCTGATTGTGAGTCTTCTCAGGAGAAAAAGAGTAGAAGAAACATTTTCTGTTATTTCTTTCTTTACCTCACCCTAGCTTTTTCTGGCTAAACAAAAACCAGAAGATGAAAGGAACTAGAAAGAAAACCAGGCAGGATACCGAAAGGCAAGGATTTGATTTGAGGACACCAAGTTTGTGCCCCTTTTGTTTTCTTTCCTGCGCCCAGGGAGAGTTCTGCCCTTTGTCCTCTCTCCGTCCCCACTGACTCGGGCTGACAAATGTGGGGCACAGTGGTAAGCACCCCTCCAGGGTTGGGTGTCCAAAGAACAGCACCCTGCTTCTTCCCTTTGCATGCTACAGTTTTGTTACAGTGGTGGTGGCATGCTGTCAGGAATGGGGCTCAGATCTGAAGACTGGGGGGGTGGGGGGAGCCCTGCTGAGCTGCAGGGGTCAGGCTCCCAGCAAGGCAGTTCAACTTCCTTGGGGAGTTTGTTACAGAAGCTGGACTCCCTGACATGGTGCTCTGTGGCTGTGGCCTGTCCCACCCTCCAATTCAGAGCCTGGCTGGCCCTGCTCGGCGTCTGCTCACAGCAAGCCCATCCAGCCCTCCCTTCCTCCCGGCCTCCTCTCCCCACTCCTCTCTTTTAACCAGGGATTTAACAAGGGAGCCCCTCAGCCCCTGTTTCTGTTCTTGCTAGGTTTCCCAGTCACGAAGGTTGCAGGCCAAGCTGGTGACGCTCTGGATGGAAGAGCAAAACAGGCCAACTAGGCAGGACTGACCATCTGTCCCAGCAGCCCGTCAGCGTCATGGGCCATGTTGAGGATGATAGGTCTGAGAGAAGCAGAGAAACTCTGCCCCAATCTCCCTGTGCATTTTCCTCTCAATTCAGGGCAGGATTTTTGTTCTTGTTTTTTGCTTTTTCTTTCCTGACTGAAAAACTCACCTTTGTTTCTCATCCCCTAAAAGGTCTTTCTGCCAGTCACCAGACTTTTGGTACCTGCTCTGAGGAGCTATTTCACACCCCGGGGTTTTTGTATTATAAGTGAATTTCAATGCAAAGAGAATCTCCTAAGTGAAACATCTTGTTTCTGAAAGTCTTAACCACCTTTCTAATTTTTAGGCTTCCTTCCTATATCTTCTAAAATTAAGAGGTGATTTAAACATTTTTTTGTCTCTCCATTATCATATTTGCAGTAAAATAAGGCCTTTTTATTTTCTTTTATAGTGAGCTACTCAGGGGCCTGCTATAAATTATGAAGTCAGTTTCAGAGTTTGCTCCGACCACAGTGCTGTGTTTACATTCCTTCCGAGGCAGCCGGCATGGTCGTAATTTATATCCTAAACACTTGAACGTAACTTGTTTATATAGAGAATGACAGGACCTCAAAGACGAAAACTGCGCCTGCCTGCCGGGCAGCATTGGGAGGCCCAGCGCGCCCCCTGGTGGCACGACGAGATCAGCCCAAGGCGACTCACGGTTCTATCTCACATTCATAAGTTATGCTTTCCAGTTTTGGTTTCTTCTTTCTTCTTCTTTCTTTTTTTGAGACAGGGTCTTGTTCTGTTGCCCAGGCTGGAGTGTAATGGTGCAATCTCAGCTCACTGCAGTCTCCACCACCTGGATTTAAGTGATCCTCCCACCTCAGCCTCCTGAGTAGGTGGGACCACAGGTACGCACCACCAAGCCTGGATAATTTTTAAATTTTTGTAGAGACAGGGGTCTTGCCATGTCCCAGGGGTGGGCTTTTTTCTGTTTTACTCTTTTTGTCTACTCTCTTATCTTGAAACCAGATCATGATTCAGTAAGAACAGGCCTGACCATGCTCAGCAGGTGCTAAAGCCCTGAGTTGCTACATACATACTTCATTTCTAGATTTCTCCCCAAATCAGGCCGTGGTTTTGTTTCATTTTGAGTCAAAATTGCTTCTCTCCTAACTGTCCCTTCCTCAAAGACACACATACACACAGACGTGTTTATATTTATCTCTTTTTTTGAGAAATATGCAGTGCTTGGCTTTAAATGTTGCTCAAATATTAGTGATTAATTTGAAAGCAAGTGCTACCCCTTTATAAGTGAAAATAAATGAACTACCTCAACTGGGGATAAATGCCTCAACTGTTTTTCCGTCAAATGGATTTTGAACTTAGAGTTTCTGCTCACTGGCAGATTAAAGTGGTATATTAAAAGATTTGATTGTTTCGTATGAGAATGATTGTTTGTTTCGTTGGAGCTGTATACATAAAGAAAGAAGAAACCAAAAGCAGGTAACTACTCAGCACCATGCACCGAGTTCCAGGCACTATGGCTGCCTCCCTAAATCTCACAGGTTACCTCATTTAATCCTGTCAATATCCCTCTGATGTGGTGATGTCAACCCTGTTTACAGATCTCTACCAGGTCCTGACTAGGTCCTGGCTTTGGGGGGTTTGACCCATGTCTTCTGATTTCAGTTTATTTCCCTCATGTCTCCACCATTGCCTCTAAGAATTTTGCAACGGACACTGCAGAGATTTGAGTGGCAGGCATCTTCACTCTGAAGCAGCAGTTCTCACACTTGAGTGCATATCAGAATCACCTGGAGGGCTTGCTCAGCACAGGCTGTGGGTCCACCCCCCGTTTCTGATTCAGTGGGTCCAAGATGTGCTCCAAAAGAATTCCTTATAAGTTAATGGAATAAGGTGATGCTGATGATGTTGGTCCCGGGACCACACTCTGAAAACCGCAGCTCTTGAAAGGCAGTTTCAATTACAGATCCTTTTACAGGTTCCAATGGATCGGTATTAAGGATGGCCTATTAACTGGTTAAGCAAAGATCTGCAAAGGTTTTTCAAATTAGTTTGTTCATCTAAATGCCTCTGTGATTGATTATTGGTCCCTAGGAAAATGCAAGGATTAATTTTGAACCCTAGGCCAGAAAGTAGGATCTCTTCATTTTTATTCAAAGCAATGAGGCCTCCTGTTTTATTGTAGTAAACGTTGCAGAGAGGACTCAGGTGGAATCACTGAAGTCTACCTGCCTCAGTGGAACAATAAGTCTAGGTACTTGCACACAGCAGTCAGAATTCTACAAAGAGAAGGAGGCGGCAGTAGAAGCAGAGACAGGAAAGGAATCTCCTTGGTTATAAAAGCTTTTAAGGGTAGAACAGAGAAAAGGCAGAACAGAGAAATGGGGCTGTAATCTCAGAAGATAGCAATAGTAATCCCTAGATATGAATGGGTAGGCAGAACCCTGGGCAAAGGAGAGAGAGAGACAGAGGAAGAGGGAAAGAAAGAAAGCGAAAGAGAAGAGAAAGAGAGAGATGGAGACAGAGAAGGAGGGGAGAGGAAAATAGTCAAAAAGAGGGAAAGGAGAAGAAAAAGGGATGGAAAGAGGAAGAGAGAGGGAGAGGAAGAGAGGGAGAGAGAAGGAAAGGGAAAAGAGAAAGGGTGAAGAAAGGGAGGGAGGGAGGGAGATGGGGAAGAGAGAGACAAAGAAGAGACACTGGGAGAAAGAAAGAAAGAGAGGAAGGGCAAAGACGGAGGGTGGGAAAAGAAAGAAGGAGGAAGGAGGGAGAGAGACAGAGGGAGAGAAAGAGTGAAAGCTGGAGGAGAGGGGAGGAGGTCTGGAGAGGAGGAATCTGCAGACATTTCCTGAGCTCCTGTCCCTGGAGCTGAGCAGCAGCCCTGGAATCTGGATTCCTGTCCTCTGGGGCCACCACTATCTCTTCAGGGCCCCAGTGCCAACCCATACTGTTTTATTTGGCTTGGCCTGAATTCTGGGAAAGTAAGTGAATTCTCTAGTTGTGCATGCTCGAATTTTCTGAACTGCTGCAGCAACTTATAGAGAATTTAGGGAGAACAATTTGACTTACATTTCAGAAAGTGAAGTCGGATTTTTGGGGAAAATCTTCAGGTCGCTAGGACAGGCCACGGTATGGCATTAAAGGGAATTAGCAGCTCCTTCCCGCAACAAACAGTCCCTTTGTAGATTCGTATTATACCTAATTACTCTGCATCATGGTGATTAATTCAAAACAGGCACTGACTTATTTAGAATGGAAATATATTTTAATATATTTTATAGGAACGGAAATACATTTTACCAAATCTGCCTCTATGAAACACTATCTTAGCAAGGAAAAACACCACAAATGTAGACACAGAGCCAGGGAGGGCCAGGGCACACAGACGTCAAGGTCATTGGGGAAAAAATGAAAGTCCTGGAAGTTCTTTGTGAGTTCAGAGCGCCCCGAGTCCACAGCAATTCAACTGATAAATATTCAGGTTTCCATGTCCTGCGGGACGTCTGTGAGACACAGAGCCTTGGCCATCCCACGGCCGCACCGCCAGGCCTCTGGGCGCAACTGTCTTCATGAGACACAGACGAGCAGAGAGCGGGACAGCTTTCCCTCCGAGGGGCCCATCCCACCCTCCAGCCTGGGAACGGCGGCCCGGGCACAGCTGGGCAGTGACTCGTCTGCTGGGTGGCACCGTGTCACCTCCCAAAACTGGCAGAGCAACTCCCCACCCCCATTCGGAAACTGCTGTGAGTTAGGTGGAGTCCAGGCCTGGAGTGTGGGGAGAGGAAGACCTGCCTTCTCGCTCCCCTTCAGCAGGTCCACGCAGCACGGAAGTGTCAGTGGACCGTGTTGATTGACTGACTGGGCCCCAGCGTGTGCTAATCCCCCCTAAGAGCTGTTCTTCAAGAAGGAGGGGAGGAACTGGGCCTGCTGTTAGCACAGAATTGCTTAGCTGGGTTAAGACCCAGGGAACCAGGCCAGGGTCTGGCATCTCCATAGGGATTCCACAGACACCAAGTCGGCTGACAGACTCACTCTGGCTGACGCACTTGCTCACAGCCTGACTGAGTGCACAGGAGCCCAGCAAGCTCTGAAAAAAAACGCCCGCGGTCATCCTGTGGCCCACCCGGCCAGTTCACACAGTCATGGGGGTAGCCCAGGCACACTTGATCAGCTCCCTGGATACAGCCACAGGTCGATGGAAAAATGTTCAGCATCGCTCATCATCAGGAAATGCAAATTAAAACCACAGTGAGATATCGCCTGCCACCATCTGAATGGCTTTTGTCAAAAAGACAAAAAGTAAGTAACAAGTATTAGCGAGGATGTGGGGAAAACGGAACCCTTGCACAAGGTGGGCGGGAATGTAAATTAGCACCGCCGTTTTGGAAAACAGTATGGCGGCTTCTCAGTAGACTAAAAATAGAACTGCCGTAGGATCCAGCAGCCCCACTGCTGGAAATAACTCCATAGGAGCTGAAATCAGTACGCGGAAGAGATGTCTGTTCTCCCAGGTTCACTGCAGCACCGTTCACAGCAGCCAAGACATGCAATCCACCTACAAGCCCATCAGCTGATGAACAGATTTTTAGAATTCCCTGTACATACAAAGGAATATAGCAGTAGATCCCAACTATTTTGGCACCAGGGGCCAGTTTCATGAAAGATACTTTTTCCACAGATGGGGCAGGGGCATTGGGGACCTCTGGAATATGGCATAGCCTTAAAAAAGAAGAAAATTCTGTCATTTGAGACCACATGGATGGAACCAGAGAACATAAGGCTAAGTGAAATAAGCCAGGCACAGAAACACGGCTACCACATGATCTGACTTATACGGAGAACCCAAGAGTTGATCTCATAGTAACAGAGTAGAAAAGTGGTTGCCAGAGGCTGGGGGAGAGGAAGGGATGGGAACGGGGAGGTACTGACCACAAGGGCACAAAGTCTCAGACGGCAGGGGTAAGTTTTAGTGATCTATTATGTGGCATGGTGACCTCAGTTAATAATAACATATGCTAAAAGAATAGCTTTTTCACATTCTCACCACAAAAAAAAAATGGCAAGCTGGTGAGGTGATGGTGTTAATTAGCTTGACTCTGCAACATATATATGTAGCTCAAAACATCCCATCATACCCCATAAATACACAAAACTATTTGTCAATTAAAAATTAAAAAGAGGCCGGGCGTGGTGGCTCACGCCTGTAATCCCAGCACTTTGGGAGGCCGAGGTGGGTGGATCACGAGGTCAAGAGATCGAGACCATCCCGGTCAACATGGTGAAACCCCGTCTCTACTAAAAATACAAAAAATTAGCCGGGCATGGTGGCGCGTGCCTGTAATCCCAGCTACTCAGGAGGCTGAGGCAGGAGAATTGCCTGAACCCAGGAGGCGGAGGTTGCGGTGAGCCGAGATCGCGCCATTGCACTCCAGCCTGGGTAACAAGAGCGAAACTCCGTCTCAAAAAAAAAAAAAATTAAAAAGAAAAAAGCTCCTGTGGTTCTTCTAATGCTCAGGCCATGCTGCTGGAGAGCAGGATAGTGTTCATGTTTTGCAGTCGTCCTCCTTCCAGGACAGCTGTCTACAGGTGGGGAAGCTTATAGCCGCAGCCGCCTTCTAGCTGTCAAGCAAGACTTCTACACCCTGGTACACTCAAGCAGATTCCCACCGTCACCCCAGACCCTAACATGGAGATCTCTGGATGGGCCTGGGGCTCCCTCAGTGATGGCTGCTCTAGAGCCATCTCCCTCAAGCTGGCCATGTGGCCACTGAACCCCTAGATCCCTAGACTCTGCAGAGGAAGGAGGCACAGCCCAGCAGGTGCCAAGCATATTAATCAGTTCTCAGGCCCTTTTCTAAGAGAGAGGGAGAGAGCCGAGCACGAGGGCAGGAGCTCAAGGAGGGAGGGACACAGCAAAGGAAAGGCATGGCCATGCCAGGGAAGGGTGAGGCTGTGAGGACTCAGGTCATAGGGACGTGTCCCTCTGCGCCTTCAATGTCTGCACCCCAGACACCCGGCCTCACCTGCCCAGGGCCTCTTCCAAGGGCAGTTGTCAGTATGCTCATTGGCGTGGTGGCAGAGGCGGTTCACAGCCCTGTGCACTAAAATACATTAGTCCAGCAGTAAGGGCCACACCGGGGCTGCCCGCATGACTGCGCGAGGACAAAGCCAAAGCCAAGGATGCCCAGATCTCCAGGCCAAGCACAGGGAAGCCACGGCCTAAAGAAAACACACACACACACACACACACACACTCAAATACACACACTCAAATAGACACTCATACACACAGACATACACTCACATACACTTATATACACACACTCAGACACACACAGACACACGCATAGACACACACGGACACACAGACACACACATAGATACACACAGATACACGGACACACACGCAGACAGACACACATATACACACAGAGACAAACACATGGACACACTCATAGACACACATACACATATAAACACAGACACAGACACACAGATACACACAGACATAGAGACATAGACACAGACACACATACACAGAGACACATTCATATACACACAGACACACACATACACAGACACACTCATAGAAACACACAGATACACATTCATAGACACACACATACACACATAGACACACATACACAGACACACAGACAGATACAGACACACAGACACATGCACACAGATACACAGACATAGACACACACAGACACACATACAAATACAGACACACAAACATACAGACACACATTCACATAGACACCCACAGACATAGATACACACAGAGACATGTACACACACAGACAGAGACACACGCAGTCACATGTACACACACAGGCACAGATACACACATAGACACACAGACATAAACATATAAACACACAGACACAAACAGACACACACACACAGACATACACACACATTCACATAGACACAGACACAAACACATAGACAAACACAGACATAGACACACACATTCACATAGACACACACAGATACAAACACATACACACACGACACACACATTCACAGACACAGACACACACACACAGAATCACATAGTGACTCACAGACTCAGACTCACAGATGCACACACACAAAGACACACCCACATAGGCACTCACAAACACACTCACACACACAGACACAGACACATGTAGACACAAAGACGTACATAGAGACACTCACATAGACACAGACACACATGTAGACATAGACAAAGACACACAGAGACACTCATATAGACACAGACACACACACAGACATAGATACACACACAGATACACACAGAGACATAGATATACTCACAGACACACACTAACACACACCCCAACACAGAGACTCACATAGACACTCAAAGATAGATACACACACACACACACACACACACACACAAGGATATAGACAGGCAGACATATAGACACACAAACATGAATGCACAAATACCTAAACACACAGAGACATATGGACACACACAGACACGTATGCTGAGATATGTAGATATACAAAAGCATGCACGCATGCACACAGATGCACAGAGCCACCCAGACACATAGATACAGACACACGTAAACACATAAACATACACAGACTCACACAAACACACACAGACATACATGTAGATGTGCAGATACACAAAGAGACAGGCCTACACACACAGAAACACACACACTCGCACACAATCTGCTACTCAGTTGTGGGTCTAGCTGCAAGCACTAAAGGCTGGCATTCCATCGTGCCTGCCATCCTCCCACATCTTCCAAATCCACCACAGTGGTTTCATCATCTTCTGAAGTTTCCTTTTTCCTAATGACAACCCTGCTCTAATCCCAGAAACAGAAAGAACTGCCTCTTTTAAATTAAAAGGTTGCTTTTGTTCTCAAAGGCCAACCCAAGCCCCTTGGCCATGAACAAGGCCACCAGCTGGAACCACAGCACAGGGCCAAGTCTCCCAAGACAGGCTAGGGAGGGTGCCTTCTCCAGGAGCCCAGAGCCGAGGCTGGCCAGCTGTCCGCATGGACTGTGGAGGGGACCTGGTGGCTCCAGGAAGCAGTGAGATCCCGGGGCTCTGACTCCGGTTCCGAACATGGGGTGTCCCCTTGCGATGAAAAGAACAGGGTTCTTACCAAGAGAAACCCCTCTTCCTCTTAGATGATCCCTCCTTTTCAAGCAAGTCCCCGTCCCAAGAGGAATGGGGCAGGTGGCCGGGCTGGGAGTCCTCTACCTGAATGTGAATTTCTGCCAAGGAGCGCCTGAGCAGCAGAGCCAAGTAAGGAGGCTTTTCCAGCTTCAGGTCTTCACCGTGGGCACCGGCTGGCAGATCAGTGAAGCCCACAGACAGGCCACTCCAGGCTGTAGGGCAAGCCTGGGAATAACAAAAGTACCCACACTAAAGATAACGTCCCAGAGATGGCTGCGGGCTGTCTCCCTCCCTCAGCCCCAGGAGTTCCTTCCAGACAGCAGCTCCAAAGAGGCTATGGCCCAGAAAAGCCATAAGGCATCTGCTAGGGTTGCCCTGCAACTGAGTGCCACAGACTGGGTGATTTACACACAGAAACCCATCATCTCAGTCCTGGAGGCTGGAAGTTTAAGAGTCAGGTGCCAGTAGCGTTGGTTTCTGCTGAGGTCTCTCTCCTCGGCTTGCGACGATCTCTTCCCCCCGTGTCCCCACGTGCTCTTCCCTGTGTATCTGTCCTGATCTCCCCTATCTATGGGGACACAGTCATATTGGACCAGAGCCCACCCTAATGACTTTGTTTTAACTCAATTTCCTCTGTAAAGGCCTTATCTCCAAATGAGGTCACTGGGAGTTAGGACTCCCACATTCTTTTTGGGGGAGGTGGGAGTGTAAAGAACATAATTCAACCGTAACAGTTATAAATCAAGCTCACAGCTGGACAGAAATATACTTGATTTCTAGGTCCACAACCCCAGGCCTTCACCACTGCCCTCGCAAGCTCCAGATTAAATAGGTTCTCAGAGAGCCAGACCAGCGAGGCCCATCCCTTCTCTCCATCTGGGCCTTGAGCACTGAGTGGCTTGGAAGCTAGACGTTATTTCCTGAAGAGAGAAAATGCTAGAGCCAGCATGCAAATGAGCTCTAGTCCCCAGCAGGACTGCATTCTTTTGGGGAGGGCAAAGCCTATAGTTGTGGACCCCACAAGTCCCTGGGAGAGGCAGCAGTGTCCCGGAAACTGCATCAGACATCGTCTCCGCATCAAGGCGCTCACTCCCCCCAAAAAGAAAGAAGGCGGGGCAAAGGTTTTTTCCCCTTTTTGAACTGGGATGAGCTAGTGCTCCGTAGGCACAGTAGGATCACTGGGCATTAAGGAGGCAGCTCTCCGTGGGCCCCGGCTCTCTGCTAGCCGTCTGTAAGTGGGATATTGATGAGTCTTAGGAGGCAAGTATTACTACACCCACTTCCTCGATGAGCAAGATCGTTCACAATCACATACCTGATGACTGGGACTGCTGAAAACCCACCTGGTTCCATCGGCATTGGAATCGGGCTGGTCTGGGAAAGGACAGGGTGGCAGCCACAACGGGGGAGGCTTCCTGGCTGGACCCGTGTGCCCCTCGAGCTTGACAGTTGGTGAGGTACACTCAGTATGCACCAGGGTGTTTGTCCACTCAGCTCATGAACGGCCCAAGACACAGCCCACACTGGAGTGGACGTCATCTGCTCATTCTGTAAGCATGGAACTGACCCTTAGCTGGGCGTGGTGGCTCATGCCTGTAATCTCAGCACTTTAGGAGGCTGAGGCAGGGGGATCATTTGAGGTCAGCAGTTTGAGACCAGCCTGGCCAACATGGTGAAACCCCATCTCTAATAAAAATACAAAAATTAGCCAGATTTGGTGGCGCTCGCCTATAGTCCCAGCTACTTGGGAGGCTGAAGCAGGAGAATCACTTAAACCCGGGAGGTGGAGGTTGCAGTGAGCCGAGATCCAGCCTGGACAACAGAGCAAGACTCCATCTCAAAAAAAAAAGGAAAGGAACAGACCCTGGCGCCTGAGGAGGCTGGGCAAGGCACTGTGCGTGGCCTCCAGGACTTCCGCCCTTTCCACTGAGGTCCCAAGGGAGAGAAAACAAGCTGCTCTGAGCACCCCCTGGGCCGTGTCTCCATCAGCTTAACCCCAAGTGAGAGGCCCAGTCTTGGCTCCCCAAGAAGGGAGGCGGGAGGGATGGGAACTCAGGCTGGGCAGGCTCTGCCCGACCCTCAGAGGCCAACTTTCCACCCAGGGCACAGGGGAGGAGGAAAGCAGGAATCCCCAGGCAGAGATCTGGCTCGGCAGGAGGGGACTTGGTAAGAAGGGGGATTCCAGGGAGGCCTGGAGAGGAGGAGGGCCTGCCCGCAGTGTTCAAAACCAGTCTGGCCCAGTCTCCCTTACACAGGACTCAAGCCCCTCCCCAACAGGGAGGGTGGGGGTGCCATTGTCATATCACCCCCAGGGAACTGAACCAGGCTTGGGGAGACAAAATCTGTGTGGCCCTCTGGAGGTGGGGGCTTGCAATTTTCCTGCACTGCCCTCTGACTTTTACCAGGCATTCTCTCCTTCGGCCTTGAAAGACTCTTTTTCTCAGCCCCTCGCGGAGGCTGAGTCACTGAGGGATTTTAATTTGGAAAACAAGATTACACAAGAAAGAAAGAAACCACAATTCTATTAACAATTATGTGCAGGACAAGGCCAGAGTTACAACTTTCCTTTTCCTTCCGCAAATTCAGTGCTGACATTAGATGAAGCTTTTCAGAATTTTGGAGCAGGCTCTAGTCTCATGGAGCAGACAAGAGGTGACTTAGGGGTTGGGGGATGGGGTGGGAAGGATGCTTTGATTCTAGTACTTTTATTTCTGTCACCATCAAAGCCCAAATGAAAACGTTAAGTCTGATTAAACTCTTGGGTGCAGGAGAGAGCATAAAGGGCCTTTTTAGAATGAATGAGAGTACAAGGATGCTCTCTGAGAAACAGCCACAAAAAACCTGAAAGGAAGTGCTCCCAGGTAGAAAAGAACTGAGATGACACCTGGAAATCCTTAAGGCCCCGCCAAGTTATTTTAGATGCTGGAGGAGGGGCGAGGGACCTTCAGGGAGCTGTGACCTGAAGACCATCTTGCCTTCCTGACTTCGCTGTATTTAAGAGCAGCCCCCGAGTCTGAGGGCAGCAGCCCGGCACAGTGGCCGCAACCAGCTCTGTTTTCCTGTCTCCCTGCTCATCCTCTGCAGAGCCAAGCTGCCTCTGTCACTGTTGTTTGATATTTCCAAATCCGGCCTGAAGCAGATGATGGGGCAGCAGGAGGAGCGTCCTTCAGGGTGTCTTGTTTGGTTTGGAAATATTTAAATGTCTGCTGCATTTCCTCCGAGAGAGGAGAAGCCAGGGCCTGTGGGAGAGCCCGGCACCGCGGCCACGGCCCTGCGGGGTCCCCAGCTCCTCGGCGGCCACCTCCCTGGGACCGGATCCTCGGTGCCCCCCACCCACACTCCCACCGTCAGCACCATGAGAAAATCAAGAAGAGCTCAGACATTCTGCACCACGTGTTTACAGTCAAGTGACTCAGCCCTGCCCTCCAGTTAAGCCCATGCAGCAATTGTCCATGATTACAGAAACCTTCTTGGCTCCTGGAAAGATTGCCCGCACGTTATTAACCTCAGAGGACAGACACATGTTTTCCATAGATGTATTTAAATGCTAGTGGCCACCACAGATGAACAAGGCCTTTTAGAATGAAGGGCGTGTAATTAAGACATAATCTCTTCTGTTTTGTAATATATGGAGCAGTAAATGGCTACTGAGGGTGATTAAATTCTCCATCTTCCCTTTGGCACTTAGGAACTGCCAAAGCTGTTGGAATCCCAATCGTGGCTATGACCACTTCACAGCACATGGCAGTGTGGACTCACAGCCAAAGGCTGTTCTTCAGGGACCTGGGCGCCTGATAGGACCTGGGTGGATCTGAGATTTACAGTAACACCTACCTGGGAGAGCAGCTGCCTTGACAGGGGCGAGGGAAAGCAGGCGGGACAGTGACTCGCTGGTAGGGAGTAGGCTTTGTACAGACAAAAGATGGAGCAGGAAAGGGTGTGCAGTCAAAGGAGATCGAGCCGTGTGAATGTACAGCTCCCTGTCAAAGCTTCCTGCATCGGGCTCAAGCCAGCGTTGTAGGAAAAAACACGGCATGGTTTTTTCACGTTGTCAAGAGCTTTCTGAGGCCTGCCCTTGACAGGTTAAAAAGCAAAGACTTTTCACTTTGGACCTCTCCATGGAAGGGAAAGTCCCACAGCGGCACAGTTATCTCTGCCGAGTCGAGGTGGGCTGTGGCCGATCATCCAAGGGTGTAGATTTGCCATTTTTTGGCAAATTTGAGTTTCCATACTGAGGTTCCTGTCAGAGAATAGAACCCTGAGCTCTGCGGCCCAGGTCTTATCACAAAGCCGATTTTTAAGAAATACTCTAACATCCGTGAAAGAGTACTCAAAGACACGGACCATCTATTCGAAATCCTATCCTGAGCTCACGTGCCCACAGGAGGGCTAAGTACTCAGGGAAGAATTCTTGGCACACACAGTTGCCCCTGTGAGTCAAACCTGGGCCTGAGCCTGAGCCCACGTTGAGGGACATCACAGAGATGACTATTGATGCTCATGGCGTATTTATTGGAGGAGGCTAAGGTCATATCTGCTCCATCAAGAGTACTCCTTAGGCATCAGTGGATTTCAAGTCACATAGCAGTGGTCACATCTCAGCCCGCCCCGCCTCCTGTAACTACGAGCTCTCTGGTATGCCGCTGCAGGCTGGTCCTGTGGGTCTCCCTTGCCTCTGACTTCCTCTCTGCCGTTAAATATATCTCCACAAGCCGCCTCAACCTTTCTTTCTTTTTTTCCCCACTTATCTTAGAAAGCTTCTGTGTCAGTCTTTAGTTTTTTGAAGTTGTTATTTTGTGTTTGAAATTTCATTCTATTTTAATAAATACCTGCATATTGTAGATATACAGTGCTTTATATGCACGAACATGGAGAGTGAAACGAAATCTCCCTTCCTCCATCACAGAGGCTGTCTCCATTGTGTCTCTCGTGAGTCCTTCCAAAGATACTCTACAGGTATATAAGCCTATAAATGTAAATGAATGTAACTTTTTCATTCTTTCCTTTCTACTCTGATGCACTTACTGATAAAGCCTTGGATGCCTTATTAAAAAGAGCCATGAATTTTCTTGAATACACACAGCATAGGCAAATCGCTTCTGTAGTGTGTAGAAATGGTTAACACTCTTTCTGCTGAACTGTTACCCAAACAAGATTCCAAATCTAAAAGAAAGGAGAGGAATATGAAGCAAAGGAAGCCCCATGGCCCCTGGAGCCTCCTACAGTTGCAGACAGATCTCAAAAGCAATTGCGTTTCTGAAAGCTTGGTGGTTTTGCATAGGAGCAGAGGAAGTGCAAGGACACTTGCAGCCTGGCGTGCTCCCTCAGGCTGCCTGCCTTTCAGCCTCAGGACAAACTAGAGCAGAGCAGAGATCTGTGCAGCCCCCGTCCACACGGTGGAAGGCAAATGCACCACGGGACGGAAACCTCAAGTCATGGGTTTTGGAGCTTCAAACACGATCTTGTGGCTTTGGGTTTTTTTACGAGAATCAGAAAAATAAATATACTTCATTTATGAGTAGATGCAGAAACCATTGAACGGCGTTAGAAAATGGCAATCTCCGGAGGGTGCAGGAGGGTGGGCGACAGCACCGTCTCTGTGCCCAGGGTGCCAGCGGAGCCCTGAGTCATCACGGTGACCATTCCAGGAGCACGGCAGCGGTCCTCACTCTACCCTTTGAGAAAATAACAAGCCAATCGGCCCAGGTTTGAGGAGAGAAGAGCCTCAAGTCTCCTTGTCTGGGTGGCCAAGTCACCCAAGGTCTCAGGAAATTGACTGCCTGGAAGTGGAGATGGGACCCTGTTGTCTAAACTGGCGGGGCTTGTCTTGACTGAAAACAGGTGGTTACCGTGTCAGAGCTGATGGGAGCGGATAGGGATAGGAGTGCGGAGAACCCAACCCCTCCAACATGGCAACCATTCGCATACATTATCTCATGGAGGCTTCCCTTACCCTCCTCAGATAGGGGCTTATGCTATTTACAGTTTTTTTTTAAAAAAGGAAATGAAGCTAAGAAAGCTGAAGCGACTTGCCCAGAAGACGTAGGGCTGGTTCCCAAAGGAACAGGAGAGGGCTGCATGTTCCGTGCTTTGATTTTGAAAGTGAGCCCCCTGCCCTTCAGGGATCCAGAGAGGAAGCACAGTTTTTCAGACTTCCAAGTCCCTTTTGAGATCTTTGATGAAAAATTCTGAACCGGCAAAATCAAAAGATCTCGGAAGGTCAACAGCAGCTGTTCTCAACTGGGATGGTTTTGCTCACCAGGGGTCATTTGGCAATGTTGAGACTGTTTTGACTGTGGCTCTGCAGGAGAGGGTGGTGGGTACTGGCGTCTGTGGATCTAAAGGCCAGGGATTTTGCTAAACATCCCACAGTGCACAGGACAGCCAGAAAAACAATAGTTTGCTCAAAATGGCATAGAGGTTGGCAGAGGTGGAGAAGCTCTGGTCTATGGACATTAAAAAGTCAAATCCTATAACTGTTTCAACACATTTTAGGAAGGGTTGACCAAGCGAGGTGGCTCATACCTATAATCCCGGCACTTTGGGAGGTTGAGGCAAGAGGATTCCTTAAGCCCAGGAGTTCAAGACCAGCCTGGGCAACCGGACTGTTTTGTAGAGACTCTTGTCTCTACAAAAGAAAAAATAAAAAAATTGTATTTGGTCATGGTAGCACATGCCTATAGCCCCAGCTACTCCAGGTAGGGGAAGCTGCTGAGGTGGGAGGATCACAAGAGCCAGGGAGGTCAAGGCTGCAGTGAGCAGTGATTGAACCACTGCACTCCAGCCTGAGCGACAGATTTAGACCCTGTGTTGGTTTTTGTTTTTTTTTTAAAGAAGTGTTCTAGGCTGGGTGCAGTGGCTTATGCCTGTAATCCTGGGCAACACAGTGAGACCCCATTTCTAAATAAGAAAAGTAAAATTAGCTGGACGTGGTGGTACACACCTGTAGTCCTAGCTACCTGTGGGAGGTGGATGGATTGCTTGAGCCTGGGAGGTCAAGCCTGTAGTGAGCCATGATCATGCCAGTGAACTCCAGCCTGGGCAACAGAGCAAGCCCCTGTCTCAAAAAAAAAAAAAAAAAAGCATTATAAATCTTTAAGGAGAAAATGCATCCTGTGGCCACCTTGGATCCCCTAAATTAAACGTTCTGCATCTCTTGGTGAAAGGTGTGTTCCTGCCAGCTCCTGCCATTGGAGACCTTGTTGCCCAAATAAGTATATTCTCAATGACATCTACCTAAAGAAAAAAATCCTTGTTTTGCTACAAAGGTGTACAGCGTGCCAGCAGTGGAGCTCTGCATGAGTATGGATGCCAGCTGGCCATGAGCTGAGCCATTCAGCAAGAGAAGCAGTGGGAGGCCCGCAAGACAGGGCACTGCGTGCGTGGGAACCACGCTGGCTTTGAATCACTGAAACCTCATGTGATAGTAATTGGAACTCGAGGAAATTACGTTTCCAGAGCTCTCTGGGTTTACTGTACATTTTAACGTCACTTCTCCATGGCAGCCAGTTTGTCGTCATTCCACATCTATCCCAGACGCGGACGCTGCTCCAGGTGAACAAACCCACGGGGACTCTGGAGGAATCCCAGCGCAGTGACGGCTCATCCTCCCCCGGATGAAAAAGGAGATGTTTGTAGCCAGCTGCTTCCCACCTGGTACTTCGGGGCATTCTTACATCTGGCAACGCTAGAGACCGCGAGTCAAACACAGAATAACTCAACAGAACATCTCACCAAGAAATGACCGAGAAAGCCTCCGGCAGTGTAATCACTACCTTCTCGCTCCTCTTCCTCTCACTGTTTCTTTCTAAAATTTTCACAGATTCTCAAAGTGCAGTTTGACTGAGAAGAATATACACAGACTAATTCTTAAAGCAACAACTTAAGCTTCTCCAAAGCTATTTTTCTTCAATGCTATAAAAATTTTTGAAACAGCATTAATTAAAAGTTGGAGAAAAAAAAAAAAACAACCCAGATCACCCCTAATCCCACATTTCCGGGAATTTAAACAAGAGGCGCAGAAGGAGCAAGGAGCGAGAGTCGAGCCCACAAAGCAGAGCAGGCCCAGCCGACGCGGCTCCATCCATCCATCCCAGCCTGCTGTGGACGTGCAGGGTAACTTTACCAACATTTCCCAGCCGTCTAGATTCTCATGCAAAATCTCTTGCTTTTTAAATATTGACTCATAGTTTTTAAGCACCATGCCAGCTAAATAAAACACATCCGCGGATTGAATGCAAATGACAGGCCACATGTTTGAAACCTTTCATATATAATTTTGCATCCAAACAAGAGTGAATAGAAGAAATTGGTGTGAGCCTATCTGTTTTACACTTTTAATGATCAGAGCATAGCTGAAGGAGTATTCTCAATAACCTTAATGGGTTTCAGCTTTTGAACATGTTAAGAGGTTACTGAAATCATAATGTAGCTAAAGGAAAGTTGTTGGTGAATCAAAACTCATTATATATTTTTACCAGGAAAACGTCTCGAGCCACATAGTTGCATGCATAGAATTGTAAATTTACCTTTAACAAGAGGATCTACTAGAAATGCCAGGGTATGTTAACTGAGGATGAAATTGAGAAGATTCCTGGGCAAGCATGAAGTCACTATAATACTACAGGGCGGGGGTCCTTGTGTAAATACAAGTGAAAAGAATACGTTTGAAGGATTATTAGATTATTAGGAATAACAAAAACCCCCTTTCAATGCTCAAGACACAGGGATTATAGCCCATTTCAGAGGTGAATGTAACTATCAAATAACCATGTTGTGCACTCACTTCTGCAAAGAGATTTCCTTTTCACTGTAGGGGGACAAGCTTGGCCATTTCAGGCACACACAGCAGAGGGTACCCGCCACAGCATGGAGTCCTAAGTGTTTTTGTTCATACCTCAAGTTCACTCAGGAGCTAATGTTTACGTGTTCATTACTCTTTGAGCATCCTCAATGTTTTAAACCCAGGGAATATGGAGATGAACACAATAGACAGGACACGTGATCTGGTAGAGAAGAAGTGACATAAAGACAAGTGTGCAAATACTTATGTAAGTCTGAAAAAGTGGTAAGTGCAAAGAAGGCACCAAGCAGCCTATAGAAATGCCCATGGACCCATCTGCACAAGCAGTCTAAAATACGTGGAAAAACAATCAAACACCCAACCATGGAGGTTGGCGCTGTGACGTGCACCACTCCACACACTCCACAGCCCAGGACTCCCTCCCGCGGCCCGGGAAGGCAGACAGGCGCTTCAGTGTGAGAGCCTTGAGAGTATGAAGGTGAGTGCCTCGTTGTTAATTATTTACATGCTGTCTTTAAAAACAATTACACCATTTGAAAGAAGCCACTCATAACCACATTGAAACAGATTCAGGATACCCTAATCAGAGGCTAGCAGTGACCATCCTTCTCCATAGCAATGGCATCGCAGGTTGAGGGTGAAGGGGCAGAGCGATCGTGACTCTTGCTACTGAGCCTGTCATGCCAGAGTTATGGTATTTTAGAACAGACGGCTGGTCCTGAGGGGGCCTTGCAGGTCATCCCCCACCTCCAGACTCCAGGATGAGGCAACCTCCATCCAACCCCGACGATTGATTAAGTACCTGTTCTCCTGAGGCAGTTTCCTCTTGAGCTTATGATCTATCATCACCAGGATGATTTGCTATTGAAGACACATGGACAACTAACCCTTGAACATAAAACAGGAGCATACCCAAATAAAGATTTATTTTTGTTTCCTGCTGTGCATGCTTTGAGCTAGGGATAGTCGATGAGGTGCTATCGAGTGTCAAGCCATAAAGCCTCCTCACGCTAACTCCAGGCATGTGAAGGACTGAAATGTGAAGCTCTTGCTGTAATTCCCCTCCGTCTTCTTCATGAATGGAGGTGAGAATTAGGCTGTGTGGTTTTCACAGCCAACGCGGATCTTAAACAAGAATCTGGCTGTTTCCTCCCTGGGCTGTTTCATGGCCAATCACAATATGATCCTAGCAGGGTTGCCAGAGAGCATGCAGATGACCGCTTCTCAGGGGCTCCTTCTCCACTGCCACAGCACGGCTACGGAGCCACAAGAAAGCTGAGGGCACAGCAGCGGAACGTCGGCAACGTTCGAGTCCCTTCCATGAAGCTGGAGAGAGGTGGCATCCGCAACAGGAAATACGCAGCGCTGAAGACTGAAGACTTGACTGTCCCTATTCCTCACCATACCATGGGGACAAAACAGACCAGAGAAGATTCAAGAAGACACTTCAGGCCAGGTGCTTCCAACCATTCCTGGCACGCAGCAAACACCCGACGCATTGAGCCATAAAGATGATTCCTACTCAGCCCTCCCTGGCTAATCACTTCACTTAATTTTGAGTCTTTCTTTGTTAAAACCAAAGACATTGGGCCAGGTCATCTCTAAATGTGTTCCTGGCTCTAAAACTCTGTAACTTGAGGACAAGAGCCTACTTCAAGGGCTTTCAGAACAGAAATCTCTTTTGAAATTACAGAGGCCCAATTCCCCGAGAGGATCTCCAGCTCCAGAATGAAATGGGGGAATGCGATTCAAACAGACTCATGTGATGTCAAGATCTAGCATGACCCCTGACTCGTGTGGGGGCAAAAAGCATCTTAGCCAACGCAGGTCACGGAAGACGTCTTCTGCTCCTACATTCACCAGGCAAGAAACGTGAGTAATTTGTAACTTGTCACACTTACCTAAATAATCGTTTTTATCTTTATGCGGGTTGCCATACTCTAACACGTGCTACATACCACAGTGGGTGCTTCATTTATGTTTTCCTTAAGCCTTCCGAGAATTCTGTCAAGCAGATTTTTATAGATAGGGAATCAAGGCTCAGCAAGGGCAAGTGACCGGCCCAAGGACACACTGCTATTACCTTCCTGCTCAGTAGCGCAGCCTGGATTTGCACCCAAGTCTGCAGGCTCCAAAGCCACTCTCTTTTCACCATGTCACCGACCTCAAAGGTTTGTTGAGTGTTTTTACAGGAGGAATTTGTATTAAAGTTCACAAAATGACAATGCATTGGCCACTTTCATCAGCCGCTTCCCAGGAGTGGGTGTGGATGACGGGACCGTGTGCTGTGAGCTGCACGGCTGACCCGTCACACGGAGGCAGCCGTGGTCAGCAGGGACGCACAGCCCCTGGGGGGTCATCACCGTGGAGGTGAACAGGGAGGCTGTTGATGCTGACTGTGCAGTGAGGAAAAGCCACTCTCAAATTTCTACACCATGTAGCTTCTCATGGTTGGAAAAGCCAAGGCTGCCAGTACCATCCACCACCAAGGAGGAAAGAGCCTGAGGCCCGTGAGGCTGGGCCACCCACAAGACAGCCTAATCAGGACCAGGCTTCCCAGCACAGAGGACGCAGGGGGCCTGATGAAGATGTCACCTCTGGGAAATGCCTTCCATGCCTCCCCTCGGAGCAGGAGTCCAAGGCAAGCCCATGAACAGGGAGAGAGCTGCCAGGGGATCCCACAGGGCGCCGCCCCCGAGGCCTGCAGGCAACTCCCACCCCAGGTACAGAGCGTGGGGTCTTAGACCCTTCAATCAGAGTCTCTCTTTCAGTCGGGTGTGGTGGCTCACACCTGTAATCCCAGCACTTTGGGAAGCCAAAGGGGGGCAGATCACTTGAGGCCAGGAGTTCGAGACCAGCCTAGTCAACATGGTGAAACCCCATCTCTACTAAAAATACAAACAATAACAAAAAAAAAAATCTTGCATTTCTTCCCCAGTGCCAGCCTCTGTCACTCCACTCTCCTATAAACTCTTCTATAAACTCCAAAGTGACCAAATCTTTACAGCGCACCCACGGTGTCGCTGTCAGGGCTTCTGCCCCGCCCCCACCCCAGGTGTCTGCTAGCTGGGTCTTTCAGGGCAAGTGACGGAGGCCCAGAGAGGGAGCGAATTTGCCCAGGGCCACAGAGCGAGCGAGTGGCAGGACTGGGCGTCTAGCCCATCACTGTGGGCCAGGTCTGGCTTCTCACTTCTAGACCAACGAAGAACAGATCTAAACACAAAAAGCTAAGCAATAAAAGGGACAATTCAAAACCAGGGCTAGGCCGAGGCTTGGCCCAGTGCTCCCCAAGAGTCCTGTGAGGCTGGGCACCCAGCAGTGGATGGGCTTCAGGGGCTGGGGTGGCAGCGGGCATTGGAACAGTCTGCTTTTTAGCAAAAGAGTCTCCGTCTTGCTCTTTGGGCCCCTTGGTCTTGTGGGCAAAGTCCTGTTGCTCTGCGTTGGAGAATGCACAGGTGTTCCCTCTCCCGGCCGCTTCCGGCCCACGTGCTTTCCTTCACGGACCACTCCTGGGTCTGCCTCCAGCGCTGCTGCCCCGCCTGTTTCCCTTAGTGTGGCCTCTCACATCCTCAAAGGCTCAAGGACCCGGCGCCTCTGCCTTCTTGGGTGCCTCCAAGATCCCACTCTGCCTGCGCGCATCCTCCTCGCCTCCCTTGCCGTCATTCGTCACCCTCGTTCACCAGCCTCCTCACCCTCCTGCTCACCTGCAGCACAGCACATGCGGCCCCCTTGGACACCTCCTTCACGGTCCCTAACCTCCGTGTCCCAGCTCCAGCTGCACTGCACACGTGTCGTGCCTCGCACAGGTGAGCGTGGAGATGCTCCCTAACCGTCTCTTCTGCGCTGATTAGTCTCACCTAGACCGTTAGGTAACTTGATTACAGAGATTGTGTGCACGTGTGGTGTTTTGCTGTTTTGTTTTCTCTTTTTTTTTTTTTTTTTTTTTTTTTTGAGACGGAGTTTCGCTCTTGTTACCCAGGCTGGAGTGCAATGGCGCTACCTTGGCTCACCGCAACCTCCGCCTCCTGGGTTCAGGCAATTCTCCTGCCTCAGCCTCCTGAGTAGCTGGGATTACAGGCACTCGCCACCATGCCCAGCTAATTTTTTGTATTTTTAAGTAGAGACGGGGTTTCACCGTGTTGACCAGGATGGTCTCGATCTCTTGACCTCGTGATCCACCTGCCTCGGCCTCCCAAAGTGCTGGGATTACAGGCGTGAGCCACCGTGCCCGGCTTGTTTTCTCTTTTTTTGGTAGAGACAGAGGTCTCACTTTGTCGCCCAGGCTGGTCTCAAACTCCTGCCTCAAGTGATCCTCTTACTGTTAGGTAATTTGATTGCAGAGATTTTTTTTTTGTGTGTGTGTGTGTGTGTTGTTGTTGTTGTTGTTGTTTTTGGTGGTGGTGGTAGAAACGGATCTCATTTTGTTGCCCAGGCTGGTCTCAAACTCCTGCTTCAAGCAATCCTCCCGCCTCTACCTCCCAAAGTACTGGGATTGTAAGTGTGAGCCACCGTGCCAGGACTTATATTTTATATGTTTTAACAATTCCTCCATGGTGCTCAGTGCCTAGTAACTACAACTAGCTCGTAGGCAATCATGTCAGGCTGCCCTCAGCCAATTTCAGCCAAATTCTGTCCTCACATACACACGCTGATTAGCCAGTCTTCCCGAGTTTGCTGTAGATTGATGAGGTCCCTGCGTTCTGCCCTTCCACACATGTGAGCTGGCACCGTGAAGGGAAGGACGCTTTGAGGCCTGGCAGCACATGGGCTGACTCTCCAGCGGCATCTGGAATTCCCGTGAGGCTGGGGGTCTGGGGGTGCAGGGCCAGCCAGAGGCTAGGCTGAGGGTACTCTTGCTGAGTGTGAGTCCCAGGCTCGCCTCGGGATCGGTCCTTTCTGGCACCCACAGGACTTTCGCAGTTAACACATATTTTGACCACCATTCATTTGACCAGAGAAACTCATTTTTAATGTTCTTTATCGCTAAATAACAAGGTCTCAGGTGCAGATTTAGATGGTGGCGTTTGTTAGGCGCCGTAGAACAGGCATGTGCAAGCTTTTTCTATGAAGAATCAGCTAGAGAGGAGTTTAGCTTTGCAGGACATGTGGTCTCTGTTGCAACCAGCCAACTCTACCACGGTGGAGGAAAAGCAGCCTTAGACAATGTGTAAATACGTGGCCTGGTTGTGCTCCAAGAAAATACTGTTTACAAAAGTGGGCCTGCCAGCCCTGCTTTAAAGGGTACATTGTTGATTGAGAGCCTTCAAAAGTGAACCAGTGCAAATTGCTGATTAGGGCATATCAGATGTTGACTATCAGCCCCAGAGTGTAGCTTTCAGGTATCTATACCTACATATCATAATGGAAATACTGCAGGATATTGAATAGACAACAGACAATACAATGGTGACAGAATATATTAATAGATGCCATTTATTGAATATTTACTATATGCTAGCTAAAGCCACTTTAGGGGAGTTATTCTTTTAAACTGCTCAACAAGCTAGGCACAGTGGCTCATGCCTGCAATCCCAGCACTTTGGAAGGCTTAGGCAGGAAGGATCCCTTGAGCCCAGGAGTTCAAGGTTTCAGTGAGCCATGATGGAACCACTGCATTTCAACCTGGCTGGCAGAGTAAGACTTTGTCTCCTAAAAATAAAAAATTTGAAATAGTAATTTAAAAATAAACTGCACAACAACCACCTGAAATAGGTACTACTATTATTATTCCTATTTTACGGATGAGAGGACAACTGGCTTGCCCAGCATTAAAGAGTCAGGATGGGTCTCCTTAGACAGATGGGCTCCAAGTCCACACTCTGGCGAAAACCAGAGTCTCATCTGCCCTGCCCCACACCTGCTGTGGGATTCTGGGCCTATCACACTGAATCTCAGTCTCCTTATCTTCAAAATGGGGGTGATCATTGCTCCTTTTGGGAGCTTTCGAGTGTCCAGGCAGTTGATGTCAACTACAAGTGAATTAAAATGTAACAGCTGTACTGATGTATACAGTCACTCCTCCTTACCCACGGTTTCAGTTACCCCTGGTCAGCCACAGACTGAAAATAGATGAGTTCAGTACAATAAGCTGTTGCTGGTGGGGGGGCGGGGGGGTGGAGAGGCCACATTCATGTAACTTTTATTGCAATATATTGTTATGACTGTTCTATTTTATTGTGAGTTGTTATTGTTAACCTCTCCCTATGTCTAATTTATAAATTAAACTTTATCATAGGTATGTATCGCAAAAAAACATAGTATACGTAGGGTCATGTACTAGCCTCAGTTTCAGGCATCCACTAGGGATTTTGGAACATGTCCTCATGGATAAGGGGATCTACTATAATTCACCTACCAGAGAAAGTGTCTAACTCAGTGGTTGTTAACATTTTCAGAATTATGCAACCAGCACAATTAATTTTGGAACATCATTGTCACCCCGAGAGCGTTCCCTTTAGCAGTGACTCCCCAGATCACCCCAACATCTCAACCCCAGCCCCAGGCAACACTTCCTGTCTCTGTGGATTTGTCTATTCTGGACCATTCTATGTGGGATGAAATCATACAATGTGTGGGCTTTGGGGTCTGACTCAGTTCATTTAGCATAATGTTTTCAAGGTTCGTTCATGTTGTACTGTGCCTCAGTACTTCACTTTTCTTTATTGCCATATAATATTCCATTGTATGGATATACTAGATTTTATTTATCCATTCATCAGTTGTTGAACATTTGGGTTGTGTATACCTTTTGGCTATTGCAAGCAATGCTGCTATAAATGTTCATGTACAAGTTTTTGTACGGACACCTATTTTCACTGCTCTTGGGTATACATCTAAGATTGGAATTGCTGGGTCATATGGTTACTCTATATTTAATCTTCTGAGGAACTGTCAGGTTTTCCAAAAATGGCTACACCCTTTTACATTCCTATCAGCAATATATGAGAGCACTGATTTCCTGACATCTTTGCCAACACTTGTTATCGTCTTTCTGCTTATAGTCAACTAGTGAGTGTAAGCAGCATCTTATCGGGCTTTTCATTTACATTTCCGCAACGGCTAATGACATTGAGCATCTTGTTGGCTATTTGTACTTCTTTGGAGAAATGTCTATCTAGATTCTTTGCCCATTTAAAATTATTTATCTTTTCATTGTGAAGTTGTTCTTTATATGTTCTGTCTACAAGATTCTTTTTAGATACATAGCTTGAAAATATTTTCTCCTATTCTGGGAGTTACCTCTTTACCTTGTTGAAGATAACATTTGTAGCACAAAAGTTTTTGATTTTGATGAAGTTCAATTAATCTATTATCTTTTCTCAATTATGCATTTGGTGTCACATCTAAGGAGGTTTTGCCTAACCTAAGATCACAAGATTTACACCTGTTTTCTTCTAAGAGTTTTATAGTTTTAGCTCTTACATTTAAGTCTTTGATTCATTTCCTAAATATGGTGTGAGGTAGGGGTTCAACCCTATTCTTTTGCACTGTTTGATGAAAAATCTATTCTCTTACGGCATTGGCTGTAAATGTAAAAGTTGATTTCTGGACTCTCAATTTAGTCTCATTGGACTACATATTCGTCCTTATGCCAGTACCACTCTGCCTTGATTACTGTAACTTTGTAGTAATTTTGAAACTGGGAAGTGTGAATTCTCCAACTTTGTTCTTCTTTTTCAAGAATGTTTAGCTATCCTGAGTCAGTCCTTGTATTTCTATATACATTTTAGGATTAGCTTGTTAATCTCCATAACAAAGCCAGCTGGGATATTGATAGGGATTACATTTAATCTGTAGATCCATTTAGGGACTGTTTCCATCTTAACAGTGATAAGTTTTCTGATTCATGAATATGAGATTTAGATTTAGTTCTTTCATTTTTTAACAATGTATTATAGTTTTAAGAGTAAAAAGCTTTGCACTTCTTAAATTTATTCCTATGTATTTTATTCTTTTTGATACCCATGCAACTGAAATTGTTTTATTAATCTCATTTTCAGATTATTTATTGCTATTAGAAATACAATTGATTTTTCTATATTGATCTAGTGTCCTACAATGTTCCCTGAATTTCCATATTTACAAAAAAAAATGCTGAAGGGAAGTAAACTGTCATATCAGGAGGCTAAGAAATAATTTCATTTTTATAAATAAAGGAGTTCTGCTTCTCAGTGGGGATTGCTCAGAAGTACTGTTGGAGCCCAGCTGCAGTAGGAGAGATAGGAAGTTCAGTCACTTATTTGTTTATGTACTAAACAAGTATTTATTGAGTGCCAACTAGGAGCCAGTCAGTCTCAGTTTAAATATTTGCTCTGCCACTCAGTCTCTGTGTTACCCAGGGCAGGTTACTGAACCTGCTGGTGACTCTGTTTTCTCACCTATAAAATGGAGATAATTGTATCTACCTCATAAGTTATTTGGGAGGAGTAAATAAAGCCTTTAAGCAGTGCCCAGCTGGTGAGAAGCACTTTTTAGGTCTTAGCTATTGTTTGTAATATGGACAGGCCCTGGATACAACATGAACAAAGACCAAATCCCTGCACTCAGGAAGCTTGATTTTAACAGCAGGGCAGGGGTAATTAGGAGGGGAAATAGCCAAAGAGATAAAGCAGTAATGATGCCAAGTGCTGATAAAAAGTGGGGAAGAAAAATAAAGCAAGGGAAGGGAGGAGGGCGTGCAGAGGGGGACGGTGGGGCCAGACATTTCAGGTGGGAGCAGGTTCCACTTCTCAGGCTGGTGACATCTGGGCAGGAAGCCGGCCAGGAGCAGGACATGCCAGAGAAAGGAGCTGTCCCTGTGAGGGACTGGAGCAGGGCAAATGAGGTGCGTTCCAGGAGCCAAAGTCAGTGGGGGCTGAGCGAGGTCAAAGGTGAGGGCAGAGGCACAGAGGGGCTGGTGGAGCTCATGCAGGGCCTTGAGGTCAGGGAGATAACTTTTTTTTTGAGACAGAGTCTCACTCTGTCACCAAGGCTGGAGTGCAGGGGCATAATCTCAGGCGAATGCAACCTCCGCCTCCCGGGTTTAAGTGATTCTCCTGCCTCAGCCTCCCGAGTAGCTGGGACTATAGGCACACACCACCATGCCCAGCTAATTTTTGTATTTTTAGTAGAGACAGGGTTTCACCATATTGGCCAGGCTAGTCTCAAACTCCTGACTGCATGATCTGCCCGCCTTGGCCTCCCAAAGTGCTGGGATTACAGGCCTGAGCCACCATGCCCGGCCAACTTTTTTTTTCAGATATAAGTTCACTAGCCAATTTATTCAAACTGGATTTGAGAGTAGGTTCAATAAAGTTTTTTCCTCCTGTATTCAGTTGGTAATAACTATACATATTTATGGGGTACAGTGTGATATTGTGATGCATGTTTATAATGCATAATGATCAAATCCAGGTAATTAGCAAATTCATCTCCTCCAACATGTATCATTTCTTGGTGTTCTGAACATTCAAAATCCTCACTTGCAGCTTTTTGAAAATATACAATAACTGAGTGCTGACCACGTTCACCCTACAGCCTGCCCCGCAGCAGCACTCCCTCCTCCTGTTCAGCTGTAATTTGGGATCCATTAGCCGGCCTCACCCCACCTTCCCCACCTTTCCCCTTCCCAGCTCTAATACTCAGGGAAATAACTACAGTTTTTGTTTTGTTTTGAGAATAAATTTCGTTTCGCTCTTGTTGCCCAGGCTGGAGTGCGATGACGCGACCTTGGCTCACTGCAACCTCCATCTCCCGGGTTCAAGTGTTTCTCCCTACCTCAGCCTCCCAAGTTGCTGGGATTACAGGCATGCACCACCACACCCAGCTAATTTTTTGTATTTTTAGTAGAGACAGGGTTTCTCCATGTTGGTCAGGGTGGTCTTGAACTCCTGACCTCAGGTGATCTGCCCGTCTCGGCCTCCCAAAGTGCTGGGATTATAGGTGTGAGCCACGGCACCCAACCCATAATTACCTTTTATATGCACCGGACTTTCCCACCAGGGAGGTAGGCCGGTTATTTTACTATGTAACAAACCACACCAAAACTAGGTGGCTTACAACCAGGACTATCCATGCTGTCTCCCGGCTCTGGGGGTTGTCAGGGCTCACTTGGGAGGCTGCACCCAGCTGGCACCCGCCGGGCAGGTTTGCAGGGGCCACCTCACAGGCCTGGTGGTGCGTACTGGGCCTCCTCCTTCACATGGGCAGTCGTGACTCAATTTGTCTCCACCAGGGCTTCCTTACCGGCTGCAAGAGCATTCCTAGAGGGTCATGGTGGATGCCCAAGGTCCTTGGAGGCCCAGACTCTGATCTTGCATGCTGCTGATGCCGCATCAGTCAAAGCAAGTTCTAGGCCAGCCTGGATTCGGGAGGCAGGAGAGGAGCGGCTGCAGAACACTGCAGGCCTTTCCACCTGCTATGGGAGGCGGGATGATACTGGCTACAAGCTCAGGAGCCACCATTCTAGAGGTCTTCAAGCACAGGCCGTGGGACCTGAAGTCCAGCCATGTCTCTGTCTAGAGATTGATGATTGCCACGTGCCTTCTTATTGCAAATTTTGCCAGGACTCTTTTCTAAAGCCTTTAGCAGATCAAAGATGTATTCCTGGCTGGGGCTCCTTGAAGAATCACTGTTTCTCTAAACTCACTCTTTTCTTTTGAGGTTTTGACTTCTAGAATTTTACTATTTTCCCCTGAGCACAGTGGCCTGAGTTGAGCCTCGGAAGCGACTGTGAATGTTTAGGTTGGAAGTCTGGAGGAACTCTCGCTGTGAAGGCAGACAGATATCAGGGTGGCGTGATTTCTGGAACGCCCGGACTGGAGGAGACGTTAAGGCAGCCCGCTGGGAGGAAAATCGACCGGTGTCTCGACTGCCATCTAGTGGCGGTGCCGTTAGGTGGCGGGATTCCATTTAGCTGGGTACTGTCCTAATTAGAAGCTCATGGAAATCCGGCTAGAATTTTAACTTGGTTTTCATATAGAGGCAATAAAGAACAGTGGTTGGGAGGGAAAAGGCTCTAGAGTCTGACTGCTGGGTTTGGATCTTAGCTCTGGCACTTAGCTGTGTGGCCTTGGGTGATTCTGTAGTCTCCCTGTGCCTTGGTATCGTCATCCATGAAGAGGCTGGTGGTAGTACTGGCTTCACAGGTTGCTGTGTGGACTAATGATTCGATACACATTAAAGCATTTAGGGACTGTCAGCACACAGTGCGGTGTGAGTGTTAGCTATTATCAGTTAGCATCCCTCATCCAAAAATCCAAAACGCTCCAGAATCTGAAATGGTTAAGCACGGACACAATGCCCCAAGTGGAAAATTCCACACCTGACCCCGTTGATGGGTTCAAGACATAGTTTATTCAGCATCCCCAAGGGAACAAAGACCCTCGCAGCTCCCATCAGCTGCATATACCTTCCACACACGCCAGATAGGAATGTCATATTTTTTAACTGTAAAGTGTGAATAAATGTAAGAAAATGATTGCGTGTCGGTATCACATAAATTCAGAGTCAGGAAGATTGCTGGTGCCAAACAACCGCAGGGTGTTTCACGGGTGGCTGAAATAGGAACACCTTTGCTTGCTTTTTTTTTTTTCTGAGATGGAGTCTGGCTCTGTTGCCGAGGCTAGAGTGCAATATCGCAATCTCAGCTCCCTGCAAACTCCGCCTCCCAGGTTAAAGCGATTCTCCCACCTCAGCCTCCTGAGTAGCTGGGATTACAGCCACACACCACCACACCTGGCTAATTTTTGTTTTCTGTTTTGTTTTTTTTTTTTTTTTTAGTAGAGATGGGATTTCACCATCTTGACCAAGCTGGTCTCGAACTCCTGGTCTCAAGTGATCCGCCTTCCTTGGCCTCCCAAAGTGCTGGGATTATACCCTTTGCTTTCTGATGGGCCAATGTGCACCAACTTTGTTTCATGCAGAAATTTATTTAAATATTGTGTAAAATTACCTTCAGGGTATGCATATGAGATGTATATGAAACATAAATGAATTTCATGTTTAGACTTAGGTCTTATTTTATATATGCATAAGATATCTCATTATGTGTATGCAAATATTCCAAAATCCAAAGTCTTAAATACTTTTGGTTCCAAGTAGAGCCCTTTGACATACACCTTGAATGAGGCAGAGGAAAGAGAAAAAGTGCTTTTGACTAGGGTGGACCTGAGTTGACTAAAGGATGTCAGTTTCTGGGTATCTTACACTCCTTATAAGGTAGTTGGGTATAAATTAATGTACTTGCCGATTGTAAGGAACCCACAAGTGTGTGGAGTTGTTAGAGAGATCTCGTGGCCACAGGCACCGTGCTCCCCGGGAAGACAGATGATGAGTAACCCCCGATCCTTGAAACTAAACAGGGTTGGCGCCTGTGAGCCCGTCAGATTCCCCACATCCTAGTTACCTGCTTGGATGCCTACATTTTGTAAATAACTTTTAAACCACATAGTTTTAACTGTGCATTAGCAGCAGCAGTCATTGTTGTTTTTAAGACTATGTTTTTCTCCAAAAAGTTGTAGATACAAGACCAGCTTTGCTTTTTCTGGCTGGAACACTAGTTCTACTATAATTAAAGCAAAATAGTCTTTTATTATAAAAATAAGATCACTCCACTGTGTTTCCAGTAGCTAACTCCACTTTGTAGAGAATATTCATCCAAAAGTCTCCATCTCTCTTTCAATTGTTCAATTTTTCTATCTTTTAAATGCTTACAAAATAAGTCACATTTACGGAAGGCTGCACACATCGGTTAGAGATGACGAGGAAGTGACCAGCGCCCTTTCTTCCAACACTCTCGGTGTGTGAGACTGGCTGTCGTTCCTCACAAGCAACCTGTCCAAAAATGGATTCAGTGCTCAAGGAACAGAAAGGGATGTACCTCAGGCCGCCTAGGAGCTGAGCGTGGGCCATCTGAGAAGAGCTGTGGCCACGGCCACCGGGGTAGAGGCTAGGGCCTCCCAGCCACAACTTAGAACCCAAGAGACAGCTCTTCACAACTCTGCGACCCTAGAATCCTTCCAGAAGCCACCAAGGGTACGGAGACCCAAGAAGCCATACCTGTCTCTCCCTGCTAAGTAATACGCTGCTGAAGTTAAGGAATTCATCCACATGGTTTTAAACCCAGCTCCACCTGGCAACCGTGGACAAACATGACAACACATTTCTGGAAGCCACTCTACTCATCATGCCCACTCTCAAGATGACAGTCCTACGTGCCCTTGGGACAGAACAGCAAGGGCATTCTATCACCAAACACTTCACACACGTTATTTCATGTAATCCTCGTCTCACCCCTTTTGGCTGAGTGGGAGCACTAGAATTCCAACCTCTCCAAGCGTTTAGGAAAAGTCCCTGAAGATGAGCTGGGGAGAGAAGGAGCTCAGACATTCCAAGTAAGCGGGAGCCTGTCAGGTGAAATATTCCCTCCTCCTTCTGCATCACTCACGGAGTGGAAGAAGTACTCATACAGAAAGTGACGACCGGAACTAATCATCCAGCTCCCAGTGCTCCTGTTCACCAAAGCACAGTCACACGCAATTCACCGAAGCATCTTTTACGTATGTTGCACAGATAACAGAAGACAATTAAAATTACAGATTTTAAGTCTAGATGCAGTGGCATAGACCTGTAATCCTAGCACTTTGGGAAGCCAAGGTGGGAAGATTACTTGAGCCCAGGAGTTCAAGACCGGCCTGGGCAACACAGTGAGACCCCATCTCTACTAAAAATAGAAAAAATTAGCTGAGTGTGGTGGTGCACGCTTGTAGTCCCAGCTACTCTGGAGGCTGAGGCTGGAGGATCGCTTGAGCCCAGAAAGTCGAGGCTGCAAGGAGCCATGACGGCACTACTGCACTCCAGCCTGGGTGACAGAGCAAGACTCTGTCTCAAAAACTAAATAAATAAGAATAATAAAATGAAATGACAGATTTTAACATAGGACTTTTAAAATCCAGGACATAGCCCTCTATTCCACACAAAATCAGCAGAGTTTATGTCAACATGTGTCCTATTTTAAATAATGCATCAGTCCTCTGCTCCATGCTCCCTGGGTGCTCGTATATATGAAGACTCTGATGCCAACAGATGGAGTCCCAGAGGGAGTGGCTGTGCCTCGGGCCAGTGCACAGGGAGGCAAGCCATGCCACACACCGCAGGGACCGTAAGCACTCCAGCCCAGGGAGGCGATGGGCCCCAGCCACCCAGGAGAGGGGGTGAGTTTAACTCGAGCTGCTGGCTGACTCTGCAGTTCACCACAGAACGAAGAATTATTTCAATGAGAAATGCTTATCCCTCCATAGAATTCTTTTCTTTTTAGAGACTGGTTCTCGCTCTCTCCCCCAGGCTCGAGTGCAGTGGTGCAATCAGGGCTCACTGCAGCCTCGACCTCCTGGCCTCAAGCAATCCTCCTGTCTCAGCCTCTGGAGTAGCTGGGACTGCAGGGAAATGCCACCATACCTGGCTATTTTTTTTTAAATAGAAATTGGGTCTCAATATCTTGCCTACACTGGTCTCGAACTCCCATCCTGAGGTGATTCTCCCCCCTCAGCCTCCCAAAGCACTATGATTACAGGTGCGAGCAACCACACCCAGCCCCTGTAGAATTCTTATAATGAAGGGAGAAAAGAACCACAAAACTTAAAATTCAGAGCATGGCTTTTCTGATAATATAGATGAACCATTATCTATGTGAATCCTGTGATTTGTAGTTAGCGCTCACCAAAATGTAAGAAATGAAAGTTTGGGATCAATGTCTGCATCTTATCAATCTACAAACACTGGGTAGGGGCCTTGGCATAGACGAGCCATGAACTCACACTCCTGCTCCTGCCTGCGTGAGCACTAACCTCTCTGGACTTCCTTCTCCTCATTTGAAAACCCGGAGCTATGAAACTCAGCTCACTATTTATTTTGCTTACAATGCAACAACATTTGAAAACCATTCCTTTCCTATGCTTCATCTGCTTTCAAAGATGAAACTAAATAACTCTATAATGCTTCCCTGACCAGGAAAAGGTTAGTGTAGTTTTCTTTAAAATGACCATGTTGTAAGGAGGGAAGTGGAAGGAGAGTTGATTAATAGGGAAAATGTTTCAAATATCTGGGAAATAATAAGGCAGGTATCCTATTAATCCACATCAACAGGAACCGTAAGAAACTGCTAGGAAGTTCTTCCTCCATGTTAGGCTGGGCGTACGTGCCTAGCATCACTGAGCAGTGATGGCGAGGACGTGGCGAACTGGAACCCCTGTGCAGCTGCTGTGGAAACTATATGGTGATTACTCAAAAAAATGTAACGTAGAGACTGGGCGCGGTGGCTCATACCTGTAATCCCAGCACGTTGGGTGGCCAACGTGGGCAGATCAACTGAGGTCAGGAGTTCAAGACCAGCTTGTCCTCCAGCATGGCAAAACCCCATCTCTACTAAAAATACAAAAATTAGCTGGGCGTGGTGGCATGCACCTGTAATCCCAACTACTGGTGAGGCTGAGGCAGAAGAATCGCTTAAGCCCAGGACGTGGAGGTTGCGTGAGCGCCGAGATCGCACCACTGCACTCCATCCTGGACCACAGAGCAAGACCCTGTCTCAACAACAAAAAAAAAAATGTAGCCTAGATTTATCACCTGAGCCAGCAATTCCATCTGGGGATATCCACAAAAGAACTGACAGCAGGGTCTGGGTTAGGTATTTGCCTCCCATGTTCGTAAACAGCATGCAGCCCCGTGTACATCAGCAGATGACAGGACAAACAAGATGCCGTCCATTCATACAACGGAGTATGACAGCGTGAGGCAGCCTGAGAAAAGAAGGAAATCTGACACAGGCTGCGGCATGGATGACCCTTGAGGATGTCATGCTCGGTAAAGCAAGTCGCTCCCAGAACGGGTAAATACCGTGTGGTTCCGCTCATGCCAGGTATCCAGAGGAGTCCAGTACATAGAGACGGAGCGTAGAATGAGGATTGCCAGGCGCTGGGGAGAGGGGAATGGGAGCTAGGCTTTCATGAGTGCAGAGATGAAAAGAGTTCTGGAGGTGAGTGGTGGCGACAGTGGCACAATAGTGTGAATGTTCTTAATGCCACTAAACTGCACTTAAAAATGGTTAAAATGCCAAATTTTGTGTTACGTGGCCACAATAAGATGAAAAGAAAAAAGTAATCTGTGGTTGCAGGGTGGACCTGCTTCTGAGAGGGGTGGGAGAGGGCCGCTCAGCTCCTGGAGGGGTCTCGGGACTAAGAGACTCACTCTGCTGGCGGCTGGGCACCTCCGCCAGTGGGCCGGGGGGTGTAAATAAGTCTGCAGCTCTAGACGCCACAGCAGAGCCTCTGCCCGCCCCCAGCACTCCAGAATTATGTTCATGAGGGCAGATAGACAAGATTAGCCTCAGACACAAAACAGCAGCAGAGAAGACATTGCACTAATGGTAGGGAACACATACTTTGCAAACACCTAGATTCAAGAGAACGTGTGTAATGTAAACACTGGAAGAAAGCCAGGAGCCTGCTCAAAACTCCAGGTTAAAAGACAAGGGAGGCAGGATATGGGGGAGCAAGATCCCTTTTTTAAAAAAGTTGTTACTGGGTTTATCAGAGCGAGAGTTAAAAGGGAAGGTTTCTTTTGTGACACAACAGCGCCACCTCATGGACAGAGCTCATATGACGCAAAGTTTCTCTAAAGCGAGCCTGTCCTCTACTGGGAGCTCTTAGCGTCGGCCCTCACAGCTCTACCTCCACGTGAATCCAGCACTCTCAGAGTCCACAGAAGAACATTGCATCTTTGCAAGCCAAATACTGGGGCAAACGTCAGGTTCTCCTCTTGTCTCCACTCCCCTCTGAGGCTTAGAAAGTCCTTTCAGCACTTGAATGTCAGTGAAGAGGCTGGACGCTGTCTCACACCAAAAACTACTGATGTCCTGGTGATCAGAAAAAGCAAGTGTTGGCTTTATTACAGCCAGAAAATGAAACCGTCCACAAGGAAAAGCATCCCCCCCTCCTCATCTCCATTAAATGGCAAGTTGGACTTCTCTTGTTTCCTAATTTAAAACTTTTTTAAAAGATGGATGGGGGGTGGGTCTCACTAAGTTGACCAGGCTGGAACTCCCGGCCTCAAGAGAACCTCCCATCTCAGCCTCCCAGGGTGCTGGAATTACAGGCGTGAGCCACCGCGGCCAGCCTCCCAGTCTTAAATTGTATGAAGATGTTTCTAGGAGTCTCTGCTTTGGCCTCAGGCTGTTGTCGTTTTTCTATGCTGTGTTTTTAAATGGCTGTGTGGAAATTTATTGTGGAAGTGTGGGATTTCTTGTATGTATTTGTCCAAATCGAGGCTTAAATGAGGAAAGCATGTTTGTTTTTTTTTTTGAGACGGAGTTTCGCTCTTGTTACCCAGGCTGGAGTGCAATGGCGCAATCTCGGCTCACCGCAACCTCCGCCTCCTGGGTTCAGGCAATTCTCCTGCCTCAGCCTCCTGAGTAGCTGGGATTACAGGCACGCGCCACCGTGCCCAGCTAATTTTTTGTATTTTTAGTAGAGACGGGGTTTCACCATGTTGACCAGGATGGTCTCGATCTCTTGACCTCGTGATCCACCCGCCTCGGCCTCCCAAAGTGCTGGGATTACAGGCGTGAGCCACTGCGCCCGGCGGAAAGTATGTTTTTAAAGTGAGTCTTGGATTCACTCGGCAAAGGCTGTGGAGCGTCCACTCCAGCCCAGCCACACGGCAAACTGCGGGGAAGGAGGTGGAGATGCAGCCACGGTCTGCACCTGCCCCCTTAAATTGTAAGAACTACCCCGGGGGAAAGGTGAGGCCATCAGACGCAGTGTGGGCCTGGCCTAGGGGACCCCGGATGTGGGGGCTGCAGGTGGAGAGAAGCAAAGTGATCTCACCTGGGCAGGGAGTTTGTGCTCTGAAGGGCTCCAGCGTTTCTCGTGCTGTCTCTGGCATGGTCTCTTGGGCCTGGGGAGATGAGCGCGGGTTGGAAAGAATCTCAGAACCCAGGGGCTGCCAAGGTCGGCGCTCAGGCCATGCTGGGTGCTTCACACCGGGGCTGCCCTTTGGGTCATTCCCATCAGCACACACACATTCTGGCACTTCTCCCACCCATCTAAATCAGAAGGCAGTCCCCCCACCCCCACCCCAGACCTGCCCTGGCCCTTCTGACTCCTCAGATCCTTTGACTTTTCAGGGCACTCGATGGATGCAGGTTCTCAGCAACTCCCTCCCAGAGATTCCACCTTTCTGGCCTCCAGGACTCACCTCTCCTCACCTGCCCCTCGTTCATCCAGGTCTCCCCTACTGTTTCCTCTCCTTAATCAATAAGCTCTGGAGCGAACCAAGCCTCCCTCCATCCCATCCCATCCAGCTTCTGCCTTTCAAAACAATTGCTGTGCTAATCACTCCCAAACGTGCTGCTCTTCCCCCATGTCTGATTCACCTGCCTACCTGGAGCCTCTGTTCTCTGTCTCATAGACAACCCTAGATGAAGCATGCCCAGAACTAAACTCCTGATCTTCCACACAAAAGCCTGATCCTCCCACACCCCTGCAGACACAGCAACCCCGAGCTCTCACTGGCCCTGGCCCAAAGCCCTGGGCTCCACTGTGACCTCTTTCTATCACACAGCACATCTGACCCATCAGAACAGACCCTGTCCAACCTGCTTCTCCAGCACGCCCACCGCCCTGGCCAAGCCAGGGTCAGGGCTGCAGCCTCCTCCAGGTCTCCCAGCCTCCGATGGCCACATCCCCTCTCGTCCGGGCTCTGACCCCCACAGTGGCCTCCCACCTCACTCAGGGGAAACCCAGGGGCCTGGATTTACCTATGTGGACTAGCCTGAGCTGCCCCGGAGCACCCGGCCGGCCGCAGCCCTCTGGCGTCACCTCTCTGCCCTCTTCCCTCCCTTCTCCAGCTCCTCCGGGCCCCTTAATCCCTGGGTGCCCGGTTCCCTCCCTCCCACCTGCAAGTCTCAGAGCAGCCCTCCCTTACTGCCTGCTCCCCCCACACCTCTGCCTTCGCCTTTCCCACTGCCTGGACCCCAGCCCCTGGCGTGCAGTGTTTTACTCCAATAAGTTCCCTCGAGGCAGGAACTTTTTGCTGTTTTTCTTCACTGCTGCATCCCCCTTGCCTGGCCCGTGTTGGAGGCTCCATCCACAGACACTTGTGTATCTGATAAAGGACTTGCTGGCAGCATATATAAAGTGTTCTCCGAACTCATTCATCATTTTTTTAAAACCCAATTTTTTAAAATGGGCCAAAGATATAAACAGGCATTTCACCAAAGATCATATAGGGATGGTAAGAAGGAATACAACAGCTTTAGTCGCTAGAGAAACACAGATTAAAATGTAATTATTACCACTGAGCTGTACAATTAAAAACGGTAAAGATGATAAATTTTATATGTATATTTTATCTCAATACAAAATAAAATTAAAAAGAGAAAGAAATACAAATTCAGGCCACTGTAAATGACCACCACACGCCTATTAGAATGGCTAACTAAATAGGCCAGCCGCAACCGGTGTTGATGAGGAGGTGGAGGAACCGGACTTCAGGTGCTGGGATGGAAATGAAAAATGCTGCCGTCACTCCAGAAGAGACCTGGCAGTTCCATTCAAACACACGCCCATCCTACCACCCAGAGAGTCAATTCTTAGCTTGTTACTCTCTAAAACTGAACACGTACGATCACACAAAGGCTTATCCAGGAAGGCTCATAGCAGCTTTATTTCTAAGAGCTCGAAACTGGAGGCATCTTAAATGTCCATCATTGGGTGGACAGGGAAACAAAATCTCCTGGATAAAGGCACTGAGCAGCATCCAGCCAACGGGACACCACTCAGCAATTAAAAGCAATGAACTGGGCCGGGCGCCGTGGCTCACACCTGTAATCCCAGCAGTTTGAGAGGCTGAGGTGGGTGGATCACCTGAGCTCAGGAGTTCAAGACCAGCCTGGCCAACATGGTGAATCTCCATCTCTACAAAAATTAGCCAAGAATGGTGGTGGGTGCCTGTAATCCCAGCTACTTGGGAGGGTGAAGGTGGAGAATCACTTGAACGCAGGAGGTGGAGGCTGCAGTGAGCTGAGATCGCGCCATTGCACTTCAGCCTGGCCAACAGAGTGAGATTCCGTCTCAAAAAAAAAACTATTTTTTTTGAACTGTCGAATACATGCCACAACAGAGCCACATCTTCAAATAATATGCTGGGCAGAAGAAGCCAGACCCAAAAGAGTCACACTGCCTGGTTCTACTTTTATGAAATTTTAGAAAATGAGAACCAATCTTCAGAGAGAGAAAGTTTGGAGGAGGGGACCGGAGCAGGGAGGGGTGAGAGGGAAGAACTACCAGAGGGCCCAAGGGGACCCTGGTGGATGACGGACACATTCATCCCCTGGACTATGAGTTCCAGGCTCTAACCTCTGACAAGGATTTGAAGTTACGTAGCATGGCTTTGGCAGTGACCAATCTGGCTCTACCCCACAGTTCTGCTGGTTTGGATTTCCCACAGTCATCATTCTTTACAATCACTAACATTCCCCAGTGCAGGGCTAGCTTCAGGGTGGGCGACACCCATTTGGTCACATAGGGCTCCAAATATAGAAGGGCCCCCTGAATTCCATTTAATGCTCTCCTGTTGCTGTCTCAAAATGCTTGATTATTATTTTATTTTATTTTTATTTTTATTATAATTTTGAGACAGAGTCTCACTCTGTCGCCCAGGCTGGAGTGCAATGGTGTGATCTCGGCTCACTACAACCTCTGTCTCCCGGGCTCAAGCAATTCTCCTGCCTCAGCCGCCTGAGTAGCTGGGATTACAGGCGCCCACCACCACACCCAGCTAATTTTTTTATTTTTCATAGAGACGGGGTTTCACCATGTTGGCCAGGCTGGTTTCAAACTCCTGACCTCGTGATCCACGCCTTGGCCTCCCAAAGTGTTGATATTACAGGCGTGACCAACCGCACCTGGCCAATAATTTCTGAACAAAGGGTTTCACATTTGTATTTGACACACTGAGCCACACATGTTACGTAGATGGATCTTCCTCAAAGTGTGATCCACAGAATTAATTCTTTACTTTAGTTAATTTATGTTAATTGCTATTGTGGAAAAGGAGCATTTGGGAAATGCTGAGTTAAATAACTTCATTTTCCCCAGGACAGTTTGTAGCAACAGTTCAGATTAGAAACTAACATTTAGTCATCTTACCAATGATAGAAAAGTCCTATTCATTATCACAGAGATTTTTATATATAGTCGTCCCTTGGTATCCACAGGGAGGTCGGTTTCAGGACCCTGCCGGATGCCAAAATTTGTGAGTCCTCCAGTTGCTGATGGAAAATGGCATAGCATTTGCATAGAACCTAATGTAGCTCCTTCCGTGGACTTTAAATCCTCTCTGATTACTTACAATACCTAATACAAAAAAGCCTACACATCACTTCATTCGTGTCGGTTCAATGTAGTACTCAATGTGCAGCAAACTCAAGCTTAGGCTTTTGGAACTTTGCAGAATTTATTTTCTGAATATTTTCAATCTGCAGTTGGTTGAATCCACAGAGGCAGAACCCACAGATACAGAGGGCTGACTGTACTGGAGATTAGACCATGTCCCATAAAACCATGCCTCTCACACTTCAGTGTGCACATGAATTAAACCAGCCCAACTGTCCCGTAGAACTCGGACAATTTTTTGAATAAACTTAGAAACTGACCCTCCTGATCTTAAAAACTGAAACTTGTATTTGTCTCATCTGAGTTGCTTCCTTGAGTAAGGAGCTGAAACTCATCAGATCACCATATCCCAACAAGATGCCAGTCCACTCATTCATAATTGCTTCCCGTATTAATCCATCATATTAATCCATCATCACACTGCTATAAGGACATACCCAACACTGGGTAATTGATAAAGAAAGCGGTTTGATTGGTTCACAGTTCAGCACGGCTGGGGAGGCCTCAGGCAGAAGGGGAAGCAAACACGCCCTTCTTCACATGGCGGCAGGAAGGAGAAGAATGAGCAAAGAGGGAAAAGCCCCTCATAAAACCATCAGATCTTGTGAGGACTCACTCGCTATCATCAGAACAGCAGCATGGAGGTAACGGCCCCAGGACTCAATTACCTCCTACCAGGTCCCTCCAACAACACAGAGGGATTATGGGAACTACAATTCAAGATGAGATTTGGGTGCAGACACAGCCAACCATATCATTTCCTTACCCCTCCCTAATTCCATTTTACACTCCTTCCTCACTATATAAACTCCACAATTTCAGTCAGTCAAGGAGACAGATTTTCCATCACCTCAGCTGCAGCACCCAGTTAAAGCCTTCTTCCCTGGCAAAACTCATCTCAGTGATTGGCTTTCTGAGCAACAAACAGTAAGACCTAGACCAAACCTCTGGTGTTTCAGTAACAGAATCACTTGGGGATCTTCTTAACGTACAAAATCGGTTTCATTAGATCAGGCCCTCGGCACTGTGCTTCTCAAGCGGTTCTGATTCCACTGATCCGCAGACCACACTTTGAGTAGCAAAGCTCTAAGATAGATCTAGGCATAGGTGGATGTAACCTTTGGGGGAGGCTTAGTTCTGTCTGTTCAATTTATATGTCGGTTTCATCACTTAGTATCCATGTGACTGAGGAATGTTATTCTCTCTGAGCCTCAGATTCTTCAAGATGCCAAGGTAACCATTCCCAGAATTATTTCACGGATTTAAGCAAAGTCATTTTACACTGATACTCATTTTAACAGCCACTTATGGTGAGTGAGGCAAGACAGATACCATTATCTCCATTTTACAGACAAGAAAACTAAAGCTTAGGGAGGTTAAATAATGCGTCCAGTGCCAAAGAATACAAGCCACAGTGAGGGCTCAAAAATTCATCTTGATTGATTATTTTTGAGACAAGGTCTTGCTCTGTTGCTCAGGCTGGAGTGCAGTGGCTCAATCTTGGCTCACTGCAGCCTGAACCTACTGAGCTCAAGTGGTCCTCCCACCTCAGCCTCCCGAGTAGGTGGGACTACAGGCGTGCGCCACCATGCCCAGTGAATTTTTGTATGTTTTTGTAAGACAGGCTCTTGGCTGTTGCTTTGTTCCCCAGGTTGGTCTCAAACTTTCGGGCTCAAGTGATACTCTCACTTTGGCTTCCCAAAGTGCTGGAGCCACTGTCCCAAGCCAAAAGTTTATCTTTCAACTCTGAACCTTTTGGTCTCTGTTTCACTCGAAGATTTTGAGTGTCTACTACATACTAGGCTCTTGTCTGTATGTCATTCTGACTTATTGAAGGGTTTGCTTTGCAGTGAAGTTTCACGTTACTCTTCTTGTATAGATGGGATCCTTTTCCTTCCTTTTGAAAATGAATTTATTATTCTTTACCAAAATGATAAATGTTCATTGCTTAAAGAATTCAAGCAGTACAGAAGAGAACAAACAAGTAAAAATCTCACCATCTCAGACGTGGCCTTCATTAACGTTTTAGTGACTATTTTTCCAGTTCCCTCTTTATGACCTATGGATTGCCCATTTAAGTAAAGAAAAGGGCAGCAGGGGAGAGGTTCCTCTGGTCAAATAATTTTGAGAAGCTTCTGTATATTACAGTCCCCACCTGGAGGTCACAGAGAGCATTAGCGTTTTCAGAGCTCACAAAACTTACAGCAAAAAGTTTTACCGTTACAAACAATGCTGAGACAAGTATCCTTAAGTGTATTTTTATTGTGTTATTATTTTCTTAGGGGAAACAAAGCATGCATAGCACCCTCCCCAAAGGCTGCGCAACTCTACCGTCCCACTAATTGCTCATGAGAGTTCCCATTTCCTAAACCCTGCCGGTAGGAGATTTTACCAATTCCTTTGTTCTTGATCAATCTGATAACACAAACAAAGCTAACTGCTGTTTCTATTGTTTCTTCAATCATTCATGAGATGTTTATTAATTAGTTTATAAATTGTCAATTTATGCTCTTTACAAATTTTTATTAATTTTTGTTTACTTTTTCATTTTTTTAAGTTCTTTGGGTTTTTTTGTTTTTTTGTTTTTTGTTTTTTGAGATGGAGTTTTGCTCTTGTTACCCAGGCTGGAGTGCAATGGCGCGATCTCGGCTCACCACAACCTCTGCCTCCTGGGTTCAGGCAATTCTCCTGCCTCAGCCTCCTGAGTAGCTGGGATTACAGGCACGCGCCACCATGCCCAGCTAATTTTTTGTATTTTTAGTAGAGACGGGGTTTCACCATGTTGACCAGGATGGTCTAGATCTCTTGACCTTGTGATCCACCCGCCTTGGCCTCCCAATTAAGTTCTTTGTTTAATAAGGAAATTTATCTTTTAGTATGTGGGTTGCAAATATTTTTACCAATTTAGTTTTCAACCTGCTTATTTTATTTTGCTATAGTTTACCCCAGCACTTTGGGAGGCTGAGGCAGGCGGATCACTTGAGGTCAACAGTTTGAGACCAGCCTGGCCAACATGGTGAAAACCCGTCTCTACCAAAAATACAAAAATTAGCTGGGTGCATGCCTGTAATCCCAGCTACCCAGGAGGCTGAGGCAGGAGAATCACTTGAACCTGGGAGGCGAAGGTTGCAGTGAGCCTAGATCATGCCACTGCACTCCAGCCTGGGTGACAGAGCAAGACGCCATCTTAAAAAAAAAAGTAGTTTTCAATTTGTATATCACCATATACATGGATTTGGGAATTTCTGACCTGTTCATTTGAAGGACCTCCTGCAACCAAGTTTATAAAAATATTCACCCATATTTTCTTATGATATTTTATAATTCCTATATTTACAATTAAATCCTCAACCCACCTAGACGTTATTTTCATGTAACGTCTGAAGTAAAGACCTCTCTTTTTTGTCTAAGTCACTACCCTGTTATCATAACTCATATATTAGATAATTTACTTTTTAACTCAAAGATGACATGATGTCTCTTTAAGTTTGTTTTACATTTTCCATTGCATACAGTTCATTTCTGGTGTATACTTGCATGATTTGGGCAAATGTGTAGAGTTGTGTAATTACCATCACAAGGCACAGAACAGTTTCATCACCCCCCAGAGTTCCCTCTCACTGGCCCTTTGTAGTCAGTCCGCACCCCCAGCCCACGGTAGCCCACTGCTCTCTTCTCCATCCCGGTGCTTTGCTCATTCCAGAACATCTAAGGATGGAATGGCGTCGTGGCACCTGTGAGCACCGCTTCTTTCACTTCCAGCAGCGCATGAGATCCCTCGTGCTGCTGTGTGTGCCTGTGGACGGCCCATTGCTTTTCACTGCTGAGTAGTATTCTGTTGTGCCATAGTTTGTTTATCCGTTTGCTAGAGTAGGCAGATAGCCATGAACAGGATGGGGAACCCCTGAAAAAGGAAGCTCTGGAAAATCTCACACCGTCCCCCGGGACCACCTGAAATATGCATGCTAGACATAAGCAGAGAGGAGGGAAGATTCCTATGCAGAAGGGGACACCCCAAAACGCTCCTGAGGATACCCAGTCATCGCTCGCTCTGCAGTTAACCTGTCGGAAGATCGATAGCCGTGTGCTGACAGTAATGGAAAAAGGGCAAAAGGGGAATTCCTAGGAGATACGCAGGCACAACAGGCACAAACGTGACCGCTATGGGACCTTCTGCGGTGGCGGGCATGGACAACGCCACCATCAGGCAGGACTCACATTGATCACCAGCACATGCACATGAACCGACGGTGAGGGAGAACCCACAAACTTGGAGTGGGAACTAGGCGGGAACAAGACTGAGACTCAAGACAGAGGCAGGAACAGCCTGATGTAATCAACAGCCCAACGCAGAGCCCTCAGCGCTGCTCCCAGCCGAGCCAGCCCGCTCCTATCTTGGGGTGTACTCTTCCTTAATAACCCACACTTCCCAGTAACACATTCACCAGTTAAAGGACATTGGAGGTTTTCTGCTTTTTGTGGTTATGAGTGAGTTTGCTATTCACACTTGCCTACAAGTTTTCCAGAGAGAATACATTTTCATTTGTCTCGGGCAAAAGGCTAGGAGTAGCGTTACTGGGCCACAGCATCTGGGGAGTGTTTCTTACCTTTATGAGACACCTCTTGCTCTTTTCCAAAGCAGCGGCCCACTTCGCCTTCCCCCCGGGGAGCGCCTGGGAGATGCCGTTGCCCAGCGTCTCCATCAGCACTTGGGCTTTTCCATTGCTGTGTTGTTCTGGCTGTCTCCTTCATCCACCCTAACAGGCTTGTAGTGGCGACTCATTTCCCTAATGGGTAATGGCATGGAGCATCTTTTCATGAGATGATTTGCCATTTATAGATGTTCTTTGTTGAAGTGTCTCTTCAAATCTTGTGCCAAATTTTTTATTAGGTTGTTTTCTGATTTCTGAGCTGACACAGTGTCTTTCTCTGTGTGGCATTTCCAGGTCTGTGGACGTCTATCTGAACCTTCTGTTCCAGTCCATTAATCTATCTGCCTATTCCTGGGCCAGGACCACACTGTTTTTATTACTGTACCTCTTTTATTACTATAAGAATGTATTTCATTTGTAGAAGACAATTCTTCCCTTATTATTCTTTTCCAAAATATTCTCCGTTATTTTCAAATATTTATTTTCCAGCTCAACTTTAGAAAAATTTGGTTAAGTTCTCCCCAAATTCTTTTGAGATGTTTACCTTTAATGCTACTGAATTAAATAGAATAATTTAGGGCACGTTATCCTTTATAATACTGTCTTCCAGTCCAAGAAAAGACAGACGATTTTCTTCATTAAAGTCTTTATTTGCGTCTGATAGGTTGATTGCTTTTCAGGTATTTGAATTTGGTCTGTTTTCATAGTCGGTGTGCACAGGATCCGGGATAAAATCAGGAACGAAAACAAGACACGCTGGCAGTTTGCTCTGATTCACTCACAACCTGGATGGGCTTGAGATCAGATGATGCCAGCGATGTATTTTACCTCTGTCCTAATTTTAGCCATTTGTGACACTTACAACATTAAATTTGAGGATTAGAAAAACAAATCGCCCCCATTACAGTGATGGCTCCATCTCTATGCCGCCTATAACTCTTCACAGTGGATAAAACTCTCAGTTTATTTTTCACAAACAGAGAGCTGACCTCCTTTAAAAAAAAATCAGTAGCTTTTGGGGTACAAGTGGTTTTTGGCTACATGGATGAATTGTATAATGAAGTCTGAGATTTTAGTGCATCCATCACCTGAATAGTGTATGATTGCCCAATATATAGTGTTCTGTTTTGTTTTCTTGAGACAGGGTCTTACTCTGTCACCCAGGTTAGAGTACAGTGGCACAATCACAGCTCGTTGCAGCCTCAACCTCCTGGGCTCAAGCAATCCTCCTGCCTTGGCCTCCCAAGAAGTTAAGACTACAGGTGCAGGTTGTCACACCCAGATCATGTTTATATTTTTTTGTAGAGATGGGATTTCACTATATTGCCCAGGCTGGTCTCAAACTTCTGAACTCAAGTGATTCACCCACCTTGCCCTCCCAAGGTGCTGGAATTACAGGTGTAATGCAATATATGCAGTTCATTACTCCTCATTCCCCTCCCACCCTCCCCCTTTCTGAGTCCCCAATCTCTGTTATACCACTCAGTATGCCTTTGCATAGCCATAGTTTAGCTCCCACTCGTAAGCGGGAATATACGATATTGGGTTTTCCATTCCTGAGTTATATCATTTAGAATAATGGCCTCCAGTTCCACCCAAGTTGCTGTAAAAAATGTCATTTCATTCTGTTTTGTGGCTGAGTACTACTCCACGGTGCATACATGCCACGTTTTCTTTATCCACTCATTGGTTGATGGGCACTTAAGTTGGTTCCATATCTTTGTAATTGTGAATTGTTCTGTAATAAACACACATGTGCAGATGTCTTTTTGATATAATGACTTTCCTTTGTGTACATACCCAGTAGTGGGATTTGGTGGATTGAATAGTAGATCAGCGTTTAGTTCTTTGGGAAATCTCCACGCTGTTTTCCATAACGCTGTATTTATTTACATTCCCACCAGCAGTGTGTGAGCATTTCCTCTTTCCCACATCTTTCTGAGTCATTTCAGCAGGAATTTACCTCTCTACTGTGGGTTGCAGCCATGCATATGTAGACACACATTGATGGCACATTTAAAATGTCACTTTTATTAGCTTTTAATATAAACATGATCCCATGTAGACACTTTTCTTCTTTTGAAAAGAGCTATTGAGCCTGATCTACAAAAGGATTCTTGTGAATAAGAACGAGAATCATCAGTCCGCCTGCTGAGCTGCCCAAACTCCCTCTTAGCTGCCAAGTGATCCATTCCATCCCAAGTTTTCTCCTTCCGACTTTCCCAAGGCGCCTTTGCTTCATTTTGAAGAGACTAGTTTCCGTAATTTACAGTTTAGGAAGAAGAAAATGACTCTTACATGTCTGACTTCAAGTCTCTTGATAAACTTTCAGCAACATGAGTGTTCTCAGCTTCTTGGAAAAATCTTGGTTTCAGGATATGTTGCTTCCTGGAGCCTTTGCATTCAACAGAATTCAAGTAAATGTTTTGGTCGTGATGTAGGTTCAGCTTCCTTACAAGAGACCCCAAATCACAGTGGCTTAAATGAGAGAGAAACTTATTTTTCTCTTACATAAAAGTCCAAGCAGGTGCAGCAGTTGAGCTCTGTGAAATTGTCAGGGGCCCAAACTCCTTCTGCCTTACAGCCCTGCCATCCTTCTGCTGTCTCCTTTGTGGACATGGACTGGTGGCATCTCAAAGAGACACTCCGGCACAGACACGGCGGGCCACCACAGCAAGGACTCAGCTACACAGCCATGTCCTAGCTACAGGGTGTAAGGTCTGACTGCGCCATGAACGCCGTGGTAATCTCTGTGACCTGCACGTACACCAGATGAGTTCCTGGAAGAAATGATCAGCCCCTGCAGCACCTAACTAACCTGAGACATTCTTCTATTGTTTCTTATTCCGGCCTCAATTGACAAGGCCATTGAACTTTGTAACTGACCTTGGCCAACTTCATGACTCCACACTCTACGACCCCCTCCCAGCTTGGCCAACCTCATGAGTCCATACCCTACGACCCCCTCCCAGCTTGCAAACCTACGACCCCCTTCCAGCTTGCAAAAAATAGGCAACTGTAACTTCTGTAACTTTCCACTGCCCACCCTAAACCTATAAAACCAACTCGTATTCCTCTGCCCTCCACTGATGCCCTTTTTGGCCTCAGTCTGCCTGCACCCGGGTAAATAAACAGTCATGTTGCTCACACAAAGCCTGTTGGGGGGTCTCTTCATTCAGAGTGTGCGTTTTAACACAGGGGAGCAAAGCAATGTCACCTTTGTGGTATGCACCTCTATGCCCAGCTAAAAAGTCTCTGTTAATCTGAGAAAGAAGAGGAGAACAGATATTGAGACACAAGGAGCAGCCTCAGTGCCCCCGTGGGCATTAAGAGATGTTCACAAGAGTAGGCTGGGCTTTAGTCAGGATGGGCAAGATTGAGCAGGAACAAAGGAACCCCAAGATTTCATTGGCTAACTGCACAAAAGGTGAGCTCTTGCTCAGTCTATTGAAGGTCTAGGACACCTTCTCAGACAACTGTCTCCCTGGGGAGTTTGGTACTCCAGGTTGCTTCACACGTGCCACCCTGGGCTCTGTCATCACGCTGGCTGGGAGGACATGGCATGGTAAACCTGGTGCCAGCTCCCAAATGCTTCCACCCAGAAGTGGCATCTAATGTGTCTGCTCAGATTTCACTGACTGAAGCAAGTCACATGGTCACTCCTAACTTGAACGGGACAGGGCACACCCCCTCCATGAACTTGGAGGAAGAAGAGGCCAAAGGAGGGAGCAGGAACACTGTCTATGGCATCTTGAGGAGCTGAAAGTCAGCCCCGCCGCAGCAGGACAGTCCTAGAGAGGCAGCAGGCAGCCTGGCACCTGTGCATGGCTCCAGACCTCCAATCCCCTCACAGCCCACCACACCAAGGTAGGTGCTAGTGGGTCCCTGGGTTTGGATGACAGATCATTCACTCACTTAAAACCAAGTACAGGTTTGGATTTTAGCTCTGACTGAGCTTTGTGAAGGTGGAACTCATTCCAACAGCAGGAACGGAAAGGACCACAGATGAATTATATTGTTTACCCTTCAACGAAGACCACCCACCTCATTATCACTCTGGTGCTTTCATGACTTATTAAATAACATAGACAGAAAGCATCACACACAATAAATACCCTCAATATGAAAAGCCTGAACAGTGGAAGCCAACATAAACATGCACCCTGTGCATTCTCTGCCGTGGCCGTCATTTAGCGGCACGGAACCCACAGTCTTTCTTAATGAGAATCAGTCCACTGAGGGTTTCTCGTCCTGGATCATAGCATCTTCCTTGTGACATCATGTGGTTTTATCATTTACTTCCTCTCCACTCCCAGGACCGTATGGTAATGCCGACCTAAAAGAAGATGCTGAGGTAAAATTTACGTAAGTAGGGAGTTTCTTTGGATCATGCTCTCGAGTTGCAAGCTGGGAGCACAGATTCCAGTTGCCCTGAGTATGCACTCCAATTAGTTTTGTTTCTTTCTTTTTTTTTTTTTTTTTTTGAGATGGAGTTTTGCTCTTGCTGCCCAAGCTGGAGTGCAATGGCACTATCTCGGCTCACTGCAACCTCCGCCTCCTGGGTTCAAGCAATTCTCCTGCCTCAGCCTCCCAAGTAGGTGGGATTACAGGCATGTGCTACCACACCCAGCTAATTTTGTATTTTTAGTAGAGACAGAGTTTCTCCATGTTGTTCAGGCTCGTCTTGAACTGCTGACCTCAGGCGATCCGCCTACCTCGGCCTCCCAAAGTGCTGGGATTACAGGTGTGAGCCACCATGCCTGGCCTACAAGAAGATTTTTAAAAATCCCAAACTGTTTACCAAACAGATACATTAAAATGACATCAGCTATTGATTGTCTATATATTGTTCTTTATATCACAAAATCCAGGAACTTAAAGATGATGGGTGAGGCAGCTTGTTGACCACAAAATTACCTGAAATAATTTCCACTGGACTGAGTGGCTCATGCATGTAATCCCAGCACTTTGGGAAGCTGAGACAGGAGCATCCCATGAGCTCAGGAGTTTGAGACTGACCCCCACCCATCTCTACAAAAAATTTAAAAAAATAGCCAGGTGCAGTGGCACACACATGTGGCCCAGCTACTCAGGGGTATGAGCAGGAGAACTGCAGGTCGAGGCTGCAGTGAGCTGTGGTTGAGCCACTGTACTCCAGCCTGGGTGACAGAGCTAGACCCTGTCTCAAAAGAATAAAACAAAAACACTAGCCCGTGCATCTGGGTGCAGGGGTAGGGACTGGCTGAAGTCCTATGCTATTTTCTCTCTGGGTCTGCATGCCTCACAGAGCTCAGACTTCTCTAAGCTATTTTTCTTTATTCAGTACCTAATGAGGCATCTTGGTAGCTTTAATTCACCCTTCCTAGGCCACCCCAGCTGCTCTGCGGCTGAGGAGGGCAGCACTTCACGTTCCCCTGCTGCTCCCCTTCTTCCAGGGGTAGCCATCTGTCTCCTTCCATCTACTTGGAGTGTTTCTCCATCTGGGGAGAGAAACTCTGACTGTTGTAGTGAATAAATCTCAACATTTCCGTGGCTTCATGTGATATAAGTTTGATCCTCCTTTACATAAAATCCCAATGGATGTTTCTGACTGTCATCGACAGCAGGCTCTAAACCACAGAATTATGCAGAAACCTAGGCTAATAGAGGACCCACCATCTTCAGCAATGCTTCCAAGTTTGTTCTGGACACCCACAGCCCACTCAGCAAGGACAGGAAGAAAGATAACAGAGAAGGTGCACCTACAATCACCCAACGGGTTCTTCCTGCCCACGGCACAGACAAAAATCAACACACTGAGACAACAGCATTGCAATAGAGAAAGACTTTCATTGACTGGAGGCTGTCCCACACAGGAGAACAGGACTTAATACTCAAATTAGCCTCCCTGAAGGCTCAGAGTCTAACTCTGAGTCTAACTCTGAGCCTTCAGGGAGGCTAATTTGAGTATTAAGTCCTGTTTTTATGGACAATTTGGTGAGCATGGGGCTAGGGAATGAGTGTTGCAAATTGGTAGGGGATGAAATAATAGGGGTGTGTGACAAATGGTCCTCTGGCATTGAGTCTGCACCTCCTGAGTCACAAGTCTGGGTGGGGTCAGTCTGAAAAACATCTCAAAAAAGTCCTTAGGTTCTACAATAGTGATGTTATCTATTAATGATAAAGTCACAAACCTTGTGACCTCTAGCCACATTTTATATTACCCCTCTAGCAGTAAAAGATTATAGAAAATATGTCTATATCTTAGCAGAGTTCAGGCCCCTCTCATAATCCTTTTCTTGCTTACAAAGTTGTTGTTGGTCCCTGAGCAAGGAGGGAGTTAGTTTTAGGGAAGGACTATTACCGTCTTTACTTTATTATCATTTAAGTTAACTTTGTTATGATTTAAGTCAAACTATAAACTAAATTCTTCCCACAGTTAGCCTGGTCTATGCCCAGGAATGACCAAAGGCAGCTTGTGTTACCCACCATGAGTTCGTGGGCTCTCGGTGTGACAGAAATTGGCATAAGGCTGAAAGAGTTTTCCAGACAAGGCTTCATTGGCGCTTACACCTGGACATAAGGGAGACGGCACAGGAGGGAGAGAAAGAGAGAGAGAGAAAGAGAACTCCCTGACTGACTCCCCCGAAAGAGCTGGTGGGGCTTTTTCATGAGGCAAAGCATGGGAATTGACACTGGAGAGGGTGTGCAGGCTGCGCTGGGCAAAGCACGTGCAGGGTGGGATACGCGGGTCAGCATTATTTGGTTGCAATGGTTCTCTTGATTAATAATAGGTCATCTCATGGTTTGGCAACAGCAACAAGGCTGTAAATCAATTGTTCAGCATTCCTTCCCGAGATGGGACATCCACAACCTTGGTTATCTCTTAAGGCCAGTTTCTGGAATTCTTTAAGTAAAAGGCATGGTCAAACACGGTGTCAGTGAGCTAGTGTTGCGGGTTTTGTGATCAGTGGGAATGCTCTTGTGGGGATGAAACTCCACCTCAACTCTGTCTCACTTGGAGATCAGAAGCGAGATAGAATCGATTATGTCAGATTTATCTTACCGTCATAATTCTGCAAAGGCAGTTACACACCCAGTCTTCAGGAGTCACCTCAGGCTACTGTAACAAAGTGCCACAGACTGGGGGTCCATATAGCAGAAGTCTGTTGTCTCATATTCTGGCAGCTGAAGTCCAGGTCCAGGTGTGGCCTGGCGGGTTTCTCCTGAGGCCTCTCTCCATGGCTTGTACATGGTCGCCTTCTCCCTTGTGTCCTCATAAGGACTTCCCTCTCTCTGTGTCTGTGTCCTAATTTCCTCTTTTTATAAGGACACCGGTCATATTGATGAGGGAGAAAACCAAAATATTTTCTCTGAAAATGTCCTCTTTGGACATTTTTTTTTCTTTTTTTTTGAGATGGAGTTTCGTTCTTGTTACCCAGGCTGGAGTGCAATGGCGCGATCTCGGCTCACCACAACCTCCGCCTCCTGGGTTCAGGCAATTCTCCTGCCTCAGCCTCCTGAGTAGCTGGGATTACAGGCACGCGACACCACGCCCAGCTAATTTTTTGTATTTTTAGTAGAGACGGGGTTTCACCATGTTGACCAGGATGGTCTCGATCTCACGACCTCGTGATCCACCCGCCTCGGCCTCCCAAAGTGCTGGGATTACAGGCGTGAGCCACCACGCCCAGCCCATTTTTTTTTTTTTTTTTTTTTTTTTGAGATGGAGTCTCCCTCTATTGCTCAGGCTGGAGTGCAGTGGCATGATCTCGGCTCACTGCAACTTCTGCCTCCTGGGTTCAAGCGATTCTCCTGCTTCAGCCTCCTGAGTACCTGGGACTACAGGCTCACGCCACCACACCGGGCTAGATTTTTTGTATTTGTAGTAGAGATGAGGTTTCACCATATTGGCCAGGCTGGTCTTGAACTCCTGATCTTGTGATCCAGCCATCTTGGCCTCCCTAAGTGCTGGGATTACAGGCATGAGCCACTGTGCCCAGCCTCCTTGGACACATTTTGAGGTGCCTGTTGGGGGTCCTGTAGACAGAGGTAGCTCTGTAATGCTGTCTTTCATGGGGAGATTCACCTCTATAGAAAAGCCACTTTGACCAAGTCAGGCTTTCTCTGATGCCCTTCCTTGGGAAGGATCTAGAAAAGATTACATGAAAGTCTGATACGGTGAAGGTCAGAGAGAAACCTTTGCCATCTCTTCTCTCTGAGGGCTGCTAATGTGAGGTTTCATTTACATGACAAAACCACCTTTGCTGCCAGACCTCCTCTTCTCTATCTCCCTTAACCCGTCTTGGCACTGGAGCCGGACTCACCACCACCGCTGGCTTTGTGTGTGCTGGTTTTGTGTATACTCATTCTTTTTGAGGGGTTGGGGTAACCACTCTGTGATTTTCCCTCCACACACCTTAACACATTTGCATGCCATTTCTCCTGTTAATCCGCTATTTGTCGGCTGATGTTTCAGTGAAACTTCGGAGGGTGAAGGGAGAGTTGTCTCTTGACACCCACAGTTCTGGCACTGTCAGCAGGACTCCAAAGCTCTGCTCTTCTGGAAGCCACAGTCAAGGTAACCCAGGACCTGACAGGCAGGCAGAAGGGGAAAAATTTACCAGCCGGCTTCGGCCTCTCTCTGTGTGGAATCAGGTTGGGCAGATGGTAAAAATCACCCTCTCTGAAAAGTTTTGGTTCATAGGAACAACGGATCTGTGACTAGTCTCGGGTGCAGCAACTCTGTAGTACTTTTTAGTGTGAATGTCCCTATTGCTTGATCCATTTTCCTCCCCGAAGGAGTCTGTTCCTTTGTCTGTGTCTTTCTGCGTTGTTTCATTAGGAAGGGTACCGTGGGATAGAACACAGGCCTCAGCTCATCGTTCGAGCCAGCCCTGCAGGCCAGTCAGTTTTATGGTTCTAATCAGACCTGTATCTATTTAGACAAAACTTCACTGTGGGTCCCTAAATAAAAGCGGGATGAGGTTCCCTGTCATCTTGCATTATGTCCCTATAAGCTTGACTTGTGACCAGGTGGGAGCTCTCTCTTGGTCTCCACCATCCAGGGGGTGAGATTTTTGGGTCACATCAGGTGGGCAATCTGAAAATGGCTGAGAATCTGAGATACATCAGATTTAAAGCAGCACAGTTTTGGTTCCAAACATGTCAGGCTCTCAGGGGGAGTTGTCTTACCAAGAAGTCCCATCCATAAGGGGTTTTTGTTATCTCAACCCTTGTGACCTGGTAATCCTAGCAAAGTCCAATCCTAAAACAACCTACCCAGTGTCAAAGATTAATGAGTCTGTGACCAGTGGCCCCCCATGGATTTGTGGGCTACTGGAGGCATCACACATACAAACATTATTCTTAACGATCTGTGGCAACAATGGGGAATCATTGGAATTGCCTTTTCTATGCCCTTTCCAGGAAACACCTCTTGTACATATGCTAAAATTTAATCTAAACCTGGAAAATTACTTCGTAGGCTTCCAATAAAGAGTTTATTGGATTGAGTTGCTATTGGGATAACTACATAAGTACACCATTGGAAATTCTAATCATTCGTAGTAAAAAGATGGATCCTTAAAATTAGACTTCTAAATTAAAAAAAAAAATAAAAAAAGGCTGGGCACGGTGGCTCACACCTGTAATCCCAGCACTTTGGGAGGCTGAGGCAAGAAAATCATGAGGTCAGGAGTTCAAGACCAGCCTGGCCAACATAGTGAAACCCCGTCTCTACTAAAAATACAAAAAATTAGCCGCATGTGCTGGCAGGCACCTGTAATCCCAGCTACTCAGGAGGCTGAGGCAGGAGAATCGCTTGAACCTGGGAGGCAGAGGTTGCAGTGAGCCAAGATTGCACCATTGCACTCCAACCCTGGGCAACAGTATCAGGCTCCATCTCAAAAAGAAAAGGATTTTAGAGATTTCGCCTTCTAAGCAATTGCCTTATTTCTAAGATTAAATTAAAAGAAAGACAAATAATAGTGTCATGGCTAGCCTTAGAAATTCCCTTAACAGGCCAGGCATGATGGCTCACTCCTGTAATCCCAGCACTTTGAGAGACGGAGGTGGGCAGATCATGAGGTCAGGAGTTCAAGACCAGCCTGGCCAACATACTGAAACCCCGTCTTTACCAAAAATACGAAAAATTAGCTGGGCGTGGTGGCAGGCACCTGTAATCACAGCTACTTGGGAGGCTGAGGCAGAAGAATCGCTTGAACCCAGGAGGTGCAGTGAGCCGAGATTGCACCATCGCACTCCAGCTTGAGCAACAGTGTGAGACTCTGTCTCAGAAACCAAAAAAAAAAAAGGAAGAAAATATTTCAGCAAAGCCAACTTAAAAGGAGCGTATATGGCCAATTACTATTTGCGCTGCACTTATGCAAATAAACAGGCCAAGTACAATAATACTAAAACTTATTTTGCAAATAAATTGGTCATAATATGAATAATTCTTGGTATAAATGTTGGACTGGAGAGACAAAAATTATGATTTAGAAGTGTTAAAGCAAACTAAATATGGCCTGAGAAGGACTCTCGACTTCTGTATTTGAGTCCTTGTGGATGAACTGCAACCTAACTTAACAGGTAGACAGGACTGAAAACCTGACCTAGGAGTGTGTGCCTGTAACAATCATTGAGTCTTGGCCAATCCAAGCAGCCGTATTTCAGCTAGTCATGCATTGCTGTGTTCAAACTGTGTTCAAATAAGCCAAACGCCAAGCTGTAACCAATTGAGCTGTTCCTATACCTCACTTCTGAATTCTGTGCTTTAAGAATTTCTACTCAAATAGCTACAAATGTGTAGACCTTTTTTGTCTATAAATTTGTTCTGACCATGAATCACCCCTGGAATCTCTCTGAATGTGCTGTGATTCTGGGGGTTGCCCAATTCACAAATTGTTCATTGCTCGATTAAAACTCCTTTAAATTTAACTCAGCTGAAGTTTTTCTTTTAACAGAAGAAAACTATAGTATACCTATTATTAGAGTCTAGCCTTGTCCATTGTTTTTGAGTTTTTATTTTTAACCTATAATTTGGACTAAATCCTGAATCCTTTCCTGGCTACAACCCTCCAAACTAACGTTTTCAAATTTTTACTCCAATTTTTCTGACTTGGAATCACTAGAAAATCAAACTATGCTTTTCTCGAAGCCCTGCAAACTGAAGTTAGACAAGTTAGTATAAACTTCGGGAGAAATTCCTACGTTAACTCATATATAAGCAGCCTTTGTTCCTGTGGATGCATGGACTACTCAGAAAGTCGACTAGGACACATGATTTGAACTGCAATCCAGAAAAATCTGTCACATTGCCACTGAAATCTGCAGATGCTTCAGGTTCTAAGAAAACTAGTCTACTAGACCATCCCAGACAGAAGCCTTTGTTCTCCTTCCGTTTCCACAGAAACGCCTCTTACTAGAGTTTGCCTTTGTCCTACGTAGAGGCCCAGCGCTGAGAGCTTAGCTGCAGGGCCACCTCCTGGAATGAGACACGGCTATTTAACTCAACTGATGTATTTTCAGGACTCAGAGAATGGTTCAAGAAGATATTGGGATAGATGATAAATTTAAATTCATTCCTTTCTGCTTATCCCAATGTGTTCCTTCCTTCCTTCGCCTATCTCTTATCTAACAACCTCTAACCCAAAGCTGTCGACTTGGCTTTAATGTGAAACTTTCTGAAAGTAAGGTTTCAAAGTGGGGACTGAAGGAAACCAAAATATTTCACCCACAAAAATACTGTTTTGACATAGCTCAAGGTGGCTGTCAGGGCCTGCAAACAGAAGTAACCCTGCAAACTGTCTTTGGTGGAGAGATTTGCATCTGTAGAGAACCCGCACCCATGCAGTCAGGCTTTCTCGGAGGCCCTCCCATGTCCTGATCTAGGAAAGATTAACTGAGAGACTGGCACCTTTAAAGGTCTGAAAGGAACATTTACCATCTATTCTCTGTAAGGGCTGCTACCTGTGACGCTTCATCTACATGACAAGACCACTGCCAGGCCTCTGCTTCTCCCCCAGAACCTGTCTTGACAGGGTAACCTCATTCACCACCATACCTGTTTTTGGTTATGCTGTGAGCCCCTATTTTTTTTTGTAACCTCAAGATGGTATACAAATCCCAGCTACTCAGGAGGCAGAGGCATAAGAACCTGGGAGACGGAGGTTGCAGTGAGCCGAGATTGCACTACTGCACTCCAGTCTGGGTGACAGAGTGATACCCTGTCTAAAATATAATAATAATAGTAATAAAAACTAGTATACAAGCTCCATACACCATTAAGGGGTTGGGGTAATTACTCTGTGATTTTCCCTCCATGTATGTTAATACACTTGTATGCCATTTCTTCTATTAATCTGCCTTTTGTGAGTTGATTTTCAGAGGGTGAAGGAACAACTTTTCTTGGACCCTACAATTAGGACCCATCCTAATGACCTCATTTAATCTCAATTACTTTTTTAAAGACCCTATCTTCAAATATAACAATAGTGACATTCTGAGATATAGGGACTCAAAATTTCAACATATAAATTTTTGGGGAGGACATAATCTAGCCCATAACACACTCTGAATCACATTAGATCATGAAGTGGTACCCACTGGCCAAAGCCACTCACAGACCCACTTACATGCAAGGGCTGGTCAGTGAGTAGGTGCCCCAGGGCTGGCAGCGGCTTCCCGCAGGCACTCCCCTCTGTGCAGCCAGCCAGCTCTGCCCCAGCAGAAATGTGTTCCCTTAAACCTCTTCCTCCTGACTGTCTCAGCTGTCTGTCACGTGCAGATTGTCCACTGCAGGGGCTTTAATGCCCCAGAGGATGCGCACAGAATGCTAAATAAAATAAGTCAGCTCACTACACACATTTCTTTACTTACATCTTGTGATAAAGACCAGACACAAGTTTCCAGTTTTTTCCATTGCATGCATAGACTTTTTTAAAGTTTTAATTATGCACTAAAGTAGCAATTACTGTCCTGGGTGTCATCATCAAAAAGAAGAGTAAATGGTGTGTCTGAAACAGAGAAACCTAGGAAAGTTCAAGATGCTGAAAAAGACCATCCATTAACCCCACACAATAAGCAGGGTAGGTATCTTCCAAATGGCCACCATAATCCCAACCCTTATATTCCAGCCCACAAAAATGTCAGCTTTCCCAGAACTCCAACTTTCCAGATGTCAATGAAACCCTAGCCAATCCTGGGATCAACCATGGAATCGCGTGATGAACTGCAGCTTAAATGCCAGCCGCACGGGCTCAGATACACACACTTCCATTCTAGCTCATGGTTAAATGCCAGCCGCACGGGCTCAGACACGCACACTTCCATTCTAGCTCATGGTTAATAAATGGAGAACAAGTCTTGACATATTCACCGAGCAAGTTGAAGTGGCTGGGGACAACATCCTCTTTACCCTGAAGCTTAGTTTACTAGATGCCACTGTCTGTTCTGTGAACCTCACGGTATCACACGTGAATTGTAACATAGAATGGTCTCAGCAGAAAAAGAGTTCCAACTTAAAAAGATGATTCTCTGTCAACGTGGGGCATTCCCTAATTAATTTCTAGTAGCTGCTTTATCTCAAACTTTAGGACCTCGTTCTAGGGCCTTCTTTCTGGGCAAGATGCTCAGATAATGCTGGGGCCAAGGAAAAGCTCCCCCTTCACCCTCTGAAGGTTTGCTGAAAAATCAACTGACAAAAGGCAGACTAAAGGAGAAAGGCATACCAACGTATTACCATGCACCGGGGTCACGCAAAACGTAAGCACGCAGAGAAGTGGCCGGATGGGTGATGCTTTTCCACCATCTAGAGGTTACAGAAAGAATAAGGGCTTGGATCACAGCAAGACAGGTTATGGGAGGGGGAGAAGAGGAGGCCTGGCCAGCAAAGTGGCCTTGCAAAACAAAATAAATAAATAATAAATAAATAGGCCGGGCATGAGGGCCCATCCCTGCAATACCAGCACTTTGGGAGGCTGAGGTAGGTGGATCATTTGAGGTCAGGATTTCGAGAGCAGCCTGGACAACATGGTGAAAACCTGTCTCTACTAAAAATACAAAAATTAGCTGGGTGTGGTGGTGGGTGGCTGTAATTCCAGCTACTTGGGAAGCTGAGCCCGAGAATCACTTGAACCCAGGAGACAGAGGCTGCAGTGACCCAAGATCTGGATGACAGAGTGAGATCCATCTCAAAAATAAAGAAATAAAATTCTACAGGTAGCAGCCCTCAGAGAGAATAGAGGTAAATGACCCTTTTGGACCTTTAAGATGGCAGACTTTCCTAGATCTGGACAAGTGCGGGGCACAGAGAAAGTCTGTCTGTGTCCATGCAGATTCTCCACAGAGGCTCATCTCCCCACAAGACAGCACTGGAAGTTCATGTCTGTCTGCAGGCTCTCTGAACAGCTGTCCCAAAATATGCCAAACAACTATATCTTGGGGTGAAGTATTTTGATTTCCTTAAAGAGTGAGTGGAACTTTTTCATGTGCCTCACATAGTTTCTGTCCATTTCAGAGGATAAAGGTATGTTAAAACCAAACCAAGGCATTGTTTTTTAAAAACCTGAAAAATGTGTGTCCACACCTTCCCCTGGCTTATAAATGGATTAAAAACAAGTATCTGTACACATGGAGATTTTGCTTCTTTTTATGGAACTAGACTCATTGTACGCACATGTTGATGAAAAAAACAAACTGAAAGATATTTAAAGAGGTTTATTCTGAGCCAATATGAGTGACCAAGGGCTGGGTACAATCTCAAGAGGTCCTGAGAACATGTGCCCAAGGCGGTCAGGTTGCAGCTTAACGTTACACATTTTAGGGAGACAGAAGTTATAAGCAAAGACATAAATCAATACATGTAAGGTATACATTGGTTTGGCCAGAGAAGGTGAAACAGCCCTAAGTGGAGTGGAGTGGGGAGGTGGTGTTACAGGTCATAGGTGGATTCAAAGATTTTCTGATTGGCAGTTGGTTGAAAGAGTTAAGCTTTGTCTAAAGAAGTAAATGCTTGAGTTAAGATGAGGAGGGTTTGGCTGGGCACGATGTGTCAGGCCTGTAATCCCAGCACTTTGGGAGGCCAAGGTGGGTGGATCGCTTGAGCCCAGGAGTTTGAGACAAGCCTGGGCAACATGGCGAAACCCTGTCTCTACTAAGAGTAAAAAAATGAGCCAGGCGCAGTGGTACATGCTTATAGTCCCAGCTACTCTGAAGGCTGAGGCGGGATGCTCATTTGAGCTCAGGAGACAGAGGTTGCAGTGAGCTGAGATTGTGCCACTACACTCCAGCCTGGGCAACAGAGTGCACCCTGTCTCAAAAAAAAAAAAAAAAAAAGTAAGAAGGGCTGTGGAAGCCAAGGTTCTTGTTATGTAAATGAAGCCTCCAGGTAGCAGCCTTAGAAAGAATATAGTGAAGTTTCTTTTCAGACTTCACAGGCATCAGACTCAATTAATCTCTTAGATCTGGGGAAGACCTAGAAAGGGAAGGGAATTATGTACGGATGCAAATTTTACCCTCAAAAGACAGCTTTACAGGTCCATTTCAAAATATGACAAGGAAATATATATTTTAAGGTAAATTTTTTTTTTTTTGAGGCAGTTTTGTTCTTATTGTCCAGGCTGGAGTGCAATGGCGCGGTCTCTGCTTACTGTAACTTCTGTCTCTCGGGTTCAAGGGATCCTCCTTCCTCAGGCTCCTGAGTAGCTGAGATTACAGGTGCCCGCTGCCATGCCCGGCTAATTGTTTTATTTTTAGTAGAGACGGGTTTCACCATGTTGGCCCTGCTGGTCTCAAACTCCTAACCTCAGGTGATCTGCCTGCCTCAGCCTCCCAAGGTGTTGGGATTACAGGCGTGAGCCACCGTGCCTGGCAGAGGTAAAGTATTTTGATTGTCTTCAGGTGGGTCTGCCATCTGTCACGTGATGCCATACCAGAGTCAGGTTGAAATTCAGTGTCTTACTGCCAAAAAGTCTGTTCTGTCACTTTTAGGATCTCTGTTTTAATGTTAATGCCGGTCAGTTCTGCCTCAACTGCAAAACGGAGGGGGTGTCCAAACTTCCTTCCCATCATGGCCTAGATTTCACTTTTTCAGGTTTCTCTGGGATCCCCTTGGCCAAGGGTGGGGGGGTCCATCCGGTTGGTAGAGGGCCTTAGGATTTTATTTTTGGCTTACTCGTATTAATTGGCATCAAGCCTTTTTGCCCTAACATATTTGACTTACTGTACTTCCTACCAATGGAGAGACCAGCCTCCTTCATCTCATTTCTTCTTGCAGATAGATGTAAAACCAAAGAAAATGACCAAGCGAGTCTCAATGAATTTAAAAGTTTGTTTTGCCAAGCTTGACGATACGCTCTGGAAAGGGGAGCAGAATTACAGGAACATCTGCGGTCCATGCTTTTCCCAAAGAGGGTTTGGGCACTTCTGTATTTAAAGGAAAACAGTGGACAGTTGGGGAAAGAGGAAAATTCGAGAGGGGAGTGTATAAGGGTCAAGCAGCTGTATTCTTTTAAGGCTTTGATCAGCTTTCAGTGCACCCAAGTTTTGCATGTGAGAGGGAGGGGATCGAGGATCAGTCAATTAAGTTCAGTGAATTTGCATTTTCACATCAGATAAACATAGAGGGAGCAGTCACACGTGCATTTGTCTCAGGTGAGCAGGCGAATGACTTCTAGACCTACCTTTGTTCCCCACCTGTGAAGATAAGCTGCTGATTTATACTGTCAGGGAGAAATTCAACAGAACCATTTTAGGTTACAGATCTTGAAGTTCACAAGGAATTTTCTTGCAAGTAAATTGTGTGAGAGGCCCCTGGGGAGCCTTTTTTTTTTTTTTTTTCAGACCGAGGTTCACTCTTGTTGCCCAGGCTGGAGTGTAGTGACACCATCTCGGCTCACTGCAACCTCCGCCTCCCAGGTTCAAGCGATCCTCTTGCCTCAGCCTCTCGAGTAGCTGGGTTTACAGGTGCACACCACCACGTCCAGCCAATTTTTGTATTTTTAGTAGAGACAGGGTTTCCCCATGTTGCCGGCTCTCAGATCTCACAGGCCCTCTTAGAACTCTGCCCAGGACAAGGAAGGATTGATGGCCTTGGAAAATGCTAACTTAATGCACTGACAACACCTGATAGCACTCCACTGTTCCTGGAGCATCTCCTCTGTGCCAAGTACCTTATCAGGCATCTAACACGACATAGTGCTGATCCCTTGTGCAACTCCATGAGGTAGGTCCTGTGACTGGTCCTGTAACCAAGTAGCTTCGCTCCAAAATGCATTTTAAACATCTTTTTCTTCTGTCTAGTTTTAGCCTTGAAATATACTTTGAAACTCTTTGTTCCCCTAACTTCCCACCGGACACTCCTTGCACGGTGATAGTTAATCTAATTACGTGCTTGCTTAGAAATTCCAGGGCGTAATCTTGGAATGAACCGGGCATGGAGACCCAGCTACAGAACCCTCCCATCTAGAGGTGACCTCGTGGTGGCTAATTGACAACTCAGCCACTGTCAAGATGGCTCCAGCCTGCGCTCCAGGAGGACTAGATAACCATCAAAACAATACACGTATAGCTGGGCGTGGTGGCTCGTGCCTGTAATCCCAGCTCCTTGGGAGGCTGAGGTAGGAGAATTGCTTGAACCAGGACCCTGGAGGTGGAGGTTGCAGCGAGCTGAGATCCCGCCACTGCACTCCAGCCTGGGCTACAGAGCGAGACTCCATCAAAAAAAAAAAAAAAAAAAGAAACAAGACACATAGATCCATACCCAGCACCATTCCCACATGCTTCTCATACCCAGGTTCCCTTCTTAAACTTCTTACTGAGCCAAAAAATATGACATGGTCTTTCAGAGGCATGAGTCTAAATGTTTCCTGACTGCTAGCACTTGAATGAAGTTGCTTTTTTTCCACCTCACCTTGCTTCTCGTGTGGGGAGCCTGTGAACCTGTCGGTTCCAGTCCCAGTTTGCAAACGAGGACATTGAGATTCAGAGGAGCTGATGACTCCCCAAGGTCAGGTTGCTATGGCAGCACCAGGGCTCAAGTTCAGATCCGTCATCCACCAAACATCAGGCATTACCTGAGTCTAGACAGTTGTGACAGGATTAGAGGAAGAAATTCCGGGCCAGGCGGTAGAGAATACCGTCATTCCCTACCGATAACACACCACACCCTCCAAGTTCAAACGTCAACCTGCATGGTCCCTTGCCCTTCAGGGCCATGCCTCCCAGCACTTCCTCTCCTGACACACCTTTGAGGTTCACCGCTCCCCTGGCGCCGGCCCTCCCTCTCACACATGGGCCACTGTATCAGCCCTAAGTGGGTCTCCCTGGCCGCTAGGTCCTTCTGAAACCCAGCTGGGTGAGTCTTCTCTGAACACCACGTGTGCCCCTTTTCCATTTAGTCCTTCCCAGGCCAGTGCCGCTTCTTCCTGCCGGCTCCTTGGGGCTGTGTTTATGCCTCAGTCCCCCTACAGCCTCTGGCCAGCTACTATTCATAACCTGAATAGAGGAACTGTCAGCTGACCAGACCAATGGAGGGGAGCTGAGTCGCTCTGGAGGCACTAGAAGGGTGTCTGCGAGGCTGTCTGAAGCCTGCAGAACTGACAGCACGTCTGACCTGGGACGCCCCCACCGACACCTTGTCTTCCCTTATGTGGCTCCACTGTGGGGTCGCAGCAAGGATGCCTCCTGGCCTCTGTGCCTCTCCATCACAAAGCCCCTCCATTTGAACCAGCTGGGGAGGAGTTTGCTTTTTGTGACCTAAACACCGTAGACACACACGCCAGGCCTCCTGACATGAGGCCTCGTTCTTAATTGCTAGTTCAAAACTAAACCTCTCTCGCCAGGGGCTGAGAGGAGCAGGGTATGGGGAGTTGGTGTTTAATGGGTGCAGAGCTTCAGTCAGGGAAGATGGGGAAAGTCCTGGAGATGGGTGGTGGTGACAGCTGCACAGCAGTGTGAATGTGCTTAGTGACACTGAGCTGTACACCTTACATGGTTGAAATGGCGAATTGTGTGTATTATAACACAACTGTAGACAGATAGGAGAAGATAGATAGAGAGATAGAGAGATAGATGAAGACAGATGATAGATTGAGAGATGGATAGATGGGTGAATATAGATAGATGACAGATAGATAATACACGAAGATAGATGATAGATAGATGGGTGAAGATAAGTAGATGATAGATAGATAGATAAGGATAGATAAAGACAGATGATAGATGGAGGAATAGATAGATAAATAGATGAAGACATGATAGATTGAGAGATAGATGATAGGTGATAGATGGATAGATGGGGGAATATAGATAGATGACAGATAGATGAAGATAGATGAATATAAGTAGATGATAGAGATAGATGATTGATGAAGATAGATAATAGATACATAGATACATAGACAGATGATTGATAGGTAATAGATCAATAGATAATAGATACACAGATAGACAGATGATAGATTGAGATACATACATACATACATATGTACATAGACAGATGATAGATAGATGGACCCTCACACCTGCCTTCTGGACGCTCTCAGCCTGCCCTTCCCGCACTGCATCCTGTGCTATCTCTCCCCACCTGCCCACAGTCCCCTTCCTCCACACCAGCCCTCTCCATCCCCTGCCCACCCTCTGCACTCAGGGGCCTCCAGCATTTCCTGTCCACTTTGAAGTCACATATTCCACTCCAACTACTAAAATCCCCACGCTCCTCTCAGCCCCAGTCTAAGACAGAGCTCCACGAAGCACTCCTGCCTGGCACCATCACGAAGGATGCCTTCCCCTCACTTAGAGCCCCCTCAGCCCTGCTGCAGAGCCTCTTCCACACCTGCACACACTTGCCTGTGGCCCATCTTGGTTTCATGTGTGTCTGTGTGTCTGGATAACACTCCAGGGACAGTGTGAGCTCTCTGAGGACAAGGATTCCTTCCCGAACAACCCACAAGCACCTCTTGCTGAGTGTCTGTGTGTTTCCAGCTCTGGGAAACCCAAGTCATGCTCTCTGTCCACAAGAAGGTTTTATTTATAACATAAAATGTGCCGTTTTAACCATGTTTAAGGTTGTGGTTCTATGGTATAAGTATTTCACATTTTTGTGCAACCGTTGTACAACATTCATCTCCATGGATTTTTTTAATCTTCTCAAACTGAAATTCTGCACCCATTAGCCAATAATTCCCTATTCTGTCCTCCCCAGCCCCTGGCAACCACCATTTTATTTCCTGTCTGTATGAATTTTACTATTCTAGGTATCTAAACAAGTGGAATCATACAGTATCTGTCCTCTTGTGACTGGCTTATTTCACGTAGCATAATGTCAAGGTCCGTGTTGCAGCAGGTATCAGGATTTCCGTCCTTTTTAAGGCTGAATTCGATTCTGTTGTATGGATACATCACATTTTGTTGAGCCATTCACCTGTTGATGCATACTTGGGTGGTTTCCACCTTCTCCCGTTATGAATACTAATGCTATCCACATAGGCATAAAGTATCTGTTAGTCTCTGCTTTCAATTCTTTGGGGTAAATACTTAGAAGTGTAATGCTGGATCATTCAGTGATTGGCTTTTGGAGACCAAGAAGCTTCTAACAAACTCAGGAGACAGAACCAATACACACAAGACCACCTGAGACCGAAGAGCAGAAGGAGGTTTCTGTTCAGGCCAGAACCTGGAAAGCCTGACTCCACCACCAAGGATGATCTTAACTCACACCTTAAACCTGACTGAGCCTACCTATAAAAGTGAGGTCTGGGGAATACATCCTCTTTTCCTGTTCTAAGATCTACATTGCCTTTGCTTTGAGTAGTTCTAAAATCAGCATTGGTTATTTTAATTTCAGCATGTTTCTCCTTAATAGAACATAAAAGGATAGTGCATTCTGTTTACATCTGGTGGAGCCTTGGACTCCAAACGCAGCACCACATAGGCAAAAACGGATAATAGAATAGGTACTCGTCACTTTAATTTTCCCTTATTCGGTTGTGTGGTAATGACTATACAAATGCAATTAAAGTCAAGAAAAGATCGCCATCACAGCATAACCTAACCTGAACAGACATTTCACCAAAGAAGAGATTGCAAATATGCAATGAAATGTTGCTCAACTTCGTTAGCCGTTAGGGAAATGCGAATTAAAGCCACAATGAGACATCTGACACATCTCTCGTACCTATTAGAGCAGCTGGAACAAACAAAAGTAGTGATGGTCCCAAACACTGGCAAGGAGGCAGACAAGCTGCATCTCTCGGACATTGCACGTGGGGCTGCAAAGCGGTACAGCCACTCTGGAAAACAGTTTTGCAATTTCTTAGGAAACTAAACATATACTTATCTCATGGTGCAGCACCTGCCCCTCAGCATTTATTCCAGAGAAGCAGAAACTCGTGTCCATGCAAAACCTACACGCAAATATTTGCAGCAGCTCTATTTGCAAGAACCAAGTCTGAAAACCATCCAAATGTCCTTGGGAGATGCATGGTTAAACTGTGGCACATCCGCACTGTGGCATACGACCGAGCAGTCAAAAGGAATGCAGTGCTGACACATGCAGTAACTGGGGCAGATCTCACGGGCTTTATGCTGATGAAACAGCCGATCTCAGAAGGTTCCATGCCATGTGATCCCATTCATATAATATTCTTGAAACTACATCATTGTAAAGATGGAGAAAAACTAGTGTTTGCCAGGGAACGGGGATGCAGGGGGGAATGTGTGTGTGCAGTGTCATATGACTGTAAAGAGGCAGTGTGCCCAGGAATCCCATTACTGAGTACCCAAAGGATTATACATCATTCTACTATAAAGACACATGCACATGTATGTTTATTGCAGCACTATTTACAATAGCAAAGACTTGGAACCAACCGAAATGCCCATCAATGATAGACTGGATAAAGAAAATGGGGCACATATACAGCATGGAATACTATGCAGCCATAAAAAAATGATGAGTTCATGTCCTTTGCAGGGACATGGATGAAGCTGGAAACCTCATTCTCAGCAAACTAACACAGGAACAGAAAACCAAATACCACATGTTCTCACTCATAAGAAGGAGTTGAACAATGAGAACACATGGACACAGGGAGGGGAACATCACACCCTGGGGCCTGTTGTGGGGAGGGGGGGCAGGGGAGAGAGAGCATTAGGACAAATACCTAATGCATGCAGGGCTTAAAACCTAGATGACGGGTTGATGAGTTCAGCAAACCATCATGGCACATGTACACCTATGCAACAAACCTACACATTCTATGCATGTATCCCAGAACTTAAAGCAAAAAAAAATTTTTTTAAGTTTCCACAGATACACACAAAAATGAGGTAGTGTGAGAGTGATGTTGTGCAGATAGAACAGGTGGATTTTGGGTTGTGATGGAAACTGCACATGGAACAAAACTGCATGGAATTATACACACACACACACAAATGAGTGCAGGGGAAAGCTGGGGACTCTACCGACGGTCTGTAGACCAGTCAGCAGTGTTATACCTGTGTCTGTTTCCTGGCCCTGTACCATTGTTATGTAAGCTGCTGCTCTTGGGGAAAGTCGGGGAAGGGTACACAGGCCTTTGAATTTGAAACTCCTGTGGGTCTATCATTATTCCAAAATAACAAGTTTAAAGTGTTTTTTTTTTTTTTCTGAAAAAAAAAATCTAGAAGTGATTTGGCTAGATAATCAAGACTCTCCAAAGTATACATATATATACACACACACACATATATATACGTATGTATATATATATACATATATATGTGTATATATGTGTGTGTGTATGTATGTGTATATATATACGTATATATGTGTATATATATGTGTGTGTGTGTATGTATGTGTATATATATACGTATATATGTGTATATATATGTGTGTGTGTGTGTGTGTGTATATATATATACTGAAGATCCTTTGAAGGATCACATACATATATATATATACTGAGGATCCATATATATGAAGATCCTTTGAGGTAGCAATGATGTCCTGAAAGGGGCCTCTTTGCCAGGCTTTTAGAGGAGAGGCCACTCTTCATGTGAGCTCAGCTGTGGGTCATCAATGGCCACTCTGGGCTGCTCCAAAGTCTTCCCACTAGAAATGGGGACTTTCTACCTCCCAATTCTAATATTAGTAGGAATTGTGAATAGGCCTTGGGAAGCTGAGGAGAAAAGAAAGGCAATACGTGGAGATGTGGGGCTGGGTATATGCCTGCGTATGTGTGTGCGTGTGTGTGTGTGTGCACGTGCGCACATGTGCACATGTGCCCATATGTGCAAGTAATGGGGGCAGTGGTTGCTTTTGCTTCAAATAACATTGCCAGCTGTTTATTTTCCCTAGAGTTGGCTCCAGGTAGATCACAGTGCTGCTTGGGCTTACCCAACTTAGATTAGTTCCAAAGCTATGGGCTGTCCTCTCACCCACTGGTCTTAAAGGGATCTGAGGATGGAGTAAGGGTGGATCCATACTAGTCTTTGGTAACCCATAATTTAGGTGTGTGCGTTGTCATAAGGGAGCATTCCTGGTAAGTTGGAAAGTTGGGTTTCAGAGTCACATTCAACCAGACTTGAATTCTATCCCATATGTTAACCCATAACTGTGGGACCCGGAGCATGTGATATAACTTTCCCCACTGGAGCATTAGAATAGTTGTGATCATAGCTCATATTTATCCAGCTTTTTCTGTGTGTCAGGCACTGTGCAAAGTGCTTACCTACCTTGGAATTTTCTTGGAGAACTAAATGAGCTTATGAATCTTAAATTGCCTGGCCAAATACCTGTATCAAAAAGGTAATTAATAAACTTTGCACTTAAATAACTATTATTCCTATTATCATATTGTCCAAGAGGAAAAAGAAACCCAGTTCTCAAAGAGTTCAAAGAACTCTGAAAATCTCAGCAAACGCTCATTTTCAAATGTTGAAACAAGGCTCCTTCTGCTATGATATTTCTATCCATTAAGTGTGCTCTGCACTAGACATTAGTCATGATCCCTGAAAATTTCAGCACAAAGAATCCATGTGTTTGCTGGCACGTATCTCGAAGTTGGATTTCTTCTCAAGATACTCTAAAGATTAAGTGCAACTCTTAGCATCAGCAACTTGGAAAACACAGCTATTTCCTTTCGTCTAACTATGCGATGATGCATCAGCCAAAGTAAATACCAGGAACATAGTTAGGTAAGAATGCGAGGAACATCAGTGAGATGTAGTCTTGAAATAAATTAAATTCCTCAAGAAGGGTTTGGCTGAATTGTGGGGTAAAATGCGAAACACGACCTGACTTTGATGTATAATCCTTGACATAAGACAGGTAATTATCTAGAGGAATTTTGTAACAGATGGCTGTTAAATTAGGATTTTAATCCTCTTAAGCAGATTTAGTAACTATAAACCCAGGGTGGGCTGACTGCTACAGGCAAACGATTTGTCCTTGCTTTTAACCTGAAGTTTCTGCTTCAAACATTGAGGGTAGTGTTTTGGTCATGGTGGTGATGGTGATGGCGATATTGGTGATGATAGTGGTGTGGTGGTGGTGACGGTGGTGGTGACGGTGATGATTGCAATGATGGTGGTAATGGTGGTGGTGATAGGGATGATGGTGACGATGGTAGGATTGTGATGTGGTAGTGGTGATGGTATTGTGGTGGTAGTGGTGGTGCTAGTGGTGATGATAGTGGTGGTGATGATGTCAGTAATAGTTACGATGTTAGTGGTGGCAGTGGTGGTGGTGAAGGTAGTATTGTGGTGGTGATGATGGTGGTGGTGGTGGTGGTGATGATGCTGATGATAGCGTTGTCATGGTGATGGTGGGGATGGTAGTGATTGTGATGGTGATGGCAATGGTGATGGTGGTAGTGGTGGTGGTGGTGGTGGTGCTAATGGTTGTGTTGTTGGCGGTGCTGGCAGTGAAGGTAGTATTGTGCTGGTGATAGTCATGATGGTGCAGGTAGAGGTAGCGGTGCTGTGTATACATGTGTTATTTATAATCAGCCCCTTGGAATGAGAAAAACATGCCTAATCCTCATTACAAAGGACAGTAATAGACAACTACATAGAGTATCAACTTAAGCAGGCAAAATCCGGACCTTTTCAAGCAGGTCTTCTCCCTGAGATATTCCACCCTTTCCCTACGTCTCCTGCCTTCTTCCCTCAAACTCTTAGTCTTTGAATTACCACATTCGATTTTGTATTTCAGTTTTTATGAAACTCAGCATATGTTTTCAAAGCCAATTGTGGCCAACTTGACTTGAGTTTGACTATTTCCCAATCTGGAGAGAAAGAAGATAAATGGCACCATCACATAAGGGCCTCTGTTTTCCAGGGGTTATGTGTCACTTTCCCCTGCAAAGGAGCAGGCGTGGCCTTTTGGAAGAATATTTGACATCAAACACATCTGTTTGAAGTTATTTTGAACATAGACGTTCCAAACCCTAAGTAAAATGGAAAAACTATTTTGTGTGGTTTTCAAAGCAAGTAAAGTGACCAAAAGCACTTACGTTTCTTAAGCCCAGAGCAACCACTAGGGCTTTCAATCTTTCATTGAGTCTTTTCCAAATCAGTTACTTCTGGAATTTGGTCTCTTTAATCTTCTTCCTCAGCTTTTCTCTCGGTGTAGTTGGAGGTCTATAAAGTCGCCCCAAACCTCTGCACCCAACTAAATTTATTGGTAAGTACGTGCCTCCTAATTTTTTTTAAGTTACATTTTAGGCCTTTGGGCCCAAAGAAAAAATACCTGGAAAGCAGGTAAGTCTCAGAATTTATTGAGCAGCCTAAAAAACAGTTCAAATGAGCTTCATTTCTGAGCCGAGGTTGTCATTAGCCAATGTTAAGCCTCAAAAATATATATAAATTCCAATAGTTCAGAGTGTAAGTTTATTGAAGTTTAGGGATCAAATGCTTAAAAGAGACTTAGAACTGCAACTGATTATCCCACTCCATTTTTAGGAAAGACAAAAAATAAAATCAGAAGAAAATTAGCTAATGTTGGGGATTTTGTGAAAAGAATTTACAAGAAAATAGAAATAATCTTCCAGGGAATTCTCTGGTCTGTACATGACAAGCACAATCCCTCGTGCCTTGTGTTCCTCTATTATCAGGGCTTTAAGAAGAAAGCTGCTCTCCAAACAGGAATCACTGAGGTCTCACAAAACCTTCAACTGTGAGAAGCAACGTCTATGACTATGTAGCAAATCCATCTTCAATCATTCATTTAATAAATGACTATTGAATGCCTATTGTGTTCTAGGGCCAGAGCTAGGGGTCAGGATAGAGTGATCCTTTTCTTCACAGAGCTGGCTCCCAGGGAGGTTTTGGTAGGCTCTCTCTTCTGCCTTGAGTTCTGGTCCTGAGCTGCTCAAAGCTGGAATCGTTACCTCCTACATGTGCCCCTGCCTTTGTCTTGCATGTAACAGAAACTCATTAGAAGTAGCTTCAGAAAAATATAGTTTAGCACAAGGATACAGAGGGAACCCCGCAGAACCCAAGGACAAGAAGGGTAGTCAAGCCCCACACGAGATGAGAAGCAGGAAACAGAAACCATCTACAACCAGGGCAGTCAGCTTCCCCACTCCCATCTCTGGCATCCCATAGTTTTTGTCCCGCTTCTCTTTATGTCTCTGCGCCCCAGTCTCTCTCTGTCTCCTTACTAGTTGGCCTAGGCTGCCATTACAAAATACCAAGACTAGGGGGCTTATATTTTCTCATAGTCCTGGAGGCTGGAAGTCCAAGATCAAGATATTGGCAGGGGTGGATTCGCTGAGGCCACCCTCTTTGGCTTATAGATGGCCACCTCCTTGCTGTGTCCTCAGATGCCATGTCCCTCCTTGGTATGTCTCTCTCTCTCTCTCTCTCTTTTTTTTTTTTTTTTTTTTTTTTTTGAGACAGGGTCTCACTCTGTCACCCAGGCTGGAGTCCCATGGTGCAACCTCAGCTCAATGCAACCTCTGCCCTAGGCTCAGGTGATCCTCCCACCTGAGCCTCCCAAGTAGCTGGGACCACAGCCATGCACCACCACACTAGGCTGATTTTTTAATATTTTTTGTAGAGATGGGATTTCACCACATTGCCCAGGCTGGTCTCAAACTTCTGGACCTAAACAATCTTCCTGCCTCAGCCTCCCAAAGTACTTGGATTATAGGTGTAAGCCACCTTACCCAGCCAGTATCTCTCTTCCTTTAGACACACAGCTCTTTTGGGTCAAGCCCCACCCTTATGACTGGATTTAACTTTAATTATCTCTTTAAAGGCCCAATCTCTACCCACAGATACATTGGAGATTAAAGTTTCTACATGTGAATTTGAGGAAAACAAAATTCAGTCCCTGATCATGTCTCAGTCTGTCTCTGACTTTCTCTGTGTGTCTGTCTGTCTCTCTTTCTTTCTCTCTCTGGGCCATTTTTCTGTACTGGTCAATGCAGAGGGAAAAAGACAGCTTCTGCTCTGTTCCTGAAATTTGTGTCCTCCCGGTACAAGCTTTAACCAAGTCTGCTTAGTGATTCCAGTTTCAATTTCAAATTCTTAGGAGAGTAATCATACTGGCATAGTCCAGCTCTGGAGCTATGGAGCACTGCCCAACTGAATGACCTTAATCAGGAGGGTCACAGCCTGGTACAAACACAGTCACAGGGGCCTATTCACATGGCTAGGGCATGAGAGTGCTGAGGAGTGGCTTTATAGAAAAATCACCCAAATTCTTTGATACAGAAGAACTTTGGAAATATTATACCAGTCTAACTTCCCAGCCTCCCTCTGCATTCCCTGACCTGATGCTAATCTTCCGGCCACTCTGAGAAAAGTCACATGCTCCCATTGCTCCTCACATGGTCCCACTTACCCATCTTCTGAGCCCCTGGTGAGCCCATCTTCCCAGACTCAGCTGAGGAATTGTTCCTCTAATGAAGTCTTCCAGAATGTTCCAGGTAATTCTGGAACATTATGAAACTCAGCATATGTTTTCACATGTTGGTGGTGAAGGTAGTATGTTAACATGATTGTATTTCTTTCCCATTAGCTTATATATCTTATGTAGTTGATTGGTTCACATTATTAGTGGTAGCTATGTCTCATAAAGTCACTTCAAACACTGAATTAGCAGAATTAGCAAATATAGAAGCACTGCTCCTAGGGGAACTGCAGGGTTAGGTTCCTACAAGCTCTTGGCCACAACATTTTCATCAGCTGATCAATATATAACCTTGTCTTATCTGTGTTTCTGTTTCAGGATACCTTATTTAATATATATTGTTGATTCATTAACATTGAACTTACAGCCAATAGTACCACAGTTCTGAACAATGAAGCATCTGAATAATGCTTCTGTCACACACATATTGCCTCCCTGAAAAAACCACAGCTTTCTTGTTCTCAGAAATGCTAGCTAGCACTCAGCACAATGCCTGGAGGCCATCTTAAACAGCAACATTACCAACAAAAGCACAAAAATGTAAAAAACACAGCACTAGGTAGATTGCAAGAAGAATACTAACAGTATAAAGAGGCAGAGAATCACCTTGTTCCACCTTAGCTAGGTACCCATGTGTTCAGAGAGTCCATTTTTACATCACTCTGCACATGCACACGTCCACAAATGACCACAAAACTGCTGAAAGTATTGATTTTGGGGTTGCAAATAAATTTTTGCCAGTGGGTAAATTTATAAATACAAAATTCACAAATAATAAGAAATGAATAATCTAAAAATAACCTAAAATAATATATTATAAAATATATAATAGATGCCAGGGATGGAGAGTGTAGCTCAGAGTAAATTAATCAACATTCTCATCCTCAGGTTAACAGTTCAGACGAGAGCATATGACTCAATTTGGGCCAACATGTTAATAAGAAATCCAAATTAAAATGACATAAACAGTAAAGAAACTTGATTTGTCTCACACCAAAAATCTACATCTAGGTCAATTTCAGAGATGCTTAATTCTGCAATTCAGGGATGTTATTAAGGACCCAATTTCCTTTCAACTTTCAATTCTGTCATCTTCATGTTCTTAGCAAGTTGGGGTTTATCAAATGTGAACTGAACAATATCAAGCAGAAAGAAAAAAATCATTTCTTTCTCTTTTACTTTTTTTTTACAAGTGAAGAAGTGTTTCCTACAAATCCCTCCACAAATTTCTACTCTGTTCACTCTGCATTGGCCAGAATTGCATTACATGGTCATGACTAAATCATGGCTTGGGTCAATGACGATTTTTTCCACGGAGCTGGGACCTACACCCCTGCAGCACAGAGAACGTGCGAAGCTGAGCCAAATCAAAGTCTTTTAGCAAGGATGAAAAGGAGGATCAGCTTTTGTGCAGGAACCAACAATGTCTGTGACTCTGCGTGATACCATTAAATATTACTCCAGGCTGAAACTGCTCATACCTCTTATCTTTAAATCATTTTATGTAATTGCATGAGTTGGTGTGTGACAAGGCTTTGAAAAGTTGATGTGCGCATTAGTAGGCGTTTTCATCAGGCGGATGTTAGAGGTGGGGGGAGGGGTATTGCAGGCCTAAGGGACAGTTTGTGCAAAGGTACAGAGACTTAAAACAGAAAAGCATATTCAAGGAAAATTTCAAGCTCTAAAGGTTGGCATACGTGCCTGGGGTAAAGAATTCAAGTGGAGCGCAGAGATGGAAGTGGCCAGAGACATAGGCAGGGCTAAATCACAGAAATCTCTGGGCACTCTTCTAAGCAATTGAGACTTCATCCCCTCGGCATAAGGGTGCCATGCTGGATGAGCATTTTAGAAAAATGATGCTGGCAGCGATGTGGAAGAGAAGTATGCCTGGAGGCTGGAAGATGAGAGGGGAAGGTCGGAGGTAAGAGGATGAGGAATGCAGGTAGAGGCGCAGATAGATTTGAGGGCTGTCTAGTAGGTGGAAGTGACAGAACTTGATGGAGGATGAAATAGAATGACCTGGAGCTGTCTGACATGGGAAGCAGATTTTTTTTTACAAAAGGAGAAGTGAGATTTTGTTTTAATCTATTTTTGTTCTAGTAAATTGGACTAAAAGCAGTGGTTTGAGCCTGTGCTCCAGTGAAAGATTTTATCATGACTGGCAGAGTTGGCCTTAACATCACTGGACTCGGTACAAAACTCTTGAAAAAATTGTGAAGTTTAACTCTCAGTGTCTCCAATGGTACCTTCCAGTGCTGTGCTATTCTCACCTTGAGGAGGCCCGTATACAATCAGCAATTACTATTTTTTAGCATTTACTCTGTTCCCACATCTTACAGTGTGGCACTTAACACACAAAACCAAGTCTCTCCGGTTGAGAATTGTGGTAGATTGTCTGCAAAGATGGTAGGCAAAGTTCCTCCTGTCTCTGAATGTGCACACATACACTTCTCTCATCAAGAGGCGGCACCTATTTTCCCCTTCCAGGATTATGGCATTAGGACTCACTATGATGAACAGAATGCAGCAGCCTGGACCGTAAGAAGCATGCAGCTTCCATGCTTGCTGTCTTCAAGTCCTGGGCTATCATATTAAGAAGTTCAAGGGCCAGATGTCATGGCTCACACCTGCAAGATCACCTGAGGTCAGGAGTTCAAGACCAGCCTGGTCAACATGGTGAAACCGTCTCTACTGAAAATACAAAAATTAGCTGGGTGTGGTGGTGTACGCCTATAATAGCCTATAATCCCTCCCAAATAGCCTATAATCCCAGTTATCTGGGAGGCTGAGGCAGGAGAATTGCTTGAACCTGGGAGGTGGAGGCTGCAGTGAGCCGAGATCGTGCCACTGCATTCTAGCCTGGGCAAGAAGAACAAGACTCCATCTCAAAAAAAAAAAAAAAAGTTCAAGGACCCTGCCAAAGAGATCTCATGGAGAGAGAAGATCAGCCAAGGAGAACAGACTGAAATTGTTCCAACTGTCCCATCCGAGGTGCCAGCCATGTAGGTGAGGCTAACTTGAATCATCCAGCTCCAGTCAAGCCTTCAGATGACTGTGCTTCATGAATGACCTCAGGGGAGACAGTGGAAGTACTACCTGGGTCTCAGCTGAGCTGGTATCATATTGCAGAATTGTAGGCAAATAAATCATTATTTTAAGTAATTTAATGTTGGAGTGGTTTATTATAGAATGATAAATACCTGGCCAAGAAAATTAACTTTCAATGTGGTAAAGTTTAGATTTTAAAAACTAAATGCAAACTTAGTTGCTTTTTTTCCTAAATAAAATCAGGAGGGCAAGACCTATTAGAAATGAACTAGTCGATCAGCCTACACTAATCTATTTAGTACCTACTGTATGCCAAACATGAGATGGTTGTTCTAAAACACAAAAAGCAGAAGGCATGGAGCTTACAACTTAGTGAATGAAGGAGACCGTATTTATACAAAAACACAGCACACAACATAATAATAGGTAATGGTGAAATCTAGGCATCAGGGCAGTTGAATGTGGTGTATATTTCAGGCAGATGCATCACAGTGTTCCGGGTAGATGGTTGTTACTGGGCAAAAGGGCTTTCTGCCCGATGTGCTAGACGTCAGTACTATGACACTTAGCTCTTGAGAAAAGATTCTGTGAGTCAACTAACAAGGAGACAGGAGTCCAACTCAAATTTGTATCTCTGTGCTGACGTCAAGGCAGTTATTTTATTAGAAAAAGCTTAGGGAGTGGTTTCTGGGATTAGTAGGTGATTGGTGGAAGGAAAGAGGAGGTCTGAACGTCCTCAGGTATGCACAGTTATCTCTTCCTGCGTCCAAATTGGCACATACAAATTCGAGGGGAGTTTGTATGAGATGTACAGTGGAAATTTGGGCTGTTAGGTCAGGAAGTTCATTCTGCACAGACTCCAGTTGGCTATATTGGTTCCAACCAACTTCAGCTGGTTTTGTTATCTCACAAGTGGAGGGAAGCCAGGCACAGTGGCTCACCTTTGTAATCCCAGCACTCTGGGAGGTCGAGGTGGGTGGGTCACTTGAGGTCAGGAGTTCAAGACCTGCCTGGCCAACATGGTGAAACCCCATTTCTACTAAAAAATACAAAAAATTAGCTGGGCGTGGTGGAGTGTGCTTGTAATCCCAGTTACTTGGGAGGCGGAGGTGGATAATTGCTTGAACCTGGGAGGCAGAGGTTGCAGTGAGCTGAGGTTGAGCCACTGCACTGCAGCCTTGGCAACAGAGTGAAACTCTGTCTCAAAACAAAACAAAACAAAAAAACAAAAGTGGAAGGAATTTCAGTGTGTCAGCGTGTTTTTTTCTTATTTGCTATCCTGTAAACTCAAAAATGTGTTAGTCATTTTTGTTGTTGTTGTTGTTGTTGTTTTACCCTATGGGAGCAGTTTCTAGGTAATCAAGGAAGTCTCTAATCTATTAGAGAGTTAAAGGGCAGGCCTACTGGGCTCCATTTATTTAAAGCACACAATAGTCAGGTCTGGACTCTGCCACCCTTTATAAATGGGACCAGTCTGAGACTTCTGTTGATTCCAATAGAAGTGACTTAGAGACAGGACTTGGAAGGGCCTTAACATTTTTCCCTGGCAATTTTTTCTTCTGCATATGAACTTATATAAGATTTAGGATTCCCAGAAATAGGTTTAAGCTTGAAGAAATTAAGTCCATAAGTGGGCCAGGCATGGTGGCTCATCCCTGTAATCCCAGCATTTTGGGAGTACGGGGCAGGTAGATCACCTGAGGTCAGGAGTTTGAGACCACGCTGGCCAACATGGCAAAATCTTGTTTCTACTAAAAACACAAAAATTAGCTGGACATGGATGGGCATATGCCTGTAGTCCCAGCTACTCGGGAGGCTGAGGCAGGAGGATCGCTTAAACCTGGGAGGCACAGGTTACAGGGAGCTGAGATCGTGCCCCTGCACTCCAGACTGGGTAACAGAGCGAGACTCTGTCTTAAAAAAAAAAAAAGAAAGAAAGAAAGAAAGAAATTGAGTCCATAAGTAACCTATAAATAGAGTCACAGTTCCAGAAAGTGGGCCAAGGAGCGTGAACAAATGTGTCTCATCAAATCGAGCCTCTGCCCCATTTCAAAGCTTTCGTATGAAGCTACAGTGATCAAGGCAGCATAGAACTGATGTTGGGATTCACATGGATCAACGGAACAGAATGCAAAGGCAAGAAATACAACTTTACGTTTCCAGACAATGTTGCTGAAGTAACTCGGTGATGAAAGGGTAGCTTTTCAGCAAATGGTGCTGGGACAATGAGATATCCACGTGCAAAAACACCAACAAAAAACGTGTACCCTCACCTCACATCATACACAAAACACTCAAAATGGAACATCAACTTTTGTGTGTGTGTGATGGAGTCTCATTCTCTCTCTCAGGATGGAATGCAGTGGCACAATCTCAGCTCGCTGCAACCTCCACCTCCCAGTTCAAGCAATTCTCCTGCCTCAGTCTCTCAAGTAGCTGGGATTATAGGCATGCACTACCACCCCCAGCTAATTTTTTTGTATTTTTAGTAGACATGAGTTTCCACCATGTTGGCCAGGTTGGTCTCAAACTCCTGACCTCAGGTCATCCACCCGCCTCAGCCTCCCAAAGTGCTGGGATTCCAGGTGTGAGCCACTGCGCCCAGCTGACTCTTAGCAATTTTGAAATATATACTACATTATTATTACCTATACTCACCATGCTGTGCAACATATCTCAAACAAAAACCCTTATTCCTCGTAAGATTTTATATCTTTTGACCATTATTTCCCCATTCCCCACAAAATCCAGTTTTTAAATGGGTGAATTATTTCAATTGGTATTTCACCAGAGAAGAAATGTGAATGGCTAATAAACACGCGAGAAGCACTGCAAACCCGCTAGAATGGCTGTAATCCGAAAAGGAGAGACGATACCAACGACCTATACACTCTAACGCAGATGAGTCTCAGAAACACTAAGCTAACAGAGAAGAGCCAGACAGAAAAGACTATGTGTTATGTGATTCTGTTTATATGAAATGTCCAGAAACGGCCTATCTGCAGATTCAGAAACATTAACAGTTGCCCAGGACTGCGGTAGAAGCCAGGACTGCAAATGAGCACAAGAGAAATTTCTGGAGTGATGAAAACATCCTAAAACTAGATTGCAGTGATAGCTCCACAACTTTATAAATTTGCTAAAAAAAATTATTTAATCATGGCCAGGCATGGTGGCTCAGGCCTATAAACCCAGCACTTTGGGAGGCTGAGGCGGGCAGATCACGAAGTCAGGAGTTTGAGACCAGCCTGATCAACATGGTGAAACTCGGTCTCTACTAAAAATACAAAAATTAGCTGGGCATGGTGGTGTGCGCCTGTAGTCCCAGCTACTGAGGAGGCTGAGGCAGGAGAATGGCTTGAACTGGGGAGGCGGAGGTTGCAGTGAGCCGAGATCACGCCGCTGCACTCCAGCCTGGGTGACAGAGCTAGACTCCATCTTAAAAAAAATCATTGAATTGTACACTTGTACAGACAGTTCTCAACTTACAATGGTTCACTTTATGATTTTTTTGGCTTGAGGACGGCTCAAAGGCAATACGCATTCAGTAGAAATCATGCTTTGCGTGCCCATACAGCCCTTCTGTTTTTCAGTTTCAGCACAGTATTCAATAAGTTACATGAGATATGCAGGACTTTATAATAAAATAGGCTTTGTGTTGGATGACTTTGCCCAACTGTAGGTTAATGTAAGTGTTCCGAGCATGTTTAAGGTAGGCTGGACGGAGGTAGGTTCGGTATATTGAATATATTTTCAACCTAATGATACTTTCAACTTACAATGGGTCTATCAGGACATAGCCTCATTATAAATTGAGGATTGTCTTTAATGTGTGGATTTTTATGGTGAGTTATATTTCTTTTTTTCTTTTTTTTTTTTTTTTTGAGACAGAGTTTCGCTCTTGTTACCCAGGCTGGAGTGCAATGGCTCTATCTCGGCTCACCGCAACCTCTGCCTCCTGGGTTCAGGCAATTCTCCTGCCTCAGCCTCCTGAGTAGCTGGGACTACAGGCACGCACCACCGTGCCCAGCTAATTTTTTGTATTTTTAGTAGATACGGGGTTTCACCATGTTGACCAGGATGGTCTCAATCTCTTGACCTTGTGATCCACCCACCTCGGCCTCCCAAAGTGCTGGGATTACAGGCTTGAGCCACCGTGTGAGTTATATTTCAGTAAAGCTGTTTTTTAAAAACAGGAAAAATGAATGATGAGGAAAACACTTGTGAGCCATGAGCGCATGACTGATGAGCCAGCTCCTGTGAACAGTGCACTGTGAAGCATTCAGCTAGGTATGAATCACAGCGATGATGATGATGATGGTGATGATGGTGATGATGATTCAGGGTGTGGTGTTTGCAGAAAATAACACAAGGAATGGACTAATTTAGGTGACGTTAACAGCTGAAGGAATTTGGGTTTGATATAAAGGACATGAAAAGCTTACAAAAGGTTTTAATGGTTGTTAAATTCTACAAAGTTTAAAACACTAGTGCCTATTCTGGAAAAGAGAAAGCTATGGAGACAGAAGAAAAGCCCAGTGGTTGCCAGGGATCAAGGGGAGGGCGGGATGAACAGGCAAAACACCGAGGATTTTTATGGCAGTGAGACTACTCTGCCAGAGGGTATATATCATACATGTGTCCAAACTCACAGATGTCTAACAGGAGTGAACCCCAACCCTCTGAACTCTGGGTATAAACAGTGTATCACTGTAGGGTCACCAGTTGTAACAGATGTGCCACTGTCCTGGGGGATATCTATAGTGAGGGAGGCTGGGCATGCGTGGGAACAGGCAGCCTATGGGAACTTTCTGTGCCTGCCACTCAATTTTGTTGTGAACCTGAAACTGCCCTAAAAACATAAGATTTATTTAAAAAATAAAATATAGATGGAATAAATACCTAAATCTCAATGCTGTCATCCTGCCCCTGAATGGTAGTCACCGTCACCATTGTCATGATCTCACTTGCACAAGCAGGTAGTCTTTGTGGTCATTATTTGGGATTAGTCTTCCCTCTGACTTCTTGACTTACTGCACACAATAGCCTAGTCCGTGGCTGCACAGGGAAATCTCAAGCCTGTAGACGGTCTTGAGAACTCGAGAAGTGTCCAGGCCTCCAAATAGCCCACCACTGATACATCTCCCCATATCCCTGCTCAGAATCCCTCCTTGCTCTCAGGTCAGACCTTTGGGTCTCAGGGACAGTGAGCTGGACTGGCTGAAACCGGAAAAATATGGCCACTTTGGAGCTGTGGTATTGAAACAGCTATCGACAAGGAAAAGTTAAATGACTCCATTTAGCTTGCTTGTTTATGAAATTACTGTGTAAAAATATGCATTCTTGAGAGCAGAATTTACCTTTTGCTCTCTCAGTATTTTCATGAAATCTCCACTGCAGGCAGGTCGGCAAGCCTGCATCACAGAGCCTCAGCCACACGGGGTCGCCTCACGCCCATTTCTCGCCCACCTTTGTGAAGGCCTACTCCAGGTGGTAAGCACAGAGACCCCTTTATTACAGGGCTGGCTAGGACAAAGGAAGGAAGCACCTGGAAATCCCAGTCCATAAGGTCAGTGGTTATGCCACACCAACCAGCCAATGGGCCCATCCAGAGGGAAGACAGAGCAGGCATTTCAAGCTGTCTGTCATCTGGCTGCTGGTTCATGGTTTACCTCCCACTGCAGGCACAGATTTTAATTAAAGTAAAAGCTAAATTTGATGTGAGCTGACCAAAGCATGTTTCACTGCCAGAGTCAGGTGTGTGACCTCTGGCCTGGACTCGTTGAGAAGATTGTGTGCTGTGTTCTGGGAGGGCAGGGGAGAGAGGACAAGGTGCCCAGCACTGAGAAGGGGCCAGGGACTGTGAGGTCCTCCCCATGCCAGTGTTCTGGGATGGTGGCAGGCCATCAGCGTAGCTGAATGTCACGCCTGAGGAGGCCAGGCCCTGAGCACAGTCTCTCAGCCCCTCGAGAGGTGACCATGCTTTGGTGGCCACAGAATTCATGTCCACTGAGCATAGGACCTCAAGTGGTGACCAGAGTGGTCTCTCTGGTGCTTTGGGTCTTTGTGAGATCCACTCTCCTTTGAGAAATACTTGGCATACCAATTAGGATGGTTACTATCCAAACAAAAACATAAAACATCACAAGTATGGGTGAGGATGTGGGTATTGGAACCCTTGCACAGTGCCAGTGAGAATGTAAAATGGTGCAACCACTGTGGAAAACAGTATGGCAGTTCCTACAAAAAGTTAAACTTAAAATTACCATACAACCCAGCAATGCTTCCCCTAGACATACACACAGAAGGATGGAAAGCAAGAACTCTAACAGATATTTGCACACCCATGTCCGTACTCACCATAGCCAAAACGTGGAAGCAACCCATGGCCATCAACAGATGGATGGATAAACTAATATGACTAATCCCTACAATAGAATGTTACTCTGCTGTCAAAAGAAAGGGAATTCTGACACATGCTACATGAATCAACCTTGATGACACGTGCTTAGTGAAATCAGCCCGTCACAAATGGACAAATACTGTAGGGTTCCACTTAGGGGAGGCACCTGAAGTAGTCAAAGTCATAGAGAGTAGAATGGGTATTGCCAGGGGCCGGGGAAGCAGAGAGTGGGGTACGGCGTTTCAGTTGGGGAAAATGAAAGCGTTCTGGAGATGGACGGCGGCGGCTGCACGACATTATGGATGTCCACTTAAAAGTGGTGAAAATGGTAAACTTGATGTTATATTTTGCCACAATGAAAAAAATAAAAAAATGAAAACACCCTGGTCACAGCCCCATGAATGACTGAGATGGATTTCCCACCAGCTCAGCAGGGGAAGGGCTCAGAGTCAGATTTGATTTGATTTGATATTATGTGAAAGGAGGAGAGAAGAGCAGCCTTTCCCTTCTGAGTCTGTGTGGTCAGGTTCACACCTGTTACAAAGCTAAGGTCCCAGTAGCCATGCCAGGCCCTGCACCCTGACATGGCTTGGATCCGGGTCGCCGCCCAAATCTCCTGTCGAATTGTAATCCTCAGTGTCGGGGGAAGGGGCCTGGTGGGAGGTGACTAGATCACAAAGGGCGGGTGGAGGGTGCAGACTTCCCCTTTGCTGTTTTCATGATAGTGAGTTCGCACTAGATCTGGTTGTTTAAAAGTGTAGGCTGGGGGCGGTGGCTCATGCCTGTAATCCCAGCACTTTGGGAAGCCAAGACGGGCAGATCACCTGAGGTCAGGAGTTCAAGACCAGCCTGGGCACTATAGTGAAACCCTGTCTCTGCTAAAAATACAAAAATTGGCTGGGCGTGCTGGCACACGCCTATAACCCCAGCTACTTGGGAGGCTGAGGGATGAGAATCGCTTGAATCTGGGTGGCGGAAGTTGCAGTGAACTGAGATCGCTCCACTGTAGTAATCCAGCCTGGGCGACAGAGTGAGACTCTGTCTTGGGGAAAAAGAAAGTGTGTGGAACGTCCCACTTCACTCTCTTCCTACTGCTCCAGCCATGTGGGACATGCCGGCTTCCTGTTCGCCCTCCGCCACAGTTGAAAGTTTCCTGAGGCCGGAGTTTGAAATCAGCCTGGGCAACATGGTGAGACCCCGTCTCTACCAAAAATACAAAAGAACAGCTGGGCCTGGTGGTGTGTGCCTGTGGTTCCAGATACTCGGGAGGTTGAGGTGGGAGAATTGCTTGAGCCTGGCAGGGTGGAGGCTGCAGTGAGCCGAGATCACACCACTGCCTTCCAGCCTGGGCAATGAGAGTGAGACCCTGCCTCAAATAAATAAATAAGAAAGTCCTGAGGCCTCTCCAGCCATTCTTGCTGTACAGCCTACAAAACTGTGAGCCAATTAAACCTCTTTCTTTATAAATTACCCACTCTCGCATAGTTCTTTACAGCAATGCAAGAACGGACTAGTACATACCCTCTTCAGCACTCCCTGACCCCTTGCCTGAGCCCCTCTCATCCCAGGGGCGGGGCTGGATGGGAGGGAGACAGGCAGGAAGAAGAGAGGATATCTTTTTCACTGATTACATTGGCATAACTTCTTTTCGAAGTTGAAAGCTTAATGATTTGTTTTCTAGGTCACCTCAAAATGTCCCCAAGCCATTGCCAGAACTGCTCAATGAGGGTCATTTTTCTTTATTTTATTTTATTATTTTTTTTTTTCAGACAGAGTCTTGCTCTATTGCCCAGGCTAGAGTGCAGTGGCATGATTTTGGCTCAGTGCAACCTCCACCTCCTGGGTTCAAGTGATTCTCCTGCCTCAGCCTCCCTAGTAGCTGGGATTACAGGTGCATGCCACCACACCTAGCTAATTTTTGTGTTTTTACTAGAGACAGGGTTTTGCCATGTTGGCCAGGCTGATCTCAAACTCCTGACCTCAGGTGATTCGCCCACCTCGGCCTCCCAAAGTGCTAGGATTACAGGTGTGAGCCAACATGCCCAGCCCAATGAAGGTCATTCTTCCTTACAAAGTGGATTCTTCTGCTAGGGCTGCCATAACAAAATGTCACAGCCTGGGTGACTTAAACAGAATTTCATTTCCTCACAGTCCTGGGGGCTGGAAGCCCAAGGTCCAGGTGTGGGCAGGGCACATTTCCCCTGAGGTCTCTCTCCTTGGCCTGCAGATGGCTTCTTCTCCCTGTGTCCTCACAGGGTCATCCCTCTGTCTCTGCGCCTTCATCTGCTCCTCTAATAAAGACACTAGTCATAATAAAAAAGTTAGGGTTAGGGCCCACCCTAATGACCTCATCCAACCTTATTTATTATGTCTTTAAAGGTGCTATCTTCAAATTCAGTCATTCTGAGGTCCTGGGGGTTGAAACTTCAAGAAAGGATTTGGAGTGAGGACACAGTTCATCCCACACACAAAGACAGGAGTGGCTTCATCCAGAACCCTGAAAGTGTCTCTCCACAGAAACCCAGATCGAATCACGTCGCATCCCACACCAGCTAAGTCTTTCGCAGTTCAAGGCTCCTGAACTTGCTCCCCTCTTTGGGTATTGAAGGAAGTTTGCAAAGTGTGTCTGTCTGAACATTCTCATTGCTTGACAGACTTCATCGCAATAGCCGGATGTCTTCCAAGCTGATGGCTTATTCAAAGCAAAAGTCTGGTTTTCCCAGTGAAATATTTATGGTCGGTGTAAGGCTGATCTTATCAAAAGGCTTTGTGAGCACACAGCCTCTGGATTTACATAGGGGCCTCTCGAGAAAACCACATGGTGTCAAGACAAGGCTGGACTGTAGCTTCTCTTTTGGTAACCAGATTGACATATAATACCCTTCCCAGTTTTGTTTTTCAACTTAAATTATATATTCCCAAATCCCTAGCTGAATACATAAATTCAATCAGGGGTGGGGTGTTCAACTTTGAATAACACTGCTCTGGTCTGTGAAACTCTAGATGGCTTTGTCTGGGACCTAGACCCATTGTTCTTGCTTAGCAATAATGGTCTGATTCTCCTGTTAAACACATTAGCTTGATAAAGGGCCAAGAAGTGCACACTCAAGAATCTGAAATGACCCCTTTCTTACGCAAGGCCCTGGCATGGCCAGCTATCTGCAGGAGATGGAAAGGGGTGGCTTCTACTTCTGTGGTCTCCCCAAGGAGCAAACTTTTTATTTCTACTTTGATGTAGAAATAAAAAGGCATTTCTCTATCAACAATGCTTTAGCATGAACATTTAGCACGAACATTTTGTGTCTGCCCAGGAATTTCCAAACTTTGATGCCATTTCAGGTCTAGGAGAACATCACTGACACAAGCGAGCCAGGGAGCACAGGCGGGAGCACCGAGCCCAGCCGCCTCCCGCCCCACCTAGAGAGCCCACTGCATCAGAGAGCCAGGGAGCACAGGCGGAGCACCTAGCCCAGCTGCCTCCCGCCCCACCTAGAGAGCCCGCTGCATCAGTGAGCCAGGGAGCACAGGCAGGAGCACCTAGCCCAGCCACCTCCTGCCCCCCTCCACCCATCCCATTTAGAGCCCATTGCATCAGCCCAGAAGATAAGCCATTTTGCAGCAAAGCGTCATCACTGATAGAACCAGCTCCTCAGGCACCCTCATTCCCGGAGAGGCACTTGACGGGGCAGAGCCTGAAGCAGAGTTTCCAGAAGACAAGGATGACGACTTTCCTAGGAGCTGCAGACGGAGGTCCCACTCATGCGTTTCTGCAAAATAAGACGGGGCCTTAGGGAAAGCGCAAAAGAGCTTCCCAAGCTGCCTGAGCAGAGGGCACAGACTGAGTGACGGCCGTGTGCACGAACTCCACGGGATCCCCAAAATAGACACTCCCCGTGTCCTTGCTGGATCCTTCTTAGTCTGCCCCAGCCTGGGGCAGAGGGTGGCACAGTGCAGGGGAGCTGGGAAAGACTGGATGGGGAACTCCAAACACCGCCCTCCAAGGCCTTCCCGCCAACTCACAGTTTCTTTTTTTTTTTTTTGAGACGGAGTTTCACTCTTGTCGCCCAGACTGGAGCGCAATGGCATGATCTCGGCTCACTGCAACCTCCGCCTTCCCGGCTCAAGCGATTCTCCTGTCTCAGCCTCCCAAGTAGCTGGGATTACAGGCACCTGCTACCACGCCCGGCTAATTTTTGGGTTTTTGTTTGTTTGTTTGTTTGTTTTTTTTGAGACGGAGTTTCGCTCTTGTTACCCAGGCTGGAGTGCAATGGCACAATCTCGGCTCACCACAACCTCCGCCTCCTGGGTTCAGGCAATTCTCCTGCCTCAGCCTCCTGAGTAGCTGGGATTACAGGCATGCGTCACCATGCCCAGCTAATTTTTTTGTGTTAGTAGAGACGGGGTTTCACAATGTTGACCAGGATGGTCTCGATCTCTCGACCTCGTGATCCACCCGCCTCGGCCTCCCAAAGTGCTGGGATTACAGGTGTGAGCCACCGCGCCCGGCCCATTTTTGTATTTTTTAATAGTGACGGGATTTCACCATGTTGGCCAGGCTTGTCCTGAACTCCTGACCTCAGGTGATCCGCCCACTTCAGCCTCCCAAAGTGCTGGGATTACAGGCGTGAGGCACCCTACCCAACAGATTAATTAATCTATTAATTTTTTTAGAGATGGGGTCTCACTATGTTGTCCAGGCTAGAGTGCATTGACATTCACAGGTGATCATGTTGTGATCATAATGCATCACAGCCTCAAACTCCTGGGCTCAAGCAATCCTCCCTCTGACTCCTGGGCTCAAGCGATCCTCCCTCTGACTCCTGGGCTCAAGCGATCCTCCCAAGTAGCTGAGACTGTAGGCACACACCACTGCACCCAGCTCTGGACTATAAATTTTTATATCCATAGAGTCAGGCAGCCTCTGATGCATAGTAACCATGTAATAAATATTAAATCAATAAATGTGAATGGACATATGCACACATAGACACATGAGTAAATATAAATCTCAGCTTCTTGATCTCATTTTCCAAAGCAATGTTGACAGCCTTGACAGCTTTTAATAAACTGACTAACATCAAAGCCTTGATTTTCCCATCCATGAAGTGGGGCTAAAATATACCACACTTGACTTCAGAATTCAGCCTCCTTCAAAATTTCACACTAAGCCTGTCACCCCATTAGTGCATCACAAAGTCAATCGAGTGAACTGCAACCAACATTTTTTTAAATGAGGTAGAAAATAAAAGAACCTATCAGAAAATATGATTGGAAATATCAGAGTTGGTCGTGTGGAGGAAAGTAACATAGGTTGCTAATTTGTGAAGCTTTTGCTTTGGTTACATATATGAGTATGTGCTGGGTTGGAATATAAAATGTCCATTGCGGTTAAAAAAAAAAAAAAAGGCGTGAAAGTCACAGTCCTCTAACAGTGTCCCTGGCCAGCTCTGAGGATGGGACATGGGGCCATGCCTCATTTTGTGGAGCCCGGCTATGCCCTGGGTTGGCAGAAGCATTTTTCCCAGATCTGTGGAGTGGCTACTGCTGTGTTGCAGCCCCTCTGGGATGCATTTGCTTTTTCACGGTGCAAAGCTTTCGCCTAAAAAACAAGCCCTGAGTGAAAAGTCCAGACTCATGCAAGTCTGACATTTATTATTTGAAGGTAAAGAAACCACAATTAGGGCTAAACTGGTTTCTTCTCAGGGGATGCGTAAACACATCGCCCAGAACCTTTTATAAAACATTGCAGGCAGGGCCTGTAGTTCCTTTATGAACATCCTGGATCCAAAGGCTTATCTTTGAAGGAGAAAAGCTGAGGCTTGGAATGACAGAATCCTGAGCTCTTGGAGTAAGAAGGACCTTAGGAGTCAGTGACCAGCCCCATGCATAAGTCCCCTTTGCCAGGTCACTCCCTGAACCAGGGATTTCGGCTTCCTGCCAGTACAAAACCCTGCATATGTCACTTTCAGTCATTGATCCTAAAAGCCAAAGAGAAAAGAACTCTGCTCCCATATAAAGTCCCTCAATTGAGTCATCCTAAAGAGTTGTCCACTTTTGGCCTGGCATGGTGGCTCATGCCTGTAATCCCAGCACTTTGGGAGGCTGAGGTAGGCGAATCATGAGGTCAAGATACCGACACCATCCTGGCCCACATAGTGAAAGCCCATCTCTACTAAAATACAAAAATTAGCTGGGTGTGGTGGTGTGCACCTGTAATCCCAGCTGCTCGGGGGGCTAAGGCAGGAGAAATGCTTGAAGCTGGTAGGCAGAGGTTGCAGTGAGCTGAGATAGCACCACTGCACTCAAGCCTCGCACATGGTGAAAGAGCGAGACTCTGTCTCAAAAAAAAAAAAAAAGGGTGAGGATCCAAGATGGCCAAATAGGAACAGGTCTGGATTGCAGTTCCCAGTGAAAATGCAGAGGGTGAGTGATCACCGCATTTCCAAACGAATTTTTACTGCCCACAGACCAGGAGATTCTCAGGCGGAAAAGTGACACGAGTCTCCAACGCAGCTGTTTCAGCTGGCACAGTGGGTCTCCGCACAAAAACTCACACAAATCTGGGCGCCGTTTCAACTGGCAACTGGAATGCCTGGGAGACAGTTTCACCTGTTCAACTGGAAAAAAGGGGGCTGAAACAGGGAGCCAGGTGATCTGACTCGGCCAGTCCCACCCCCACAAAGACCACCAATCTGAAACGCTCTGGATTGAGAGTTTCACAGCAAGCACAGCTGGATCTGGGATGCTCCAGCTCTGTGGGGGGAAGGGCGTCTGCCATTACTGAGGCAATCCGCTATTACCGAGGCAGTCTGCCATTACCAAGGCAGTTCTAACTATACTCCTATAAACAAAACTGCAAGGAAGTTCACACAGCTGCTGGGCAGAACCCACGACAGCTCAGCAATGCCTCTGCTGGCAGACTGTGACTAGGCTACCTCCTCACTGGGCAGGGCATCTCTGAAAAAAGGCAGCAGAATGACAGGAACTTATAAATAAAGCTCCACCTTCCCTGGGACAGAGCACCTGGGGAAAAAAGGTGGTTATGAGTTCCACTGCAGCAGACTTAAATGTACCTGCCCAGCAGCTCTGAACAGAACAAAGGAGCTCACAGCTCAGCACTTGAGCTCCTATAAGGGACAGACTGTCTCCTCAAGCAGCTCCCAACCCCCATATAAGCAAAGACACCCCTCATAAAGCAGAGCTCAGACTGACATCTGGCGGGCATCCTTCTGGGACAAAGATAACAGAAGAAGAAACTGGCAGCAACCCTTACTGTTCTGCAGCTGCTGCAGGTGATCCCCAGGCAAGCAGTACCTGGAGTGGACCTCAGCAGTCCTACAGCAGAGAGACCTGACTGTTAGAAGGAAAACTAAGAAACAGAAAGAAATAACTTCATCATCAACAAAAAGGGCATCCACTTGGAGACCCCATCTGAAAGTCACAAACCACAGAGAACACAGGTAGATAAATCCACAAAGATGGGAAGAAACCAGTGCAGAAAGGATGAAAATACCGAAAACCAGAATGCCTCTCTTCCTTCAAGGGATCACAACTCCTCACCAGCAAGGGAACAAGGCTGGATGGAGAATGAGTCTGATGAATTGACAGAAACAGGCTTCAGAAGTTGGGTAATAAGAAACTTCTCTGAGCCAAAAGATCATGTTCTAACCCAATGCAAAGAAACTAAGAACCTTGAAAAAAGATTTGATGAAATGCTAATGAGAATAAACAGCTTAGAGAGGAATATAAATGAATTGATGGAGCTGAAAAACACAACACGAGAACATTGCAAAGCATACACAAGTTTCAATAGCTGAATTAACCGAGCAGAAGAAAGCATATCAGAGATTGAAGATCAACTCAATGAAATAAAACAAGAAGGCAAGATTAGAGAAAAAAGAGTAAAAATAAATGAACAAAGCCTCCAAGAAATATGGGATTATATGAAAAGACCTAATCTACGTTTGATAGGTGTACCTGAATGTGACGGAGAGAATGAATCCAAGCTGGAAAACACTCTTCAGGATATTACCCAGGAGAACTTCCCCAACCTAGCAAGGCAGGCCAAGATTCAACTCCAGGAAATGCAGAGAACACCACAAAGATATTCCTCAAGAAGAGCAACCCCAAGGCACATAATCATCAAATTCACCAGGGTTGAAATGAAGGAGAAAATGCTAAGGGCAGCCAGAGAGAAAGGTCGGGTTACCCACAAAGGGAAGCCCATCGGACTCACAGTGGATCTCTCAGCAGAAAGCCTACAAATCAGAATAGAGTGGGGGCCAATATTCAACATTCTTAAAGAAAAGAACTTTCAACCCAGAATTTCATATCCAGCCAAACTAAGCTTCATAAGCAAAGGAGAAATAAAATCCTTTATGAACAAACAATTGCTCAGAGATTTCTTCACCACCAGGCCTGCCTTACAAGAGCTCCTGAAAGAAGCACTAAACATAGAAAGGAACAACCAGTACCAACCACTCCAAAAATGAACCAAATGGTAAAGAGCATTGACACAATGAAGTAACTGCATCAACTAATGGGCAAAACAACCAGTTAGCATCAAAATGGCAGGATCAAATTCACACATAACAATATTAAACTTAAATGTGAATGGGCTAAATGCCTCAATCAAAAGACACAGACGGGCAAATTGGATAAAAAGTCAAAGCCCATTGGTGTGCTGTATCCAGGAAACCCATCTCATGTGCAAGGATACACATAAGCTCAAAATAAAGGAATGGAGGAAGATCTACCAAGCAAATGGAGAACAGAAAAAAGCAGGAGTTGCAAATCCTAGTCTCTGACAAAATAGACTTTAAACCAACAAAGATTAAAAGAGACAAAGAAGGCTATCACATAACGGTAAAAGGATCAATGCAACAAGAAGAGCTAATGATCCTAAATATAAATGCACCCAATACAGGAGCAACCATATACATAAGATAAGTTCTTAATGACCTACAAAGAGACTTAGACTCACACACAATAATAGTGGGAGACTTTAACACTCCACTGTCAATATTAGACAGATCAATGAGATAGAAAAATAACAAGGATATCCAGGACCTGAACTCAGACCTGGACCAAGCAAACCTAACAGATATTTACAGAACTCTCCACCCAAATCCACAGAATATGCATTTTTCTCACCACCACATCATACCTACTCTGAAATTGACCACATAATTGGAAGTAAATCACTCCTCAGCAAAGGCAAAAGAACGGAAATAACAAACAGTCTCTCAGACCACAGTGCAATCAAGTTAGAACTTAGAATTCAGAAACTAACTCAGAGCTGCCCAACTTCATGAAAACTGAACAACTGGCTCTTGATTGTTGACTGGATAAACAATGAAATGAAGGCAGAAATAAAGATGTTCTTTGAAACCAACGAGAATGAAGACACAACATACAAGAATCTCTGGAACACATTTAAAGCAGTGTCTAGAGGAAAATTTATAGAAATAAATGCCCACATGAGAAGCAATGAAAGATCTAAAATCAACACCCTATTGTCAAAATGGAAAGAGCTAGAGGAGCAAGATCAAAAAAACTCAAAACCTAGCAGAAGACAAGAAATAAGATCAGAGCAGAACTGAAGGAGATAGAGACATGAAAAACCCTTCAAAAAATCAATAAATCCAGGAGCTGGTTTTTTGAAAAGATCAACAAAATAGACCACTAGCCAGATTAATTAAAAAGAAAAGAGAGAAGAATCAAATAGATGGAATGAAAAACAATAAAGGGGATATCACCACAGATTCCAAAGAAATACAAACAACCATCAGAGATTACTACAAAAAACTCTATGCACATAAACCAGGAAACCTGGAAGAAACGGATAAATTCTGGGACACTTGCATCTTCCCAAGCCTAAACCAGGAAGAAGTCAAAACCCTGAATAGACCAATAACAAGGGCTGAAGATGAGGCAGCAATTAATAGCTTATGAACCAAAAAAAAGCCCAGGTCCAGATAGGTTCACAGTCAAATGCTGCCAGACATACAAAGAGGAGCTGGTACCACTCCTTCTGAAACGATTCCAAACAATACAAAAAGAAGGACTCCTTCCCAAATCATTTTATGAGACCAACATCTTCCTGATACCAAAACCCAGCAGACTCAACAAGAAAACTCCAGGCCAATATCCATGATGAACACAGATGCAAAAATCTTCAGTAAAATACTGGCAAACCAATTGCAACAGCACATCAAAAAGCTTATCCATCATGATCAAGTAGGCTTCATCCCAGGGATGCAAGGCTGGTTCAACATAGGCAAGTCTATAAATGTAATTCACCACATAAACAGAACCAAAGACAAAAACCACGTGATTATCTCAATAGATGCAGAGAAGGCCTTTGACAAAATTCAACAGCACTTTATGCTAAAAACTCTCAATAAGGTAGGTATTGATGGAATGTATCTCAAAATAATAAAAACTGTTTATGACAAACCCACAGCCAATGTCATACTGAATGGGCAAAAACTGGAAGCATTCCCTTTGAAATCTGGCACTAGACAAGGATGCCCTCTCTCACCACTCCTATTCAATATAGTATTGGAAGTTCTAGCCAGAGCAATCAGGCAAGAAAAAGAAATAAAGGGTATTCAATTAGGAAAGGAGGAAGTCAAATTGTCTCTAGTTGCAGACATCATTGTATATTTAGAAGACCCCATCATCTCAGCCCAAAATCTCCTGAAACTGATAAGCAACTTCAGCAAAGTCTCAGGATACAAAATCAATGTGCAAAAATCACAAGCATTTCTATACACCAATAACAGACTTAAAGAGAGCCAAATCAAGAATGAATTGCCATTCACAATTGCTACAAAAAGAATAAAATACCTAGGAAGACAACTAATAAAGGATTTGAAGGACCTCTTCAAGGAGAACTACAAACCACTGCTCAGCGAACTAAGAGAGGACACAAACAGATGGAGAAACATTCCATGCTCATGGTTAGAGAGAATTCATATCATGAAAATGGCCATACTGCTCAAAGTAATTTATAGATTCAATGGTATCCCCATCAAGCCGCCAGTGACCTTCTTCACAAAACTGGAAAAAAACCACTTTAAACTTCATATGGAACCAAAGAGAGCCTGCATAGCCAAGTCAGTTCTAAGCAAAAAGAACAAAGCTGGAGGCATCACGCTACCTGACTTCAAACTGTACTACAAGGCTACAGTAATCAAAACAGCATGGTACTGGTATCAAAACAGAGATATAGACCAATGGAACAGAACAGAGCCCTCAGAGACAACGCCACACATCTACAACCATCTGATCTGTGGCAAACCTGACAAAAACAAGCAATGGGGAAAGGATTCCCTGTTTAATAAATGGTGTTGGGAAAACTGGCTAGCCATGTGCAGAAAGCAGAAACTGGACCCCTTCCTGACACCTTACACTAAAATTAACTCCAGATGGATTAAAGACTTAAACATAAGACCTAACACCATAAAAATCTTAGAAGAAAACCTAGGCAAAACCATTCAGGACATAGGCATAGGCAAGGACTTCATGACCAAAACACCAAAAGCATTGGCAACAAAAGCCAAAATAGACAAATGGTACCTAAGTAAACTCCTAAGTAATGGGACCTAAGTAAGCTCTCTTTTGCTGAGCTTCTGCACAGCAAAAGAAACAATCATTAGAGTGAAGCGGCAACCAACAGAATGGGAAAAAATTTTTGCAATCTACCTATCTGACAAAGGACTTATATCCAAAATCTACAAAGAACTAAAACAGATTTGCAAGAAAAAAACAAACCCATTCAAAAGTGGGCAAAGGATATGAACAGAAACTTTTCAAAAGAAGACATATGTGAGGCCAAAGAACATATGAAAAAATACTCATCATCACTGGCCATTAGAGAAATTCAAATCAAAACTACATTGAGATACCATCTCATGCCAGTTAGAATGGCGATCATTAAAAAATCTGGAGACAACAGATGCTGGAGAGGATGTGGAGAAATAGGAACACTTCTACACTATTTGTGGGAGTGTAAATTAGTTCAACCATTGTGGAAGACGGTGTGACGATTCCTCAAGGACCTAGAAATAGAAATTTCATTTGACCCAGCAATCCCATTACTGGGTATATATCCAAAGGATTATAAATCATTCTACTATAAGGACACATGCACACGAATGTTCATTGCAGCACAGTTTACAATAGCAAAGACCTGGAACCAACCCAAATGCCCATCGATGATAGACTGGACAGGGAAAATGTGGCACATATACACCATGGAATACTATGCAGCCATAAAAAACAATGAGTTTGTGTCCTTTGTAGGGACATGGATGAACCTGGAAACCATCATTCTCAGCAAATTGACACAAGAAGAGAAAATCAAACACCACATGTTCTCACTCATAGATGGGTGTTGAACAATGAGAACACATGGACACAGGGAGGGGAGTATCACATACTGAGGTCTGTTGGAGGGGGACTAAGGGAGGGAATGTGGGGGGTAGGGAGTTGGGGAGGGATAACATGGGGAGAAATGCCAGATATAGGAGATGGAGGCAGCAAATCACATTGCCATGTATGTATCTATGCAACGATCCTGCGTGTTCTTTACCTGTACCCCAGAACTTAAAATGCAGTAAAATATATATATATATAATAAATAATAAAAAAAAGAAAAGAAAAGAAAAACAAAAAGGTTGTTGCCTTTTTTTTTCTTTTGAGGCAAGGTCTTGCTGTCACCCAGGCTGGAGTGCAGTAGTGCTGTCATGTCATGACTCACTGCAGCCTGGGACTCAAGCTTAAGCGATCCTTCCTCCTCGGCCTCCTCAGTAGCTGAGACTCCAGGTACATATCACCATACCTGGCTCATTTTTTTTTCTTTCGTAGAGACCAGGTCTCACTCTGTTGCCAAGGCTTGTCTGGAACTCCTGGGCTCAAGTCATCCTCCTGCCTCAGCCCCCCAAGGGGTAGGGATCACAGGATCACATCACGCCCAACTGAGTCAACATTTTTTGATAGCCAGGTGATTGTACAAGCCTCTGAACTCAGCCCCACTTGAATCATCTTGGGAGACTTGGTCATAATTCAAGTTCTTCTTTGGCCTGGTGTATTTTATAATTGGCCGTGGTTTTACATAAAACAAAATGAGCCACGATTTTTCCACAGATGGTGGGTGGGGGAATGGTTTTGGGATGAAACTGTTTTCCCACAGATCATCAGGTATTTGCTAGATTCTCTTAAGGAGTGGGCAAGCCAAGTTCCTCACATGCACAGTTCACGGTAGGGTTCGTGCTCCTATGAGAATCTAATGCCACCACTGGTGTGATGGGAGCAGGAGCAGCTCAGGCGGGAATGGTCGATCACCCGTCACTCACCTCCTGCCATCCGGCCCGATTCCCAACAGGCCACAGATTGGTACTGGTCTGCGGCCTGGGGTTTAGGGACCCTTGTATTACATGAATGTAAGGAAACCAAATACCTACAAACAGGAAACTGACCGGTGCCACCCGCATCCAGTGTCAGTCTCCCTTATGAAGACTTGAACTTCCGAGGCCTAAGCAGAGAAGGACTTCAACAAGAGAATGTGTCTCCAGGTGGACAGAGGGGCTGGCGACATGGCCCCAGCCTATGTGCATCCTCCCTCCCCAGGGGGGCTCCCTGCTGACTTCTGTGTGGAAGCTTCCTCTGGTCTCCACACACATGTCGCTGCTCCATCAGAGCCCCCTAAGCATGCCCAACGCCATCTATATGCAGATGCTCTGAGCACTCTGGAGTGTTCTGAAATCTGCAGCAAGGTCACCCTCATTGTGTGGGAATCAAAAAGGAAATAGACTTGAGGCATTGCTGTTGACACCATACAGTCTTAGAGTTCTCAGGCCTCCCTGGGCCCTGGCTCTTGTTCTCTCCAACATGACACCATCTGCTCAAACCCTGTTGGAATCCTGCACAAGAAGAGCACTTCACTTTACAGCCTTAGAGCTTCCATTCAGGCTTCCGGGTTTCCCATCCTGACCTGATCCACTTCTCCTCTGTTACTCATGAGCTGGGTCTACTCTGCAACCAGCCTCAGCTCCCTCTCCTACCAGTCAACAGGATCTGGATCGTATCATGTGGAGCCCCGTGGATGACCCAGCACTTCAATCCAGTACCTCATTGCTCCATTTCCCACCCACCCTCACCTGCCCCCGGCAGAAAGTGAGAGTCCCTGCTCCAGACTTTGGAACTCACATCCAAGTTCCTCTGCCCACTCTGATGGGCCCCATTAGGCACTCCACTTTTTCTAAGTAGAGATAAATAAGTAAACACCACAGTGAATAGTCACATCCTCCCTTACTCACAGACCAAACTCTCAGGCACTCAGGTGTCCCTAGAGACCTGCTCCAGCGTCTCCACCTCCCCAACCCCACCGGCCTAATGGTTGCCCATTCATTCAACACCACCACTTGTTCTGAGGCTCTCACCTGTCCCCTGTGCTGTGCCCCACAGCTCTAGACATTCTGATGGTGGTTATGAGGATGGTTGTCATCGTTCTCATATAGAAGGCCTCCCTTCTCCCTTCTACCTTCCAAAAGCATATCGGGACCCAGGCACATGAGCCACCAGATCCAGAGAGAAGCAGATAGCAGAAGCTGCCCCAAATCCAGTTCTCATCTTTCAACTGAAATGCATCCCTCCATGTCAGATGCCACACCCTTGACTTCCCAGGAGCTATTTGGTACACTTAGACACCATTTGAATAAGACATTCCTGATGCACATCCAGTCCTGGAATCTTAGCACTGGAAACATCGCTGAGATCCTTTGATCTGTCTTATCTTTTTTACAGGGTAGAGGCTAAAGCCCAAGGGATTTGCCCAAAGCCAGTCAGCTTGTTACTGAAATGACAGGGGCTGGTGTACACTAAATGCCAACATGCCCCACATGATCTCCCCAAGTGCCACATAGGGCAGTTGGACACTAAGGTCTTTGCCCTTCTGCCCACTGAGAGGTGGAGATGATTCCCTGCACCCTTTAGAGCTAAGTGGGCTCATGAATTCTCTGACTAGTAGAGTGTGGTCATGGAAATGATACTGCATTCTACTGTGAGGTCATAATTAGCCATACAGTGCTGCTTTTGCTTGTTGGAACCCTCACTCTTAGATCTCTGAGCCACCATATAAGAAGTCCAGCTACCCTGAGGCTGTGGACTGCGACTGCACTCCAGTCCTTAAGCCCAGCTGGGCTCAGGTGTCTCACCTTCTACTCCCCACTCTCAGCATCGAATAGGAGTCTCAGATCACCCAGACTGGCCAGACTCCCCGCTGAATACCACCAAGTGATGCCAGGCAATTCCACACAGAGGAGAAGAACTGCCCGGCTGAGCCCTGCCTGAAATCCTGACCTACAAAATCATCAACTACATATATAGTTTATATATATATATGTACAATATATATCTTTATATATATATATATCTTTATATATATATCTTTATATATCTTTTTATATATATCTTTATATATATATCTTTATATATAAATATATATATCTTTATATATAAATAAATATATATATTTATATATTCATATATAAATATATTTATTTATATAAAAATATATATAAATATGTATATATATCTTTATGGAGATCTCTTTATAAAGATATATATATCTCTTTATATATATTGTACATGTATATATAAAGGCTGTTATTTTAAGCCACTAGGTTTGCAATAATTTGTTGTGCAGCAATGAAAAGCTAGAACACTGCCTGACCTCCCACACTAGTTTGCTAGGGCTGCCGTGACAAAATATTGCAGATAGGAGTGTGAAACAGAATTTTATTTCTCACTGTTCTTATGCTGGAAGTTCAGGACTGAGGTGTCTGCAGGGTTGGTTTCTCCTGGGGTCTGTCTCTCTGGCTTGCAAATGGTGTCTTCTCCCTGTGTCCTCACATCACCTCCCGTGTGTGTGTGTGTGTGTGTGTGTGTGTGTGTGTGTGTGCCTGTAACCTCATCTCCTTTTCTAATAATGACACCAGTCAGGTGGGATTAGGGCCCACTCTAAAGATTGCATGTTTACCTTATTACTCCTGTAAAGACCCTAACTCCAAACAGAGCTACATTCTGAGATACTGGGGCTTAGAACTTCAACATATAAACTTCACGGGACATAATTCAACGCATCATACCTACGTAAAAGGAAGACTGACCTGTCTGTAATTCACATTCCCCAAGTACTGAGTTCTCACTGCTCTAGTAGGAACTCACTGCATATTCTTGCTTAGACATTGGATAATTATAGGTACCAAACTGCAACTGAAATACCATACCGGGACAAGAATGAAAGTTACGATTATGTGAACTCTTCCCTTGTGTACAATGGAAATACTAGTGCCCACCTCCCATGATCGTGAGAATAAGAAAAGCCCCAGGGGTGTGATGACAACCGGCCAAGGAGGCTGGAGTCCTAGGTCACGCCTGCGCATGTCACCCCAGAGCCCCTTCTTCAGGGTACTTGGGGGCAGAGCCAACCCGCCAGGGTTTTTCAGGCACCAACACAGATGGCTCCCCTGTGAGCCCGGTTCCCGCGGTCAGGCTGTTAGCTTAGGCACAAGGCCCACCTGCTGAAAAAAGGGACAAACGGGACACGCAGTGTTCCATTAAGGAGCTCGCACAATGATGTGTGTGGGGCTGGGCCGGCCGGGCAGGGCCAGGGTGGGCAGCAGATGGGCGCGCTGACTTTCCCCTCCGCAGAGCCAGGCCCCAGCCCCCAGCCTAACAGCAAAGTGCGCTTGGCAAGCAGAGCCGGTGTCTGGTTTCTGCAGAGCAAGAAAAGCACTGGCAAGCGGCTCTCTTGGCCAGGGCAGTGGGACACAGCCAGGCCCAGATTGCAGGGGTGGCTGGTACAAGCCAGGGGGGCCTCCGCAGCATCCTACAGGGAGAGCGCCTGTCCTTGGGGTAGAAGCTCAGATCAGTGTTTGCAGCCACAGAGCTGAATCCTTTCTCTGGAAAAGCTCTTTTTCCTCTGTTAAGCTACCATTCAGCATCCTCCCTACCACGTGGTTGTTTTCAATAACCAAGCTTCCCCAGGCGTCCCCTTTGTGTCTACACTTCAGGCTCTCCCAGGCCTGTGTTGTGCTACCAAATTCTTCAAAAAGGGAACTCGCAGGCTCTCCCCTCAGCTCCAAATGCCAGGCCCTGGCCTCGGCTCCTGCTGGCCCGAGCTGGGTGCCTGTGGGATTGCTCCTCACTTGCTGTTCCTGCCTCTGAAGCTTTCGCATTTGAATGGGCTGCTCTTCCTGAGGTCGGCATCCCTGCAGCAATTTGTTAGGCACAGGACAAGCATCCTTGGGTGTGACTGAGGGAGTCTGTGTCATAATGTGTGCTTTATCACTGGAGAGAGTCAGAAACCCAGGCCAATGGACAAATGCGTCTAACCCCCTCAAGACTACTGTCTTTAATATGGGAGGTTATTCTCCTCCACCACAGACTCTATCTCGGAAGCAGAAAGCCATCCATGAACAAAGACCCAGGACCAAGCCGACTCATGTTACTAGCGGAAACAGCCATGCCAGCAGCTCACACCTGCGTCCGACTCTCCCGCGGTCTCACTGGTTCCTTGCAGTTACCTGGGACTTCAGCAGAGCAGAACCGCTCCTCATCTGACAGACGTCAAGTGTCCCCTGCTGCAGGACCTTCAAGTTGGGCAGGAGGTGGCCAGGGTGAGGAGAGGGCAGGATTTGGGCACATAGCCCAGAACTCTTTCCTGGACCTGGGGCCAGTGGGTCACATGAGCCTCCCAGCCCACACGACAGCAGCCATGTCTCATGCTCCCTCACCAAGGGAGTTTGCCCACCCCGGATGCTTCCCTCCAGCCCAAAGTGCTCACAGCACCAACATGACTCAGCTACAGCGGGAGGCAGAGATTAGGGGCAAACACAGGGATGTGTTCATGGCATGACCCAGGCCACCTGTCCATCACCTGTGCCCACTGTCAGTTTATCAACAGCTCCAAATTTACCCATTCGTTGCTTACCTACAAAAACATAGCTGGCCCACTAAGTGTGCTTCTTTCGCCAGCTGGCAGTGCTAAGCTTTGTCAGTAGAGGGCGTTAGAGGAAGATTACAGGAGGAAGGGGCTTTCTGTCCTGGTTCCAGAGTGCCCTCTTGTCAGGCTTCTGCCGGGCATGGCAGCCAGCAATCCCCAGTGGCCAGGAGCTCCCTTCCAGACCCCACCTTAGCTTCAGGCCTCTGGCGAGATGCCTCCTGGTGAACAGCTTTCCCTGGATACTAGAGGGGAGATTTCTAGCAAGTTCTAAATGATGGATTTCCAGAAAGTCCTCCCATGCAGTAGCAGAGCAGCTTCTCTGCCATTCAGGGAGCTAAGAACATGGCTGATTATATCTTTCTAACTAGGTCTGAACCTCAGGTTGGGGAATAGGAGCCCTTTCCTGGGAAATGTATCAGTCCATGGGAGCTGGCCATTCCTTATACATATGCTATTTCTTTATTCTTGAGTCCACTTCTAACTAGCCAGTCCTTCAGGACTCCAGTCCCCTCTTATGTTAATAATTCCTTTTGTTGTTGTTGATTGTATTGAGATGGAGTCTCACTCTGTCACCCAGGCTGGAGTGCAGTGGCATGATCTAGGCTCACTGCAGCCTCTGCCTGCTGGGTTCCAGTGATTCTCCCGTCTCCCAGGTAGCTGGGATTATAGGCACACGCCACCACGCCTGGATAATATTTTTTGTATTTTTAGTAGAGACAAGGTTTCACCATGTTGGCCAGGTTGGTCTCAAACGCTGACCTCAGGCGAACCGCCCACCTTGGCCTCCCAAAGTGCTGGGATAACAGGAATGCACCATCACGCCCGGCTAATAATTCTTGATGTTACACTTTCCCTGTTCAAATTTCCCAGTTGGGCCCTGGCTGATTCACTGCCTAAGTGGCTCCCTTTCTCCCTCTGAGAAGCAGTGTGGGTTTCTTAGATTCCAAGAAGGGAGACCAAGTCTTTGACGGAGGCAGAAATCATGCTACACCAGGGATAACTGGCGGGAATCGAGGGCAGCTGGAGGACGTTCTAACAGATGTGAGTGGCTGCCTTCAAGTCCCTGGGAGCTGGCTTTGGAAACAGACTTGGCCTTGTTCTGTTGGATTCAGAAGTCAGATAGAGAGACAGCCAGGAGGCCAAAGCTATGGGGAGGGGCCAGATTCCAACTCCACGTACGTGAGGCCCTTCTCCTCAGTCTAGCTGTTTGAGCATGAAACACACGGCTTCAGCCAGGCATGAGCCTGCTCCAGCACACGTGCCTCGGAGGGAGGTACAGGCTGGACAATTGCTGCACAGGACAATATGGAGGGTTGGGATTTCTAAGAATCAATTATGCTGAGAGATTTTAACCAATAAAATATAGGGCAGAGCATTACAATGACAAAACAATAAGAAAATGCTAAACAGTAACATTAGACATCTCTCACCTAAGAGCTTGATCTCCATGTCATTCTTGTTTATTTTATTTATTTATTTTTTTGAGACGGAATCTCGCTCTGTCACCAGGCTGGAGTGCAGTGGCATGATCTCAGCTCACTGCAAACTCCACCTTCCGGGTTCAAGAGATTTCCCTGCCTCAGCTTCCTGAGTAGCTGGGACTACAGGTGGGCACCACCGCACCTGGCTAATTTTTTGTATTTTACTAGAGATGGGGTTTCACCATGTTGATCAGGATGGTCACAATCTCCTGACCTCATGATTCGCCTGCCTCGGCCCTACAGTTTCTCTGTAGTTTTTACTATTTTGGCATAATATATCTCTCTGGATAAAAGTAATGTATCGATAATCACATGATTATGTTGGTGCTCAAAGTATACTGAGCCATATGAGCAAAATAACATTTTCAACTAAGGTGAGCATAGTATTTATATATTGTATAGTTCCACAATGTAATTTTCAGTGTGATTATAAATTCTCATTTGCTGTTTTTTATCTTAGGAAACCAAAGTCTGTTTAACTTAGACATTTATGATGTACTAAAGTTATTGTAAGGCTATTTAAACAGTTAAACATTAAGTGCACATGAATTTACAGTTCTATAAATGTCCTCTTGAACCATATAAGATACAGTACTCCTGGAAACCTAGCTGAGAAATCCAAACCCAGTTTCACGCTGCCAGATAATTCATTTTCAATCAGGAAGCAATGTTTTTATTTTCACAGATTTAAGTTAACAAGCTTGACCACATCAGAGAGAGTATGATTAATCAACCTGGTAACTTAGCAAATATCTATTACTTGTCTGAGGCCAGGCACTCTGAATACAGCAGTGAGAAGGACAAACGCAGCCCCTGCCCTCCGGGGGTGAAAACATCACTATTCAGCTCATAGGTGATACACAGGCCGAAAGTTAACAGGGGTAACTGGAGCTAAGGCTGGGAGGTGGAGGGCACGTTGGACACAGCCTCCATGGAGGAGGCACATTCGGGCTGAGCCCTAAAGGCTGGAGTGAAGAAGGCGAGGGAGATGTTTGCGGGGGTAGGGTTGTTGCAAGGGGAGGAAAGCTCACATCTCAGCTAGTGAGAACGCAGCATACTCAAGCATCTAGGAGCACCTCAGACCTGACAGTGAGAGGCCAGGGAGGATGGCGGGAGCAGAATCACAGTGCAGATGCGCTTTACTTACATGTATGTTTATTCTACGCATCTTTATTCTTTATCTTAGCATCGTGACCCACTAAAGCGTGTGTGTGTGTGTGTGCGCGCGTGCGCGCATATGTATGTTTATTGGGGCTAGATGTAAGAAGTCTTCCTTGCAATTGACTGAGAAACTATTGAAGGCTTTCAAGCCGCAATGCTGACCAGATTGCATTTTAAAAGTTCTATCCTGGGGCTGGGAGTGGTGGCTCACACCTGGAATCCCAACACTTTGATAGGCCCAAGTGGGTGGATCAACTGAGGTCAGGAGTTCAAGACCAGCCTGGCCAATATGGTGAAACCCTGTTTCTACCAAAAAAATTAAAAATTAGCTGGGTGTGGTGTTGCACACCTGTAGTCCCAGCTACATGGGAGGCTGAGGCAGGAGAATTGCTTGAACCTGGGAGGCAGAGGTTGCCGTGAACCAAGATTGGGCCACTGAACTCCAGCCTGGGTGACAGAGCAAGACTCCGTCTCAAAAAAAAAAAAAAAAAAAAATTCTACCCTGGTGGCAGAGAAGAGAAGGGACTGATGAGGAATGACACTGCAAGCCAGGGAAGCAGCTGCAGTGGAGAATGCTGGGGCTGTCCTGCAGCTGGGTGGTGCTGGGGACGGTGGGGTGGGGAGTGGAGGAGAAGTGGACACGTGTGAGAACTATTGAGGAGAGAGAAACACCAAGATTTGGCGGTGACTTGAATATATGTAGTGAGGTGGCAGGAGGAGACCAGAGTCAGCCTCCCAGTAATCCGGCCTAACAATGGCTTGTCCAGTGGGGCTGCTTTCTACAAACAGGGATCCTGGGCAGGAAGCAGGCTAGGGAAATGTCAGGTGTGAAGGCCTGCAAGCTGTTAATCTGGAGATGATGAGCAAGTCGTCGGATACGCGGTCTGGAGCTTGGGGAGACAGACAGGACTGGAATGAGGTTTACTCAGCAGGTAACTCCCAAGCCCCTATCCTTTGCCAGACTCTGCATCTTATGTCCTAGACCTCCATTCATAAATGAACAGGCGCCAGCACTGCAATCTGGAACCTAGAGCAGCTGCCATTTAAATGGAACGGAGGCACAGGCATGGATACTTATCCAGGGTGAGTGTTTTCAGTGTGATGAAATGGGCCACTACACCCATGATTGAAATAGAAGAAGTCTCAGCAGAAGGAAACCGACACAGGGAAAAACCAGCAGCATGTTCCATCTGAAGAGCCAAGGAAACAAACCATTGCCAAGAGGTGGGTGTGGGTATCCTAGCCGATGCAAATATCAGATTGAAATGACAGATGTCGCCCATGCAGTGGAGGTAATTTTTTCTCTCCTTCTCGAGTATGCTCTGAGGATGACTAAGGGAAGAGACATTAAAGTCCTATAAATTTCAGGATAGAAATTGCATTTAATATAGTTTTCATTATCTTTATTATCATCATCATAACAGCAATGTCAAAAATCAATGCCAGAAACCACAACTGTAGAAAGGTGAAGTGCCACCATCCACGACTTTTCTTTCCGAGATTAGAAACAGAACAGGGGGCTATACAAAAAAACAAAACATCGTAAAATTGCAAAAAGGGAAAAGAGGAAAATCAGTCAGATTCATATTTCCTGGCATTCCCAGTAAACAGTAGTTATTTCTTTGTTGATGTGTTTATTCACTATCCTCTGTATGAAGATGTGTAGAATGCAATTAGACCTTTTCTGATATTGAATAGTATCACAAGTCGCAGAAATCTCACTCTCTTGATGGCTAAGTCTCATGAATACAGAGAAGCTGTAAGAGAGCTTCAGGCCAGAGAAATTAGCTCGAAGTTCTTTGAGATGCTGCACTGCAAGACAGAATCCTACATCCTTAGGATGAAACCTAAGCAGAATAATCCCATGAGGCAAGGTGGAAGTGTAAAGAATAACGATTGTCATTGTTGTTATTAATGGTCTCTGTGATAACTGGAGGACACTCAGGACAGATGGCAGCTAACCGCAATACGGGACCCTGGATTGCATCCTGCAATGGAAAAAAGGACATTAACAGAAAACTAACAAGGTCTGTACTTTAGTTAAACATTGGACCAGTGTTAATTTCCCGATTTTGACTACTGTAATACAAATGTGTTGGATGCTAACATTGGGGGAAGCTGGATGAAGGGTATACTGAACCGGAATTCACTCTGCTTTACCTCACATCCATGATATCAGACTAAGTCTTCAAAATATTTTGATGGTTCAATTGGCTTTGGCTGTTAATTCAAGTTTTCCTGCACCTCTGCATTGCAGATCATCTCATTTGGACCTAGCAGTCTAGCAGAAGCCTGGACTCCACACATGAGCTTGTAACAAGTGAAATAGTTTCACTGGCTCCTAACAATCATCAATCTATCTTTTTACATTTTGTTATTTTATATTTACTGCCTATTACTCCTAGAAAAATATTTTTGTATATTTGTTTTTAAAATATCTATGTCAAAGTATTCTCTGCACTTAGTCACTTTCTTTGTACCAATCTGCAAATGGTCCAGTTTAGTGTATAAACCATCTCAGCTGATGAAGAATTTGTCAGTGCTTATACCCACACATGTAACACCCATCTCCATGTGCTACTAATTCACCTGGCACAAACATGTCACTGCAACAATGCATGTGTGGAAAACATTGAAATCACCTCTCTTGTGGTGGTATCATAAACAATGACGTCTGACTGTATCATCAGGAAGCACTTGCTCTCCTATCTCAACTCACATTACTGTTTGTAAATGCACTAAGTGCTATAAATGGAAGAGTTTGCCAAAATCAGCAAAGTCCATTAAAAAAAAAGAAAGCCTGGATATTTGGCTCTGAAAACCTTCTCTGGCCAGATCCTTAAGTCTTTTTTCCTGGTCAGGACTTGCATGGAAACCACAAGAGGACCCATATTGAAGCCTGTGGACTGGGAATCCCAGCGGCAGCAGCATCAGATGGCCCAGCAGAGACCCCCAGCAGCAGGGAGCCCCTTTATCTAATCTCTCCTATTATAAATGCATTTCATCAGTGCATGTGGAAAGTAGAAAAGTTCCTTTTTAAAGTTTTCTTTCTTGTTAAAGAATAAGTGTGCTAATAACTTTGTGAAGCCCTATCCTATGTAGCTGTTAGACACGCCATGCTGACAGGCGCTTAGTATGTTCTATGTCCTTATACTTTAACCAAGATATCTGTGCTGGACGTGCTCACGGGCATGTCCCAACTCTCCACTGCTTTTACCTGTTTAGAAAAGTTTCAAGTTATTAGCCAATCGGGTTTTAGTTTAAATTGTGAGTTCTGGCTCCAACCAACAGAGATCAGACACAGCAGTAAGGGCAACCCCAAATGTGTAAGGGATAAATTTGTCTGTTTACCTTTATTCATTGTACTCTCGTGGCAAGATGGCTAGTGAGAGTACCCTTCCTGCAAGAAAGTCCAAGAAGTAAAAATTGTGTTGCTAAAAAATCCTTTGTCTCGGTACTAATTTTTCTCTGCAGCACAGAGCATCTATTTCCAACATCACTTCCAACAGTGCATAATGCACTTCGACATCTCACTTAGATACAGAAAAATGAATTCCATGGAGGGCAGCATTATCTAGAATAACCTTGATTTAACAAGAATGATTTCATGGAGCAAGCACTGACCCATCCATCTGAAGAACAATTTGCTCAAAGAAACTACTAATCAAGGGCTGCTCCAGTCAAAACGCTAAGGAAGAAAGAAAGCAGCCTGTATGGTTTTGTACTGGGAGAGCGCGGAGAGCTAAGGCCACGCTGCCTGCCAAGAGGCCACGCCTCGCATTTGAATCCCAGCAGTGCTGATGGAGGTGTCAGTGATGGATCCACATGTTCAAGCCAGAACTGAAGACAGCTCTCGGGGGAATAGCAAGTGACCTGCATCCCAGAATATGTGGTTTTCTTTACAAGGCTGGCCACCTCTGCATTCTCTGTTTTCTACCTAGCAGGAAGTGTTCACACGACATGTTTTACGGGGTGTATGGGGTGGCCTAACCCTGTCCAGTCACCGAAAACATGCCGTTTATTTATCCTTGAAAGCCTGTCTTGGATAGCATGGCACCCGTCCATGTTTAGGCGAAGCGCTGGAGAATGGGGTTGGGGGCAGCAAGGAGGCACCAGTGAAGCAAGTGTTACAAACTGCAAGATGGAATTCTGCTTAAGCACGTTGTGGAGAAGCCATTAAAGCCAGTAATTCGTGTTGGGATCCCTGAAAGGATTCATTTAGTTCTGCTAGCTACATAAAGATAGACCCTTCAGAACACAAATGTGTAGCATTTGTCAAAGATGGTATCAGTGAAACTAGACGGTCAGAAATGGAGAAATAGGGCACCGTCTTCCTTGTATCCCCTCCCAGACACCCAGACTGGCTGTGTCAGGAAGAACAAGGCTATCTGGCCTCCTTGCCTCAGACTTGGGTGCAGAGAGCCCAGAAGGTCCCAGGTGACACTGGGGTGGTAGGGGGCAACATCAGCATGCCCTGGCAGGTGGCCCCCACCTCCTAGTGGTGGAGGGGAGCTCTTTGTCCCATCCTCAACCACCCTCAAGATGCAGAAATGAGCAGACAGAGCAGAAAGTGGCACAGACAGCCAGAGGAGAGTTCCCTTCTGTCCAGACACAGGCAGGCACAAACAGGGAATACCTGGTGTCCCCCCATCACTTTCGTTTTGCTCAGATTAAAGAGGAAAACTGGAAACCACCGTTATCTGGGACATAGCAGCTCTGCTAGCAGTGAGCCAGGGCTACACGTGGACAGCGTCAGTGTGGTCAGGAGCACGAGATTTGGGGACAGAAAAGGGAATTGGGACAGGGCTGCATCCAGGCATTTGCTTCAATTCCCTCTCCTGCCAGAATCAGAACTGTTTTGGTTTATTTTTTTGTATGTGGGGTGTTTAATGGAGATGGGATCTTGAGCTTCCGGCACCTTCTATTTTAGTGTAAATATCTCCCTCAGTCCCCAGCAGCTAAAATTACGTTGAATGGAGTGGAACTCAAGACCAGCACCTTTGTGTTGGAGAATGGTCCCTTCCATGAGTCCTGTCTCTTGAACCCCATATCCAACCCATGAGCAGGTCCTGTAGCTCTACCTTCCAGATAGCACCGAAGGCAGCCACCACCGTCAGTCCTACCGCTGCAGCCCTGGGCTGGCCACCCCGCTCTCCTCTCACCTGGATGCTCTCCTCTCTCCCTGGGTCCTTCCTTGCACCCTTCATTCTAATCCCCACACAGAAGCCAAAGCAATGCAGTTAAAATATGTGTCCAATCACACCGGCCCACTGCTCAGAACTCTCCAAGGGTTGTGAGCCAAGTAAAGTCTTACACAGGCGACGAGGCCTTCTGTAACCAGATCCTATTATTTCTGTGACCTCTCTGGCTATTCCTCTTGCTCAGACCACCCCATTCTGTCCTTGTAACACTTTGAACTTTCCAGGCATGGTCCCACCACAGGGCCTTTGCACCTGCTGCTCCCTCTGCCTATAAGGCTTATTTTTTAGACTCATTTCTCATCTTTTGCCAATATTTACTCAAGCATGCACCCTCCACCCCCCCAATTCCCTTTTCTTGGCTTTATTTTATTTATATATTTATTTTGAGACAGAGACTTGCTCTGTCACTCAGGCTGGAGTGCAGTGGCATGATCTCAGCTCACTGCAACCTCTGTCCTGGATTTATTTCACTTCATAGCCCCTGCCACCATGTAACAAGCTACCGATCCCACTTATTTACCTTGATTACTATCTGTTTCCCTCAACCAGGATGTGAGAATCACAAGGACAGGAATCCGTTTGCTTATTTTGTTCCATGACATATTCTCAGAGCCCAGAAGAGTATCTTGTATACAGTTAGTGCTTAGCAAATCACTGTTATTGCTTGCGGCTATATTGAGCCATGATTGCACCACTGCACTCCAGCCTGAATGCCAGAGTGAGAACCTGTCTCAAAAAATAAAAAATAAAAAGGTTCTCTATTCCCTGATTCCCTGTGACCAAAAGACTTTAGGAGTTTAAAGTATCTTCTGGTTTGAATCGTGATTACAACTGTTGTTATTGTATGCAACTAATGAAAACAACATAAATATTATAAATACTGATTTAAAAATTGTTACTGAATGCAAGGGGGAAATTTTTATTGGAAATGTATCACTTATATGATGAACTTTCTCTCTTTCTGTCTCTCTCTCTCTCTCTTCTTTTTAACTTGGGATTTCACACTGTCACCCAAGCTGGCATGCAGTAATATGATTACGGCTCATTGTAGAACTCCTGGCCTCAAGTGATCCTGCTGACTCAGTCTCCCAAGTCACTGTGACTTCAGGTGTATGTCACCACACTCTATTTTTTTGTAGAGATAGGGTCTTGCTGTGTTGCTCAGGCTGAGCTCAAACTCCTGGGCTCAGTTGATTCTCCCAAAGTGCTGGGATTACAGGTGCGAGCTGCTGCACCCCATTGGGATTTTCTCATTTTAAAATGTAACAGGATAAAGATGCCACTGCCAGAATGCAGCATAGCTCGGAATTAATTCTTTTCCTACTTTTTTTGTGCTTTGTAGATATAACTTCTGGAAAACTTCATCACAAAATTAAGCTCATGGGAATGCAAAAGTTTTGATACAGAAATGTCAGTCAATTACCCAATTATTTCCTCATTCTATTCCCCAGATCATCCAGGTCTTCACAGGACTCCTCCCCCGGAACAATGCCTCCTTTGACAATAGTTGGAGATGTCAGAGACAAGATCATTCCTCAGCCCTGGACGTAGTGGTGTGTCTGTGGCCCCAGCTACTCAGGAGGCAGAGGCAGGAGGACCGCTTGAGCCCAGGAGGTTGAGGCTGTAGTGAGCTTTAATCCGCACCACTTCCAGCCTGAGTGACAGGGCAAGACACTGTTTCTTGAAAAAAAAAAAAAAAATCTTAACTAAAAAAAAATTTAAGTTTGGAAAATGTATCATAGATAATACCTCTGAAGTAGCTGAAATGATCCCATTTTAATGGTTGTGTAGAGAGAGATCTTCCACAGCCGTTCTGGTGCTCCCACTGTGTGCACTGACGTACAGTGAGCTTGTGTTCAACATTTTTCCAGGGCTCTGCTTAGTTTTCTTTCTGTTCTTCAAGCTGCATAATTTCTACCTATCCTATATATCTACCTTCAAAGTTTGCGGATTCTTTTTTTTTTTTTTTTTTTAACAACTCAAATCTCCTGTTGAGCATTTCTAGCGATTTTTAAATTTTTGTTGTGCTTTTCAACCCATAATTCCCATTTGGCTCTTTTTTGTAATCATTCTCTTTCGTGATGTTCTCTATAGATGAGTCATTGCTATCAAGCCCGTTCTAAATTCTTCACAGGTGGTTTCCTCAGTTCTCTGAACACATTTACAATCCTACTTTGGGCACGTCCCTGCTTGGACTGACATCTGAGCCCCCTCAAAGGCAGTTTCCATTATCTGTTGTTTTTCCTGGGTATCGGCCATTCTTTGTTTCTTCGCAAGCCTAATATTTTGTTGAAAACTGGACATTAAATAGTACCTTGCTGTAACTCTGGATACTGACATCCCATGTGGTGTCTTGATTTTTCGTCATTTTGGTTGTTTACTCGATTAGTGACATGGCTGGGCTAAATCTGTGAAGTCTTATTTTCCTTGCAGTATGATGTCCCTGCTCAGATATTATCCCCTTGATTATGTCTTGTACCCTGGCACCCTAGGGTTCACCCTCGGTCTGCATAAAGCACTTATTATCAAAGACTGTGCTTAAGCTGCTTGGCCAATTAGATTTTCACCTTCAGCACTGGGTCTGTGTGTGGTTGGAGACTGCTTTCCCTGCTCAGAGAGTTCATGATTTTGCCATGTCTTTAGCCAGGGTCTGGTAGCTCAGAGTTTCTCTTTCCTGAAGAGGTGCAGCTTTGGGCATATGCACAGTTTTCCAAACGACTAGAAAGCAGTATGATTTTATTTTTAGACCTGGCTTCCTAGGAGTCAGCCTTGGGTCAGAGTAACTGTTGCTGAGCTAGTGTGTGGTCAGAGGCTGTGCTCAAGTGCCTGGAACCAGAAAGGCTCAAGGCCTCTTGATGATGGGTCTTCTATTGCTGGGCCTGGAAGCTCCTTCCTACCAATGAGCCGGAGTAGAGCGATCAAGCCCCTGTATTCTTTGTCCCCTACAAATGGAATCTATGTGACAAAGGAAGCCTCAGTCCTCCATGCTGAGCCCACAGGTAGCACTTCCACAACACAAGCCTGGGGAAGACTGACATGCAGATGACCTGCCCCCACTGGTGTGAAGCTGGAGCTTGGACTGGGAGCTGCAGAGAGAGGGAGTCCCCGCCACCCAGAGCTGATGGAAGGGCCGTGGGGATGCAAGGCCTGGCTGAAACGCCATAGACTCTTGCTGTTTTGATTGAGACTTTGTATATTTTCTTGAATGATGGTTTTCCCTTTGCCGTTTGCCCTTAGAACAATTACTAGAGATTTTACACTGTTGTTGGTTTATGTTTTACCTTTTAATTAATTTTCTCCAGTTAAACGGTTGCTTTGCTGAGGAGAGGGGGCTGCCCTTCTGGAAGTTCTGCCCCTGGGCCTTTTGTGCAATCCACAGCAAGTTCTTACTATGTGAAAGTGGCTTTCTGTGTGAAACTGATGCCTATGTGCCAGGGCCAGCCTGCTACCTTTCAGCGGGCACCTGTTCAGTGGGGCACCCACAAACTCAAACCTCCTGGGCCTGACACAAAGGGAGACAGAGGAGAATGAGGAGGAATGGAGCACAGAGCTCTGGCTCAGGGGCAGTGGGGCCCAGCAGTGAAGAATTCAGTCCCAGACTACAAATATTTACTGATGGAGTTCCCCACTTCAGGCCTGATGCACTGCCTGTTTCCTTCCACGAGACAGGAGGACAAAGCGGGTGGAGTTTTGCTTATTCTGTCCTGTGCTGTATCCCCAGAGCAAGGGCTCCCACCCGACACCGTGGCAAGTTGGATGGAGCACCACAGTTGCAGCCACACGTCAGGTCATAACGCTGGCAGAGCTCCTTGAGAAAGCTGCCTTCTCCGCCACAGTGCACTCTTACACAGTGCCTCACGTGTAAGAGGAGAGCCAGGCAGAGGAGACGCTTCTGCCTGCATCCCAGGAGATGCGCTTGAACTGCATGGGTCCACTTAGATGTGGATTCTCTTCCACCTTTGCCACCCTGAGACAGCAAAACCAACCCCTCCTCTTCTTCCTCCTTCTCAGCCTACTCGACGTGAAGATGAAGAGGATGAACACCTTTGTGATGATCCACTTCCGTTTCATGAACAGTAAATGTGTTTTTTCTTCCTTATGATTTTCTTAATACCATTTTCTTTTCTCCAGCTTACTTTAAGAAAACAGTACATAATACACACACAAAATATGTGTTCCTAGACTGTTTATGTTATCAGTACGGCATTTGGGTGGCGGCAAGCTATTAATAGGGGGGCCAAAAGTTACACTCAGATTTTCAACTGTGCAGGGGTCAGTGCCTCTGCCCCCAGCATCGTTCAAGGGTCACCTGAATATCCATTTTATTTTTTTAATGTTTGTTTTTTATGTCAATACTTTTGGGGAACAGGTGGTTTTTTGTTACATGGATAAATTCTCTCGTGGCGATTTCTGAGATTTTGGTGCACCCGTCACCTGAGTAGTGTACGCTGTACCGAATGTGTAGTCTTCTATCCCTTACCCCACTTCCCACCCTTCCTTCCAAGTCCCCAGAGCCCATTATAACATTCTTATGCCTTTGCATCCTCATAGCTTAGCCCCACTTATAAGTGAGAACATATGATATTTTCTTTTCCATTCCTGGGTTACTTCACTTAGGATAATGGCCTCCAGCTCCACCCCCAAGTTGCTGCAAAAGACATTATTTCATTCCTTTTTATGGCTGAGTAGTATTCCACGACGTATTTATACCATATTTTCCTTACCCACTCATTGGCTGATGGGCACACAGGTTGGTTCCATATCTTCGCAATTGCGAATTGTATATCTACTTTATTCTTATTATTTTAATTTCATTTCTATATTTCAGAAAACCTACTTGAATACACTTTGAAACGAGAGTCCAATAAAATAGAACAGACTTCAAATGTTGAATACATGAACTATTACAGTTCAAATCTGAACACTGGTACGTTCCTTTATAAACTTCAACTAAAACAAAAAACAAAAGAAAAGAAAACTCCAGGAGCTACCTGACAAAAATTCATGCTGAGCCTGAACTTCCAAGTGACCCTACCCACTGAAAACTATATAAGCTCTTATAGTAGAACCGAAGCTGATATTTCTGCACAAATGCCAAGGCTGAGTGAGTGACACACACACGTTACAGCAGAAGGCCAGGGCCAACTGTTAATTTGCCCACAATTAAGAAACTGACAGACTTAAACTACCATATAAAATGTTACATGTAAATTCTATAACAATACTGTGCTAGATACAAGATTTTTTTTTAATTTTCATTTAATAAAGAAAGCTTTAGGCTGGGCATGGTGGCTCACACCTGTAATTCCAACACATTGGGAGACTGAGGCGAGTGGATCATCTGAGGTCAGGAGTTCGAGACCAGCCTGGTCAACATAGTGAAACCCCGTCTCTACTAAAAATACAAAAAATCAGCTTGCCGTGGTGGCATGTGCCTGTAATCCCAGCTACTCGGGAGGCTGAGGCAGGAGAATCGCTCTCACCTGGGAGGTGGAGGTTGCGGTGAACCGAGATTGTGCCACTATGCTCCAGCCTGGGCAACAAGAGAGAGACTCCATCTCAAAAATAAATGAATGAATGAATTAATTAATTAATTAAAATTAAAAGGCTTTACACAAACAAACCATTAGTTTATTTCAAGAAAGAAAACAGAAAATTAGTGTAAGGCCTTGGTTTTAAATCAGCTTAAGCTATATGATATATATATATACATATATATAGATTTTATCGCATTGGATCTTTTTTTGCAATCCTCTTTCTTAAGTGTTTAGATCCATTCTTCAATTCGTATTCTAAAATACATATATTAGCAGAGTCTTCACATAGCACCAGTTGAGTACCGTGTGAACACAGTAATAATTGCTGGTACACATAGAAGATGCATCAAAATTGCTATATGTAACAATGAGATCACCCATCCCAACCCTCCCTACTGAAAACGATATAACCTCTTACAGAATCTTGGTGTTCCAAGTCTTAGTGTAACTTGATATCCCAGGGAGCTGCTTGGTCCCTTTCAATCCTTTTTCTTAGCAATGGGTTCAGTTATTTTCCTACTGGAAAATGCAGTTTTCTGTCAGATCTCACTACATAGTTTATTTCCCACTGAAACATGGGGTACGTCATTTATTTCCAGTAAGTTTGATTGTTTTCTTATATGCATTAAAAATGTTTTAAAGTCTCCTCTGACTTTTCTTGATGATTTCCCTTGCCAATGTTTATGTCATTACTGCCCCTAATAGCCTGAAGCCCGCGGTGGAACTGCTATTTTGTTTCTCGCATGTCACTAGTCCTTCTGCTTTCATAGTTACAGGAAGGGCAATAGTTGAAGGCATACTGACACCTACTACGTGGGTCACTGTCTTATTTCCATCTGCCGGTTTTTCTTCTACCAACTGCAAAGTTTCCACACCATGTTCTTGCTTTTTTTGCCACTGCTTGTGATTTAACCTCTGGCACCTTTATGACTGCACTGGTAACTCGAGGAGGAGTCTGGCCAGATGCCTGCTGAGTCGGCACTGATAGTCTCATTACAGGTGTACCATGGGCTACAGGGGTAACTGTTCTCACAGCCAACGGGGTTCCGACAACGTGAATGCTTCCTGATCCAGTCAGATTTGACTTTGTCTGCAGTTGACACGGTGCGAGCTGTGTAGCTGGGATGGTAATGATTTTGGCAGGCTGCATGGTGATTTTGTTACCATTTTCAGTCAAAGCTGGCATCACAATAGCGATTGCCTGAATGCCTGCCTTTGGAGAGGTGGCTGTCATTGGACCAGTGCTGGTTATTAATGGTGCACCTGTATTAAGTGACTGAACTGCCACAGTTGAAATTTTCTGGCCCAATGGTGTCATTACAACAGGTACTTGCATTACCACACGAACTGTCTTTGGAGCTGCTGTTGCTGATACAGATGCAGTGGTAGTTGGAAACCCGGATGAAGCATCGTGACCAGGGGAAGTGATAGTCACAACTCTAGCTACACCCTTCTCTGCTCTGGAGCAGTTGATAGAGGATGATTTTTTTCCACCATGAACAGAGGATGCTGCTTTCAGGAGACTTTCTGCAGACAGCAACACTCTTCCTAATGATTTGTCATTCATAGCTCCTGCTGAATCTTAATTACAGATTTCACTTTTGTCATCATCTGTGACCACTATGTTTTGGGGTATATTTTTGAACTGATATACAAGCCTCTGTCCTTCAATCTTTGCAAGAATTCCCCTTTGGTAGTAGAATCTCAAAGCTCACCCCATGGTTTCATCGTTCATGTCTGGTTTGTTCTTTTTTTTTTTTTTTTTTTTTTTGAGACAGAGTTTCGCTCTTGTTACCCAGGCTGGAGTGCAATGGCGCGATCTCGGCTCACCGCAACCTCCGCCTCCTGGGTTCAGGCAATTCTCCTGCCTCAGCCTCCTGAGTAGCTGGGATTACAGGCACACGCCACCGTGCCCAGCTAATTTTTTGTATTTTTTTAGTAGAGACGGGGTTTCACCATGTTGACCAGATGGTCTCGATCTCTTGACCTCGTGATCCACCCACCTCAGCCTCCCAAAGTGCTGGGATTACAGGCATGTCTGGTTTGTTCTTATGCTTTCCCCAAAGCTTAGAGACAGCTTTTGAATCCACCAGCTTGAATGTGCCTTTTTCTCTCTGAGTCCATTTAATATACCGGGGACAAGTATTTTTTATCTTGAAGTAGATCTAAAAGAAACTTCCACAAATAGGTTGTGTCTCCTTTTCCTTCTCTCAGTTTCTTCTTTATCTTAACTCAGGAGACACATTGGAAATTAGAGATTGCTGGGTCTTTAGTTTATGGCCAACTCTTTTCTTTTTCACTGGTTCATGGCTATCTGGTGATGTAGGAATAGGAGAGGTATCCATTGGTTCAGACTCTTCAGCTGTCGTCTCCACTAGAGTTTCTGTGATGACATCTGGCCTCACGGCAGCTTGGATACATTCTGGAGTTGATTCACAAGGAGGAACAAGCACTTCCACAGGACTTCTCTAATTCCTCAATCGGGTAGGAGACTCCATATGAAGCAGGGCCGTATCTGTACAGTGTGCATTACTGCTGTGAACGGATGCTTCCGCTGCCCAGATAAGCAGATCCAGCTGGTTCATGGGTCCCTCACGCAGAGACGTCACCATGTTTATCCCAGGGCTGGATCTGCTGTTTCGCTGTGACTTATATAGCATCCTTCTATGACAGATGCACAAAAACAGGCATCAAAATCCATTGACATCTATTATCATCATTTGTTACTATCACCAGGAAAGTTGGAAGCTGTCTTTTTTAATTCAGATAAATCGGGTCTAAATGTCTGAAACCCCTTTGCTCAAAGCTCTGCTGAAGTGAAGCACGTATTAAATAGTGTTTCTAAATGACCATTGATTTGGTATTTCCCCAATCAAAGTGTTTTTGTTATTTATTTTTAATTATGTCACATCTATGAAACACAGAGTGCCAAAAGCAAGCCCTTAAGCTATCTCTGTGCACTGAGTTCTTACCACCCAGGAGGGAGTTCTGTAACAATCGCGAGTGTTTTCCACGATCCCAGAGGTCGGCTCAGTGAAGAAGGCTCCTCTGCAGCGTGAGGGGCCCACGAGTCTCGAGGCACAGACGCCACCACAGCACATCTACACTCAAGTCTAGTGCTCTGGCCAGAAGCAGAGGCTGCCAATTGTACTGAGCTGTACTTAATTAAGTAATAGTTTTATGAGGTGGACGGCAATGCCCCAGGGGCCAACTCAAGGCCACAGGATTTATTGAGCTCTAACTGCAAACTGACAGCCCCCAGCATGCACACAACAGAGCCTATATTACGAGAAAGTTAGTGTGGGGAGAGAGTTCTTTCCAGGGAAAGTGAGGTGCCCATTCTTCATTTGCTAGTAGGTTCTCTGCTCCGTGAAGCACCAGCACTTCCAACAGGAGCCTGGGTGGACATCCACAGAAGATGTGCGGAAGGAAAGATGGTGAGCCATAACCTGAAAGCGTGCTGGAAGCTTGCCTGGTCAAGGGAGGCAGCAAGTGGTGGGCTCTAAAGAGGAAGCCCCTTCGCAAGGAATAACCAACAGCAGTCGGATTTTGGTGGGGACAACTGAGGACAAGACAGGTCAGGCAGGGGTGTGATAATTAAGTGTGGTTTCAAGAAGGGGAGGGCTAGAGCCGATCACCTGTCCCCACGTGTCATTGTAACTCCACCCCTCCATTAGCCAAATCAGCACCAGGAAGCAGGAATGAGTGACGCAGGCAGCGGAAGGGGCCATTCACCCCACGATCTCCATGTCTAGCTGTTTAGCTGTGGGGAACGTTATTGAATGTGGATTTTAAGACACACAAAATACTCTGCCAAAAATCCAAAGAAACACACTCGTAGACTTACAAGTCTACAGATTCTAGCCCATACAGGAGTCAGAAAGTCCATGAGAAGCTGGAAGCATCTGCCTTTTTAGATATGATTCTTCGTCTTTTATGACTTCGCCCTGGGTAGCTCTCCCTGCAAGACCACTGGAAGAAAGACTAAACTTATAACACGTGTTTCTTTCCTTGGAATACTAAAAAAACATGAAGGCTTTGTGTGTTCTCTTTATAAATCTATAACATTGCAACCTGATTCAAAGCAAACACATTAAACACACACACACACACACACACACACACACACACACACACACTAGGCTGATAGGTAAGAAAAAGACCATAATGAAGGATCCTTGGAGATGTTCATGTATTGAAGCCAATGGGTAAAGGGGAAGACCCTCCCCGGCCCTTGTAGGAACTGATTAGTGCCGAGGATGGTGGCCATCCCTTCGAGCTTGCCCAGGGCAGTAACATTTTATCCTGCTGCCCCAGGGTCATCATTAACATCATCCCCTTTCAGATTGAAAGGCGTCCTGTAACCACAGAACTAGTTCAAATCGATTCAACCCTGTCAGTAACAAAAGCTAATGAAATGCGAGCTGTTTTTCAGTGCAACAAACCCCCAGATTGCAAGTCATATAACCTGAGTGTGCCAGATGAACTGAGAGAGCCCCATCCACGCTGGCCAGATCATAAAAGCCAAGCACAGGTGGAACCGAAATACTCAGATTACAGAACTGAGAACAAATTAAAGAGCAAGAGGTGCCCTGTTTTGTTGCTGTACAGACTTTAGAACAAGGGCCTGTCACGCCCCTTTGTATGACCAAATCGGATCCCACCTTGCGGCATCTTTTCTGTCTCCCCCATAGTTACCCTCTGCCTATAAAACCTGACCCCAGACTTTGGCTGGAGGAGACAGACTTGAGTGTCCTCTCCGGTCTCTTTGCCAGTCTACTCACAATAAAGCTTTTTATTTTCTCAAAAGCCCATGCCCCAGCATGGGTGTCTTTGCGTGTTGGGAAGCAAGCCCATTGCTCAGTGACGATCCCGGCAGTGATCTAGAGCTGGGAATCAGACCTGAAACTCTGACAGCTTCTCATCCTCCAGGTGAAGGCTCCAGCAATGATCACCAGCCTGGCGCCCTCGACTGGTCTTGGTTTCGAAGCAGGCAGCGGTGATTAACAGTCCGAGGCATACTTGAGGCCCAAAGCCATGTCAGCTCCTGTGCTGGCCTGAGTAGCTGTGCGTGCCCCATGTGACAGTGGGGTCAGCCATGCAGCCTTCCTGGCGTCTGCCCCAGGCCCATCAGGATGGATGGCATCATGGTAACGGGAGGAAGCACTTCCTGCTTTGTGACCTGGAGGTCAAGACGATGCTCTTTCCCAGCCCAGCTAAGGAGTCCTCTTTAACCTTGCAACAGCTCCCAGCCTACTTGGTTGTCATGGAAACCCAAACCAAAGATCCTTTTTTCTTATTAGGATCCCATCGTGATTCTGGCATCTTAGGGAGAAACTTTGGGAATCAAGTTTCCCAGAAATTCTGAAGAGCTCAGCATGGCTCATATGGAAGAGAGCAGAGCTCAGCGTGCATGACCCCTGCAGGGTCCCCTACACATAACATACCATGGGCATCAAACAAGACATTGCCTTCTGCAGGTGTAGAAGACCTCTAACTTTTCTGCAATGTTTTCCCAGGGCAGGAGTTGTCAAACCACATGCTTCCTATTGCAATCACTACCAGGCTGGCCCTGAATTGGGGACCCAGATATTTCAAAGCTGCAGTCCCTTTCCCAGTCTTTATGGGTGGACTGGTCCCTCTTCAGTGAAGCAATGGATGGGACCAGTTTTTAAAATCAGATAGAACAATATCTGGATCCTAGCTATTTGACCTTGGGTATCTTACTTAACTTCTTCAAACATTCATAAAATCGTAATATTAGATACAGCAGAATGAACTGCTGTAACAAAGTGACCAGTGAAATTCAGGAGCTTAACAAACAAGGAAGGCTGGGTGAGGTGGCTCATGCCTGTAATCCCAGCACTTTGGGAGGCCAAGGTGGAAGGATCGCTTGAGGCTGGGAGTTGGAGACCAGCCTGGGCAACATTGAAAGACCCCTGTCTCTTAAAAAAAAAAAAAAAATAGCCAGGCCTCATGGTGATACGCACCTGCAGTCCAAGTTAACTTAGAAGGCTGAGGCAACAGGATTGCTCTAGGCCAGGAGTTCTAGGCTGCAGTGAGCAATGATTGTGCCACTGCACTCCAGGCTGGGAAACAAAAAGAGACTCTATGTCTAGAAAGTAAATAAATAACGAATTTAAATTTAAAAGCGAACAAAGGAGTTTGTTGTTCTCTCGCATCATAGTCTAGATGAATGTTCTAGTTTGACAGGTGGTCTTGGGCCACGCAGTCATTCAGGGCCCCAGGCTGAGACCGTCTCTGCTATCTTTGGCCCATGGCTTCCAGGTTAGCTGTGGTCATTGCCGCTGTTGTCAGTAAGGAGGGAGCAGAGAGCGTGGATGATGCACTCTCATCGTTTTATGAACCCCAGTATGGACATGGCCCACGTTACAGGAAGAATTTAGCTAAACTGGTCCAAGCACTGCAGAGAGGGCTGGGAGAGTTTGTATCTGGCTGGTATCCAGATCCCAAGTAGAATTTTTTTTATGAATGAGAGAAAGAGTGGATGTCGCTTACAACTAGCATTTTCCATCACAAAGGTGATACTTCCTTCCCCTGAGGCTGTTGCAACAAGTAGGTTAGATTAAACGTGCCCAGCACATACTGGTATTCAGGAAATGGGAACTCTTCCTCTTCCTGTTTCTAACATGCTCTTGTCTGATCTTAAGTCTGCAAATACCCTCCCTATGCTGGTAATGTCCAAAATTACATGACTAGCTCTAGATTCTCCCCTGAGCTTCAGATTCAAATATCCAACTGACCTCTTGTTATACTCACTTGGATATTTAATAGACATCTCAAATTTAGTAAGTACATATGTTGAAATTTATCAAATCATGCACTTTAAATACGTGCAATTTATTGCGTGTCAATTATACCTCAATGAAGTGGTTTTGAAATAATCGTATGGACAAAAAGGACCACTTGCTTTTCCCCCGAAGGTGACCCTTCCCCAGTTGCCACCACTTCAGCAAATGGCACCGCACATTGCCCAGTTCAAAACCTGAGGCTTCCTCCTTGGGTTCTGTCCCCTCCTTACTCCCACATTCAACCCATGGCAGTCCTGTCTGTGCAGTGTCACAGGCCACCTGCTTCTCCCCACTCACTGCCACGGCCCTGGCCGGGGCTGCCAGCATCTGCGCTCGGTTCCTGCAGCAGCCTGCCTGCTGGGCCCCTGTCTCCACACTCACAGCCCTCCAGTCCCGTCTCTGTGCGTGTCTGCGGTGAGATAGAAACAGTATCGAATGTACTGTCTTAGCCATGTTTAATAGTACAGTTCAGTGCCATTAAGCACATTCACTCAGTTGTGCAACCATCACCACCATTCACCTCCAGGACTTTCATCTCCCCAGACGGAAACTCTGTCCTCACGCTACCAGCTCGCCATTCCCTTCACTCCAGCACCTGGCAGCCACCACTCTACTTTGTCTCTATGAATCTGACAACTCTGGGTACCTCACATGAGCGGGATCATACAGCATTTGTCCTTTGGTGTCTGGCATATTTCAGTGAGCATGATGTATGTGTCTGAATGTCTTTTTTTTGAAGACTAATATTCCATTGTGTGGACAGACCACGTTTTGTTTACTCATTCGTCTGTCAATGGACACTTGGGTGGTTTCCACTTCTTGGCTATCGTGAATAAACATGGCAGGTAAGTATCTGTTCAAGCCCCTGCTTTCAGATTTTTTGAGTATCCTGAGAAGTGGAATTGCTGGATCATATGGTAGTTCCAGGCTTAATTTTTTGAGGAATTACCAGTTTCCCAACCACAGCTGCCCCATGTCACATTCCTACCACACTGCACAAGAGTCCCAGTTCCTCCGCACCTTCACCAACACTTGTTATTATTTTTTGATGGTAGCCATCCTGATGGGTATGAAATGGGATGTCATCGAGGCTTTGCTGTGTATTTCCCTAATGACTGGTGATGTTGAGCATTTCTTCATATGCTTATTGGCCATCTGTACATCTTCTTTGGAGAAATTTCTATTCAAGTCCTTTGATCGTTTTTCAGTTGATTTCTTGCTGAGATTTAGGCTTATCTTTTAAAGCATAAATCAGACCTGGTCACCTCCCACCTCACGCCCTCGTCACGGCTTTCCACTGCATTAGAATGCAATCCAGTCTCCTCCTGTCATTACTAGCTCCCTCCAAACCACCTCTCAGCACTGCCCTGCTGGCTCCCTGAGTAACCCCCAGGGCCTCCGTTCTCTTCAGAGGCACCAAGTTCCTTCCCAGCTCTCCCTCCCAGCCCTGACCATCGCCGCACAGAGAGGTCTTCCCTGACGGCCTGAGCTACCTGCCTTCAGAAAAGGCCTGGCGTCATTCTCAATGCATCATCTTATTTAACACGACCTTACAATCTGGGTTAGTCATTTTGCTCTTTCACACCATCTCCCTCTTCACGTAGCTCCTCAGTGCAGGCGTCTTGCCTGTCTCGCTGCTCATAATACCTGGTGTCTGCTCACAGCAGGCTGAAGTAAGTTATGCCTTAAATGAATGACTCAATCTACTACTCTCCCGTCACTGTCACCCCTACTTCTGCTCCTACCATTTCTACTATTGATTGAGGATCTCTATGTGCCAGGCACTTTGCTGGGCAACTTCAAATGCATTAATTAATACCCTCAAAAACTCTGAAAATCAGGCATAGGTGTGCTCATTCCATAGATATGTCTCAAGTTACTCAGAAGCATGTCCAAGGTGGCCCAGTCTAAAATAGCAGAAAAATCCAAATCTTTCCACCCCCAGAGCTCGTAGCTTTGTTTGATGCAGGAGCTCAAAATTGGCTTTCTATTGTTTCATGCAAAAGGAAAACTGATCAAGGAGATAGCAGAGGTCACCTTTAAACTGCCCGTTGTGAAAAGCTCTGGAAATAAATGCTTACACCTGTAAGGACAGCTTGCCACTCTGCCTCCCTGTGTCTCCCTCCCTTATCCAACTCATCTGACCCTCTTCCTCCCAGCTCAAGCCCTGCCTCCTCCTCCAGGAAGCCCACCCAGCTCATGGGTTCCCTCTCAGCCCATAGTGCTTTCCCCCTCCTTGGAGCCCGTGAACCCCCAAGCCAGAGCTGCCCGGCTCGTCTCAACATGGTCCTGATCTGCTGACCAGCCACAAGGCTTAGCCTCGGCCCCCTCACCAGACTACAGACCTGAAAAGACAAGAAACTCCTCCTCATAAAGCCAAGGAAAGACCAGAAAGCAGAAGGAAGGGAGACCAGATTTGACTGGACCACCTCTCCAACAGACCTGCCCTCACTGAAAACTTCCTCAGTGGTCTGTGCATGCAATGGAATGTTACTCTGCTTTGGGAAGAAAACTGATCAAAACTCCTGTGCTGATCAGTAGTGGGATTGTGCCTGTGAACAGCCACTGTGCTCCAGCTGGGGCAACATAGCAAGACGCCATCTCTAAAATAAAAAAGGAAGGGAATTCGATCACATGCTACAGCATGAATGAACCATGAGGATGCGATGCAAAGTGGAATAAACCAGATACGCGAGGACAGATACTGTATCAGTCCACTCCAGGTTCCTAGAGTGGTCAAATCTAGGAAAGAAAGTAGAATAGAAATCTAGAAGCAGAAAGTAGAATAGAGCTTGCCAGGGGCTGGAGAAGGGAAGATGGCAAGTTGGGGTTTAATGGGCGGAGTTTCCGTTTGGGAAGAGGAGACGGCCCTGATACAAATGTACTTAATCCCACTGCACTGCATACTTAAAAATGGTTAAAAGAGTGATGTTTATGGTGTATATTTTACCACACAAATAACATACTTATGTGTGTGTGTATATGCATAGTATATAAAGATAAATATATATATATATATATATATTTTTTTTTTTTTTGAGACGGAGTTTCGCTCTTGTTACCCAGGCTGGAGTGCAATGGCGCGATCTCAGCTCACCGCAACCTCCGCCTCCTGAGTGGCAATTCTCCTGCCTCAGCCTCCTGAGTAGCTGGGATTACAGGCACGCGCCACCATGCCCAGCTAATTTTTTGTATTTTTCGTAGAGACGGGGTTTCACCATGTTGACCAGGATGGTCTCGATCGCTTGACCTGGTGATCCACCCGCCTTGGCCTCCCAAAGAGATATATTATTATATATATTTAAACGTCCTGACTGCAGTAGGGCCTGGCTGGCAGAGGTGCCTTCTGTCCCTGCGTGCCGTGCCCTCAGGGCTGGAAAAGCCTCCAGGACACTGAGTGTACCCCTTGCTTGGTTTCCACTCCTCTTACAAGAAGAGACGTTTGTGTCTGCACGTATTCTCAGCGTCAGCGCTGCGTTGCACCCCCAGGCTGGCCACCACGGGATGCAGGTGGGCAAACAATCACTGCAATCCGGAGTCTCTCATCCTCCCCACTCCCACCCCAGGCCCATTTCCCTGATGAAGTTTCACCGCGTTGCTCCTGGGCATCTCCAGGGGTGTCTAGTGTGAACAAGGAAAAGGAATATTCTGGACGGCTGGTCCTGGTCGCTCACCTGGAATGCACATGAACAACTCTTTTGCACACAGGCCCCTCTGCATCCAGACACTCGGTGCTGCCCTGAAGGAGTGTCCTGGTGGCCATAGAGTAGACGGAAAGTCCAGCAGACACACATGATCAAGGTCGGGCATTGTGTCAGCTGTATAAACCCATTTTCTCCAAAATACTAAATGTTAACTTACGAAAAACCCAGAAAAACTGCTTAAAGCCAGCCAACGTTCTAAGTCTCGCAGAAGCGTGTGAAAAGCCCCACCCTCGGGAGCCGTCTCCCTGCACACGCCCTGAGTCTCGGTCTCCCTCCTGTGTGAATACCGGGAAGCGGGAATGCGATGAGGGCTGTGGCGCGGACCAGCCCCAGAGCAGCCCCATGCAGGGCCAGCGCTCCAGAAATCCAGCCTGTGCCGGGAAAGCCCTAACTCCAGCAACGCTAGAGGGCACCAGTGCCAAGCACCCGCTCCCAGCAAGCCGGCTTGCTCCCAGATGGCCGAAACCGCGCGCTGAGTGCGGGGGTGCGGGAGGGAGGAAGCAAAACACGTCCCACGGCCTGGGTGAACCTGGAGGGCAAAACGCTCAGTGAAATCGGCCAGTCACCCGAGCACAACTACTGCGTGACTCAGCACTGACCACACAGCTACCTGTCATTCTGTTCCAGGTTGCCATAGAAAAATACCGTAGACTGCAGCTTATAAATGACAGAAATTCAATTCTCATTCTTCCGGATGCTGAGAAGGATGAGATCAAGGGAGCGGCAGATGTGGTGCCTGGCACAGGTCCTCTTCCTGGTTCCCGCCGTCTTTTCACTGCAACTTCACATGGTGGGAGGGGCCGAGGATCCCTCCGGGTCTCTTTCATAAGAGGGACTCTGCCCCCATAACCTAATTGTATCGTCTCCCAAAGGCCCCACCTCCTAAGAATATCACTTTGGGGGGCAGGATGTCAACATATGACTTCGTGGAGAAGGAGGTGGGGCGTGAACGTGCAGTCCGTTGCACTACAGTCGTCAGACTCGTGGAGACTGGAGGTAGACTAGTGGTGACAGGGGCTGCAGAAAGGTGGCGTGGAGAGCTGGTGTTTACTGGGGACAGAGTTTCAGTTTTGCAAGATGAAAAGTTCTGAATATGGATGGTGGTGATGGTTGTGCACCATTGTGAATATAATTAATGCCACACTCAACTGCACACTTAAAAATGGTTATGGGCCAGGCACGTGGTTCATGCCTGTAATCCCAGCACTTTGGGAGGCTGAAGGGGGGATCACTTGAGGTCAGGAGTTCGAGACAAGCCTGGCCAACATGGTGAAACCTCGTCTCTACTGAAAATACAAAAATTAGCTAGGCGTGGTGGCACGCACCTGTAATCCTAGCTACTGGGGAGGCTGAGGCACAGGAATCCTTGAACCTGGGAGGCAGAGGTTGCAATGAGCTGAGATGGCATCACTGCACTCCAGCGAGACTCTATCTCAAAAAAAAAAAAAAAAGAGAGAGAGAGATGGAATCTTGCTCTGTGGCCCAGGCTGGAGTGCCATAGTGCCATCTTGACTCACTGCAACCTCCACTTCCCAAGTTTAAGCAATTCTCCTGCCTCAGCCTCCCGAGCAGCTAGGATTACAGGCACGCACCACCATGCCTGGCTAATTTTTGTATTTTTAGTAGAGACGGGGTTTCACCATGTTGGCCAGGCTGGTCTCAAACTCCTGACCTCAGGTGATCCACCTGCCTTGGCCTCCCAAAGTGCTGTGATTAGAGGCGTGAGCCACCACGCCCAGCCCAAGACTCCATCTCAAAAAATAAATAAATAAATAAATAAAGTTAAGATGGTAAATTTTATGTTAATAAATTAAAAAACAATAAAAATAAAATAACAATTAAAAAAAATCAAAGGTAACCAATTCCCATTCTGCTCCAATTTCAGAGAAACACATGGGTAAAGACAGGGAGGAGTGACTGTCAGTGCTGCCCGGGCCCTGCTGCCTTTCAGATCTCTGGCACCAGGGCTCTTTCTAGCTCCCTCCCCAGAAGAGAACATCCATGACTTGTACAGGCCCCTTCCTAGGCCTGCCTGAACTGCCGGGGGTGATGGTTGTGGAGAGAACCCAGTGTGTGGGCAGCGAGCAGGCAGCCTGCCCCCTTCCCATTCCCCTCCAGCGTATCCCTCTTACTGTTGCAACACAGGGCGAGTGTTCCCACACTTTGTTTAATATTCACGCACTGCAGAGTGCTTCCTCCAGCTCCTCAATCTTCAGGACAGCCCAGACTCCAAGACTGGTGGTGAGAAGCAGCAGAAATCACCAGCATCTCTTGGGGATCTCTGGCATCCTGGCCCAGCTTGCTGGACGCTGGTCGCTTTAGGGAGTCCTGTAACCTTCTCTGAGCAGCAGGTTCCTCATTGGTAAAATGAAAGGGTTGGACAAGATGATCCCTCAGAGCCCTTGGAGTGCCAGCTTTCTGAGAACTGACCTGGCATAACATGCCCCATTTAGCACATACGAAGCCAAAATAGAGAGGAAGAGAGTCCCAGCAGGAGGAGTCAGAGAGCCGGCACAAAGCATGCTTCTTAGAAAAGGACACGGTCGGTAGCAAGGGCACTGTGACCTTCCCAAAGTCATGAAAGGCACAGGGCTCTGCAGCTCCTCGTTCCCGGTAGAACATCCTGCTTTCCCGGGAGAATACCTGGGGATCGCATAAATAAACCAGCCCTGTACTGCTTTCTGGGCTCCTGTGTGACTCCAGGGCTTGTTCTCCAGCAGCTGTGGGCACCCACCCAGACCCCGCTGGCCTGCGGACAGCCATTGAGCCAGTCCCACCTGCGGTGGGCCCTTCAGTGATCCTCTGGCCCCCAGCCCCGCCCTATCTGTCCACTCTTCCTGGCAGGCTGGTAAGGGGATAAAGCTGGTGTGCGGGACACTTTCCTTGCACCTTTCCTGTCCACCCTAGTTCAACCCTCCAGGCTACCCTCGGGCAGCAGAGCCATGCCTGTCCAGGACTCGCACTGTCTGCATTAGGCAACAGTTTCATGAGGCGTTTGCAGTCCTCAAGAGGCTGATATGACTGCACCTGATTTACAGGCTTCCCTCCAGCCTGGGTCTAGCTGGCTCCCCAGAGAGGCACCCCAGGGCCTTTCCTGGCCCAGACCTGCCGCTCTGGACTGTCCTGAGTGAGGAACACGTAAATACACCACAGTATAGAGGAAAGGACCGTGAGGATGGGAGCGCCCGTGGACAAGCCCTTCCCTGGGTCTTGGAAACCCCGTGACTCCTATTTTTCATGTCATTTTCTCCATCATGGAGTGAATACTTAGACACGGGAAGCTCACGAGCAGAATGATTCTGTCCTAGAGCCTGAAGGAGTGAATCAGGGCTGGGTCACCCTGCAGCAAGCTTTCTAAGATCGATACCTTCATTTACCAACACAATAAAAAAGGAATTTGTTGTCTTAGAAGCTGCGCCTGTCACCTTGCTCAGAAACAGTCCAAGCAGCTGTTCTAAGTGCGGCCTTCAGCCCATGCCAAACTTAGATCAACTGCAGGCTGGGAGCTTTCCGAGGCGAGAATGGAAGTATGTGTGTCGCAATGGCATGTGTGGGTGTGCGCTCGTGTTTGTAGGTAGCGTTTACACACACCCACCATGGGCATGCACGTGTGTCTCCCTGTGCTGGTATGCCGAGTGCTTCAGGAGTTGACTGGCACTCCACACGCAGGGGATGGAAAAGCCATCACATTTATTATCCGTCCTTGTGCAGTATTTAAAATACAACTTTGAATGTGTGCAGATTTTTAAATGTTACTGGACCACTTGGGTTTTTTTTTTTTGAGACCGGGCTGACTCTGAGCCAGACTGCATCTGTCTGCATTGAAAGGAACCATTATTTCCCTCCCGCTCCGCCCTGCCCCCTCCACACACACCCTCCTTCAAGTGAAACCCGAGCGTTTCCTTTCCCGTAAGGCTTCTTCTAGAAGCCTGTGCTCAGCACAGGGGCCAAGCCCTGCGGCTCAGGCAGGCCCACGTGACTCTTGAACTGCAGACTCAAGTCCCAAGGTGGGAAACCGTTTGTCAGCAGCCCCCAGATTTACAACCACAAGGCCAGGCTGGTCTTGGGGTGCAAAGCCATTGTTCAAACCACCAGTCATGCAAGGAGTTCCTAGGATTTTTTATTTTCCCCTCCAAAAAGCTCTCTTCAGCTTTGAAGAAATGCTGTTTCCTCCCCTGGTTACTTCTGCCTGATGAGAATTCTGATCTGAGGATCCAAGTAAAGGGGGGACCACAGAACACCTTCTTTCTGCATAAAAGGACACCCCTGTTACTAAGCGGGCCTGAAAGTGCCTGAGTTTTTCCCAGTCCTCATCAGTGTAATCTTAAGCTAGAGAGTTCCCTTTGGGCAATGTGCCAGGTCTTCCATTTTTTCCAAGGGACACCATGCGCCATACTTCCTGAAATGCATGATTTTAAATCTTCTACTTTTTTTGAAAAATAATTTTGAATCATTAGTTTTTGAAAATGCTTTCTACAACCAACAACACCTCTTTGTTAACCCCATGATTTTCATTGGTTGAAATTTTCCGATTCTGACCATTGGAATGTGTATCTTACCAGGTTTCGACCGGACATCTAATGTTTCCACTTAACATTACTTAAAGCCACTTCCATTTTCAATTCAGTCTGCACAATTCTAGTTCCAAACGCTCCATTTCTGTTCGGTTCAGAGAATGTGCTGGGATTTCTTTTGTCATTCCTTTATTGCTGGGCATTTGGGTGCAACAAGTGTAGACGGGTTTTTTTTTCCACTTAATTATTTCCTTTGAATGAATTTCCGTGAGCAAGATGATTGGGTCCACTGGTATAATCATTTTCAAGACTTGACGTATTCCAAAGAACTTCCCGAAAAGCTTTTAACCACTTACAATGCCACCAAGAGCAAGTATATATATTTTTTTTATTGTGAACTTGCCAGGAATTAAATTAGCTTTTCTTGACTTAGTAGATAAAAATAGATAACCTCTCTCAACTCCTACTGCAAAGCAAAGGATGCAGATGTAGGTTACAGTGAAAGGGAGCTGGGATCCTCAGAATAGCTTTCAAGTTAACCTCCCAATACAAATGACAATGGAGACCTCCCCAGCTATGAGAGAATGGGAGATTGAGTCAGGAGATGGGATGGAGGTGTGCAAAGAAGTCATTCGCAGGGAGAGTGACGGTTGTGGCATATTTCTTCCCTTTTCTGGGTGATGGTGGGTTTTCTGTGCTGATACCTGTTTTATTCTGGGCTACTGCCTTCCATGGAGCTCTCACATCCTGGAGGCTAAGTTTCCCTTCACTTCGTAATCACAGGGACCCAGCACTTGAGCTCACTCTATACAGCTGTGAGCTACTTTTTTTTCTGAGATGGACTCTTGCTCTGTCACTAGGCTGGAGTGCAATGGCGATATCTCAGCTTAATGCAACCTCTGCCTCCTAGGTACAAGGGATTCTCCTGCCTCAGCCTCCCAAGTAGCTGGGACTACAGGCGCACATCATCACGCATGGCTAATTTTTGTATTTTTAGTAGAGACGGGGTTTTACCACGTTGGCCAGGATGGTTTCGATCTCTTGACCTCGTGATCCACCGCCTCAGCCTCCCAAAGTAAAGACAGTACTTCTAAAACACACCCTCCACTTTCTCTCCAATAGTGGTGTTGGCTTTGCAAAGCCTTTCTTCCTCATGAAAGGGAGCCTCAGGGGCACGGGCCAAAGCCTCCGGGGGCTCTGCTTTGGGAATCTGATGGAAAGCAGGCACACATTCCATATCAGCCGCTGCAGCCACCAGGTATTCTGCGGAGATGTTCCGCGTTGCCCTGGTGAAGACACTGATGCCTAGATAACGCCTTGGGATGGCTCTTCTGGAGGGCAGCCAGGACCGATGTTGTCTTTTGAGGAAGTTAAGGGACAGCTTTGGATGAGAAATTAGGAGCAGGGCATCTGCCATGTTTCCCGGATGTTGAGGCATCTAAGGAGTTTTCTGCTTATGAGGATCTTAATTCCAACATGCAGGACCCTTTATTCTTATATTAAACAATCTTTCCTAAAAGAGCTTCCTTACTGTCCTGGACAGATGGTTTCCCTGCAAACCATCAAATGTGGTCCCTCAGACAATCAGATTCCTGAGCTTCTTGGGGTTCCTATGCTGTGCCATCTTTTCCCTCTAGCATGGCAGGAATTGCCCACATGATGTGTGTCTGCTTGTGTATCTGTCTCTCTCCCATTAGACTGTCAAGTCCAGGAAGCAAGAGCATCTCCCACTTCTCCTAGTCCCAGCTCGTGGCAAGCCATGGGAGTGTTGAGTGAATGAATGGCTTTGGGCATGAAACCAAAGGCTAACCTGATTAAGCCCGTCAAATTTCACCTGCCTTGCATGCTTCTAATCACTTGCTTCTTGTCAACTTTTTAACCTATGTAGCTGAAAGTTACAGAGCCAAAAGCTTCTACCTAAACTGTCTCTAGCTTCCTTATAGATAACATCTCTGACAGTGGATCACTATAATAAGAGTCGCATAAAGTTATTTTTTAAGAACTAGGGGCAGGTCCTGTCCAGTTTAAAGCAGTTGAGATCACCAACCTTTCAACTAGGGAGAGGTGACTTTTTGAAATCACAGGGCCAAAAACTGCCCTCTCAGATCATGCTAACACCACCAATTTCTGAACATGCAGCCTATGAAGAGCCATGAAACTTGACTGTGTATGTGCAGATCACCAATTACCTCACTTTCCCTCACCCTCAGTCACCTTTCCCCACACCTCAGATCCCCTGTTTCTTTAGGCCATACATATCTCTAACCCAACTTTTGGGGATGCAGATTCGAAACCTGTTCTCCTGCCTCCTCATGGATAAACCCTTTCTCTTTTGCAAAGCCCACTGTCACAGTGATTGGCTTACTGCATGCAGGCAGAACGCGCCTGGTTTGGTATCAGGTAGACAGACCTGATACTCACCCTCCTTGAGTAAGTGGATGACTGTAGAGCTGGGATGGAAGTCTAGGCACAGAGAAGGCAACAGCACCAAGATCTGTTCTAACCATCCACCCCAAACAACTCCCCTGCCCAGAGTCCCATGTGACCAAGGGCTCATGTGAATCCACACAGAGCCCCTAAGAATAAAACTCTTGACATCACCTTTTGGGGAGCCAGCCTGCCACCTCCTGAACCAATCAGCTACCAGTTAAGCACTCGTCCCCACAGCAGGAAGCCTGGGCACCTGCTGCATTCTTGGTGGGGCCTCAGCTCCTGCAGGGTAATCACGCTATCTCAGGTGGCCTCCTGGGATCAGTAATCAGTGATACCCTGATAATAAAATTACTGGGCCCTGATTGCAACAAACTTCCTTGAAGATCCTGGCCCAGTCTTTCTAGCTGGGTATTGTGAGAGATAATCAGTTTCATCTGGTTTTGGTTCTTTTAAAACTCGCCCTTGAAATATTCTGATCATTATCTGTACCCAGTGCCTTGCCTCAGCTTTATAAAATTTGTGTTAGAGACTGCTATGTGTTCACCAAACCCCAGACAGCTTTTTAAAGAAATTTTATGCATACATAGTATAGGTGTGTACATAGCTTCTATTTTTTTTTCCATATGATAGCACAGTATTACTTGTTCTTTTCACTTAGCACCGTGGCTTGGAGTTCAGTCTATATCAGTACATTTAGAACTGTCTTGTTCTTTTTCGTGGCTGTGTAGAATCCCCGTGTGGATTTGCCATAATCTATTTAACCTGCCACCCACTGCTGACCATTTAAGTTGTTCTCAGACTTCTCCTATTATGAGCAATGTTGCACATTCTTGTGAAATTTTACCTGCAAGACATAGTCCTAAAGTGGGATTGCTATGTCAAAGGGCATGTGCTTTTTTATTATGGATAGGGATTGTCTAATTGTCCTGCACAGATATTGACGCCGGTTCTCACTTAAGCTGACTGTGTGTGAATGTGCCTGTCTTTCCTAATACTTATGATTTTTTTCTTTTTTCTTTTTTTTTTTTTTTTGAGATGGAGTCTTGCTCTGTCACCCAGGCTGGAGTGCAGTGGCACAATCTCGGCTCACTGCAACCTCTGCCTCACAGGTTCAAGCAATTTGCTGCCTCAGTCTTCCAAGCAGCTGGGATTACAGGACCCCACCATCACACCCAGCTAATTTTTGTATTTTAAGTAGAGACCGGATTTCACCACATTGGCCAGGCTGGTCTTGAACTCCTGACCTCATGATCCACCCGCCTAGACCTCCCAAAGTGCTGGGATTTCAGGCGTGAGCAACCGCACCCAGCTACTTATGATATTTTATCACCTATTTAATCTTTGTTAATCTGATAAATGAAAAAAAAAAACTCATTGAAGTTTTGAGTTTTCTTTCTTTCCTTTTTTTGAGACAGAGTCTCTCTCTGTCACCAGGGTGGACTGGTGGTGCGATCTCGGCTCACTGCAACCTCAGCCTCGCAAAGTGCTGGGATTACAGGTGTGAGCCATTGCACTTGGCCAAGTTGTATTTCTAATGCTATGAGGTTGAGCATCTTTTCTTAGGCTTTAGAGGCATTGCTGCTGCTTTTCTTTCAACTCTCATTTCACCCTCTTTGCCCATGTTTCTACTGGGCTCTTTCCTTCGTAATTTTTAAGAACTCTACACATCAAGAGCATTAGACCCCTGTGCAGTCCAAGTCGAAGCATTTCTTTCCCTTTTGAGCCTTAGGTATTTGGGGGACTTTACGGTTTTGTTTGTTTTCTGCCTTGTGGAAGGTTCTTTCTTTTACATCCAGTCATCCCTCCATGGGTTCCACATCTGCAGACTGAACCAACCACAGATGGAAAATATTTAGAAAAGAAACAATAAAAAACAACACAACAATTAAAAAATGATACAAGTAAAAATGATATAGTGTAACAACTATTTACATAGCGTTTACATTGTATTAGCTATCCTAAGTAACCCAGAGATGATTTAAAGTATACAGGAAGATGTGCATAAGTTATATGTACGCATCACACCATTTTATATCAGGGATTTGAGTATCTGCAGATTTTGGTACCTGTGGAGGTCCTGGACCCAATCCCCCAGATACTGAGGATGAACTGTATCCATTTTCTTTTAGTCTTTTTGCATTTGTCATATTTTTAGTATGTATACAAAATTCTAATAGGTATTTGAATGTTCTTGAACTTTATAGACTGTTCCATTGAGCTTTCTCTCCACATCAGAAACTCAGTGTTAATTATAATAGCTTAATATGTGTCTAATATCTGGCACAGATAGTCCCCTTTCCTATTATTCCTTTTTTTCTAGAACTTTCCTGTCTCTGCTTGCTCATTTATCTTCCCATAAGAGCTTTGGCATTAACCGTCTACATCCAAAACAATTATATAGAAAACTTTAACCTATAGAAAATCAACCTGTTAATGATATGGAGCGTTATACAGTAACACGGTATGTGGGTTTTTTCTTGTTGTTCTGGGGGTTTGGGGTTTATTTGTCTGGTTGGTTGGTTGGTTTTGGTTTTAGTTTATTATTGTTTGTTCTTGACTAAGTCCTATTTGGATTACTTCCGTGGCATTTGATGTGCTTCTATATAGATACCTGCACATTTCTGATTAAGTTTACTACTAGGAGGCCTTTTCATGATTTTTCTATAGTATATAGAATATTTATTTCATTATGTCTTAGACTAACTAGATTTCATTTGTCTACAAAAAAGCTAATGGCTACAGGGTGAAAATTTTGATTCCAGCCAACTTGCTAAAATATGTTACTGTTTGTAATTTCCTGGGAAACCCAAGAAAATCTGCTAGAATAAAATAACTACCATAGAAGTTTCGAATGATGATAGTTTACCTTCTCCTTTTAAATTTTTATACACCTCATTTCTTCTAGCGTGTTATATTGACTGTTGTCTAGAACAGTGCTACACGATATTCGTGAAAGTGTATATACTCGTCTTAGTCCTTTCTTTAATGTCAATGAATCAAGTGCTTCTGCATTTTCAGGTATAATACTGTCTTTGGGATTGAAATATGCTTTTATATCATGCTAAGGATGTATCTATTTCTATTTTAAGAGATTGTATGCAGAACAAATAACATTAATGAATTAATGGAGCTAAACATGAACAAAAAAAATAGCTGCTAACATTGCAAACAAAGAGTCAGCCAGGCATCAGGTATCTCCTGATGGAAAAGCACACACAACCTAAAAAGTAATTTTGCATAAAAATCTCAAAGTTGGATCTCATCAAGCCTGTAGATCTAACTACCAACTTCCGGAAATGCAGAAGACAGAAGAACAGTCTATTTAATACACTACACACAGGGAGCATAGTGCAAAACACAGACGCTGGGAAACTCTACAGGACACACAGCCCAGGTCTTTCAACACATCTCTTCCAAGTGGGGAAAACTGAAAGATGGAGGGAGGTCCCTCTATGTTAAAGGACACTTAAAACATGTCAACCAACTGCAATGTGCAGCCTAATTGGGATCCTGATTCAAATCAACATGATGTCAAAAAAGTATTCAGGAGACAATGAGAACTTTGAACACATATTAGGTATTCGATGACATTAAGGAAGTACTGTTAAGTATTTTTGGTGTGATAATGTCATCACGGTTGTTTTATGTTTTCTGTTCTCTTCACCTTGAAGAGATATGTACTAAATTACTGATGGATGAAATGATCTGCTGTTTAGGATTTGGTTTGGAAGAGTATATGGGGAAGGATGGCGAGGAGTATAGAGTCATGAGATTCGCCATAGTTTGAGCTGTGCAGGGGGTGCATGGCGGTTCATTTACTATCCATCTACTTCTGTATTTGTTTGAAATTCTCCATTATGCAAAAAAAAAAAAAAGAATAACACATCTTGATAAATGTCTTTTTAGAATCTGTGGAATAACTAAATTATTTTTCTCTTATATTCTATTAATATGTTGAATGTGATTAATGTATTTCCTACTTTGAGCCAATCCTGCCTTCCTCAAAAAAAAAAAAGCCACTGAGTTACGGTCCATTATTCTCCTAATAAGCTGCTAGGTTCTCTTTGCTGCTATTTTGATAAGGATTTTGAATCATTATTCTTAAATGAGATTAGCAAAGACTTTTATTCCAAAGCAGATCCAAGGATAGATGCCTGCATAAGAAGACACCATGTGGTCCTCACAATAGTAATAATTACGGCGACATATATGATTACTGGCCCTTGTGCTGAACACTGTACACCCTAGCTCGTCCTGTCCCTCATCCCAGGGACCCCAAGTGCGCCGGGGCAGGGAGCACAGAGCAGAGCAGCACATGTGAGTGGGACACACGCCTCTGCATGTATCATTCCCAAAGTCAGCCACACAAAAGCTGCCAAATGCCGAGCACGCTTTTCCTAGTCTCAGAGTTCCACAGCCAAACACCCTCCAGTTCCAGTGAGACGTCACTGCCCAGAGAATGACCTAAATCAGGACAGAAGTTGTTCCTTGACAGTCTTTTCCTGGGCCAATATCCTGCTTCGTTCACCAATGATGCCATCTTAGGAAAGCTGGAAATAGTCCATTAGAATATCTTGAGAATCCTTGAACAATGAAATGTACCTGGAAATTCAAATTTCATGTCCCGGCACAGCAGTTGTCTCTCATAAAAATGGTAACAGATTTAACTTACATTAATACAGTCGGCCCTTCTTATCTGTGGTTCTGCATCCACAGAGCTAACCAACCACAGATCAAATTATTTGAAAAAACAAAACAATCAAAAATAACAATACAAGCCAGGTGCAGTGATTCACCCCTGTAATCCCAGCACTTTGGGAGGCCAAAGCAGGGAGATGGCTTGAGCCCGATACAAGACTAGCCTGGGCAGCATGGTGAAACCCCATCTCTACAAAAAAAAAAAAAGAAAAAAAAAAAAAAATATATATATATATATATATATTAGCCAAGCATGGTGGTGCGTGCCTGTAGTCCCAGTTGCTCAGGAGGCTGAGATGGGAGGATCACTTGAGCCTGGGAGGCAGAGGTTGCAGTGAGCCGAGATCCTGCCACTGCACTACAGCCTGGGTGACAGAGTGAGAACCCACCTCAAAAAAAAAAATTAAAAAATAACAATACAACAATAAAAAAATACAAATAACAATACGACTATTCACATGTTGTTTGCACTGTATTCGGTCCTAAAGGTAGTCTAGAGGTGATTTAAAGTATGTGGGGGAATGTGCTTAGGTTGTCTGCAATGTGACATTTCAGAACTTGAGCATGTTAGGATTTTGGTATCCTCTGGGGTCTGGGAACCAGTTCCCCAGATGCTAAGGGACGCCTGTAATGACCATGGTGTGGGCGGGATTCGAGAGCAGCCAGGGACAGGGACTGTTAAATTCCCCCCTTTCAGGTGCAGCTTTCATGTCACTGCAGCCAACGGCCAGGCTGTCTCTGCAGATCCATGTGGCATTCACCTGCAGCCATGGGGGCACTTGCCCCGAACACAGCAATCCTCCGGGCCCCCACTCCCAAATCATGGCCGGCGCTTCCAAAATGCGCCTCTGCTAGCTGGATGTCTCCCCACGTGCCGAAACGGCACACATACCCTAATGCTCTTTTGAAAACCGCACAATAGGTAGGCACGAGGATATCTGACATTCTCTGGCTGCGCTTGCAGACACAGACAGTTGGCTAAAGAGCACGCCATGTTTTCAGAGACTTTGTTTTCAAATATACAGTACAATAAAAAATATAAATAACGGCAGTACAGTATAACTACGTCATATGTTACTTGCACTGTATTCAGTCTTAAAAGTAGCCTACAGATGACTTAAAGTATGTGAGCACTTTGACTTTCAGCAAACCCCACAAGTGAAAACCATAAGGAAGGGCCTGCAGGTTTATTTCCTGTGTCTGCTTTTATTACGCACTGTGGACTCTGCTCCCCAAACACACCTCAGATGGACTGTGGTGGCTATTGTTTCAGAAACAGCGACCTGACGATCCAGAGCCCGAACCACCGTTATGACCACAAGAGTGCCCAGACTTTCAAGAACGGGGGAAGCTGACCTATATAAAGCCACTTACACACCACTTAAAAATAGACACACCAAGGTATTACAGATACTGCCAAATAAATAACCTCTTTTTAAAGAACAGCTTTCAGTGGTCTGGAAGAAATGAAGGTTTGCTTAAAAAAGGAAATAATTTGGCTCTCCTCTCAGTACCGACTGTGCCCTTTATAAAAATAAGAGACCTCAAAATTGTCCTAAGTCCGTTCTTCTGGGTTGCTGAGGCAGGATTCCAGGCACTTGGGTGGTCAGCATCGCATAAAACCGAGGAAAGCAAACCAAGGGAAGTTGTGGGAGGAAGTGCTCCATACAGACCAGGGAGGATTATTTGGGAACATTATTAGGAGTTATGTGGTGATAATAGGTCGCACTGAAACCAGGCCGCGGGAGCCCACGTAACCCTCTGACGACGTGCATGAGCTTTCGGTACGGAGCGAGTAGTATTTTTAGATCTATTTTACAGAAGTGATGGATTTTTCCCATTGTCTGCAAGGCACACAGTAGGTCTGGTAGTTATCTGTTTTATTCGGTTTGTCTGTAGGTAGCTGCTAGACTGTTCATTTGGACAAAACCTACTTTTGGGGATAATGGATCCAAATAGGCAGTGAATTAGGCTCAGGATAGCTGGTTGATGACCGTCACGCTTTGTTTGTTAATGTATACGTTTGTTGGCCATGGCTTTGAGAAATTAACTCATTTATGTCTACTTCTTGATAGAGCAAGAATTTTTAAGCCAAAAATAACAGACCTTAGTGATGGCAATTTACAAAATAAATGAACAGACAAAGGCCGAAGGAAAGGAGGGAGGGCTGGGTGGCTCCCCGCTCACGCCAGCCCCCGCCCCAGGCTGCTGTCCCCTGTGTCTGCAGGCCTGATCTCATCTCGCCCTCAGACCCTGGAGGGCAGAAGGTGCTGTAGTATAAGTGTTGGCGCCTCAGATGCCAGGTGACGCACACAGCAAGGCCTAGCAGACACGAATCGTGGACCCCTACGGTGAGCTGCCCTTTGTCGGTCAAACACTTAGCTGGATTGGTCTTCTCAGAGCCTCTGCGGCCCACAGCCATCCCACGACCATCAATAATCTAGCCTGAAAGAAGTATCTCCCCAAAGAAGGTGGGCTTAAAATCATCCTTTCCCAAACCTACTGGATCATGGGAGTGTCTTCTTTTTTCTGAGAGGAACGGCTCATTTCCCTGCAGTTGGTGTGAGAAACACACCTTGGCCAGTGCTGTGCTCAGCTGTGTTCCAGCCTCAGCTCCCGCTGCGGGCACTGGTTCTGCTGGGCCCCTGTGCTGGCTCTCCAGGCCTCTCACCCACAGCCACCGGCTGAGCTTTGCTGGAATGCTCTTTCACGTGTGTGAACCAGGTCGGAGATGCCGAGGGGAAGAAAGATGGAGAAAGGACGCATACATGACAACCATGACGGTATATGCGTGTAGGCATCAAAGCAGGCCTGGGGAAGTTCTGTGCAGATATATTTAACTTTGTCTTGTAATTTGAGGGTCCCTAGGTAAAATGCTTGTAAGAACCCAGGTCTCAGAGCCAGGGAGCTGGGAGGCCTGTGGTTCCTCTTCCAGAGCAGGCAGCTGGACTTGAACAAGGACAAGGAGTGCAGAATGCTTTTCCTTATGTGAGACCGAGAGAGTCCCAGGCCCAGCTCCCCGTGCCTCGGCTGGCTGGCTGACATCCAGCACACCAGAAAGATGGTCAGAAAATCGCTCTGATGGGCCAACAGAGAGAGCAGGCCTACTTTCAATGTCAGGGTAGGGTTTCGATGTTGAAACCATATGTCTCAGAGGCTCACACATTCACAGAGCATCCAGCCATGCGTGTATTCCGTCCACTCACGTCTCGGCTGCCACAGAAGAAGAGAGAAGAGCGCTTCTGTGGCTGCCACATTGCAGTAGAAATCATGGCTGAATGTCAAGGCCAGAGTCATTGCCAGCTCTTTTAACTACTACGTGACCCAAAAGACTTCACTGAGCCTACGTTCACCCTGCACAGGGCTAAACCCTCCAGGTGTTCCCAGGTAGGAAGATTTAAACCGTGTTGACACAATGTTCTCCCCATATCCAGATGTTTTGCAGTACTGAAAAGATCCTGATCAGAATATAACTTACAACTTGTTTTCATGGATCCAGGTCCTACCTGCTGAGGACCTGTGAAGTTCTGCGAACTGTACTTGGTGCTTTAAGCATGATTTCTCATCCTTATAAGCACCTTTCAAGGCAAACATGATTACCTCTGTTTGTCTGTCCTTTCCCTTGCCTCAGTCTTGCTGGCAAGGACAGCACCTACCATTTGGTGGGGACAAAGCTGAAATCAGAAGGTCTGGTTTCATCAGGTGGAGTCCAATCACTAGGAGCAGGAATGGGAACACGGGGCTCCCCAGCTCCGACATCCACTCCGCTTTCCTCTCTCTGAACCCGCTTCTTCACCAAACCATGGCAATAATGCCATCTTTGTGACGTTGCTAAGAAACTAAAATAATGTATGTATGCATGGACTGAGAAACCCCAAACTCGGGGCCTCTTTACCCAGTTTAGCAACAATGTGTATAATTTAGCCATTGCAATGCTTTGGAAAATGTTTCCATCTATATCAACAGGCAGGGCTGTTGTTACCTGTGAAACACAAGGACCCCCCTACCCAGTGTCCCACCCCGCTGACTCACTAACTGACCTTACCTGATTGGCCCTTAAAAAATTACGTGTGTCGGCAACCCTCCCCACCCCGCCCTGGGTATGCAGAGCACAAGGAGAAGTCGGCAGCAGGCACCCTGTGCTCCCGGGATCCCAGGGAAGTGAGACACACAGGCTGACAAAGATGGCAAGAGGGAAACCCTTCCCTGGTCCTCCATCTCCATGGGTGCTGTTTTCCCATGAACAAGCCAGGGATCACAGCTGCCGTCCCACCCCACAGAAGAAAGCCATCTCTTTTTTCATCGGTATGTGTATTGTGGTAAAATACGCATAGCATAAAATGTGCCCACTCAGCCATTTTTAAGTGTACGATTCGGTGGCATTACCGCTCTCACATGCTGGGCAGCCATCGCCACCATCCATCCATCTCCAGAACCTTCTCATCTTCTCATCTTCCCAAATTGAAACTGTGCACCCACTAAACGCAGACTGCCAACCCCCCTTGCCCCAGCCCCTGGAAAGCCCCATTGTACTTTTTGTCCAAAAGAGTGACATCTTCCCCACCTCCCCAAACACAGAGAGCCTTAGTTAATGATTAAACAGGCGCCAGGACACCCCATCTGCCCCTGTCTTATATTAATTCTATGAAGGGTGAGGCTGTTTTGACCAGCTGAGCATTTCAGCCTGTGTTGGAATATTCTGTATTCAGATAAACGATACAGTGGAATGATACATTTTTGAAATAACTTACCTCTTACATTCTTCAGCTACTGTTGGAGAATGCGTCACCCTGGAGGAAGACTCGTGGGAACCCAACTCCCAGCATAAATCAGGACTGTGAACGGGAAGCCTGAGCACAGAGAAGCCTGAGGGGTGAGTGTAGGAGGGAGCTGGGTGCAGGAGCCTCTCCTCCAACCCATGGGATCCAACCTATCTTTCATCATAGGGTGAAAATGCACTACTTCTGGATTCCTTGTGAAATGATCAGAATCACCCAACTACTTGAGCAGCTATTAGAAAATATATTGGGATTGCTTACAGTAGACTAGAAATATTCCAGAGAAACAGAGGACCTGGGTGGGTATGCCGGCTCACGCCTGGAATCCCAGCATTTGGAAGGCCAAGGCCACCACAATCAGCAATTTTTTTTTTTCCTGTAGAGATGGAGGTCTCACTATGTTGCCCAGGCTGGTCTTGAATTCCTGGTCTCAAGCAATCCTCCCACCTCAGCCTCCCAAAGTGCTGGGCATGGTGGGACTCCTGTAGTTCCAGTTACTTGGGAGGCTAAAGTGGGAGGATTGCTTGAGCCCAGAAGGTCTAGGCTGCAGAGAGCCTTGATCACACCACTACCCCACTACCTTCAGCCTAGGTAGCAGAGCAAGGCCTTGTCTCAAAAGAAAGAAAAGAGAAAAGAAGAGAAAAGAAAAGAAAGAGAGAGACAGAGAGAGGTGGGTGGGGGAGAAGAAGGGAGGGAGGGAGGGAGGGAGGAAGGAAGGGAAGAAGGGAGGGAGGAAGGGAGGGAGAGAGGCAAGTAGGGAGGGAAGAAGGGAGGGAGGGAGGGAGGAAGGAAGGGAGGAAGAAAACCTGGTCTTCCAAGGACTTGTTTTCTATGGAGCAGTAATTCCACGAAATGCTCAGGGAGAAAACACTCAGATGATTTGGAAAGATACTGTTTGTGGAGAATCACAAAACACATTAGCACATTAAAGTCTTGTAAATATTACTTTAAGATTTATTTGTCACTAGAATTGACTTTTCAAATTGCATCATTGACAGCTACTGACAGCCCATGAAACTAGGTATTGTCAGAACATACTCTGGAAACACCAGCCTTCTTAGGTAGATTAAATGATAAATTTCAGAATTTAGAGCCAAGGTACGATTTTCTCCGCTTATAATTGAATATGCTTTAAGATTTCTGAATATATAACTGAGCTCAATGGACATCTCATAAATAATAGATGGAAAAAAATAACATAACAGAAGCTGTTAGTTGCCTCATAATATCCTTTCTTCTCTTTTTCTTTAGTCACAGAACCTGATTTTATTTGGGGGTGGCAACATGGTCAACTAAAAACTACATCTCCCAATCTCCTTTATGGCTAAGTATCGCTAATAACTGTATTCTGGCCAATAAGACAGTACTAGTGGGGCTTTGGGGAGGATTTCTTAAAGAGTGCTAATTCAGTTGGTTAGTGAGCCCATTTTGCCCTTTCATGGCTCCTTTTTTTCTGTTGTCTGGAATGCAGATGTGATGGCAGGAGCTCCATCAACTATTTTGGACCATGAGGTTACCCTGACAATGCAAGCTATGCACTAAGGACGTGGGATCAGAAAGGCAGAAGGAACCTGGGTCTCTGCTGATGTTATGAAGCTGCCATACCAGTTCAGGAATGCCTACATTTAGACCTGATAACAAAATTAACAATTGTATGTTTAAGTCACTATAACTGCGGGTTTTCTTTCATAGGCAATGAAGCCAGATCTTAACCAAAAAAAAAAGACAGTCACTACTTGAGAGAGTTTATTGATACTCCCGGCTCAGGAGATCTGACCAGTTTTCCAATAAACTTCCATCTTACCAGCTGTTGTTCCAAGTGAAACATGATCTATTACGTGATAACAAATAGCAAAACTTCTCTCTGTCTAGGGATTCCTCCTCACCCAGAATCTTAGCCTGTGGCCCTTTCTCCTTTCTACAAGAGAGGAATTATGTTTTCCTTGCTGGATTCCTTACAGAGGTATACACATGGGTTTGCACCGATCTATGCTTTCATGATATAAATTTCTCCTGTAAATCTCATTCTCATTTTCTTGCCTGCTTGCCCTTTTGGATGGAGACTCTCACCACGAGGTTGCCAAGTCACTCAGTTGTGATCTTTTCTGCAGGTTCCTACCCCTTTTTCTCCATCTGTCAGGAATCAGGTTTCAATAAGAGGAAGTTTATTTTTGATTCAGTAAATTGATGTAAGAAGGGGAGCAAAACTATTTTGATTAGAATATGTTTGATTAAATACCTTTTCCAGCTGTCTGACCCCAACTCAAGAACTCCCTATTTGATTCTATGTGCAAACAAAATGAAGCAGGGCCCTCCTTAGAAACAATAGCTTTTCTCACAATGAAAGTTGGATTCTTCTTCCTCTCAGAAACCATGTCATCTAAGGAAAAGTCCATGATAAGTTTGCTTTCTTCTTTTAAGGTAACTTTTACATACAATGTTAAGTGAAATATAAGAGTTGAATTTTGTGAAAATATCATGATTTGGTCATTTGCTTTGGTGTCTAGAATAAGGATGGAGGAATAGATAAAGACATAGATGGATTGATGGGTGTGTGGATAGATGAATGGATGGATGGGTAAATAGATGAATAAACTGATGGGTGGGTGGAAGGGTGGAAGGATGAGTGAATAGGTAGATGAATGGATGGGTGAGTGGGTGGACTGATGAGTAGATAGGTGGGTGGGTGGATGGATGGATGTATGGATGGATGGATGAGTAGATGGGTAGATGGATGGATGGGTGGATGGGTGGGTAGGTGGGTGGATGAATGGGTGAATGGATGGATGGATGGATGGGTGGGTTGTTGGGTGGGTGGGTGTATGGATGGGTGGATGAATGGATGGATGGATGGATGGATGGATGGATGGATGGATGGATGGGTGAGTGGATGGATGGATGGGTGGATGGGTGGATGGGTGGGTGGGTGGGTGGGTGGGTGGATGAATGGGTGAATGGATGGATGGATGGATGGATGGATGGATGGATGGATGGATGGGTTGTTGGGTGGGTGGGTGTATGGATGGGTGGATGAATGGATGGATGGATGGATGGATGGATGGATGGATGGATGGATGGGTGAGTGGATGGATGGATGAGTGGATGGGTGGAAGGGTGAGTGCTTATGTGCTTAAGGTCTTAAGATCTGACTCTCACTATTAGCAGATTAGTGAGAGTCAGATCTTAAGACCTTAAGCACATGATACAATGACCATAAAGAAAACTCTATTTTAGAGCACACCATATTGCTAAGCTAGATGGTTTTGGAGAATGTTACACCTGGAAGGAACCGTTTCCTCCCGTATCTCTTTTAACAGCCCCCATATAGCTGACTTGTAAGATACTATTATCAGCAATTACAGGTGGCAACATTGAGACTCAGAGGATTAACAAGAGTGGACCAAGTACATTAGTCACGATAACCTGGGTCACCTATGGTGACAAACAATCCTAAAATCCCAGTGCCTCAACATATGCGTGTGCTCTTGTTCACACGGTATCCAACATGGGTTACACGGAATTCTGCTCCACACCCCCATGTGGGACCTAGGATGGAGGCTCCGCCATCTTATAGCCACAGCATCGAAGCACATGGCCTTCTCATCTGGGAGGTTGGGGAACACGCATCTCCTCTGTCTCACGATGGGAGAAAAGGAGTCAACCAGCAATCAAAGTGCTTCACCTACACACAGCACAAATCATCTCCATTCGCTGCCTGTTGGGCAGAGTTGGCCACGTGACTGTCTCCCGGAAGTGGCTGGGAAGTACACATCTCTGTGTTGAGGAACATTAAGTTTACCCTGCTCCCATGGCTTCTTTGTGGAAGACACTTTTAGTTTGTAATTAGTGGTAGGCAGATAACAGCTGCCTACATGGTATATTCCCGAGTTATGTGTATATGTAGAATACCTATGTATCAATAAGAATCACCTGTCAAAGAGCAAATAAATATGTGGATGAATCTCTGTTTGGGGCCTTCAGTCTGGAGAGCTGTCAGCCCTGCAGGTCCTCAGGCTGTTGGTCCCCAGGATAGATCCACTCTGTTGTGCTATCTGGGCGTCTGCCTCTCAATACCTTCAGCCCGCCTGGGCTGGGGTCTCCTGACCGACCTGGATTTCAGTATCTCTGTGTGGGCAGAGCAAGAGAGAGGCTGGTGACATCCACCAAGCTGGGGCAGGCAGCAGCAGAGCTGAGTCCAGAGCCCAAGCATATTAGTCCGTTCTCGCATTGCTATAAGGAAATACCTGAGACTGGGTAATTTATAAAGAAAAGGGGTTTAATTGGCTCACAGTTCAGCAGTCTGTACAGGAAGCATGGTGCCAGCATCTGCTTGGCTTCTGGAGAGTCCTCAGGAAGCTTACATCACCAAGTCCTCTGCATTTCTTACCAATGTTCCTATTCTGTGGCCAGAGTAAATGGCTCATGTAAAACTTCAACTAGGCTCTAATCCAAGGACCTTGGATTGGTCACTTACCTACCTGAGAAAATGTTTGCTCATTTGTAAATAGGAATAATAAAAGCTACCCCAGGGCTATTGTGAGGATTACATGAGATAATGAATATTAAACACTTACTATAGTATCCTGCACACAATCAGCCCTCATTAAACTCTTGTTGCTATTGAGACTGTAGTTTTAAAGCCATATGGTACCATCATGGCCATTGATGTCATGAACATTGTTGGTAGGTGATCAAAACACCTGCCTCTTCTCTGCAGACCTCAGGCACTGTCAAAATCACCCTCCAAGGACCCAGCTTTATGTCTGGCACCATCCTGGGATGACAGTTTGTCATCAGATACAAAGAAAAACCTTCCTATGGAGCCTCCAAGGAGTCTAGGATCTTATTGTGCACCCTCATTTTATCTGTTAATTCAGTACCTATTTATTAAGCACCTCTTCTGCATGTATTGCCTATCCTGAGAATAAAACTGTAGAGAAAACAAACGTAAATCAACTCATGGCACTTACGGTCTTTGTTTTTAATTTTTAACTTATTTTTAATTAATTTTTGATTTTTTAGAGACAGCGTCGCACTCTGTTGTCCAGGCTAGAGTGCAGTGGTGCGATAATAGCTTCAGGTAGCCTCAACCTCCTGGACTCAAGCAACCCTCCTGCATCGCTTAAGACATGCACCACCAGGCCTGACTAACATTTTTTTTTTTTGAGATGAGATTTCACTCTTGTTGCCCAGGCTGGTGTGCAATGGTGTGAACTCGGCTCACTGCAATCTCCGCCTCTCAGGTTCAAGCAATTCTCCTGCCTCAGCCTTCCGAATAGCTGGAATTACAGGTGTGCACCACCATGCCCAGCTGATTTTGTGTTTTTAGTAGAGACGGGATTTCGCATGTTGGTCAGGCTGGTCTCAAACTCCTGGGCTCGAGTGATCTGCCCACCTCAGCCTCCTAAAGTGTTGAGATTACAGGTGTGAGCCACTGTGCCTGGCCCAATTAATAGTCTTGAAGAATCACAAAGTTACCTGGCAGAGTCTTTGGAAATAAGCAGGCATAGAACTCACCCCTTGTGAGTGAAGTAGACTGGCAAACACTGCTGTCATATTCTGTACCCACAGAGCACGGCTTCAGGCACACTTGGTCCTCAGGATCTTTGTAGGTAAACCTGGCACGCTGAGTCCTGTGGTGGCCCTGGCCCCTGCCTCCCTCCTGGAATTTCATGCTCTCACAGCCACAGCAAGCTCAGCCAGCATTCACCTCTTCTTCTAGGCCATCCTACTTACCACAGTCACTTAACTCCGAAAAAGCCTGCCACCTTCTCACTGCCTGCCAGGTTGTCCTCCACCGGCAGGGTGGATGGTGTGCCGACTTTTACACCAGGCTGGAAATCTGAACCCCACCCAGCTCAGGTGCAGCAGCCGGGTGACGCTGCATCAGGTGAAGCGGATACAGCAGCTGCAGGAGCAGCTTCCCGAGTCATCAGAGAGGAGCCTCAAGCTTCCCCACTGCGTGGGACTCCAGGAGTCCCTTAGGAAGCTCAGGCTAGAGCCTGCTGGTTCACCTTCCCCGTGATTCCATGAGTCATTTAATATCCTGAAATAAATCCCTTTCTGCTCTGCTCTGTAACTGAACCCTGACCAATACCAAGGCTGATATCAGGAGGGGTCATAGGACTGAGCCTTAGGAATCAAAGTCTCAGATTACTCAACTGGGTGGTTTTCAAACTCCCAGGTCCAAATGTATATACATAATTTTAAAGAAATGGATTTCCAGATCCTCATCTTCTATATACATTCATGCCACAAGGCAAGAGTTCAAAAGCACACTTTATAAAAGAAAGCGCTAGCCTCAGCCTTCCCAAACTCACTCCACGAGGGTTTAGAAACCCTCAAATGCCAAACACAGGGAAAGCCGGTCCTGATAACCAAGCAAGGCCCCAGAAACCTCTGCCTTTCCAGCTCTCCCTGTCTCATGGTACTTTCTGCTGAGGAAGGGACCTGGCTTTTGGTGCATGCTGGGATGTTCTGAATTCAGGTATATGATAGTGAGCTGGCGAGAGTAATGACAAGGGCTGAGTAATGACCTCGTCTCTGACATGTCTATCTACTGTCAAAGGAGGCATCGTTCTGCAGGAGTTCTGTGGGGACCTCGGTAAAACATGTCAGGTGATTTGGGGAAGAGAAAGAGGAAGGAATTGGGAGAATTGACTGACATTTCTATAACAAACCTTTTCCATTCCCATTACCTTAATTTTGTAATCAGGCTTTCCAGCAGTAATACCTATGAAGCACAAATAGAAAAAGAATCGAGGCAGAACATTCTGGCAGTGGTATACTCTGGCAGTGGTATATTCTGGCAGTGGTATGTTCTGACAGTGGTATATTCTGGAGGGGTATATTCTGGCAGTGGTATACTCTGACAGTGATATATTCTGGCAGTGGTATATTCTGGCAGTGGTACATTCTGGCAGTGGTATACTCTGGCAGTGCTATACTCTGATAGTGGTATATTCTGGCAGTGGTATACTCTGACAGTGGTATATTCTGACAGTGATATACTCTGACAGTGGTATATTCTGACAGTGGTATACTCTGGCAGTGGTATATTCTGGCAGTGGTACATTCTGGCAGTGGTATACTCTGGCAGTGCTATACTCTGACAGTGGTATATTCTGGCAGTGGTATACTCTGACAGTGATATATTCTGGCAGTGGTATATTCTGGCAGTGGTACATTCTGGCAGTGGTATACTCTGGCAGTGCTATACTCTGACAGTGGTATATTCTGGCAGTGGTATACTCTGACAGTGATATATTCTGGCAGTGGTATATTCTGGCAGTGGTACATTCTGGCAGTGGTATACTCTGGCAGTGCTATACTCTGACAGTGGTATATTCTGGCAGTGGTATACTCTGACAGTGGTATATTCTGACAGTGATATACTCTGACAGTGGTATATTCTGACAGTGGTATACTCTGGCAGTGGTATATTCTGGCAGTGGTATACTCTGGCAGTGCTATACTTTGACAGTGGTATATTCTGACAGTGCTATACTCTGACAGTGGTATACTCTGGCAGTGGTACATTCTGGCAGTGGTATACTCTGGCAGTGCTATACTCTGACAGTGGTATATTCTGACAGTGCTATACTCTGGCAGTGGTATATTCTGGCAGTGGTACATTCTGGCAGTGGTATACTCTGGCAGTGCTATACTCTGACAGTGGTATACTCTGGCAGTGGTATACTCTGACAGTGGTATATTCTGAGAGTGATATACTCTGGCAGTGGTATATTCTGACAGTGGTATACTCTTGCAGTGGTATATTCTGACAGTGATATACTCTGGCAGTGGTATATTCTGGCAGTGGCATACTCTGGCAGTGGCATACTCTGGCAGTGGCATACTCTGGCAGTGGCATACTCTGGCAGTGGCATACTCTGGCAGTGGTATACTCTGGCAGTGGTATACTCTGGCCGTGGTATACTCTGGCAGTGGTATACTCTGGCAGTGGTATACTCTGGCAGTGGTATATTCTGGCAGTGGTATATTCTGGCAGTGGTATATTCAGTCTTACATTTTTAAAATAAGAAAATTCCAGCTGGGTGTAGTAGCTCACACCTGTAATCCTAGCACTTTGGGAGCATTGCCTGAGCCCAGGAGTTTGAGACCAGCCTGGGCAACATCCGAGGACTCCATCTCTACAAAAAAACTTCAAAAATTATCCAGACATGGTGACACACACCTGTTGTCCCAGCTACTAAGGAGGCTGAGGTGAGAGGATCACTTGAGCCCAGGAGTTTGAGGCTGCAGTGAGCTGAGTTTACGCCACTGCACTCCAGGCTGGGCAGCAAAGTGAGATCCCAACTCAAAGAAGAGAAAGAGAGACAGAGAAACTTAAAAAAAAAAAAAAACTCATCATGTAAGTGATACATTTCCAATAAAATTTCACTGTTTGTATCAACCCAATTGTTTTATCAATGTTTATAACATTTATGTTGTTTTCATTAGTTGCATATTATGATAACAACCATTGTAATCATGACCCAGAAAACACTTTAAGATCCTAAAGTCTTTTGGTCACAGGAAATAGAGAACATTTTACAATTTCAATTCGCATACATTTTTGGTTGCAGAAAAGGATGATTAGGAAATGTTACAAGCATAAGTATAGGACGAACCTTGAAAAAGTGACACTAACTAAAGAAGTCAGTCTCAAAGGACAGCACACTGCATGATTCCATTTACGTGTCAGTGTTTGGGGTGGGCGGCTCTATAGACAGAAAGGGGATTAATGGTTACCTAGAACTGGGTGAGGTCGGGGGAGATGGAACAATTGCCAGGGCGATAGCTAAGGGGTGCAGGGCTTCTTTTGAAATAAAAATGTTCTAAAATACATTGTGGTCATGATGCAAAACTCTGTGAATATATTAAAAGGCATTGAATTGTACACCTTACGTATGTGAATTGTATATGTGAATTATACCTTAATAAAGCTGTTAAAAAATATACATTAGGCTGGGTGCAGTGGCTCACACCTATAATCACAGCACTTTGGGAGGCCGAGATGGGAGAATTGCTCGAGACCAGGAGTTCGAGACCAGCCTGGGAAACACAGTGAGACCCCTATCTCTACAAAAGAAACCAAAAATCAATAAAACCAATTAGCTGGATGTGGTGTAGCATGTCTGTAATCTCAGCTTCTCAGGAGGCTGAGGTGGGAGGATGGCTTAAGCCCAGGAGTTCACAGCTGCAGTGAGCTGTGATTGTACCACTGTACTTCAGCCTGAGCTACAGAGTGAGAACCTGTCTCAAAAAAAAAAATCTGTATATGTATATATACACGTACACATTACATTATGATAGAATTCTGAGAAGAAAGTGAAATGGAAATATATGTTCAAAGAATAAAAAGACAAAATTTTTAAAAATTAAAGAGATTGCCAAATATTTTTAAAGTGAATGATGATCAATAGCGTGTCATTACAGTGTTCAGCTCCATGGACACTTTCTACAAAGTTATATGGCATTTTTATCATAATGTCCCTATTGGCAGTGCAGAGGCAGATTCACCCTGAAGCTAACGAACCCTAATCTTCAAAGGCTTTCGCTAGTACAGGCCACCTCCAAGGCCTAGAAATGGCTCTTCTGGGTCACATATTTTAGTAAAATTTGCAAGAGTAAGACGTTTCAACCATAATGATTGATGCCTCTTTTTACACTCCCCTTTGCCTTTCTTCTCCTTATGTGTGGTGGCATCGCAGTGGCCACGGGTGCTTTTGAAAGTCCACTAATTGAATCTGGGTAAATAAGTAGGTTTAGGTTTTACAGGATGTATTTACTGATGCAGTAACTTCCATATATGGTTATGTTATTGCTAGCCACTCTGGTGTAAAAATGATTTGTAGAAATACTCCCTCTGCCCGTGGTGCTGAGGGCCAGAAGTCATGCTGTGATACTCATTTTTTGTGGTGACCACGACCATGAATGTGTGGACAGTAGACAAGAAATAAGGTTGGAAGTGTACAGAACCAGAAGCCAGTCTATACAAAAATGTAAGAGATGTATCAGGCAGATCTTCACTAAAAATATTCCTCTCTGGCCTGGCATGGTGGCTCACGCCTGTAATCCCAGCACTTTGGGAGGCCGAGGCGGGCAGATCACCTGAGGTCAGGAGTTCAAGATCAGCCTGACCAACATGGAGAAACCCCATCTCTACTAAAAATACAAAATTAGCCAGGCATGGTGGCACATGCCTGTAATCCCAGCTACTCAGGAACCTGAGGCAGGAGAATCCCTTGAACCTGAGAGGTAGAGGTTGCAGTGAGCCGAGATTGTACCATTGCACTCCAGCCTGGGCAACAAGAGTGAACGCCATAAAAAAAAAAAAAATCTGTTTCTTAGGTTTTGTCACGTTAGCTTTTTTAAAGCTTCTAATGTTCTGTGATCCATTTCAACTATTTACACGTATCAGAAAAAGGTGAGACATCAATTAAAAAGTGGGTGAAGGGTATTTTATTTTTCTAAATTGTCTTCAGGAGCATATGGAGAAAACAAATTGAAGACCACTAAGTTATCTGACTTGGCTTGAAGCACAGAAGGTCTCATTCGCATTGGAAGGTGGGACCCTGGTGCTGTGTGGCAAGAGGTGACACAACAGTTGCTTGAACTCTGCTTTCAGAGTTGGGGTTACAGAAGTCAAGGGGTAAGTGGAGTTCTGGCTCAAGTGCTTCTCATGACGTACCTTGTAGGTCTATAAACTTATCCGATACCATTTCCTGAGTTTCTGAATGCAGAGCATTGTCTATGCAGAAACTCTAAGAATGCATGCAGAAACACCCCAACTACTGTATCCCCACACTCATCCCTGGCCCAGGAAGTGAGGACTCTTTAGGTAAGAAGGATCAAGTGGAACACCCTACTTCTTCCCAACAAGAGTTATCAAAAGCATCATCACATCCCTGAATGACCTGCCAAAGACTTGAAAGATGTAGAGATGGCATTCCCTATGACGCCCACTTAACTCCCCTGCTTGACTTATGTAGAACACATATGGCTGTTGGAGGATAACAAGGGTTCACTGTTAATTTACGCAATAGATGGCTGCAATTGCAGCTCCTGTTCTAGACATAGTTTTATGACTACAGCAAATCAACACAGCCCCCAGCACCAATATGCAGCTATTAAGTTGGTAAATCTGTTGTCTCTTTCTCAACAAAACCACAAGAAGCAATATTCTTTTACCTGGTAGGGCCAGCAATACATCTCCACAGTCTTACCCTGTGTCGGGACTCTGCCTCGTCTCCCAGTCACATCTGCAGGGAACCATGTTCACGTCACCATTCCAGAGGACACATTAGTAATATTCTTATTGCACCTAGTGAGCGGGAACAAATACATTATGTGCCTAGATGTGTGCCAAAGTGTGGAATGTTGTGCCACAAGAATTCAAGAGCTGCTCTCTCAGCAGAATTGCTGTGCCCAGTGATCTGGTGAGCAATGAGATATCTCTCTGAATTTTGCAACCCCTACTGCTAATAAAGAGGTATAGCACTTGATACAACTCGACCGGGGAACCAATATATACCGTGTGTGTGTGTGTGTGTGTGTGTGTGTGTATGTCTGTGTGTGTGTGTATGTCTGTGTGTGTGCAGCTCTGACCTCTATTCTGAATAACACATTAGTCTGCCAGCTTTGAGAGGATCCCAGGGCAGGCCAGGCATGGTAGCTCATGCCTATAATTCCAGTGCTTTGTGAGGGCTAAGGCAGGAGGATCACTTGAACCCAGAAATTTGAGACCAGCCTGGGCAACATAACAAGACACCATCTCAAAAAAAAAAATTTTTTTTTAAGTAGCTGGATGCATGGTTGTGTACACCTCTAATCCTAGCTTCTCAGGAGGCTGAGGCAAGAGGATTTCTTGAGCCCCAGGAGTTCAAGGCTGCAGTGAGCTATTGTTGCACCACTGTACCACCCAAGCCTGAGTGACAGAGAGAGACTCTGTCTTTAAAAAACAAAAACAAAAACAAAAAACAGAGCAAATTTTTCAGGCCATGTGCAAGCAGCTTTACCACACTTGGATCTGTAACAGATCTAGTAGAGCTGGAAGTGTCCAAGCCAATCAGGATATGATGGTGTCTGCAGAACCCCTCAAGGAAAATCACAGGCAAAGGCTGTATGTCCAATCACAGAGTTGGTGGAAGACTACAGTATCTCAATACAAAAAGACCACACAGAAATAGGACCGCTCAGGAAAAAAGATGTAGATCGTTCCACTAGATAAAGAGCTCTAACCAGCAGAGTTGCCGGTGGGGTGAAAGGAAATGCATCATAGGATAAAGCAAGGATGCTGAACGGCCCAACCTCAGACCCACGATTCTTACTGCAATAGCATGATTTTTTCCTTCTTTCCTCTAGCCTAGTCAGTTTATATGTTTTCTCCCTCTTTCACTTAACATTTTATATTGGATGTGTTTTATATAAGATGTGATGTGTTTTATTTAAGATGGACATGTTTTATATAATTCAGTCTATGGGTTATAAGATATCAAGGTAGGATTATGACTGAACTTAAGTGAACACCAGAACAGAATCTAGAACATAGAACCTTCACGAGAACAGGATGCAGTGGCTCATGGCACTTCCCCGTTTTGGGAAGAAAGTGAGTTCCATTTTTTATTGCATGGGGAATCATTGCCATTTGGAAGTGTACGTATGAGAAGAGGGGAGTGTATGGGAGTTGAGTAACCAGGCAGAGGACTGTGATGAGTGCCGCGGATTGAGTCACCCAGCAACCATGCTGATATCCTCCTAGCATGTCTTCATGTATTGTAGGAGCTGGGACGCTAGTTTTTACTATATTTCCCCAACTCCCTTGCATCTAGGGTCTACAGTGATTTAGATTCCACTATTTAGGCAAATTAGTGCAAGATTAGGAAGGTATGTTTCTAATATTCTGCTGACAAGCACCACTGCGAAGGTACCTGGTTTCTCTGTGAAAGGGTGAGGAGAGGTCTCAGTGTCTACTTACTGGCTTCGTGGAGTATTAAAAAGCACCACCCAGGGAATCTATTTGCTGGTGTGGGTTACACCGGGGGTCCCATGGTTTGGAAGCTGGCAGCACTAGAAGCAGCTTTCTGCTTGGGAGAGTTTCCTAACCATGTCAATTGCCTGTCTGGGTGGCTTCCCGGCCCGGGCAGGTGGCATAGTTCTGGAGCTGGCAGCTGTGGCCACTATTTCCCTACTCTGCTGAATTCGAAGAGAGGCAATAGTTTCTTTAGTTCTTCAGGGTGGCTTTGGGTTGTGTTCTTAAAAGATCAGTCTGGAATCTGATCCTTCAGTCTTCCCAAAGAGTCTGTAAACCACTTAATATCCTGCCACAAATCCCTTTCTGCTTAAACTAAGTAGATTGAATTCCGTTCTCTGCAAGCCAGCCTGGGCGACAGACCGCAGAACCCTCTGCGCTGTTCCTTTCCCTATGAATTATTTTTTTCCTAAACCAAGTCACTACACGTGGATCTAGAATATATCATTTATTCTTCTCGGCCAAACCACAGGCTTTCCCTTTTAAATATTCAGCTTGAGATTAACCGTCCATGAAGCCATTTCAGATGGGTTCAAAAACGCTTCTCACTTCCTCTACAACTGTGACCCAGATACTTCTAGTGACGGCTCTTTGAGAACTCTTAAGACCATTCATTGGTTTCAGAACCGAAGCTCCTGTACCTCCCTTTTTCACGTAAAGTAAAAAGTGCTGCGACCTTAGCAGGGCAGACGAGGCCTTAAACACTGCAGTTAAGGTTGGGATGGCAAAAGACGTGATCACTTAATCCTCTAGTCTTTCCAGCTCTCTCTCTTCCGCTTCCTTCTCTCTCCCCTTCCCACGACACACAGCCATTGCCTCTGAAGCTGGCTGCTGACTGAGCACGCCCGCGATGACATTCGTTCAGGAGAGGACGCCCAAATCTGTCAATGAAGCATCCCTACCCGCAGGAGGCCTGGAGCCCAGCGCAGCCCCCTACACCTGCCCGGGTCCCCGAAACGCAGGTGCTCCAGCGCCAAGGACGCACACCGCCCCCTGGAGGCGGGCCCTGGCCCTGCGCCCCGCGCTCCTGCAGGCGTTAACTCCACTTGGCGGCTGCGCACTTTCCGCTCGGCCCCCAGCCCTGGCAGATCGGGACACAATCACAAATGCACCAAGGGTTTACAAGAAAGACTTTCCAAAAGAAAATGTCATCATCACTGGTCATTAGGGAAATGCAAATCAAAACTACGTTGAGATACCATCTCACGCCAGTTAGAATGGCGATCATTAAAAAATCTGGAGACAACAGATGCTGGAGAGGATGTGGAGAAATAGGGACACTTTTACACTGTTGGTGGGAGTGTAAATTAGTTCAACCATTGTGGAAAACAGTGTGGCGATTCCTCAAGGACCTAGAAATAGAAATTCCATTTGACCCAGCAATCCCATTACTGGGTATATATCCAAAGGATTATAAATCGTTCTACTAGAAGGACACATGCACACGAATGTTCATTGCAGCACAGTTTACAATAGCAAAGACCTGGAACCAACCCAAATGCCCATCGATGATAGACTGGACAGGAAAAATGTGGCACATATACACCATGGAATATTATGCAGCCATCAAAAACGATGAGTTCGCGTCCTTTGTAGGGACATGGATGAACCTGGAAACCATCATTCTCAGCAAACTGACACAAGAACAGAAAATCAAACACCACATGTTCTCACTCATAGGTGGGTGTTGAACAATGAAAACACATGGACACAGGGAGGGGAGCACTATACACTGGGGTCTGTTGGGGGGGAGGGGGGGGATAGAGGGGGGTGGGGAGTTGGGGAGGGATAGCATGGGGAGAAATGCCAGATATAGGTGAAGGGGAGGAAGGCAGCAAATCACACTGCCACATATGTACCTATGCAACAACCTTGCATGTTTTTCACATGTACCCCAAAACCCAAAATGCAATAAAAAAAAAAAGAAAAGTAAATGTGGGGTGGTCGTTCTAATAAATATAACGCGCAATGGCCCAACTATATGAGAAATCATTCGAAACTGCAGAAAATGTGTTTCCCTTTATCTGCCATTTCTATTCCACCTCACTGCTTTTTTAAAACCCATTCCTTTATGCGCTTCTCAGAACCCCTTCCGTGAGCAACATCATCCAGCCTTGACAGCAATGCCAAGCACTTTAGAAAATGAAAAGGTAATAATTGGCAGTTACCGACACCATCTATGTTTTGATATATTTTACAAAACTAAAATTAAAATGCAAGGCAGACTAGCTGGTCAATTGTTATTTGTGTCATATCCAAAATGACACTAATATCTATGTGTCATTTCCAAAACTCAACATTTTTTGAATAATAAAACCAACGCTTTCTCTAGCAACTTGTGTGACGTGTCCCTGAATCAACATTTAAGATTTGGAACTAAAACGCAATCGGAAGAGATTCCTTGATTGGAAGGTTAGCAACCTTGCCAAGGACATAGACCTGTTCTTCCTTCAGTTGGTCTTTTCTTTAACAAGTGGAGTGCATTATACACCTTTTTGCTATGTTTTGCATTCACATATGCATCAAATGCTTGCTTCACTGGGAATCAACCAGATATTTAAAGAAGGTAAACACATTCTGGCCATAAATGATAAAAGCTGCATTTGTAGACAGGCTCAGCATATTCATTAGTGGCCACTGGGTCAATGTGGACAATTCCCAAAAGAAGTCCCCACCTACATGACAAAGCTGATGGAGCCTACAAATCGGGAACATCATAAGTATTAACCATCCTGAAGTGCGTGTGTACATATATATATATTTTTGAGACAAAGTCTTGTTCTGTCACCCAAGCTGGAGTGCAGTGGTGCGATCTTGGCTCGCTGCAACTTCCGCCTCCCGAGTTCAAGCGATTCTCCTGCCTCAGCCTCCTGAGTAGCTGGGATTACAGGCGCCCACCACCATGTCCGGCTAATGTTTGTATTTTAGAGATGAGGTTTCGCAATGTTGGCCAGGCTTGTCTCAAACTCCTGACCTTAGGCGATCAGCCCACCTTGGCCTCACAAAGTACTGGGGTTACAGGTGGGGATTACAGGTGTGAGCCATGGCTCCTGGCTCTGAAGTATATTCTTACAAGACGTTGCAAAAACACACGACAGGTATCTAGAACGATGATAGCTTCCTACTCCTCCTGCAATTGTATATATATATTTTTTTTTTTTAAAAAAAGACAAATCCTGAAAACCATTGGAAAGGCACACAGAATCATATGCCAAGGTCACATTCAGTCAGAAGGGGTGCTGCCAATTATGCTTACTTAAAGGCAGAGGTCCAGATACATTTTTGGTATCCTCTTTTAAAAAAAATTGCAGTCCTTAAAATTTGGTAAGCTTCTGTGACTAAACGTGTCTTGACTGCTACCTAAAATGTGTACATGTAGGCATGTTCAAAATCCCTTCTTTCATCATTTTCAGAGACACTATTTCAATTTCCTGCCCTGAAACATATGGAATTTCATATTAAACAAAAGTCTCCTCTCAGGGACTTGCAGGCTTGGTGTGGCTGACTGGTGCTGGAGGCTGTGCAGGACCTGGCTTCTCACCTCGTCACACATGAGCTCAGACATAGCAAGTGCTGTGCAGAGTAAGCGCTTGCTCTTCAACTCAGGTGATAGCCGGAAGCCTGGGCCGTCTCTTCCACATTCTCCATAGCTGCCGCATGGTGCCTGTATTCTTATTCTTCTTATTATTATTATTGAGTCAGGGTCTCACTCTGTTGCCCAGGCTGGAGAACACTGGCATCAATCAAAGCTCACTGCAGCCTCAACCTCCTGGCTTTAAGCTAGCCTCTTGTCTTGGCCTCTCAGAGTGCTGGAATTATAGGCGTGAGCCACCACATCCCGCCCATATTATTGTTATAATACACATAGGAGTCACAGGAATGAACAAGACCTAGTACATGTAGAGCATATTCTGTTTGCCAGGAATGCAGCATTACATGGAATCTCTCACAACTTTCTGTAAGGTGGAGACTGAAATTGTCTCCATCTTCCATCTGAGTACACTGAGGCTTACAGGTGATAGTTACTGGGCCCAAGGAAAAGGAGCCCCGGGGGCCAACCCAGCACCATTATGCTTAGCATGATACTGTTTCCTTTTAAAAACTGCCTTTAATTAATTAATCAGGCACAGTATTCTTCCCTTAGATCTATATGTAATCAACAGTCAGTAAATGTGAAATAAGAATGCTGGTTGTAAAGCCAGATAACACCAATGTGCTCACGTCAAAGGGTTTAAGTTTAGTTCATACTGAAGACCTTTCTACAGTGAGTTATCTCCAGAATTTTACAATTAACTTATAAATTTAGACTAAAGGCCGGGCATGGTGGCTCATGCCTGTAATCCCAGCACTTTGGGAGGCCAAGGTGGGTGGATCACTTGACGTTAGGAGTTCGAGACCAGCCTGGCCAATGTGGGAAACCCTGTCTCTACTAAAAATGCAAAAATTAGCCAGGTGTGATGGTGCATGCCTGTCATCCCAGCTACTCAGGAGGTTGAGAGGTAAGAGAATCGCTTGAACCTGGGAGGCGGGGATTGCAGTGAGCTGAGATCGTGCCATTGCACTCTAGCCTGGGCGACAGAGCAAGACCCTGTCTCAAAAAAAAAATTAAAATTAATAAATATAAAAAATAAATTTAGACTCTATATCAACTTAACTCATAATCAAACATTTCAGCATTTATTTAATTATGTCAGTTTAAATTAAGCCTAAATGGATCATGGAATCTTTGTTTCCCCTGAAAATGAAAAATGAGGGCTACATAATTTTTACACATGAAAGATTTAAGCTTTACAATGCCATATAACAAAAAGATTTCCCATCCAAGACAATGTTTCCAAGGAAATTAAGCTTTCTTTTCTCCACCATGATGGAAAAAAGAAACACTAAACTTCAAAAAGAAAAATAAGTTTAAAAGAGTGGGAGAATGAATGAGTTCATGCTTTTATGTAACTGACATTCCGCAAACGGGGTTCAGGCAGCGGCAAGACAATTAGACCAGATAGTCTCTATTGCCTCTGTTTGGATGGTTTGGATCTGTGTTTCTGCCTGACTCTCATGTTGAAGCATAATCCTTATTGTTGGAGGTGGGGCATGGTGGGAGGTGCATATCTCATTAATGGGTTAGCACCATCCCTTCGGTGCTGTCCTCGTGGTGGTGAGTGAGTTCTCTAGAGATCTGGTCGTTTAAAAGTGTGTGTGGCACCTCTCGGCCCCCCTGCTCCTGCTCCCACCATGTGAGACATCTGCTCCCTCTTTACTTTCCACCATGATGGAAGCTTCCTGATGCCTCCCCGGAAGCAGATACCTGTGTATCTTCCTATAAAGCCTGCAGAACCATAAGCCAACTAAACCTCTTTTCTTTATAAATTACCCAGTCTCTGGTATCTATTTATAGCAATGCAAGAACAGCCTGATATACCTCTCCATTTTTTTTCTAGCTTTTTATTGAAATATATATATATATATGTATATATATATATTTTTAAGATGGAGTCTTGCTCTGTTACCTAGGCTGAAGTACAGTGATGCAATTTCGGCTCACTGCAACCTCCACTTCCCAGTTTCAAGCAATTCTCCTGCCTCAGCCTCCCTAGTAGCTGGAATTACAGGTGCATGCCACCATGCCCAGCTAATTTTTGTATTTTTAGTAGAGATGGGGTTTCCCCATGTTGGCCAGGCTGGTCTTGAACTCCTGACCTCAGGTGATCCACCCACTTGGGCCTCTCAAAGTGCTGGGATTGCAGGTGTTAGGCACCATGCCCAGCTGAAAAATATGTAAAAAATAGAGATGATATTGTAATAATCCCCCCATACCCTTCACACAATTAATTATCAATACATTGTCATGTATTATTTATATATACCTTTATCTAATGCCTCCTTCCCTCAATTACCTTGAAGTGAAACAAGATATATCTGTAAGGTCTGAATGAAGCAACTGAGATTTAAATGAGGCAACTGAGGCCAGTTATTGGAATAAAGAAATTTAATCAGCTCCTGGGCGAGGTTCTATGGTCCGACAGGAGGGGCCGGAGAAGTCACGCTTCTCTTCTTGGGGCGCGGGGTTTTATAGGGAATAGAGGTAGCTGATTGACTACGGGGGAAACAAAGACAAGGTAGTTCTATTGGGTATTAAAAGACTGGGGACGGGCTAGGTGAACAAAGTGGGGGCATTTCCATTGGGTATGAAGGGAGTGAGCACGGACGAGGGGCTGGTCGAGGACGTACAGGGGAGCTACCATAGGGCAGGTTCTTGGCGGGCCTTTTCAAAATTTCTGGCGGGTGCAGGGCTGAGATTGGAATGCAGAAGTGGGCAAGGGGGAGCCCGCGTGGAGAGGGCAAATGCTGAGCAATGCGCTCAGAATGATGACGTAGTTTTTAGGCGCGGAGAGAGAAGGGCATGACCATTCGGCTCCCAAGGAGGCACCGGCCTTACAATATCATTACGTACAAAATATTTCAGTAGGTATTTCTAAATACAACGATTCTTTAAAAAAAAAACACACAACTATACTATAATTATCACACCTAAAACAAAGTGACAGCAATTTCTTAACATCATCAAATTTCCTGTAAGTGTTTAAGTCCATCATTTGATCATTTCTTTTCATGTTCTGTTCAAATCAGGCCAAAAGCCCTTGCCTTATACTTGGCTGATACGTCTCTTAGCACATTTTAAATCTATGCTTTCTCTTTCTTTTTCCTTGTAATGCATCTGTTGAAGAAATCAGGTCATTTGTCCTATAGTGTATTCTATGATCTGAATTTGCTGCTATATGCTGGTGATGTCATTTAAAAGTACCCTGTACTTTGTGTAAACTGATAATTATATCTAGGTCCCAGATAAGTTTCACTGTAACCTCTTCTGAGGTTTTTCAGCTTTATGATTTGCCTTTCCCCTTGAAAAGGTGCCTCAATTACGCCATTTCTAACTACTATGAACAAGGATGGCTTCTTTCTGTGAAATTCCTTAGTAGGGAAGATACACAAAGTCTTGCATGGTCTAATGAAAAGAGCCCAAAATTGACAGCCTAACAGATTTCAATGGAAGGCCCACTGGCTATGAGCTATGTGATCTTGGGCAAGCTATTTATACCATAATTATTTCATTTATAAAATAGAAGCAATAATGATTGACTTATGAAGTCGTTGTAAAGGGTGGCAAGAGAAGCACATATAAAGCATCAAGCACATTATAATTTTTATATGAAGTACAGAAATCTATTTCTTATAATTTTGCAGGCTGGAAAGTCCAAAGTCATGAGGCCTGCGTCTGGAGAGGGCCTTCTTGCTGTGTTGTCCCATGGTGTGGAAGATGGAAGGGAAAGAGAGTGCGTCTGTGCATGAGAAAGAAAGGGGTCAGAATGCATCCTTTTATCAAGACGCAATAACTTACTCACTTGATATCGACATTAATCCGTTCATGAGTACAGAATCCTCATGACCCAACCACCTCTTAAAGCCTCCACTGTTGCATTGAAGATTTAGTTTCCAAGACATGAACTTTGGGGAACACATTCAAACCATAGTACCTATCATTATCTTGCTGTAACTTAACCTAAGTTCTCAGTTCTGATGTTCATGTGAATACATCATCTTTTCATCCACACGGTCATGCTCTTCCTATATCCATATTGCTACTTCTTTTCCTACATGCAATTTGAGAATTATGTTTTTTAAATCACCACAGATGGAAGACTGTTTCCTGAAAACAGTCTTTTTTCAGATGATATCCTCAGAATTGGGACCATTTTTGACCCTAAGAAGCTTGTCCCTGACTTGAATGACATGCCTTCTGAGTGCAGTGCTTGTCCTGAAAGCTGGTCTTGTCCTGGGAGCAGCATGTCGGTAGGCAGAGCCTCAGGTGGGCAGGATGGCAAGCTGTAAGACAGGAGGCAGGAGAGGGCTGGGTGCAGGCATGGGATGGGGTTCAGGCGTGAGCAGCTCAAGAGCTGGGGCAGATGGCGTCAAGGAAGAAAGGGCTTGTTGGAAATGGGAGCCAGGCACTGAATGAAGAGTCAGGGCTGAGGGTTTTGGTAGCTGGGTTGAATCCAGAAGGTGAGGGCCTGGAACCAAGGCATCTAAGCTCGATGCTGTATTGAGGGCCCAGGCAATGTAATATCTCAGGACTCAGGAGAGAGACCTTCTGGAGACCTTGCTTGAGACTGTAAAGCCAGACTGTCCAGGTTTAAGTCTTGGCTCTGCCCCTTATAGCTGAGTATCTGGAAGCAAATTATTTCACTTCTCTGTGCCTCAGTTTCCCCATCTGTAAACTGGATGACTATAATAGCACCTTCCTCATGGGGATGTTTAAGTGAGTCAAAACAGGTAAAGTTCTTAGAAGTGGTAGTTGGCCCATAGTGCCATCAGATTGAGCTATTTTCTTTTAGGAGTTAACCATTAGACCACTTGTCTCTTCCTCAAGGGTATCTCACAGGCCCTGAGCAGCCTCTGATTCTCCTGGAAGGGGACCTTAGCTTATCTTTCACGCAGGGGAGTCTTGACCTTGGTTAGCAAGATCAATTTTTAATAATGGGTGTTATTATCCTGATACTATAGAGATATCAACAATGGCTATTGCTCTCTGCCTGGAATGTTCCTCCCCAACTCATCCTCCTAATTCCATTCCACTTTTCAACATTCCAGTCAACCATTACCTCATCCAGGAGGTCCTCCCAAGCCCCCAGGCTGAGCTGCCAGCAGCCGCCCTGTCTTTTGTATTATCAGGAGTTATCAAACCACTCTTAGTTTTCTTGTTTCTCTTCCTGACTAAAACATGAGCTATTATACTCACAGATAATGCCTCTATGTTTTTTATTTAAATGTTGTTTTCATGTTAAAATATTTCATGCAGAAAAAAATATATAACTGATATTTAAGTACCCACCACCAAAACTAAGCAAATATTGATAATTTGTCTAGTTGGCTTCATCTTTCTTCTTAAAAAAAAAATGGTAATAATAATGTTATTGACCAGATAAAGCCTCTCCCCCATACTTCCCTCATGCTTTCCTTTTCAGAGGAAACACCCATCTTACGGCATGTTTTTGTACTTTTATTTCATATATACACATTCCTGATCAAGATATACTATTGCATACATTGGCTATTTGAGGTCTACATAAATGGTATCAGGCTGAATGGATCTTTTTGCTACTTGCTTTTTTAAAAAACTGATGTTTTTGAGATTTATTCATGGTATAATATGTACATTTTTTCATGATTTTAACAACTGTATTATATTCCTTCCTGTGAATAAATTACCATTTATTTAGCCATTTTCCTACTGAAGGAAAGCTGAACTGGCTCCTTCTGCTGCTTCAAACAGTGCTCCAATGGACAACTGTGAGCATCCATCTTTGTGCACACATGTCTGTGAGCTAATTCTTGTCAATGTTTCTCTGGGGGAAGAGGTGACTCCACATTCCTTACTCCCAACACGGTGCCTGAAATAGCAAATGCCCAGTCGATGTTTGCTGAAGGAAGAAATAAAAATATGAAACTTTTCATTCATTTAAGCGTGAAATACTCATGGGCATAAAACCAAAACATTGCTAGGGCCCAATTATTAAAGATATAATTATAACTATACAGGAGCATTTATAAATGTGAATGGGCTGCTATTTCTTGGTGTAAGCCACAGAAATTCCTGTTCAAATGAATTATGGGGGAAATGAAGACATAATGCCAGAGAAAAGCGGTCACTCCCTGCGTTGACTTTAGCTATGTACCCAGTTCAGTTCTAAAGACAGAGCTTCAATTGTTATTGCAGATGAAACTGAAAGGCCAAGTCAACCACAGGGCTTGATTTATGGCACTATGAGTTGCAAAGGGATCTAATACCTTGCATTACAATGAGGCCTTATTCACTTTCATGTGAATGATCAAGAGCTGGATCAAGCATAAACAAATACACTTTGCCTTAAGAGGTTACTTGGGGCATATGATGCCATATGTTGGAACAACATCGAGGTCACTGAACTGCTTAAACTAAACACTATTCAGCTTCTGATGCTGCTTTAGAAACTAAATTACAAAACCTCATAACTTTGTTGTTTTTCAACTTTCCCAGGTGAGAACCTCCCACATGCAAAGGTAGTGTCAAAAATCCATCCATCCCAAACCATGGAAATACCTATCCTTTCCTTAACTAAATCATTGGCAATATAGATGAGATTATACTTACACCAGTTAGATCTACTTCCTAAAGCTAAGCAGAGAATTAGCTTTCCCATAAGTCACATGAGAGTGAATAGCACATGGGAAGGTTGTTGCCTGAACAAATTTAAAATCCTCTTAAGAGGAAAGAAGTAAGGGATAAATCCTCAGAAGACAATCAACTGTGTCAGCTACAGTCCACCCCTTTAACTTCCCAATATCCATATTCCTCTTGCTCATGCCTACATGAAATGTACTCAGTGTAACTCCAATTCTCTGTGTAATGTACAGTCTTCTTCATCAAGTAGTTTCTCATGTTCAAACAACACATAGAAAACCTAAGAGAGTTGTAATAAAAAAAATAATAATGAATATAATATAGGAGGTCAGGAAAGAGCAGCATTTTTGTTGCAATTTGAAAAACTAAATTGTAATGATCGCATTTTTAAAGGCACTGGAGAGATGCAAAAGCAACAAGAATTAGATGAACTAAATTTCAAATAAGAAAGAAGCCCTTTCAAGGTAATTCAAGGATCACTGGCCATGTTTTTTTTTTTCCTAGGAGCATTTGCCAACTCTGGCCCCAAAAAGAAGTACTAGGCTGGGGTAAGGAGATGCCGTCAGAACTGCTGGCAGTTGCATTGAACCAGCCCAAAGAACTGGAAGTAAGAGAGGGCCAAATGCAAAGCTGGCTTTCCTCATTAGTCATTGGCTGAGTGCAGGGGTGGCGTAGAAGGCTGGGGAGTTTGGCCAGAAAGACAAAGTAAAATCTTCCATATTCTCACAGTGCTGTGAAGATAATGTCCTGCTAGAGAGAAGGAGCCTAGAACAAGCAAACAACAGGTCTTCATTTTAACATGTTTGTCAGGTTTTAAAGCTACATGTAGCAGCAGGGGGAAAAGAACTAAGCTAAAACCCTGGAATGACAAAACTTCTAAGGCTGAAGAGAGAAAGAATAGCTAGACTCAATTCAAAGCCTAAAAGGACCACACCCAAGGAACAGAAATTAACCAGAGCTGAACCAAGTTTTACCAAAACTGCAACCTAGTCCCAACCCAGCTCAGATCCCTTTTTCATTTAGGTAATCATAGGATGCCACACAGAAGAAAATGAAGACCATTCCTGATGAAAAATATATGGAGCCAGTGTAGTTCTTTTATGTGTGAGCATACAGCAACAAAGGCAGAGGAATATATGATCAACAATCAAGACAAAAATGAACAGTAGAGGCAAACTGACCCAAAATCCAGGGTTTGAAATTAGAAGGGAGGGATGTTCAAGTAGGTAACATTAAAGAAAGTAGAGGACGATTTTCCAGCAAGGTGGCCGAATAGGAACAGTTCCGGTGCGCAGCTCCCAGCGAGAGCAACACAGAAGGCGGGTGATCTCCACATTTCCAACTGAGGTACGTGGTTCATCTCATTGGGACTGGTTAGACAGTGGGTGCAGCCCAAGGAGGGTGACCCAAAGCAGGGTGGGGCATCGCCTCAACCGGGAAGTGCATGGGGCTGGAGAACTCCTTCTCCTAGCCTAGGGGAGCCATTAGGGACTTTTGCCGGTATTCTGGCACTCTGGCTCAGATACTGCACTTTTCCTACAGTCTTCACAACCTGCAGACCAGGAGATTCCCTCTGGTGCCTATAACACCAGCCCACCCAGGTTTCCAGCACAAAACTGGGCAGCTGTTTGGGAAGACACCGAGCTGACCACAGTGGTGCCTGGAACACCAGTGAGACAGAACTGCTCATTGCCCTAAGAAAGGGGACTGAAGCCAGGGAGCCAGGTGATCTGGCTCGGTGGGTCCCATCCCCATGAAGACCAGAAAGCTAAAATCCACTGGCTTGAAATTCTTGCAGCCAACATAGGAGTCTGAGCTCAACCTGGTACCTTCAAGCTTGGTTGGGGGAGGGGGCATCTGCCATTGCTGAGGCTCAGATAGGCAGTTTTAACCTCACCTGTGTAAACAAAGTCACCAGAAAGTTTACACAGTGACTGGGCAGAGCCCATGGCAGCTCAGCAAGGCCACTGCAGGCAGACTGCATCACTAGACCCCCTCCTTGCTGGGCAGGGCATCTCTGAAAAAAGGCAGCAGCCCATCAGGGACTTATAAATAAAGCATCCACCTTTCTGGTACATAGCACCTGGGAAAAGTGGCATATGTGGGTACAGATTCAGCAGACTTAAACATGCCTGCCCGGCAGCTCTGAAGAAAGCAATGGATCTCCCAGCACAGTGCTTGAGCTCTGATAAGGGACAGACTGCCTCCTTAAATGGCTTCCTGGCCCCTGTGTATCCTGACTGGGAGACACCTCCCATCAGGGACTGACAGACACCTCATATAGGAGAGCTCTGGCTGGCATCTCATGGGTACCCTTCTGGGACAAAGCTACCAGAGGAAGGAACAGGCAGCAATCTTTGCTGTTCTGCAGCCTCCACTGGTGATTCCAGGAAAGCAGGGTCTGGAGTGGACCTCCAGCAAACTCCAGAAGACCTGCTACAGAGGGGCCTGACTGTTAAAAGGAAAGCTAACAAACAGAAAGAAATAGCTTCGACATCAACAGAAAGGATATGCACTCAGAGACCCCATCCAAAGGTCATCAACTTCAAAGACCAAAGGTAGATAAATCCACAAGGATGGGAAAAACAAACTGGCACAAAAAGGTTGAAAACTCCAAAAACCAGAATGCCTCTTCTCCTCCAAGAGATCATAGCTCTTCACCAGCAAGGGAAAAAAACTAGACGGAGAATGAGTTTGATGAATTGACCAAAGCAGGCTTCAGAAGGTGGGTAATAACAAACTTCTCTGACCTAAAGGGGCATGTTCTAACCCAATGCAAGGAAGCTAAGAACCTTGAAAAAAAGTTAGATGAAATGCTAACTACAATAACCAGCACAGAGAAGAACATAAATGACTTTATGGAGCTGAGAAACACAGCACAAGAACTTCATGAAGCATACACAAGTTTCAATAGCTAAATCAGTCAAGCAGAAGAAAGGATATCAGAAATTGAAGATCAACTCAATGAAATAAAGGGAGAAGGCAAGATTAGAGAGAGAAGAGTGAAAAGAAATGAACAGTCTCCAAGAAATATGAGATTATATGAAAAGACCAAATATACATTTGATCGATGTACCTGAAAGTGTTGAGGAGAGTGAAACCAAGTTGGAAAACACTCTTCAGGATGTTATCCAGGAGAGCTTCCCCAACCTAGCAAGGCAGGCCAAGATTCAAATTTAAGAAATACAAAGAACACCACAAAAATACTCCTTGAGAAGAGCAGCCGCAAGACACACAATCATCAGATTCACCAGGGTCGAAATGAAGAAAAAAATGCTAAGGGCAGCCAGAGAGAAAGGTCCGATTACCCATAAGAGAAAGACCATCAGACTCATAGCAGATCTCTTGGCAGAAGCCCTACAAGTCAGAAGAGAGTGGGGGCCAATATTTAACATCCTTAAAGAAAAGAATTTCAACCCAGAATTTCATATCTAGCCAAACTAAGCTTCATAAGCAAAGGAGAAATAATATACTTTATGAACAAGCAAATGCTGAGAGATTTTGTCACTACAAGGCCTGCCCTACAAGAGTTCCTGAAGGAAGAACTAAACATGGAAAGGAACAACCAGTACCGGCACCGCAAAAACATATCAAATTTTAAAGACCATCAACACTGTGAAGAAATTGCATCAACTAATGGGCAAAACAACCACCTAGCATCAAAATGGCAGGATTAAATTCACACATAACAATATTAACCTTAAATGTAAATGGTCTAAATGCCCCAATTAAAAGACACAGACTGGCAAATTGGATAAAGAGTCAAGACCCACTGGTGTGCTGTATTCAGGAGACCCATCTCACATGCAAAGACACACATAGGCTCAAAAATTGATGGAGGAACATTTACCAAGCAAATGGAGACCAAAAATAAGCAGAGGTTGCAAACCTAGTATCTAATAAAATAGACTTTAAACCAACAAAGATTGAAAGAGACAAAGAAGGGCAATATATGCACCCAATACAGGAGCACCCAGATACATAAAGCAGGTTCTTAATGACCTACAAAGAGACTTAGACTCCCACACAATAATAGTGGGAGACTTTAACACCCCACTGTCAGTATTAGACAGATCAACGAGACAGAAAATTAACAAGAGTAGCCAGGACTTAAACTCAGATCTGGACCAGGCAGACTTAATAGACATCTATAGAACTCTCCACACCAAATCCACAGAATATACATTCTCAGCACCACATTTCACTTACTCTAAAATTGACCACATAATTGGAAGTAAAATGCTCTTCAGCAAATGCAAAAGAATGGAAATCATAACAAACAGCCTCTCAGACCACAGTGCAATGAAATTAGAGCTCAGGATTATGAAACTCACTCAAAACTGCACAACTACATGGAAACTGAGCAATCTGTTCCTGAATGACTACTGCATAAATAATGCAATGAAGGCAGAAATAAAGATGTTCTTTGAAACCAATGAGAAAAAAGATACAACATACCAGAATCTCTGGGACATTTAAAACAGTGTGTAGAGGGAAATTTATAGCACTAAATGCCCACAAGAGAAATGAGGAAAGATCTAAAATCAACACCTTAAAGTCACAATTAAAAGAACTAGAGGAGCAAGGTCAAATAAATTCAAAAGCTAACAGAAGACAGGAAATAGCTAAGATCAGAGCAGAACTGAAGGAGATAGAGACACAAAAAAACCCTTCAAAAAAAATCAATGAATCCAGGAGCTGGTTTTTTGAAAAGATCAACAGAATAGACAGACCACTAGCCAGATAAATAAAGAACAAGAGAGAGAAGAATCAAATAGATGAAATAAAAAATGATAAAAAGGATATTACCACTGATCCCACAGAAACATAAACTGCCATCAGACAATATATAAACACATCTATGCAAATAAAATAGTAAATCTAGAAGAAACGGATAAATTCCTGGACACTTACACCTTCCCAAGACTAAACCAGGAATAAGTCAAATCCCTGAATAGAACAATAACAAGGTCTGAAATTGAGGCAGCAATTAACAGCCTATCAACCAAAATATGTCCAGGACAAGACAGGTTCACAGGCAAATTCTACCAGAGGTACCAAGAGGAGCTGGTACCATTCCTCCTGAAACTATTCCAAACAATAAAAAAGAGGAAATCCTCCCTAACTCATTTTATGGGACCAACATCATCCTGCTACAAAAACCTGGCAGAGATACAACTAAAATAGAAAATTTCAGGCCAATATCCATGATGAACATTGATGAATACTCAATAAAATACTGGCAAACCAAATCCAACAGCACATCAAAAAGCTTATCCAGAACAATCAAGTTGGCTTCATCCCTGGGATGCAAGGCTGGTTCAACATATACCAATCTATAAATGTAATCCATCACATAAACAGAACCAAACACAAAAACCACATGATTATCTCAACAGATGCAGAAAAAGCCTTCAACAAAATGCAACTGACCTTTATGCTAAAAACTCTCAATAACCTAGGTATTGATGGGACATTTATCAAAATAATAAGAGTTATTTATGACAAACCAACAGCCAATATCATACTTAATGGGCAAAAACTGGAAGCATTCCCTTCAAAAACCAGTACAAGATAAGAATGCCCTCTCTCACCACTCCTATTCAACACAATATTGGAAGTTCTGGTCAGGGCAATCAGGCAAGAAAAAGAAATAAAGAGTATTCAATTAGGAAAAAAGGAAGTCAAATTGTCTCTATTTGCAGATGACATGATTGTATATTTAGAAAATCCCATCATCTCAGTCCAAAATCTCCTCAAGCTGATAAATAACTTCAGCAAAGTTTCAGGATACAAAATCAATGTGCAAAAATCACAAGCATTCCTATACACGAATAACACACAGAGAGCTAAATCATGAGTGAACTCCCGTTCACAATTGCTACAAAGAAAATAAAATACCTGGGAATACAACTAACAAGGAATGTGAAGGACCTCTTCAAGGAGAACTACAAACCACTGCTCAAGGAAATAAGAGAGGACACAAACAGATGGAAAAACATTCCATGCTCATGGTTAGGAAGAATCAATGTTGCGAAAAAGGCCATACTGCCCAAAGTAATTTATAAATTCAATGCTATCCCCATCAAGCTACCATTGACTTTCTTCATGGAATTGGAAAAAACTACCTTAAACTTCATATGGAACCAAAAAAGAGTCCGCATAGCCAGGGCAATCCTAAGAAAAAAAAGAAAAGGTGGAGGCATCACGCTCCCTGACTTCAAACAATACTACAAGGCTATAGTAATCAAAACAGCATGGTACTGGTACCAAAACAAAGATAGGCCAATGGAACACAACAGAGGCCTCAGAAGTTACACCACACATCTACAACCATCTGATCTTTGACAAACCAGACAAAAACAAGAGCAAGACTCCATCTCAAAAAAAAAAAAGAAAAAAGAAAAGAAAAAAGAAAGTGTTAGTCCTTCAAGTTTATTCTTCTTTGTAAATGGAATTGTTTCTTTTCTTGCTCTTTATTTAAGGTTACCATAAGGCTTGCAAAAATATCCTATAATCCATTATTTTAAACTGATGACAACATTGATTGCACAAACAAACAAGTAAAAAGAAAACTATTAAAAACTCTATATTTTAATTTTGTCTCCCCACTTTTTACATTTTTCTTTTTTTGAGACAGGATCTCACTCAAGTTGTGAGTATTTCATTTGGGATTTTTGCATCTTTATTTATAAGAGATAAAAGATTATAGCTTTCTTTTATGATGTCTTTGTTTGGTTTTGATATCTGAGTAATACTGACCTCAAAGAATAACTTAGTGGGCCAGGCGCGGTGGTTCACGACTGTAATCCCAGCACTTTGGGAGGCCAAGGCACGTGGATCACGAGGTCAAGAGATTGAGACCATCCTGGTCAACATAGTGAAACCCCATCTCTACTAAAAATACAAAAAATTAGCTGGGCATGGTGGCACATGCCTGTAATCCCAGCTACTCAGGAGGCCGAGGCAGGAGAATTGCCTGAACCCAGGAGGCGGAGGTTGCGGTGAGCCGAGATCGCGCCATTGCACTCCAGCCTGGATAGCAAGAGCGAAACTCCGTCTCAAAACAAAAAATAAAAAAAAAGAATAACTTAGTAACTGTTCCCTCCTATTTTAGCTTTTTAAAAAAGAATTTATATTAACTCTATTTTAAATGTTTGGAGAATTAAAAAGTGAAGCTTCTGGGCCTAAGCCATTTTTGTGGGAAGTTTTTAAATTGCTAATTCAACTTCTTCATTTTCACAGGCCTATTTAGGTTATCTGTTTCTTCTTGATTAAGTTTTAGTAGCTTGAGCTTCCTAGAAATATGTTCATTTCATCTAGGTTTTTTGAATTTGTTAGCATATAACTGTTTACAGCATTCCCTTATAATCCTTTTTATTTCTGTAAGGTCGATAGTATTGACATCTCTTTCATTCCTGATTTTAGTAATTTGAGTCTTCTCTCTTGATCAGTCTAGCTAATTGTCAATTTTGATGATCTTTCCACAGAAACAACTTTTGGTTTTGTTCAATTTTCTATTGTTTCCCTTCTACTTCATTAATAGCTTCCCTAATCTCTATTACTTTCCTCCTTCTGGTTGTTCTAGATTGAATTTGCTATTTTTTTTTTTTTTTCAGTGTCTTAAGGTGGAAAACTAGGCTACTGATTTGAAACCTTTCTTTTTTTTTTTAACAGAAGTATTAACAGCTATTAAATACCCTCTAGACATTGCTTTAGCTGGATCCCATAAGTTTCAATATCCTATGTCTTCATTTTCACTCACCTCTAAGTGTTTTGTAATTTCCCCTGTGATTTCTTTATTGACATATTGTTTCTACAGGGATGTATTTTTTAATTTCCATGTATTTGTAAATTTCCCAGATTTTCTGTTAGTGCATTCTAGTTTCATTCTGTTGTAGTCACATAACATACTTTATATGATTTTAGTTTTTTAAATTTATTGAGGTTTGTTCTATGGCCTAGCATATGGTCCCTTATGAAAAATGTTCCATGTGCATTTGAAAAGAATGTATATCCTGCTGTGGGTAAAATGTGTATTTCATAGACCTAGTTGATGTATAGTGTTGCTCAAGTCTTCTACTTCCTTGCTAATCTTCTGCCTTGTTGTTCTAGCCATTATTGAAAGTGGGATATTGAAGTCTCCAACTATTATTGTTAAATTGTCTATTTTTCCTTTCATTTCTGTTTTTGCTTCATGTTTTTGGAAGGCTCTATTGTTAGGTACATGTTTATAATTATTACATTTTTCTGATAAATTTTATCAATATAAAATGTTTGTCTTTACTTTTAGTGACTTTTTTGTTTTACAGTCTGATATTAGAAAAGCAACCACTGCTTTCTTATGGTTACTAATTCATTTTTTACTTTTTACCTATTTGTATCTTTGGTTCTAAAGTGTGTCTCCTATACACAGCATATAGTTAGATCTTGCTTTTTTTTAATCCAGTCTGAAAATATCAGCCTTTTAGTTGGATTATTTAATCCATTCTTATTTAATGTTATTTTTTAAAGTTGGACTTATGTCTGTAATTTTGCTTTTTGTTTTCCACATATCTCATGGCTTTTTTTGTCTATTTCTCCTTTACTGCTTCTTTTACCTTAAGTAAATATTTTCCTGTGAAATATTTTAATTGCTTTAGTAATTTTTCACTGTATTTTTGAGTTATTTTCTTATTGGATTTACATGGTTTATCCTGTACACCTTAACCTAGAATCTACTTCAGATTTATATCAACTTAGTTTCAATAAGATATAGAAGTGTTGCTTCTACATAGCTCTATACCTTTCCATCTTTTTTATGCTATTATGTAATACATATGTTATAAAAACAATAGCACATATATATATAACAAACCCAATGGTACAGTTACACTTCTCGCATTACATAATTTTATGTCTTTTAAAGAAGAGAGGAGAACAAGTTTATAATTATAAAGTTTGTTATATTAACCTTATTATTTGCCATTTTTACCATTTATGGCTCGCTTCATCTGTTCTTGTACATTCCAGGTGCCAACTGGTGTTTTCTGACACAAATATAGCTTTGTTCACAATCACTCCCTTGGTACCATTCTTGTCAAATGTATGTTTTGGCTCAACAATACAATAAATTACATATTGTTTTTTACCACTGCTTTTCAAATAGGTTAAGAAAAGAAAGAAGAAGAAATACTCATTTATTTTATAATGACATCCATGTCTTTTTTTTTTTCCCCCAATGAAACTGTTTTTCTTTCTTTTTTTTTTTTTTTATTGCATTTTAGGTTTTGGGGTACATATGAAAAACATGCGAGATTGGTGGATAGGTGCATATGTGGCAGTGTGATTTGCTGCCTTCCTCCCCTTCACCTATATGTGGCATTTCTCCCCATGCTATCTCTCCCCAACTCCCCACCCCCTGCTTTCACCCCCCACTCCCCCCAACAGACCCCAGTGTATAGTGCTTCCCTCCCTGTGTCCATGTGTTCCCATTGTTCAACACCCGTCTATGAGTGAGAACATGTGGTGTTTGATTTTGTGTTCTTGTGTCAGTTTGCTGAGAATGATGGTTTCCAGGTTCATCCATGTCCCTACAAAGGACGTGAACTCATCGTTTTTGATGGCTGCATAATATTCCATGGTGTATATGTGCCACATTTTCCCTGTCCAGTCTATCATTGATGGGCATTTGGGTTGGTTCCAGGTCTTTGCTATTGTAAACTGTGCTGCAATGAACATTCGTGTGCATGTGTCCTTATAGTAGAACGATTTATAATCCTTTGGATATATACCCAGTAATGGGATTGCTAGGTCAAATGGAATTTCTGTTTCTAGGTCCTTGAGGAATCGCCACACTGTCTTCCACATGGTTGAACTAATTTACACTCTCACCAACAGTGTAAAAGTGTTCCTATTTCTCCACATCCTCTCCAGCATCTGTTGTCTCCAGATTTTTTAATGATCACCATTCTAACTGGTGTGAGATGGTATCTCAATGTAGTTTTGATTTGCATTTCTCTAATGACCAGTGATGATGAGCATTTTTTCATATGCTTGTTGGCCTCATGTATGTCTTCTTTTGTAAAGTATCTGTTCATATCCCTCACCCACTTTTGAATGGGCTTGTTTGTTTTTTTCTTGTAAATCTGTTTTAGTTCATTGTAAATTCTGGATATCAGCTCTTTGTCAGATGGGTAGTCCACAAAAATTTTTTCCCATTCTGTTGGTTGCCGATTCACTGTATTGACTGTTTCTTTTGCTGTGCAGAAGTTGTGGAGTTTGATTAGGTCCCTTTTGTCTATTTTGGCTTTTGTTGCCAATGCTTTTGGTGTTTTGGTCATGAAGTCCTTGCCTACGCCTATGTCCTGAATGGTTTTGCCTAGGTTTTCTTCTAGGGTTTTTATGGTGTTAGGTCTTATGTTTAAGTCTTTAATCCATCTGGAGCTAATTTTAGTGTAAGGTGTCAGGAAGGGGTCCAGTTTCTGCTTTCTGCATATGGCTAGCCAGTTTTCCCAACACCACTTATTGAACAGGGAATCCTTTCCTCATGGCTTGTTTTTATCAGGTTTGTCAAAGATTGGGTAGTTGTAGATATGTTGTGTTGCCTCCGAGGCCTCTGTTGTGTTCCATTGGTCTATATCTCTGTTTTGGTACCAGTACCATGCTGTTTTGATTACTGTAGTCTTGTAGTATAGTTTGATGTCCGGTAGTCTGATGCCTCCCGCTTTGTTCTTTTTGCTTAGAACTGACTTGGCTATGCGGGCTCTCTTTTGGTTTCATATGAAGTTTAAGGTGGCTTTTTCCAGTTCTGTGAAGAAGGTCATTGGTAGCTTGATGGGGATAGCTTTGAATCTGTAAATTACTTTGGGCAGTATGGCCATTTTCACGATATTGATTCTTCCTAACCATGAACATGGAATGTTTCTCCATCTGTTTGTGTCCTCTCTTATTTCATTGAGCAGTGGTTTGTAGTTCTCCTTGAAGAGGTCCTTTACATTCCTTGTTAGTTGTATTCTTAGGTATTTTATTCTCTTTGTAGCAATTGTGAATGGCAGTTTGTTCTTGATTTGGCTCTCTTTAAGTCTGTTATTGGTGTATAGGAATACTTGTGATTTTTGCACATTGATTTTGTATCCTGAGACTTTGCTGAAGTTGCTTATCAGTTTCAGGAGATTTTGGGCTGAGACGATGGGGTCTTTTAGATATACTATCATGTCGTCTGCAACTAGAGACAATTTGACTTCTTCCTTTCCTAATTGAATACCCTTTATTTCTTTTTCTTGCCTGATTGCTCTGGCTAGAACTTCCAGTACTATATTGAATAGGAGTGGTAAGAGAGGGCATCCTTGTCTAGTGCCAGATTTCAAAGGGAATGCTTCCAGTTTTTGCCCATTCAGTATGATATTGGCTGTTGGTTTGTCATAAATAGCTTTTATTATTTTGATATACGTTCCATCGATACCTAGTTTATTGAGGGTTTTTAGCATAAAGGGCTGTTGAATTTTGTCGAAGGCCTTCTCTGCATCAATTGAGATAATTATGTGGTTTTTGTCTTTGGTTCTGTTTATGTGGTGAATTATATTTATAGACTTGTGTATGTTGAACCAGCCTTGCATCCCCGGGATGAATCCTACTTGATCATGGTGGATAAGCTTTTTGATGTGCTGTCGCAATCGGCTTGCCAGTATTTTATTGAAGATTTTTGCATCTATGTTCATCATGGATATTGGCCTGTAATTTTCTTTTCTTGCTGAGTCTCTGCTGGGTTTTGGTATCAGGATGATGTTGGTCTCATAAAATGATTTGGGAAGGATTCCCTCTTTTTGGATTATTTGGAATAGTTTCAGAAGGAATGGTACCAGTTCCTCTTTGTATGTCTAGTATAATTCGGCTGTGAACCCATCTGGACCTGTGCTTTTTTTGGGTGGTAGGCTCTTAATTGCTGCCTCGACTTCAGACCTTGTTATTGGTCTATTCAGGGTTTTGACTTCTTCCTGGTTTAGGCATGGGAGGAGGCTACTGTCCAGGAATTTATCCATTTCTTCCAGGTTTTCTAGTTTATGTGCATAGAGATGTCTGTAATAATCTCTGATGATGCTTTGAATTTCTGTGGAATCTGTGGTGATATCCCATTTATCATTTTTTATTGCATCTATTTGTTTATTCTCTCTTTTCTTTTTTATTAATCTGGCTAGTGGTCTGTCTATTTTGTTGATCTTTTCAAAAAACCAGCTCCTGGATTTATTGATTTTTTGAAGGGTTTTTTGTGTCTCTATCTCCTTCAATTCTGCTCTGATCTTAGTTATTTCTTGTCTTCTGCTAGGTTTTGAGTTTTTTTGATCTTGCTCCTCTAGCTCTTTCAATTTTGATGATAGAGTGTCAATTTTAGATCTCTCCTTGCTTCTCATGTGGGCACTTATTGCTATATATTTTCATCTAGAGACTGCTTTAAATGTGTCCCAGAGATTCTGGTATGTGATGTCTTTGTTCTCGTTGGTTTCGAAGAACATCTTTATTTCTGCCTTCATTTCATCATTTATCCAATCAACATTCAAGAGAAAGTTGTTCAGTTGCCATGAAGCTGTGCGGTTCTGGGTTGGTTTCTGAATTCTGAGTTCTAACTTGATTGCACTGTGGTCTGATAGACTGTTTGTTATGGTTTCTGTTCTTTTGCATTTGCTGAGGAGTGATTTACTTCCAATTATGTGGTCAATTTTAGAGTAGGTGTGATGTGGTGCTGAGAAGAATGTATATTCTGTGGATTTCGGGTGGAGAGTTCTGTAAATGTCTATTAGGTTTGCTTGGTCCAGGTCTGAGTTCAAGTCCTGGATATCCTTGTTAATTTTCTGTCTCGTTCATCTGTCTAATATTGACAATGGTGTGTTGAAGTCTCCCACTATTACTGTGTGGGAGTCTAAGTCTCTTTGTAAGTCATTAAGAACTTGCCTTATGTATCTGGGTGCTCCTGTATTAGGTGCATATATATTTAGGATTGTTAGCTCTTCTCGTTGCATTGATCCTTTTACCATTATGTAATGTCCTTCCTTGTCTCTTTTGATGTTTGTTGCTTTAAAGTCTATTTTATCAGAGATGAGAATTGTAACTCCTGCTTTTTTTTGCTCTCCATTTGCTTGGTAAATCTTCCTCCATCCCTTTATTTTGAGCCTTTGTGTATCCTTGCATGTGAGATGGCTTTCCTGGATACAGCACACTGATGGGTTTTGGCTTTTTATCCAATTTGCCAGTCTGTGTCTTTTGATTGGGGCATTTAGTCCATTTACGTTTAGGGTTAATATTGTTATGTGTGAATTTGATCCTGCCATTTTGATGCTAGCCGGCTGTTTTGCCCATTGGTTGATGCAGATTCTTCATTGTGTTGATGCTCTTTACCATTTGGTTCATTTTTGGAGTGGCTGGTACTGGTTGTTCTTTTCTATGTGTAGCGCCTCTTTCAGGAGCTCTTGTAAAGCAGGTCTGGTGGTGATGAAATCTCTGAATACTTGCTTGTTCGCAAAGGATTTTATTTTTCCTTCAGTTATGAAGCTTAGTTTGGCTGGATATGAAATTCTGTGTTGAAAGTTCTTTTCTTTAGGGATGTTGAATATCAGACCCCACTCTCCTCTGGCCTGCAGGGTTTCTGCTGAGAGATCTTCTGTGAGTCTGATGGGCTTCCCTTTGTAGGTAACCTGACCTTTCTCTCTGGCTGCCCTTAGTATTTTCTCCTTCATTTCAACCCTGGTGAATCTGACGATTATGTGCCTTGGGGTTGCTCTTCTTGAGGAATATTGTTGTGGTGTTCTCTGTATTTCCTGGACTTGAATATTGGCCTGCCTTGCTAGATTGGGGAAGTTTTCCTGGATAATATCCTGAAGAGTATTTTCCAGCTTGGATTTATTCTCTTCATCACATTCAGGTACACCTATCAAACGTAGATTAGGTCTTTTCACATAGTCCCATATTTCTTGTTGACTTTGTTCATTCCTTTTTACCCTGTTTTCTCTAATCTTACCTTCTCATTTTATTTCATTGAGTTGATCTTCGACCTCTGATATCCTTTCTTCTGCTTGGTCAATTCGGCTGTTGAAACTTGTGCCTGCTTCGTGAAGTTCTCATGTTGTGTTTTTTAGCTCCATCAATTCATTTATATTCCTCTCTAAGTTGTCCATTCTCGTTAGCATTTCGTCAAATATTTTTTCAAGGTTCTTAGTTTCTTTGCATTGGGTTAGAACATGTTCTTTTAGCTCACAGAAGTTTCTTATTACCCACTTTCTGAAGGCTGATTCTGTCATTTCATCACACTCATTCTCCATCCAGTCTTGTTCCCTTGCTGGTGAGGAGTTGTGATCCCTTGTAGGAGGAGAGGTGTTCTGGTTTTGGGTGTTTTCATCCTTTTTGTGCTGGTTTCTTCCCATCTTTGTGGATTTATCCACCTGTCGGCTTTGTAGTTGATGACTTTCTGATTGGGTCTCTGAGTAGACGTCCTGTTTGTTGTTGATGAAGTTATTTCTGTTTCTTAGTTTTCCTTTTAACTGTCTGGCCTCTCTGCTGTAGGACTGCTGAGGTCCACTCCAGGCCCTGCTTGCCTGGGGATCACTTGCAGCAGCTGCCGAACAGTAAAGGTTGCTACCAGTTTCTTCTTCTGCTTTGTCCCTGAAGGATACCTGCCAAATGTCAGTCTGAACTCTCCTTTTAGATGACCCTTTGGATATATGGGGGTCAGGGAGCTGCTTGAGGAAACAGTCTGTCCTTTATAGTATCTCAGGTGCTGAGTTGTGAGCCCCGTTGTTCATTCAGAGCTGCTGGGCCGGTAAATTTAAGTCTGCAGCAGCAGAACTCATAAACCCCCTTTTTCTTCCCAGGTGTTCTGTCCCAGGGAGTTAGGGCTTTATGAGATTCTGCTGTGCTGCTGCCTTTTTTTTTTCTTCAGGGCTGCCCTGCCCACAAGGAGGCAGACTAGTCACTCTCAGCCTGCAGAGGCTTTGCTGAGCTGCTGTGGGCTCTGCCCAGCTGCGTGTGAACTTCCCTGCAGTCCTGTTTATATGGGTATAGTTAGAATTGCTTCCGCTATGTTGGCCCACCTCTGTAATGACGGACTCTCTCTGTAATGGCAGGTTGCCTCGGCAATGGCGGGTTGCCTCAGCAATGTCAGGCTGACTCAGTAATGGCGGACACCCCTCTCCCACAGAGCTGGACCATCCCAGGTTCAGCTGTGCTTGCTGTGAAACTCTCAACTCTGAGCGTTTCCAATTGCTGTTTTTTTGTTTTTGTTTTTGTGGGGGTGGGATCAGCCGACCCTGAGCACCTGGCTCCCTGTCTCAGATCCTTTTGTTTTTCAGTTGAACGGTCGGCTCTCTCCCAGGTATCCTGGTTGCCTGTTGAATAGGCTCCGGGATCTGTGTGATTTCCTGTGCGGCAACCCACTGCACCGCTGAAACCGCGGCTCTGAGATTCATGGCACTTTTTTTGCCTGGGAATCTCCTGACCTGGCTCCCTGTTTCAGCTCCCCTTGCTAGCTAAGTGGGAACACGGTCCCGTTTACTCTGCACTGGGAGCCGCTGCACCAGGGCTCAGGCAAAACAGCCGCGCTGGCCAAAACAGCCACCCTGGCGACCCGTGGGCCTCCTCCGCCTGGGAATCTCCTGGTCTGTGGGCAATAAAAATCTATCTGGAAATGCAGCGTCCACTCACCCTCTGCACTTTCACTTGGAGCTGCAATCCTGAGCTGCATCTAACCGGCCATCTTGGAACTCCTCCCAACATCCATGTCTTTTATAGAAAGATCCATGTCTTTTATAATTACATATTTATGTTTACTGGTGCCCCCCACCCCTTTTTATTATATGAACTCAAAATCCCATCTGGGGTCACTTGTCAACCTGAAAATTTTTCCCTTGAGTATATCTTGTGAGGTAGGTCTTCAAGCAATAAAATCTCTTAGTTTTTATCTTTTTTTAATTATATAATGTTTTATTATACCCTCTTTTTTTAAAAGATCATTTTTCTGGATATAAAATTCTTGGTCGATTTTTTTCTTTTAGCACTTTAAATATAGAATCCCATTGCCTTCTGGGCACCACTATTTCTGATGAGAAGTCAACTGTTAATGTTTTGGGGTTTACATTTTTAATATGTGTCTGGGCATAGATATGTTTGCATTAATCCTACTTGGAGTTTGTTGGGGTTCTTGGATGTGATCATTAATGTTTTTTAATCAAATTTTGATACATTTCAGCCATTATTTCTTCAAATATTTTTTCTGCTCTTTTCTTTCCTTCTTCTTCTTGTTTAATCACCATGTATACTTGTACACTTTATGGTGTCCCACATTTCTTTGAGGTTTTGTTCATTTTTTTGTCTCTCTGTTTTTTATTTCACAATCTTTATTAATATATCTTCATGTTTGCTGATTCTTTTTTTCTGGCAGTTCAAACCTACTGTTGAACTCCTCTAGTGAATTTTCTACTTTGGTTATTATACTTTTCAACTCCAGAATTTCCATTCAAATCTTTTTAATCATTTAGATCTCTTTATTGATATTCTCTATTCAATGAGACAGCCTCATCATATTTTCTCTTACTTCCTTAAGCATGGTTGCCTTTAGTTTTTTGGATATATTTGTGATGGTTATCTTTGTTAAGTCTGATGCTTGGGCCCTCTGACAAACAGTTTGTGTTAACTGCTTTTATCCCCCATGTATGAGTCACCCTGTCATGTTTATTTGTGTGCCTCATAATTTATTGTTGAAAATTGGACATTTTAGATAATATACTATAGTCACTCAGAATACTGGTTTTCCCTGAAGCCCTTGTCTCTGGAGATCATTTTTGTTTGTTGTTTATCTGTTTAGTAATTTGTCCAGCTGGTCCATTTGAGTGAAGTCCACTTTTCCTGCAGTGTGAAGGCACTGATGTTGCTCCTCAGAAAGAACAGCCTTGAGCATACACACAGTCACCATGGGATTACAGGGGTTTTAGCAGGGTTCTCTTTCACTGTCTATAAACTGTCTATGTCTCTTGATATCTCACCCAGCTGTTAGATTCTACTAATTGCCTGTTGGTTGCTCTATTGTTTTTGATAGTGCCCTGGTGCATAAATTGTTCCATAGTCTCAGCCAATCAAGTTCCAGCCCCTTTGCAGGGATAGTTTTTGAGCTCTGCTTGAGATTTTTGTTTTTGTTTTTGAGCCTTAAGAAGGTCCTTCTTAGATGTCTCTTTCCCTGGTTCTTTTTTATAAGCTAGCTGATGCACAATTTTACTTGTTGCTCTCATGGCACTTCCAGCCTCTTCTTGACTGCTTACCACCAGAATGTCTATTGTTGAGAGCTCCCTTAGGCTTGAACTTCCCCCACACTCTGTTCTAAATAAAGTCAGTTCATTTAGGGAGAGCTTCAGAGCTCTCTTAAGGCCCACCACCTACCTGCCAAGCAAAAATCTCTCCCCACTGCTTACTTCTCTCTGAGCAACACCTCATCTTTATAAAGAGCATCCTGGGCAGGGAAAGTAGCCTCTCTGATCTTTTTACTTTGCCTCTCCCAGCATGAAACTTCTACCCAATGACTGAGTTGGGGCAAAAGCAATTGGGGTCACAGTATTCTTAGCCCGCCACACCTGGGGTAGAGCGTCCACTCTATGAGTAAGAGCTGAAAGGAGGAAGGGAGCCCCTGACCTCGGCCACACTCCTATAGAAATTAACCTATTCAACACAGAACTTGGGGAGAGGAGAAATGCTGGTGGCCTGCCCCTGCTGGATAGGTGCTGTAGCCCCTGACTGAGGACCAGTGGGAGAGAGAGCCCCATGTCTTGGGCACACACACCTGGGGTGTGACTGCCATTATGATGAGCTGGTGGGGAGAGCAGGTTGTGGTTTCAGTTCCACAGACTCTTGCTCTTCTTACAGAGATTTAGTGGAATTTCTTGAAAAAATATTTGTTAATTCATTTAATGCTCTTAAGACAACATCCAGAGGTTTTAAATGATTGAAATTTTTAAAAATAATTTTAATCAGCTCCATGGAGCTCCTCACACCACCATTCCAGAAGTGAGTTCATCATATGCACTTATTTAAGCATAATCATGCTTAGGGAAGAATATTTAAGAAACTGTGGACAGAAGGATGGAGGGGAAGATAAAATTACTTTCATTTAATACCCATCTGTATTGGAATATGTTTTTCCTTTAAAAATAATAAAATAAACAATTTCAAAGCTAGGTCATAAAATATCATGCAGATTCTGCCTTGTCTGATGAAGACTTGCCGTAGGAATCCTCAGCTATCTTCTGAGCATCTGACTATCCTGAGCCTGCCATGCTATAAGGAAGCCCAAGCCACATGGAGAAACCCAGCTAAGCCAAACCATCAAGTCATCTCAGCTCACATGCCAGCCCCAAACATTCAAATTATCCCCAGCCTTTCAGTTAAGGACAGGACATTGTAGAACAGATACAAGCTGTCCTGGCCATGTCCCAGCCAAAATCTGACCCACAGAACTGTCAGACAAAGAGAATGGCCATTTTGGGCCACACAGTTTGGGATGGTTTATCACACTGCAATAGATAACTGGAGCAAGGGGTAACATTCATAATGTGCCCCAGTGATAGTTCTGTTCTCAGATTTGCTTCCTTCTCTTATACCTTCTGATCAACAGGTGGAAATTGAAAGAGCATGATGAGATGCTGGAGAGATCCAGAACCACTTGCCATCAATGCTGGGGAATCTCCTAGCCCAGTGAGCTCGCAGGAGTTAGAGCAGTTTTTTCAGCTAGAGCTTCTGGCCACGCCCCTCGATCCCAGACAGATGCCAGTTCCTACAGTTGTCGGTGCTAAAAGGAAGGGATGCAATGAGCTAGGGGCTGAAGCGTTGCACAAAGTGGAGTTTACTTGGTCGCATTCACCACAGTCCAGGGATCTGGGGCCTTCTCTTATTCAGGGTGGTCAGTATTGAAGCCAAATTCTAATTGGGAAGTTGTTTGGTGAGCAAATAATCAAAGCAAGGGGTGTTTAAAAAATGCAAATATTTGATGGGGATTAGATTCTTATAGGCTGGCAGATCCAGCTGCACAGAGAGGCACAGGTGAGCAGAGCAGGAGCAGGCATGTGTGTGCTGCCCCTTCTCATGGTCTGCTTTCTGACTGAGAATCAGCTGCAGGTGTGTTCATAGCTTTCCCGGGGTTCACAGGGGTTTCCCATCACCGACTGTCATGTGGAATGCAGGTAGAGTGCCAGATCTTCTGACTTTTGGAACAGAAACTAGAAATCCAGACTTTAAATATTCCTGATTTTTGAAATAATAATCCAGAATGTTTAGAAACACTATGTGGATCCGATGAAACACATCTGCAGAATGAATCTAACCTGTGAGCTGCCAGGTTGCAACCTCTAGGTGAAAAGTCGGGTCTCCTTACGGCGTGTGGGCATGGCCAGACCTGCTCACAGAAAGCCCCTAGCAGGCATCAGAGGGAAACTCCTGGGCCCAGAGAAAGGGAGGCCGCCCAGCAATCACTCCGCAGAAACCTCAGCACCCCTCACACCAGGCTTAGGGGACGTGGCTCACCCGGGAGAAGCGTTGCCTTCTATGGTTGTCTCTGCTGTTTCTGGGGCTGATGTGGCTGGAAATATAAAAGGCAGTGAGCACAGAGTTCAGCATTCCTCCAAACTGGCAGTCAACCCATGCCGTGCAGCCTGCCAAGGGCGGGGAGCGCTGGCACAGAGCTGAGAGACTCGCAGGGACAAGGGGAGCCACAGCTGCCATCCACACCCCATCTCCTTTATATTCTTTTCACTACTGTTTCCTACTTCGAGGGCAAACAACCGTAAAGCAAGGTTGCACCAACTGGGCCCAATTCTTGCCCATCCGCAATCCTGGGCCAGACTTCGCGGCCTGGAACAGGAACAGGCGACTTTGAGTAATCCTCACTCAGCTATTTCTCTCCCACCCCAGGTTTCCCAGCTTGCACGACTGCCCCCAAGGCATCCACTCAGCTGGATCAGCCCCAGGCCTTGCACCCACAGTGGGCCCCATCCAGACAGCAGCCTTGGCAAATGACCCAGGCCATATCCTTTCCCCATAATGACCTGATGGCCACAGCCCTGATTTTCTGCAACAGTTTAAACTATGAAAGATGAGTTCCTTCATCAGATCATGACCAGATTTGTTGGCTCTGAAAATGTCTTCAATGGCCCTAGAAAGGCAGTTCCCACAGGAGAAAGGCAGGGGCCCTGACCCAACCTTTGTCGGCTCTGTGTCCCTGAGCTCCACACTAACCCTCCCGGAGTCTCAGCTTTCTCATCTGTGGAAATAACACAGCAGAACCTTCCCAGCCTTGCTCTGAGTCTTCTAAGTGTCTGGAGAATGCAGGGAGGGCGGCCTGGGCGTTTGTTCACTGGGTCTCTCCTTCCCGCAGCTTGAAGTGTTAATTACAGTCCCAGCTAGCAGCTCCATAAAGCTGAGCTCCCTCCCTCCTAATCCTCTGCACAGATTTTATCTCCACACAACCTCCCTCCTCCTGCCACAAGGGCAGAGCTCTGTTAAGGCCCGGGGCTTGCCCTGTGGTGTCAGAGCCCTGACCGCCCACCCACACAGGAGCCTGGAGCCTTCCCCCAGCGCCTGCCCTGGTTGGGCCTCCTGTAGGTGTGGGTAGGCCTGGGAACCCTGGTCCTGAACAGCCCCAGAGAGCTTCGGTGCTGGAGTGAGCTGGGACCATAAAACTCACAAGCTCTAAGTTCCCAGGCTCTTTGTCAGCCCACGGAGCCCTGTCACCTCACAGCTAATGCAGGCAGTGGCCAGCCATCCTCTGGGAGCGGTTTAAAAGCACAAGTCTGGTTTTTAGAAAAAGCAGCTGAGGTTTTAGCCAGCAGCTGACAGTTCCCCCGCAGCTTCGAGCTGTAAGCAGCAAAGTGAAAGAAGGGAAGGCTCATCCTGAGGGGCGTTCTCATAGGAGAGATCATGTCCACCCAGGAAGCAGGGAGATTCGGGCGATCATCCTGCTCTGCCAGGAAGAGAGCCAAAGCCCCCACGCCCCCACGGCCTCCCCACACCAAAGGCCAGCCCCACTCCAGCCTCAGCCCAGCGCAACACTGATCCCCGCAGCCCACAGAGGCAGCGGTGTCAGGGCCTCAGACTGCATTTGCTCCTGTTCACAAAGAAACGGATTCCAGTAACACCAGAAGTTCTCTCTCCAAAACCGGCAGACCCGGAAGCTCTATTTTGAAACGTTTCTTCACACCCAGACCTCAGCCAAAGCAGGAAAGACGGCACTCAGTGGGGAATGAAAGGCTGGCCTTGTTCTGATGGGAAAGCAGCACTGTGGCTCCCCACAATCCGAAAATGCAGTTTTGATGATTAAAGTGCACATTTCAACAGGCTTTTGTGACAGACGCTCCTGGCGGCAAGGTCTGGGAAAACGAGGCTGCCAGTAAACCGCCTGCCAGCCTTGTTTTCTCTGAACTTCTGGCCCCAGTGGGAAAGGAAATTAAAACTTCATTTTTAATTTTTAGTTATGACCCATTGTGCTGTGGGGTCACGGCCTGGGGTTTAGACAACCTAGCGTCAAAAAGGGTCTGAAACACTGTCTTTGAGATCAGTTCACAAGCCCAGAGCACCCAAGGCACAGCCTGAGAGGCAGAGACCTCTCGGGAAGGCATTTACATTTGCAATTGACCTAATGGTGCCTACAAGACTTCCCCACTAGTACTCACACCCTGGCCTGATGGATTTTGGCTCTCAAATTCTACCATGCTATGTCACTACTTTTTTTCTTTCTCTCTTTCTTTCTTTCTCTTTCTTTCTTTCTTTTCTTTCTTTCCTTCTTTCTTCTTTCTTTCCTTCTTTCTTTCTTTCTTTTCTTTTTCTTTTTCTCTTTTTTTTTTTTTTTTGAGACGGAGTCTCGCTCTTGTTACCCAGGCTGGAGTGCAATGGCGCGATCTCGGCTCACCGCAACCTCCGCCTCCTGGGATCAGGCAATTCTCCTGCCTCAGCCTCCTGAGTAGCTGGGATTACAGGCACGCGCCACCGTGCCCAGCTAATTTTTTTTTGTATTAATAGAGACGGGGTTTCACAATGTTGACCAGGATGGTCTCGATCTCTCGACCTCGTGATCCACCCGCCTCGGCCTCCCAAAGTGCTGGGATTACAGGCTTGAGCCACCGCGCCCGGCCCTTCTTTTTCTTTTTCTCTTTCTCTTTCTTTCTTTCTTTTCTTTTTCTCTTTCTCTTTCTTTCTTTCTTTTTTTTTTTTTCTGAGACAGAGTCTCGCTCTGTCACCCAGACTGGACTCGGCTCACTGCAACCTCCACCTCCTGGGTTCAAGTAATTCTCCTGCCTCAGCCTCCTGAGAAGCTGGGATGACAGGCACCCGCCACCACGCCCGGCTATTCTTTGTATTTTTAGTAGAGATGGGGTTTCACCATGTTGGCCAGGCTGGTTCACTACGTATTTCCTAGAGGTCAGTTTATGAAATAACATGCAGAACAACTGGTTCTGGCAATAAATGAAAGAGGAGGAGCTGGAAAAAGACACAGCCAGGGCCCAGACACCATCATTGCTCAATGGATAACCTAACTTAATGGTTTCGTTAACTCCCAGTAATTGAAAACAAAGCTCTTTAGGAAAGACCAGCTAGTGTCTCTTCCTGACATCACGGAGGAAGTCTAGAAAAAAACTGGTGACCTTGGGAAAGCAAACAGACCCAAAATGGTCTTGTTTGGCCTTCAGGGTTTTTTGTTTGTTTTTGGTTTTTTATTTTGGAAGAGGTGAATTAGTTGCCACCATTGCAAAGACGTCCCGGTTTCCTGTTCCTCTCTGCGGATTGGAAAATGAGGCTTCGTGAGGCCCGCTGTCCTGTGTGACATCATCTGTGGGGCTGAGAGCACCTGCCCCCTAGATCGGCTGTCCCATTCCCACTCAGCACAGCCGCCACGCCAAGCTGCTGGGAGTGTCTGAGCTTCAGAACTCTGTTCTGGAGCAAATGGAACATACTCGACACCCTTGGAACCAAGCAACTGAGATGCACCATTTTCAATAGGCTTCAGGGCCCTGTCAGAAAACGCTGGCAAACGATTCTTAGTTACGTGTAACAAATACATAGACAGGGAGCAAACGGAAAAGGCCTGGCCAGGGGGCCCCCAGCCTGGAGAGCCTCCACACCCACCCTCAAAGGTACCACCTCCCACTGCTGCTTTGGCCTGAATGCCCCCTCGCTCTGCCACTCCTTCTGGCTGCAGCCCCTCTAGTTTCTGCTAGCAAAGTCCCCTAGAGGGTGGAGGGACACTCATCCTTCTCCCAGTACACTGGCTGCCCAGACCTCCACCCGCCTGCACCTGGGGCCCTGAATTAGGAGAGGTGAGATATTAGCATCCCCTGGTCCATTTCAGGCTGCAGGAGCCCCGCCCACCACAGGCCAACTTTGCAAAGTTTGTGATGTGTAGACAAAGCTGAGCCCTGGCTGGTCATCCCCATCCATCGGGGCAGCTGTACCTGCCAGCTCTTCCTGCCCCTGCCGTGCTCACCACACCCCTACCGTGCTCACCACACCCCTACCTGGCCCAGGCTGGAAAGCATCCAGGACAGGTCAAAAGTCCCAGATGAGGAAGAATATCTGAAAATTGGCACTGAAAGGGCATGGAGTGCTTGGACACTAAAATGCATGTAGCTGTCAAAGCATTTGGAAACAGTCACAGCGGCCTCAAAGCTCAGCATGACATTTTCACATTGTGATCTTTAAAGGGTAAGAAACAATTGTACTGAGAAGGACGAGGAGATCCTTGGATGCCATCTGTGTCAAGCTGTCCCTGGAAAGAAGGAACAGTGAGTCCTGAGGACAAAGGCGAAAATAAACACCACCCACCGTCGCCCGGGCCCAGCGTTCCCCCGTGATGTTCCACTCTTGGAAAGGAAGCCGGCACTCGGGTACAGAACAACCTGCCTTCAAACGCCAGCAGCGGGATTTATTTCTACATTTACGTTTTATTATTTTATTTAGAAAATCCTGCTTTTGAAGCCCTCCAAAAAGAAACTGCAAGGAAAAGCCAGTGAGATGCAGGGACGTGTGAGAGGGCCTGCACGCGGCCCCCGGCGCTCTCGGGAAGAAGGCCTGCCACTCTGCTTTCTGCAATTCTTTGCTGGAATTTATTGCTCATCCAAGCACAACTGATAATTGAGTGGGCTATTCCACCGGCTCTCCAAAAACAATAATGCCACATGTCCAAAATTCCACGGTTGCGAGAACTTTGTATCCAACAAGTTATAAAGAGTCCTTCTATGGTAACCATCTCATACCAAATAAATCTTGCTGTTGTCGCAGACTGGCCATGTTTCTTTCCATTTCTTACTTGGGCTCTGAACAGACCGTAAATTCATTGATGAATTAGTCAGAGTGTGACCACAGTCCTTTCCACAAACGCTAGGCTAGGTATGATGAATTTAAGCCTAGTGGCCATGCACAGGAAAAATTATACAAATTCCCTCCTCATAAATTGAGGATGAGGCATTGTGGGGAAACGCCCAGTGAGTTCTCGCTTACATCCAGATTCATTGATCATTTATTAGCTGTTTGGACAAATGGTCCAGAAAACGCCCTGCATTGGTTCTAGTCCGGTGCACCACCAGCTAACCGCGACTGTGGTCAGGTCACATCTGTCTCCTTTGATGCTCAGATGTCCGGGCTCTAAAATTAGTCCCTAATAGGCTTCTGGCCTGAGACTCCATGATCATACCTTGTAATTTGCCAGAAGCAGGGGAAAAAAATCAGGTAGTATCTTGGAAGAAATGAGCAAGAAAGTCTGAAGAGAAATTGATGATGGGAATAGCAGACGGCCCTATCTCCCTTAATGGGAGGGAAAAAGATCCCTCTGGATTCTGAAATCAGAGTTCATCCTTTCTGATTTCTAGAGAGATTCTGCAGCCTGAGTTTAGCACCCCAGTAGGCAAAGATATCTCGGCTGAGATGCACCGTTCCTCAGGCTGAAAAGAGGCTGTAGATGGGACCTGTCTTTGCCTGGGAAGAATGCACTTATCACCACCTCAAAACCCCCGAAGAGGAGAGAGGCCAGATTTGTATTAATTCATTTCTGTTCCCGTGGTAGATATAGAGAAACAGTGGGAAGATGATGGGGGAAGCAAGGTTCCAGGAAAGGTCTGGGTGTGTCAGTGAACAGCAGGGTCATTATAAATACATAATGTAACGTAGTCACAAAAAGGAATTTTTTTTACAGGTATGATACACTGGGTGCACACAAAGAGGCAAACACGGCAGGCCTGGGTGAGAACAAGGCACCCTTTATTCTGCAGATCCCAACCTTAGTTCAGTCCCGAAAGAAGACCGCAGACAGTTTGGAGCACCCCAAGTTCAGAGGAACATTGAGACACTGGAAACCTTCCAGAAAGAAGCCACAAAGCTGAGTTGCAGGCTGCGAGGGCTGAGCAGTGGAGAGAGGGTCAACAGCATGAAACACTGAGTCAGTGCTGTGGCTGTAAGTCAACTGGGGCAAGAATGACCTAAAAATAATCCCAGGGCCTCCCCCATGAAGGAGCTTTCAATTCTGCCCAGGACAGAGACCTGGGCAGCTGTAGACCACACCCAGGCTCGTGGCCAAGGAGCCCATGATGTATTTATACCCTTGCAGCTTCCAGGCCCGTGGTTGCCGGCCTGCCTGTGCTAGGAATAGCAAGGTCAACTGTCAGGGACATTGTCCCACAGGGGGTGACAAGCTCCAAAAGAAGCAGCCCCTAGGGACAGGGGAACGAGCCCAGGTTAGTGTCAGGTGTGTTCACCCCTCGTTTCACGCCTCCTCGCACCCAGCCCTGCTCCTCTCTTTCCTGTACGTTCCTTCCTCCCCACTCCTCCCTGCAAGGATCCTTCCCTTACACCAGCTTCCCCGGTCAAGGAGGACAAGGAGATGATGAGCAGTTCCCCATGAAAGTGCAGGTGGCTCTGCAGATTCACCTCCGAGATGGCAGCACCTGTGCAGATAGAGACGCTAGCGGATCATGGTGGCTGGGGACGGTCCTGGGCCACTGTCCCTTGTGTGAGCTCCTCGCTCAGCCTGGAGCGACCGCAGCATCGGGGCAGAGGCCAAGGTCTGCTGTCTTCTGGAATGAGCTGTCTATCCTCCCCTTCCCACATCCCAAGCCTATCCTTCCCTGAAACACATAACCGCTTGCTGTAAATTAAAAAAAAAAAAAAAAGATACAACAAGATGTGAGAGAGTTACCTGCTGTTTTCTAGCTTTGAAATCAATGGTCTGAGACAAGCGGCTTTCCCGTCCACTAACAGGATCATTACTGGAAGCAGCTTAGGGATGGATTTTTCATCCCCCAGCTGGGGAACGCTCTCATGGGTCTACTTTTAAAAAAATAATAATACTGCACTGACTAAAAACAACTAAGGTACAATTGAAGTGACAAAATCAGTGTAGAGAAGGCCGCATGAGCCCCTGGAGAGGGGGTCCACCCCTGGAGGAGAGGCGTGCACTGCCCTAGTGGATGACTTAGCTGGGAGCCCCGCTTGCAGGGTGGGTGAAGCACCTCATGCTTTGCTGGTGGACCTGGGGGCCGGAGAAGCCAGAACTCTGGGATCAGAATCTTTGGAAGCTGTGTCTACTTTTCTGCCTTAGAAAGAAGACTTTAGAAGCACAAGAATTCGCTTATAACTCAGGCTTGGTCAGGGACGCAGGTCCATTCCGCGGTGGTCTCACACCACGGAAGGGCACAGGCTGGGACGTCAACTGACCTGAGCCATGAGTGGGCTGAGGAGGGGAAGGCAGTGCCCCCGGTTCAGGGGGCAAGCAGGGATGTGCGAGTGTGTCTCAGCAACGCTTCCAGCTGCTCGGCTCCCACCAGCATCCTCCTGCATTCCTGCAGCCCCTCGCCCTCCTTCTCCCACCTGAGCCTTTGTCTTGCAGGCTCTGGGTTGGTGGGGACAGTGTGGACGGTGGGGACCTCTACACCTGGGCCTCCTGCTGGCCCTTGTACTAAAAACAGCAGCTGGGCAATGTCAGAAAGGCTGAAGGAGGGACTCAGAGAGGCTGCAGGAGGGAGTCAGGCCTGGGGCGGGTGATGCTACCATCCTATGAAACCAGGAGAGCAGAAGAAGGACCCCTGCGCCTGGAGAGGACTCAGCCTGCCCAGAGGTATCCAGGACGCCTGGGAGGTGAGGCTTGGACAGCTTGTGGGGTGAGTCCCAAAGATCCCAGCAGAGACAGTGGGCAGAAAGCCTCCTGGGCCGTCTCTGTAGGGCTGGTTCACCCATGTGACAGCCACAGGGTGGGGAGGGGCTGGCCACAGCGAGGGGATGCGCTGACCTGAGAGCCCAGTGCTAGGAGGCTGGCTCCGGTCACAGCCCAGCCCCCTCGTGTGCTCCCTTTGTGCCGCCGTCCCAGCAACGCCCCGTCTCACTGACTCCACCTTCACGTGTGGCTGCCCACTTAGGGCTGTGGCTGAAGCCACTGTCCCTGACCACAAAGCTCTTGGCTGATGGGAAGCATGACAGCACTTGCGGCCCCACACTGGAAGCGGGACCATCCGGAGAGGGGGACGGGGCACGGGGAACGGGAGCTGGGACACACTTTAGTCAAGGTGGATGAGGACGGAAGCACTGCCGTGTGGGGCCACCACTCGGGGAGGCTGTGGGCCACCCGGAGCTCAGTGACACTGCTCCCAAGAGTGTAGATTGTTGGTAATGTCCACGACAGTGTCCCTGCCTGTGACCCAATAATTCCATATCCAGGGACACACGTCACAGAAATGCATGAGCAGGCACAGCAGCACCGAATGCGAGGGCTGCACAGAACCTCTTCACGGCATCCCCAAGCTGGAAGCAACCCAAACACCCAGCGGATACAAACAAGTAGAAAACGAACAAAGGAGCATGACAAGCAATGAAAACAGTGAACCACAGAGACGCACACGAGGCGGGCTCCACCTCACAAGCCTGAGGTTTAGGAAGGGAAGCAAGCAAGACCCCAGGTTGGCCCGGCGCGGTGGCTTACGCCTGTAATCCCAGTACTTTGGGAGGCCCAAGGCATGTGGATCACCTGAGGTCAGGAGTTTGAGACCAGCCTGACCAACATGGTGAAACCTCATCTCTACTAAATACAAAAATAATTAGCTGGGCATGGTGGCGCATGCCTGTAATCCCAGCTACTTGAGAGGCTGAGGCAGGAGAATTGCTTGAACTGGGGAGGTGGAGGTTGCAGTGAGCCGAGATTGCACCACTGTACTCCAGCCTGGGAAATAAGGGTGAAACTCCATCTCAAAAAAAAAAAAAAGACCCCAGGCAATATGACACCATTTCCAGAAAACTCAAACACAGGCACAACCACCCTATGAGGTGTAGAGTTACACCTAGGGCCAAAGCAAGCATCTCCAGAGAAGGGAGATAAAGATGAGATTGAGAATGGCCCATGGCAGCCACCTTGCTGGGGTGGGACAGAGTTCTGGTGTGTTAGCAAGGTCCCATTTCCCATATCTGGGGTGGTTTCACTCAGCCATCCATACACAGGAAAAACATAACAAGAAATGTGTAGATCTTTAGGGTAAAATGTCAAAATGCTCCTGAAGAACACAGGGTAGAGCTGTGTGGATGGAAGGACAGGCTTTACTTAAATTCTCGTTAGGACGACTCAGCATGAATGGACATTGTCGGCCAGGCGCAGTGCCTCAGGCCTGTAATCCCAGCCCTTCGGGAGGCAGAGGAGGGTGAATCACCTGAGTTCAGGAGTTCAATACTAGCCTGGCTGACATGGCGAAACCCAGTCTCTACTGAAAAATACAAAAATTAGCCAGGCGTGGTGGCAGGCGCCTATAATCCCAGCTACTCAGGAGGCTGAGGCAGGAGAATCACATTAATCCAAGAGGCGGAGGTTGCACTGAACAGAGATTACACCACTGCACTCCAGCCTGGGTGACAAAGCAAGTCTCCATCTCAAAATTTTTTTAAAAAAGTGGAGTGGGCATCAATTATCTCTAAGGTCACTTAAACATGAATATCATCTCCATTTTTAAAAGAGGATTTTTGTGGAACTAGACAAGTTGTTTTAAAGCTAATATGGAAAAAAAAAGGAAGGAGCAAAAAAATTCTGAAAAGAAAGAATAAGAAAGAAGGACCAGCCCTCAGAGGTATTAAAATGTATTCTAGGCCAGGCATGGTGGCTCACACCTGTAATCCCAGCACTTTGGGAGGCCAAGGCAGGTAAATTACAAGGTCAAGAAATCAACATCAGGCTCAACATGGTGAAACGCCATCTCTACTAAAAATACAAAAATTAGCTGGGTGTGGTAGCTCACATCTGTAATCCCAGCTACTCAGGAGGCTGAGGCAGGAGAATTGCTTGAAGCCAGGAGGCAGAGGTTGCAGTGAGCTGAAATCACACCACTGCACTCCAGCCTGGCGACAGAGCAAGACTCCATCTCAAAAAAAAAAAAAAGAAACAAAACCAAAAAAAAAAAAGTATTCTAAAGGTATTAATTGAATACTTAAAACTGAAAGGTTGACCTGTGGAAAAGAGTCAAAAACTCAGAAATAGGGTCAAATGCATTTGTGAGACCAATATACGATCAAGACTATATTTTAGCTTGGTGGCAGTGAAGACAGACTTTTAAATAAAGGAGGGTGGTGCCATCAGGCAGTCATCAGGAAAAAGGTAGAGTGGACCTGCCCTTTCCAGATGCACCAGAATAACTTCAAATGTATCACAGATCTAAACACAACAGAATGGAAGCATAAAAAGTAGCAGAAAAATTCAAGGGCAGATATCTACCTTTAAAATCTTGACGTGGGAAATCATTTTAACTATGACACATAACTTCAGTAGCCATTAAAAAAAAGATTGAGGGGGGCTGGGCGCGGTGGCTCACGCCTGTAATCCCAGCACTTTGGGAAGCCGAGGCAGGTGGATCACGAGGTCAAGAGATCGAGACCATCCTGGTCAACATGGTGAAACCCCGTCTCTACTAATAATACAAAAAATCAGCTGGGCATGGTGGCGTGTGCCTGTAATCCCAGCTACTCAGGAGGCTGAGGCAGGAGAATTGCCTGAACCCAGGAGGCGGAGGTTGCAGTGAGCCGAGATAGAGCCATTGCACTCCAGCCTGGGTAACAAGAGCGAAACTCTGTCTCAAAAAAAAAAAAAAAAAGATTGAGGGGTAGTGGCTAATCTAAACATATAAAAACCAAAAACTTCTATGTGGGAAAACACCATAGATATATGGATGTGAGATGATATTAAGGAATTATTGTAAATTCTCTTGGATGTGATGATGGTTTGATGAGTGTGTAATAAAACATCCTTATTTTTAGAAGGTGCACACATAAGTCCTTGGTGTCTAGATACACACACACACACACACGCCCACACACTTGCACACACACAGAGATATGAGGCAGAAGTGGCACCTGATGTCAATTCAAATTGTTGAATGTAGGGGGGGGACATACAGCTGATCATCGTACTATTCTTTCCATGATTTATTTATTCATAAGAGGAAGCTGAAAATTACACCATCAACAAAGTCAAAAGACAAATGACAAACTGGGGAAAAGAAGGTTCGTAATTCATATCATAGACAAGGGTTAATCTTCCAAATACGTAAAGAACTTCTACAAATCAGGAAGAAAATGTCCAATAACCCAACAGAAAGGAGGGCAAAGGAAGAAATAGTTCACAGAAAAAGAAATAGAACACATGAAAAATGTGCAGTCTAACTCAAAGGAAATTCTAATTCAACTGCACTGAGATAGCATTTCTCACTTATTGGCCGGCACGTTAGGCTAGTCAGTCCGTCTCTTCGTGGCTGGTAGGATGGCAGAGAGGTGAGATGCTGATGAGAGGGGTTTTCTGTCTATCAGAACTATCCGTGCATGGCCCTAGGACTGGCAAGCTGACCTAGCGAATTCATCCTGTGGATGCTCCCCCTACTGTACTTAATGACATATGGCCAAGGCGCTCTGTTGAATCCGTGCTTGTTATGGTGAAGGCGGCAACAGCACACACGTCTGTCCACAGGAGCCAGGTGAAATCAACCGAGGCCGCTCCACCCATAGAACACCAGGCAATTCTAAAAGGGGAGGCCCTATGTACAAAGGGGATACCAACAGGATGTCATGTTAAGTGGAACAAAAAGCAAGGTTTTATTGGTCATGAAAGAATGAAAAATACAAATTTTTTAAATTATGAATATATTTCCATAAGGGATGCACATACTCCCACCTCCCCTCCCACAAAACTGAAAGGTTAGGCCTGGCACGGTGGCTCACACCTGTAATCCCGACACTTTGGGAGGCCGAGTCGTGCAGATCACTTGAGGTCGGGAGTTCAAGACCAGCCTGGCCACAATGGTGAAACTCTGTCTCTACTAAAAATACAAAATTAGCTGAGTGGCATGGTGGCACACGACTATAGTCCCAGCTACTCAGGAGGCTGAGGCTGGAGAATTGCTTGAACCCGAGAGGTGGAGGTTGCAGTGAGCCAAGATTGTGCCACTGCACTCCAGCCTGGGCAGCAGCAGAGCCAGACTGTCTCAAAAAAGAAAAAAAAAAAAAACTAAAACGTTATATTTGACTAGTTATATAGCTATATTTGGCAGTGGGATTTGGACCTGAATGGGAGAAAGGCTTCTCAATGTCTATCTGCTTATGTCTTTTTTCTATTTAAATCATGCTCACGGTTTGCTATTCAAACAATAAAATTCCATTTAAAATAAAAACAGAGAACGGCCAGAGAAACTCAAGGCTTTCTTCTGACTTTTTAATAAAGTTTCTTAAATGTTGGTAATACTTATTTTGAAGATTATTCTATGTCAGGTCAAAACCTTTATTCTCGACATTTTACATTATCTTGGTCTCTATTGAATTGTGCAAAACCAACGTTTTACCAGGTGAGCTTAGTGCCTGCGGGGAGCTCACGGCACCAGTTCAGAGCATGAAAACCTTCTCTTCCGAGGCAAGGAACAGGGGCTTTCCTCTGAGTACCCCACTGGCCCTCCCACATGGCTTTGCTTGTGGAGACATTGCTCGGCTTCTCCAGGGGCCCCTGGAGCTCTGTCTTAAGCTCACACAATCGCCTTTCCAGATAATTCATAAACAAATACGGAGGTGAGAAGATCAGCAGAGCAAGACTGTTGGCTGTCGTTCAACAGAGAGCGGATAAGCATCGCTCCAACTCAAAACACCCCTTCTCCCTTCTGAGTCACCTCGATGCCAGAAGGCCGCACGTACTGACTCCATTCATTCTAGTTCTCTTCATAAGAGAGAAGAACGGAGGTGTTTCGCATGCCTGTAACACGGGGAGGAAAAGCCAGGATCCACTTGAAACTCACCGCCCTCCCCCAGGAGCTCCTGGCTTTAGCACAGAATACACTGCAGAATGGAGATGATGGTCCTGAACTGCCACACTCCCCGGCGAGGTGATGGGGTAGGGACCGAGGCTCCAGCAATCCGGCCAGGTATCTCCCCAGCCTCCCCACATTCTGACACCCCTCTGGTGGCTTTCGTGCAGGTGAAATCGGTTAAAAAAAAAACCGTTGGGAAGAGACTAAAACACTTCCTAAAAAGCTCCTGCCTCCAGGAGGAACGTGTCTGAGGAAGGAGGCAGTGCATCTCCTTGGCCGCTGTGGGTTCCCTGGCTAGCTCGAGGAGAAAGGGGCTTTCTCAGATGCAGTGGCAAAGGAGACTCTGCAGACTGGCAGGGGACCATGGCCACTCCCCAGTGCCCACAGAGCGGGGCCTTTCGTGCGGCCGACTGAGCCATGCTCTGCATCCTCAGTCCCCACCCAGAGGACGGGTCGGGCACCAGCTTCCTGGAGGGCTGGGGTAGCCTCCAAATTCCCCACGAGCACCCTGTTGTTCCAGCCAGGTGCCCCCTAGAACAAGCCGAGCCAACCTCAACATTTTATTTTCTTCAATTCATCCTCCTAAATTCTTTGACCTTTTCCGTTCTGTGACTTTGGGCTTTTTCTGTTTTTCTTTCGCAAAATAAAAGAACAAGGCAATAAAATATTTCAATATGGAAAATTAGAAACTCCAGTTTTTCCCAAATCAGGTAATGTTGGTGTCCGGTTATTTTTCAGAGCCCTTGTGAAGGGAGTTTCAGGCTGTAAAAAGGCCTGTCGGATAAGGAACTATCAGTTCTGATTGGTGCTCTCCCAGGACACAACCTCTGACTGACTAGAAGTCACTTCATTCATCAAGCCAGCACTTTTTCCTCCAGAAAACTGGAGATAGTGATTGCTACTGACTACAGCTACTGACAAGTGGCATCCCCTCGACTGAGCGTGGAAGAGGTGGAGGAGACGGAGGGCGACCCGGAGGCGGGCTGGTGCTCACCTCCACGGCAGGCCTCCAACTAGTGCCTTACTCCTTCTTCTTGCTCTCAAGGGGTGACTATTTCTTACCAATATAAAAACACAGGTCTGGGGGTGTCCCCTCCCCCTCTTATGTGGTATTGAGTGAACGTGGCCAGGACTCAGACTTCACTGCTGTTACCATTCAGGTTCACGCTCCTGCTTTTCTTTTTTCTTTCTTTTTTGTTAGAGACAGGGTCTCACTATGTGGCCCAGGCTGGGGTGAAGTGGCGTGATCTCGGCTCACTGCAGCCTCCAACTCCCGAGCTCGAGCCATCAGCCTCCCAAGTAGCTGGGACTGCAGGTGTGCCCCATCACACCCAGCTAATTTTTTTCTAATTTTTTGTAGAGACAGATCTCTCTGTGTTGCCCAGGCTGGTCTCTAACAGCTGTCCTCAAATGATCTTCCTGCCTCGGCCCTGCAAGGTGCTGGGATTGCAGGCATGAGCCACCGCACCAGACCACACTCCTGCTGTTGAAGCAGCCGGCAAATAAGTGCTTTTGTTTGTTGCTGAGAAAGAACGGAGGGCATGATCTGATGAGTCTGTCTGCTCCTCCAGCCTCCCTTTCCCACAGGACCAGGTGCGAGAGCCTGCAGTGCCCCCAAGGGAAAAAGAACCCTGTGGTTCAGGTTTGCATGGGCTAGACCAAGAGTGTAGGCCCTGCATGTGTGTGTTTCTGTGTGTAGTGTGTGTGTGTCTGTGTGTGTGGTATATTGAATGTATTGGGTATATGAGAGTGTGTGTGGGGGTGTGTGTTGAGTGTGTGTGTATGAGTATGTGGTGTGTGTGTCTGAGAGCATGGATGTATGTGAGTGTGCATGTGTGTAAGTTGTGTGCATGTGTATTGGGTGTGTGTGTCTGTGTATGTGTGTGGGTTGGGTGTGCATGCGTGTATTTGAGTATTGGGGGGGGGTGTGTGTGTGAGAGAGAGAGAGAACATCTTTTAGGTGACTGAGCTAATTTCTGAATTACCAGAGAACCAAAGCCAATGAATTCAAATGAAGAATTTCTTTTTTCATTGATTCAAGAAAGGCTTAATAGCTCTGGCAGAAACTCTCCAGAAAAATTTACCTTTGGGCAGACATGGCCCAGCACCAAGCAAGAAAGCTTTCAGCCTCAAAGAATTTGGCAGAAAGTTATAAGCAAGTGAATAAAGAAGCTGGAAATGAGACTCCATAGATCACTGCGGCGAACCTGTTTGCTCCTGTTAACACCAGGCAGCGCCGGTTCCAGCCTTGACTCAGGCGCAGTTCCCCAGGCACTGGGACTTGGCTCACCTGGCTTGGCAGCTGCAGCATTACATCCCATGAAGGCTTTTGTGCGCTTACGTTAAGTGACCTTTATGGAAATATCATATGCTGTAGACGTCACAGGAAAACCTATATGCTTATCCTAAAGCTATCACCTTACAGAACCTTGCCTGCTCGGAGTCAACCCCATGGTAACCTTTCTGCAAAACATAGGCCCCCATCTGACATCAATCTGTCCTACGTTCATGATAAGAGTTTGTAATTTTCCGGGACTTCTGCCAATCCACAATGCGGAAATTTACATGTGAAAATAAGGGTGTTTTCCAAAGAATATGTGGTCCCAAAATACGTGTGCCTGAATTATCTAGATATGCGCACTCATACATGGCCCTGCCTTGATTTATCTGACAGCTCGACTCAATGCTCCACTTCAAGTCACATGTGTCATTATTTCTCCAAATGAGCAAAAAGAACAAGTCTAAAAATTAAAAGTATGAAACTGATCATCTATTTACTGTTTTGCTGAGTAATTGTTATTTCTTACTTGAGTCATCATCATTAATTGTTTTTGTTTGTTTGTTTTTTGTTTTTTGAGACAGAGTCTTGCTCTGCTGCCCAGGCTGGAGTGCAGTGGTGAGATCTCGGCTCACTAACCTCCACCTCCCGGATTCAAGTAATTCTCCTGCCTCAGCCTCCCGAGTAGGTGGGACTACAGATGTGCACCACCATGCCTGGTTAATATTGATATTTTTAGTACAGATTGGGTTTTACCATGTTGGCCAGGCTGGTCTAGAACTCCTGACCTCAAGGTGATCTGCCCACCTGGGCCTCCCAAAGTACTGGATTACAGGCGTGAACCACCACACCTGGCCCATCATTGTTAACAAACATTTATCAAGCATCTCTTCTCGACCAGGTACTGAGAAGACAATGATAAATAGGAAAAAGATGTTGCCCTGCTTTATAATTACAATGGGCAGTGAAGGCTGTTTTCCTCTGCCCCTACCACAAGGCCAACACAAGGTGCTTTGTGATTTCATTTATTCCCCAACAATTATAGTCAAATCCATTCCAAAAGTCTGTAGCAAACATTGCCAGGAGCATCAGAGTTATTGTTCAGAGCAAACCTGCAGACTTCAAGCAGTGTTTGGTACAGAGTGGGTGTTTGAGAAGTGGTAGCTGTAATTGTTACTGTTTATTTATAAATGCAAGCCCTTCCTTCAGTTGGGACAGAAACGACATCTCCTTCACTGTCTCCTAGTACTTAGCGTGGTGCCTGGCACACAAAAGCCCTTTAACTACAATGCCGTCATATTTTTCTCATGGACAGAGATGACTGGTGTGAAGTCTCAAATTGCACAAAGTAAAAGAGGGACATTGCGAATTCGTGACCCTCTTGATTGATTGATTGACTCCCCTTCCAAAAGCTCATTTTAGGGCAATCTTTTAAACATGCTTTTTTGATCTGGTGGCCGGGCGTGTGACACTGTCTACATAAGAAATGTGAACAGGGAAGGAAAAGCCACAGCATTTCAACAATAGTCATTACAAGACTGGTATTGATCAGCAGTGAGCTCCTGCTGAGGCACTCCTGAAATACGTGTATTTGGTAACTGAGGTGGAGATGATTATCAACGCACCCAGAAAAGCAAGATCAAAGGGAAGTCACTATGAGTTTCTTTCTTCCCTTGGCAACTCCAGGTCTCATTCACCTCTGCACTGCCCATACCAGGCAGCGTCTGCTCCTCGTCAGTGGTTAATAAACGCTTCTTGCACAATCGTGCGTGAGAGAGGAGCATGTCCATTTCAGTGCCTGAAAACCAGGCAATGATCTCCTAATTTTCTTTTCTCAAAGAGAAAAGAGAGTAACTATAATTTCATTTATGCAAGACAGCAGGAGGGAGTTGTTAATTTCCATTGTGGCCACCACCCCACCTGTCCTCTATCCACCGGGGAAGCAACACCCGAAACCAAGCCCCAGGGCAGCACCTCAGCCTCGGACTCGCCCCGTGTATTCTGTGCACCGTCCATCAGTCCTTACCGGAGGGTTCCCAAAAGGAGCCTAGAGAACACGAATCCAGATCATTCCATGGTCAGGTCTGTAAGACACATTCCTCACCTTGTGATTTCAAAAGGTACGTTAGCTGCTGAAGGCTCTAAAAAGGTCTGTAGCGGGACACAATTCAACATTGCTCGTAATTCCCAAGTTTACGCAATTGCATAACCCGTGTTGCTGGTTCTCTACAGCAGTCAGCTTAGGGAATGGGGCCGCGGGGGGCAACTTCATAATCTCACTTAGGAAGAAGTTGATAAACCCCCCTTTTCATGAAAATGTGGAAAAAGGCCACAAGAAAGAGGTCATTTATGTGAAGTATTTTTCCATAATATAGACCCAAAGGGCAAAAATGCCATCCCTAAGTGAAATTATTCTCTCCTGCAATATATTGAACATGCTCGTAGCCCTAGTTCAACAATGATGAAATGCTGGTCTTTGGGACATCCCAAAACGCTGTGATTGTTGACAGGTAAGTGACGGGTAACACCAGGTCCTTCTGCACACCCAGAGATGCAGAAGGTGTTTGGTGGGCGATTTCCTTGGTGAATATACAAAGTCAAGCTGGAGAGGTATTGTTATCTTCAAGAGGCGAGAAAACTAAAGCGCTATTTCCCGAGTCATGTCTTCACCAACAAAACACTGTATAAACGCAATTCAATTTTTAAATGATTTGACATTGCCTGAGACCCGAAACTCACTTCCTAGGAGTTAACCATTGTCCACAATCAACAGATCTTAAAAATGCATATCGGCTGCATCAATATATGATCGGCCCTCATTACTCACAGATTCCATATTTGTAAATTCTTCTAATTAAAATTCATGTGTAAGCCCCAAAACGACACTTATGCTGCTTTCCCAGGTATCCGTGGACCTTTGCTGAGAAGCAGAACATTAGATTCTCCTGACGCGCACAATCCTGGCTGACCACACCGCGCTCCAGCTCATGCAAAAAACACACGCCTTTTTCACAGTCGATTGAGTGCCCCATTTTCACATTTGTGTTGGTGGTTTCAAGTCCAGGACAGCCCCAATCACAGTGCTGAGCTGTGTAGTGTTTCTGAGCACAGAAGGTGAGCAGCCAGGTGTGTCAGCAAAACTCCATTCAGGCACAAGCGCCGGTGGCGTCTCTCTCAGTTTGATGTTAATGAATCAAAAACATATATTAAATGCGGTGACCTTAAACAGAAACACACTTAAACAAAGCATAGGTCAGGCATGGTGGCTCATGCCTGTAATCCGAGCACTTTGGGAGTTTGAGGCAGGAGGATTGCTTGAGCCCAGGAGTTTGAGTCCAGCCTGGGCAATATAGTGAGACATCATCTCTATGAAAACATTATATATATATATATATATATATATTAGCCAGGCATAGTGGTGTGCGCCTGTAGTCCCAGCTACTTGGGAGGCTGAGGTGGGAGGATCACCTGAGCTTGGGAGGTGGAGGCTGTAGTGAGCTGTGACAGTGCCACTGTATCACAGTCTGGACAACATAGCGACTCTCTATCTCAATAAAAAAAAAAACCTAACAAACAAAAACAGAGTGCAGCGACCAGTTGAGGAAACTGACCAGAGGCTTTGAGGAACCCAGCCCCGTCCTTCTCCTAAGAGCAACAGCTCATTACATGCTGATTCAATGTCATGGCAACTTTGTAGAACATAACTACTGAGATCCTGAGAATCAGGTGTTGTATTTGGACAGCAATAAACAGTTTCTTTTTTTTTTTTTTTTTTTTGAGATGGAGTTTCGCTCTTGTTACCCAGGCTGGAGTGCAATGGCGCGATCTCGGCTCACCGCAACCTCCGCCTCCTGGGTTCAGGCAATTCTCCTGCCTCAGCCTCCTGAGTAGCTGGGATTACAGGCTCGCGCCACCATGCCCAGCTAATTTTTTTAATTTTTAGTAGAGACGGGGTTTCACCATGTTGACCAGGATGGTCTCGATCTCTTGACCTCGTGATCCACCTGCCTCAGCCTCCCAAAGTGCTGGGATTACAGGCATGAGCCAACTGTCAAGAAAAAGTCTTACGGAAGTTGAACAGAATGATTTCGAGAAGGTGAAGACTATGGGTGAGGCTGGGTGCTGAGAGATGCCAAGTCCTGGGAAGAAACAGAAGCTGTCATCCAGCTGCCAGGCACTCTTTCTCGGGTCCTTTCTGAGGGGGCATGCAGGGAAATGTGCTATCTGCACTCAATCTGCAGCCAGTCTGTCGATCCAGCACTGTGTGTGATGCTTCTTTCGAATCCTACCTTCAGCAGGTTGCTTTTTCAATTCCTAATAGAAACAACCAAATGATGTCCCAGGAGCAAAACTGTATTACTAGCGGGGAGTCTGCCGTGCTAAAGTATTGTTCTTCTCTTGGCTCATTTGCAGTCAAGACCTACTGCATTCAAAACATTATGACAATCAAGTCAGGCCGTAGTCGCGAGCCGCTCTCTGAAGGTCTGCAGGTATCCTTGGACATTTTCCACACTGCAACCCCACTCTTTTCTCTAAAGAATTTCAGACATCATTTCTTAATAAAGCCAGGCTCATCCAACAGCAGTCGCATCACCTGCAGCTGTGCCAGGCCGGGCCATGCGGCTTCCTCTGACTTGAAAGAGAACTGGTCAACATGGTGGAGGGTCGGGTCCACACGGACAAAGCCCCCGAGCAACATCGGTCATCACAGCTCAGCCATCCTGGAGCTCCACAAACACCAGCGTGGCCCACGTTCAATTCTGGAGGACGAGAAGCTCACCATCTCCGGTCCTACTTCCTTCCAGTATACTCTACTTGCTCCTCTTCACACACACACACACACACACACACACACACACACACAAAAATACTCAGCAACACAGATCTTGCTTAATCTTTAATAAAATACAAGCTTTTGCCCATGCAGCCACAGAAAAGAATGAAATCACATTCTCTGCAGCACCGTGGATGGAGCTGGAGGCCATTACCCTGCGTGAACTAAGAAGCAGAAAATCAAATATCACATGCCTTCACTTATGAGTGGGAGCTAAACAGTGGGCACACGTGGTCATCAAGATGGAAAGAATGGACATGGGAGACTCCAACAGCGGGAGGAGGAGAGGAGGGTGCGGGGCAACCTCCCTGTTGAGAGGTCGGCTGAGTTAGCCGTAATCTTTCCCTGTGACTTCCGAGTCTATCAAGGTGCAACCCAAATGCTGAGAGACCTCCTGCACTGAAAGCTTCCCCTGGAGAGTGACCTATTGTACCTACTGGGCACAATGTTTCATATTTGGGTGGCGGGTACACTGGAAGCCCAGTCCCCACTATGCCACAATAGATTCATGTAACAAACATGCACGTGTACCCCGGAGTTTGAAATAATTTTTAAATGCTTAACCCTAATATAACTGTGAGGAAATAATTTAACAAATCCAGAGGGTGGAACATTCCACATGACAGCCGCTCAGGACTCTTCAAAAATATCAATCACATGAAAGACCAAAAAAAAAAGCAGGGGCTCATTACAATCGATTTAAACAAAACTTAAGTAACATGACAACTGAAAAAATACATATGCATGCCTCTAGACTCAGCCCGGGAACAGAAGGTTGCAGGTAGGGAAGTCTGATTTTGAGGTACATTCAGTGGAAAGGAAATTACAGGAAAACCAGTTTCTGAGCCTCCCCCGCCCCAGGTGCGGCGTGCGCGGTGTGATGACCGTGGTTATAAAGGGACACATTCATGGACTGCAATAGCACATTTTTCCTTTGAACTAAGGAAAGATCCTTGGGCAGTGTTGAAGGCTGTGCCGCGGGTTTGCGAGGAGTGAGGCAATTCCCGGGGGTTTGCTTCTACAAACACACAACACGGTGAGAAAATCACACACAAAGTCAAGCTTTATGAGGCTGAGAAGGAACTTTTGCTCCTTAAGTGAATTTTCTGGAAGCCCTGCCGAGCCTACTCCCAACACAGGAACGCATCCAGTGCTTTTGGGAAGCTGTGCTAATCTGTCTGCACGCCCCTTTGCCAAACCAAAGGGATCCCAGACCCTGTCACCTTTGTCCCGAAGAGCTGACCTCGGAGGCACAGAGACCCTGCGCCCACGTCCCAGGAAGGAAGGAACAGGTAGGAGCTTCAGGCCCCTCTGCCCTCCCCAGCAGCCCCACCCGCTGGCAAAGTATGGGGGGGGGGGAGGGACAAAGGAAAGACAAGACTCTCCTGTGGGAAAGAGACACACGTGAGGGTGCTGGAGGGTTTCCTTCCTTCTTCTGGAGTTTTCACAAGAATCCATTCTGGGGTGAGTTTGTAGAACAAGGAAGTGCTCCCTGCCTTCACTGGTATCCTGCTCTCGCTGGAATCTGCTTGGTAGCTAAGGGCCCCGGGGTTCCTGTGGCTTCCACGGTGAATTCAGGGGTGTGTGTGTGTGTGTGTGTGTTGTTGTTGTTGTTTTTATTTAGTGTCCTTAAAAAAGAAAAAGTCAGACGAAGGCACAGAAAATGGCTGAGAAAGAAATTCCTGGCAAGTGCGAACTCACCCAGTTACTAGCTTTCCTGCAGCGGCTTATTTTGCCCCAGGACACTTAGAGAGTCCAGAGACAAATCTGCTTTCTCACTGGGGCTCTCCCTGTTGAGAGGTCGGCCGAGTTAGCTGTAATCTTTCCCTGTGACTTCCGAGTCTATCAAGGTACAACCCAAGTGCTCAGAAAGCTCGTGCACTGGAAGCTTCCACTGGAGACCGACCGAACCCCTCTGATGAATAAATAACGCGCTGGGGCCCCTTATGAATCACACGATTCCAATGGCCCAGGAAACAAGGAAAGCGCGCCTCACACCTGTGGCATGGAGAGGAAGCCCTGACTTCTCTTTCATTGCTAAAGGCCAGAATTCTGTTGTCTGAAAACTGCCTCATGGACGCCCGTGGAAAATTTGCCTGTGGAAGAGAGGAGGTTGCCAGCGCTTATAGCACAGATCGAGCCGACTGACCCGCAGCTGAGGGAAAACAATGAGCTTTATGTTCTTCCAGAACAAATGACATACTCCCCGCAGCTCATAAAGGCTTTTTATATAACTGCAGTCAGGCAATACCTGGGCAGGGAGCGTCTGCGGGGGAGTCCACATCCCTGGGCGGCTCTGGCCCCAGGCGGCCCCACCACGCCCCTCACCGCACTCAGGGCGTCTCGGCCCTGCCCAGCCGGGACCCACCTCGCAGGCCCTTTTACCCACAGGATTCAGAGGTTTCGTGCCGACTTGGGCTCTTTGGGCCACCGGCAAAGGGAGGAGGGAGGGGCAGCACCTCACGATTGAAGCTGGCCTCTCCAAGAGCCCCCAACCCAGCAGGACGCTGGGTGAGACAGGTAGCTGGCCACAGCTGTGGTGACAGGAGCAGGACAGGCCACAGCGCCGTCACCGTAACTGATGGTGACAACTCAGGCAGGCTCTGGACTTAGAAATTAACACTCAAAATGTTCACTCCACCAAAAGCCCCGCCTGCTCGCAGGCGTTAAATCCGCGGTGCTCCTCCTCCCGGTCCATGCGGACATTTCCTTCAGCCTCGCCGTCCCCGGCAAGCCCACCCTGCTCTCCAGCCGTGTGCAGGCAGGCGACAGTCTCCCCTGACGAGTGTCTCGCGTGGCAGCCAAGCAGAGGAGGAAAGGGAAGGTCCAAGATGGTCACGGGGGCCTGGCCAGGCAGACACAACAGCGCGGCAGTCCTGGCTGCTCTATTGAGGATACCGTGTTGAATGACCCAGTGACGGAGGTGAGCTTTCTGTAATCCCAGGAACCAGCGGGACAGTTACATACATTTTATCAGTTAATTCCACCCATCATGGCCCCTCATGGGAACCATAGCTGAGGTGTCCCCAGGGGCTGGGTTTTTAGGTGACACACCCACATCTAAGGCCGCCAGGATGGTTGGAAAATGTCTGCCAGCAGAATGGGCATTCCCAGGGGCCTCATCAGCCCAGGGGTGCTCCTCAGGATGGCCGGGGCCGTGCTGGCCGGGGCACACCGGGCCAGGGTGGGCGGCTGCTCCTGGGCCCCAGCAGGCTCCTGCCTTCCCCACAGCAGGTCGTGGCTCCCCAGGTCTACTCAGTTCAGAAGCCAGCACTGCATGGGGAGAGGTGGCCATGGCCCCTTCCTCTCTCAGTGAGAATCTGGACCCTGGGGGCCACGTGACCCACACAGACTCTCCAGCAGCTGCCTGGGTGTGGATCTCTTTAGGAAACTCCGCTCCTAGCTCCGTAACTACTGCACACACTCTTTCCTGAAATCCCTGCGCCTGAGACTGCTCCTCGAGCTCTCCTTCCCACCTCCCTCCACTTTGCAAACCTCAGGGGCCTGCTCCTCCCCAGGCGCTCCTCCACCTTCCCACCCTCCTCTCTCCCCGCCCCCCACCCAAGTTTCCCGTGGAGCACCAACAGAACAGCGCGCTTTAGGGTGTCTTCTGTAAGGAGAGACAGCAAAGGGTTCCAAATGAATTCTGCAGATAACGTGAGTCACGCTGGCCGAGCACGGCCCTCCGCCTTGTCAGCGGAGCTGTGTGCTACACACGCATTTTCAGCTTTCCCGGGCCTCAGTTGTCCCTGGGTACATTTGGTTTTGGAGCTGGACAGAACCGAAGCACAAAGCAAGGAAAATGAAGTTCATTGAGGGCTTTTTGACCCACCGTAGGGAAACAGGCCACCAAAACGCAGCCGTTTCCTACCGTGACATTCAGCTGCTCTCTCTGCCTGCTGAGCTGGAGTCACCCGATGGACCCAGCAGTAAAGCCGAGGCAGGGTACCGCCACTCCGTATCTGGTGGGGAGGCTCTTGGCTTGCAGACCACCTGGGCTTTCATACCAGCTGACGGGCCTCTAAGTGCGCTTCTCCAGTGTGCCCACTAGATGGCACCAGAGCTCCATCACAGTCCCTGCACACTGACGCCTTAACAGCCTGGATTCCTGGGGTGGGGAAAGGAGTGGAGGGGGCGGGGGTGGAAAATTACTTCTGTCAATACTTTCTGATGAAGTTGAGAAATAAGTAAAGCCACTGGCTCCAGTCTTGAAAACCAAGGCCCATGGTAATGGGTTATCAGAACGTATTTTAGTGTCACTAAACTTGGTGTACAATGCCCATTGTTAAATTGGTAAATTATCAAAAAAAAAAAAAAAAAAAAAGCCAACCAAGGTCCAATTCCAGTTTACTGAGAATCATAAAGGAACACATTGCATTAAACCCATAGCAACTAAATTTTCAGGAAAAAGTACAAAAGATGGCATCTCTTCAATTCGTAGTCACAAATGAAATGCCACTGATTGCATGCAGCACATCTAAAACAGGCTAGTAAACAATGGATTTTTTAAAAAACAGTTTCTTTTTTTCTGTAGATGCTGGTGGACAAGAAAGCTCATCCTGGCTGGGGTTGAACTCAGGGAGGTTCTTGGTCCCTGTCATTCTTTCCTATTCTCAGAGCCTCTCTTCTGTTTAAGGCAGAGATCACGTAGACCGCAGGCTCCCCTTCCCCACCAACCGTGACAGTGTGCAGAGTGAAGTTCCAACAGTCGTCTTGCCAAGACAGGGGCTACATGAAAATTCTCCTCCTGGGAAAGCCAGAGTCATTTGCCCTGGAGACTCACAGGTAAACACACAGACACACACACACGCACACTCCAGCCCAGAAAAACAAGAACAGTCCTTAGCCCTCCTTATCAGCCCCCTCCCCGCAGCTCCAGTTCTGTCCCCTTCCCTGCCTCTACACCTCCCCATGACAAGCCCCAGAGATAAGATTATCTCTGGAGCCAAGTGACAAGGGAAATCCACACTCCCGAAGCCTGTGCCTCCTGACTACCCCCACCATCCTCATGTTAATTCTCAGTGCCTTCATTTTGTGAATCAGTAAATGTTCTATAAATGATTTACCATTTTAAAGGTCCGATAACATCAGACCAGAGGGAGATAAGGGGCTTTGTGCGACACCTGAGGCCGGTGTTGGGAGTGGCTGAGGCTTTCCTTCTCTGCCTTCCCAGGGCTTTAGGCCCCCTGTTATCTCTTCCTCTCACCAAATTACTTCGGGCCATTTACACCTCCCCTCCCCACCAGCTCTGCTTCCTTCTCTTCCCACGCCTTTTGTGAGGCTCTCTGCTTGTCCCACCGCTGGTCCCATGCTTGTTTATGGGGATTTCTCAGAGGCTTCTGTGGATGTGTTCGGAGATCTCAAATGGCAAACAGTGTTTTTCCAAATTCGATTTTTCCACCGTGTAATTTAAAAACCTACACAATCATACAAGCCTCATCTTCTTATCCCGCCATCATTTTTATTTTGCATTTTCTTTAACGGTCTTCATTCAGATGAATCCATCTCCAGCTCACCATTCCATGCTTCGCAAAGTCCTCATCCTTCTTTTCTTGTGTGATCCCATTAAGCTGATGTTTTTAGTAGTGAACATCCAGTTGGCTTCAGTCTTTCACTATTGAAAGCCTCGCTTGTGTTTAACACCTAATTCACAAACTGGAGTAAACTGGTATATTATATATATTAGTCATTTATGTGTATTTACAAATCTAAATATCTATTGCAACATAGAAAGGACAACTTTTTTTTTGACAGACTTTCATAGCTCCCTTTGTTTCAGACTATGATGCAATTTTTTCTGAAGCTCATTGAGACGGTTTATACGCAAACCATGCCGGGTGAGGAGGTGCAGTCAGGTGCTCTGAGAGGAGGCTTCCTCGGCCCTGCAGGCATCTGAGCCTCTCCCAGCCCCGATGCCGCCTCCGTCCTGCGGCTGCTTTCCTGAGTAGAAGCAGACTGGAACACACGGCTCCTGGTGACGTGGGGGCCCTTCAACTCCAGCGAGGGACCCAGGACTTCAGAGCCCTGCCACACTCTCTCACTTCACGTTTATCCTCATGTTTTGATTTCCTGTATTTACACAGTTTTTTTCATAGGTATTCCAAAGGTTCTCCATTGAATCATCTCATTAAAACCCCTCTTAAAAGACAGCTCACACTTTTAAGTTAGTAAAAGATAGATGTGATTCATTCCTTTGAGAAAAGGTAAACTGAGGCACAGCCAAGCCCACCGTGCCGTGTCTCTGGGCCTGACCGGCCAGCAGGGCCTTGCAATGCCTTCCAACAGACCCCCGTTAGCCTTAAATGGGGAAAGGTCAGATTTCTCAGTCAGATTTTTGCTTGGAGAAGTTTTGTCCCATTGAAATAATTGGAGAAGCTCTTTTTTCCACAGGCATCCTGCCTGCACTTCATCATGTGTATTATTTTAGATTTGCTTCAAAAAGAAAAATGGCCTTTCATGGCCTATATGGAATGTGGGCAGAAATTGGACCACGCAGACATAGAACTCTGCACAGAAATGGAAACTATTCAGAGCGAACACCCACACTTGCCACCGACGTTCGCCCCATTGCTGGCCGCACACCTGAGTGTCTCCTCCACCAGAGACCCCCCACCAGCCAGGCAGCCTCTTCCCCCAGGCCGGCCTTCACACGTGCTTTATCCACCCTTGGGTGGCTGCAATAAGAAGGTCCAGGAGTTTCCTGCCCATGTGCACTAATGCGCTCTGTGTGACTGAGCCCTGGACCCACCTGCGGAGGCCTGGAGAGGCCCGGTCAGCCCAGTCTCCTCCGAACCTGAGGAAAGGAAGTGGCTGCCCCCAGAACAGAGGAGCTGGCTGAGAAGCTCAACTCCTGAGACCCCCAAGTCCTGGAAGCCAACAGGTGTAGGTTTCCCCTGCTCTCCTCACCACAGGGGCCTTCTCTGCGCCACCTCCTCCCTCTGTCCCTTCCCAGTGTCTCTAATGAAGGAAACAATGATGTCAAGCAATCAGCACTGAAGTTTCAGAGAGGTCCTGAGGCGGGTGGATCACAAGGTCAAGAGATCTAGACCATCCTGGTCAACATGGTGAAACCCCGTCTCTACTAAAAATACAAAAAATTAGCTGGGCATGGTGGTGCGTGCCTGTAATCCCAGCTACTCAGGAGGCTGAGGCAGGAAAATTGCCTGAACCCAGGAGGTGGAGGTTGCGGTGAGCCAAGATCGCGCCATTGCACTCCAGCCTGGGTAACAAGAGCAAAACTCCGTCTCAAAATAAATAAATAAATAAATAAAAATAAAATAAAATAAAAAAGAAAAGACAGAAAAAAGAGGTGACATCTTGCCCTGCAGCCAAAAGGACCTAAATCCAGCCAGCAGACGAAGGTGAAGGGGCACCGTGTGTGCGACCACCTGGGGGTTTTGGAGGCATCACCAGCCGGGGGAAGGGGCTTCCCTGCGACGCCCCTCCCCTCCACACAGTTTGCTCCCTATGGTCATCAATGAGCCCTTCCAAATATGAGGGAATTTACACGCATAGGCCTCATGCATCCTCAGAGAGCGTGTGGCAGTAAAAGGCCCATCACACTCTTTCTTCAGTTCTGGAGCTCTGTCTGATCTCTTTTTTCATACCCCCATTCTGTCTTCCATCTCTCCATATCCACCTAATGTCAGACTTTAAGAAGAATGAATATTAAATGGCCAGCAATGGGGCACCTGGGGAGGGTCAACTGAGGCCGTCAGGGGACAGACCAGAGTGAATGCCTCAAAATTCTAGAAACTCTTCCTAAGAGAAAGAAGGGTTATGCATCCATCATTTTGTTTTTTGCCCCAAATGTAGACACTTACAATATTTGTTTGTCTGGTGGATAAACTGAATGTTATGCTAACACTGGAAACCCAGGTCTGGCCACATCAGAGACATTTGTTTTTAAAGGGACATTGCCAAGGGCATTGAATCCGGCACTTGACCTGTATTTCATATTACTCTGATCTAGTCGGGGATGCCTTCTGGGTTCTAAATATCTACTTGGAAAATGTCTGGCACGGCCAGAAAATAAAGCCCAACTCTCCTTTTATGAGATTTACAGCAGTCTGCCAGCACCATCTGACAACTGAATCTCATTGAAATCGGCAGAGCTATAGGGATATCATCAGGAAAGCTGATGTACAAAGCAGCAAGAAGGAAAAATAGAGTAAGAAAAACGTGTTTATTCTACTCCAGTTAATGCATAATCAAGGGAAATGCAAAATTTACCCAACTAAGGAGAAATGCAAGGCATAGTTTTCTCAAGCTTTGTTTAGAAGCAAGAGGACCCTCCACTACAGTCCAGCCCAGGGAACAAAGACTCTGTGTGTGTGTGTGTGTGTTTATATGTGTGTGTATGCATATACATATATATTCATATATACATATATAAATATATATTCATACGAATATATGGAAATATTATTGCCATGCATTAGCTCTCTCTTTTAAAATATCCAAAGACAACCTGACAACCTGAAATGAACAAAGCAGGAGGACCTGGGTGAGTCTGAGCCCATTCCAGAACAAACAGTTGGCAGCAGTAAGAGTGGTGTTTGCTAGAAAACTAACCTACTTCCAGCAGACGGTAGACAATGTGACTGGGATTAAACGAAATGTGTGGCTGTGCCTGCCTTGCTGATGGAAGGGTGGAGTTGCATCTGTTTCCCTATTATGTAAAACCCCTGCCCCGCGCCTGCCAAAACATTCTCCCAGTGACACGTCTGCCCGCCTCTGGACGAGTTCCTTACTAAAACAAATACGCCTAACACATCATCCTTGATAGCAAATGCTCACAAAGGCAAACAATGAAAACTCCGAGGGTGCGTTTCTGAGGATGGCACTGGGCGCCATGCAGAATTGCCACACACAAAAGCAAAACAGTGCTGCGGGCTGACTGCGCCAGGCCCCAGATGCCAGCAACTTTTAGTAACTTGCTCTTTCTTGCGAGTAACTAATTTCCCCCGAGCTGGGCAGCCCGGAGTCCTTCCCTAAGAAGTCACCCTGTGTGTAGATGTTGTCTCCTTGAGCCAAGTGAGAACTACTCGAGCAAAGTATTCTTATAAGCGCACAATCTCACGAATGAAAGGAGAGTGTCTCATGGACGATCCTGGCACCCTATAAAACTGCAGTTCAACGTTATCTAATCTGGTGCGTGTTTCATCACAGGAACATACAATAATGTAAGCCTTTGTGCTGAAGGAGGAAGGAAAGGTTCTCACACACGGGCGAGGTGGCGGGGGTCTGTGACCTGGCCCGGACTTTCTGCCGAGCTCTCAGTAAGGACTTCGCGGTCCTGGGGCCGGTAGGTGAGAAAATGATGGATGGGCCGGGTGGGCGACGGCAGGAACGGCTTGGAGAAGGCTTCCTCTTACCATCTGCTCAGGAAGGACGTCAGCGCCAGACTAAACACAGGCCGGCTCGGCTGCAGTGTGCGAGCTTGTGCGCCCGCCCGCCAGCCTTTAAAAGCACCTTCCTGCGCGCAACGGTGGAGAAACGGGGAGACCAGGCGCCCTGACCCATCGGCTGGTCTTGAGGAGAAGCAGGGCTGCCCTAGACTGTCGCCGTGGCCGCAGCCGGTGGGGCCGGGCGCTCCCTGGGGAGTCTGGACCGCGGTACCCTAGGCCCCAATCCACGAGGACTGGGCCTCCCCGGCTCTTCCGGGGAAGAGGGCACCTGGGCATCCCTGTGGCCGGCCAGACCCTGGGAGAGTAGAGCCCCTGCTGCCCCGCACACCCCTTGGTGGCCAAATACCTCCAGAGGCTGAGGTCTTGGGCCTCCTCTGGCTCTGCGTCCCAGGTTCTCTTCCCTTCCTCAGGGCTGGCCTTTGGGTCAATCATCCAAGCCCAAGCCAAGCTTTAGTTGGGCAAGAGAGGAATTCCTGGAAAAGGAAAAAGCCCCTCCCACCTCAGCCCTTCATTCATTTTCCCTGCCACCCACCTCTCTCCTTTTCCCTGCTCCTACTCCACCCTGAACCTCAAGGCCCACCTGGCCAAAGACAGTAGCTGCATTAGACCCTAGGCCTTGGTGGCACTGAAGGCAGGGGTGCAGCGGTGCTGGGGCTTGTGCTGGGGGAAAGTGGCACTAGACTGCAAGTCCTGGGTGGGAGCCCTCCTTATCATGGGCCAGCTCTCTTTTGAGAGCCTCAGTCTCCCTCTCTGTGATTCCAAGGTTTTGACTTTGGTGACTTCTGGACAGCCCCGACATGGTGTCCTGGAGGTGAGCTACAACCTGAAACCCACCTTCTGCTTCCTGTCCCTCCTCCAGCCTCCTCTGGCTGATGTCTGCCATGGGTCCGAGAGGAAGTTCTCTGGCTTCCTCAGTGTCCTAGGGCTCCTGCCTGTCTCCCCACTCTGTCTGGAGCTGTGGGTAAGGGTAGGCCCACCATGGAGGCAGGGGCAGGTGAGAGCATTCAGGAAGAGAGAAACATGAATTCACCAGCAGGTCCTTTATTCAACTATATAGAATGTCTGTGCCCAAATATATGCCATTTTTCTGTGCATGCACTTATACCTGTTTCTCCTCACAGCACTGGTGTGAGCAGCTCTAGAACAATATAGAAGGGTGCAGATAAACCAGCCAAGTGCAAGTCAAAATGTGTACACATATATAATAGATTCGAGGGCTGCTGTGGGTAAACATCCTTCCCATGGTAATTCATATTTAGCTTCATGGATGTCTGCAAAGGGTGTTCTGTTATACTCCGAGCTGCTAGAGGAAGGCCAAACACAGCGCAGGCCTCTACGTGTTTGTTGATTACATGGATTAGTAAAGGTATCATTGATCTGAAATGCACATTTTTTTTTTTTTTTTACATTTTAGCAATTGAAACAGAGATGAGATTTACCACTGATGATATTTAATAATTTAGTTTTTTCCCCTCTTAGTGGCTTATAAGCACCATACCTTATCATAAATGACATCTTAGAACCAGTGAGATCCTGCATTGTGCAATTGTGAAGGCTGTGTCACCTTGGGCAAGCTCTTTCTTCTCTTTAAGCTCAGTTTCCTCACCTATAAGATGCAGATCATAGCACCCGTGTCAGAGTCCTTGTGAGGATTAACTGGAAGGAGTATTTAAATCACGCAGCAGGATGACCGCATACTAAGTGTTCTATGCATCTTACCTGTCCTGATAATTGTGGTTATTAATATCTGTGCTTAACAATGGAGAAACAAATGGAACAAATTCGCCTTTCATTAGTGTGCACACTCTGCCCAAAACCCCCTTTTTTGGAGGGGGGGGTTAGTGCTGCTCCATCTAGTGAATGGGGAGATTTTCTAATTCCCACTGGGGTCCTTGTGACTCTGAGCGAAAGTAGACCTTTAGTAAATGTAAATTCCGGATTTGTCTGCTGCGTTCACTTATAGTCAACCCGGTTGGACTACAAAGAATTACCAGGGCAACCATAGCTAAATACTGCAGAGCAAGCACCTCTTTTCCTCGCATACATTTATTTCTATTTAATATTCTGTGGAAATGCGCCTGTTTGCCATAGTTTGTCTTTTCTTATTTCTTCACTTCCAAACTAAACAGCGCTAATCCGAATGCATACCTCTCTGCGTGCCAGCGTTTCGCCTGTGTCTATGTCTGCTGCATATGTAAATACGGGCAAGCCTCTCCGTGGGCAAAGCCAGAGGTGTGCCTGGTCCCTGTTCCCATAGGTGACTTCGGGGTGTGTAAGTGCACGTGGGGGTGTGGGACCTCGCCAGCACCGCCACTCACTGGTCCTGTTCTCCAAACCGGTTCTTTGGAGGCTCGGTTTTTGGTAATTAAGACTAAGGAGTGGTTAAGAAACAGAAGTACATTTTCCTGGAAACCAGCAGTCTTTATTTGCAACTTTTATTGGCAAACCTGGCTGCCAGTAAATACATTCCTTGGCATCTCCCAGAATGTAATTCACTTGATGGAGCAGCCTTGCTTTTTCTGTAACGTGTACATCAATTAAAAGGGCCGCCTGGAAGGAATGCGTAGCGGTCGCTGAAAACCTGTCTCAGGTCACCTCCCTCCACTCCAGGAACAAAAGCGTCCCTGGTCTGTGCCTGGGAGTCTTGACATGGTATCCCCGATGGGACTATTCCCGCCTGGACTCTGAGGGATAAGAGTTTCAGGGTGCGAAAACCAGGTGACAGGCCCTGCGGAGTCCTACTCCGGCGGCGTGGTCTGCCCCAAGCCCACTTCCCCAGGGAGCCGGTTCCCGGGGGACGCTGCGGAGCGATGGGCTGGGCCGGCTCTTGGAGTCCGGCGTGGATAGAGGCGCCGCGGAGACGAAGCCTCCGACGGCAGGGGGCGCTCGTAGCACGCGCAGTGCCCTGTGCAGGCGCCCAGGACCGCTGCCTGGCCCCGGGTTCCCAAGGTCCGGGACCGGCCGGGGTCTGGTCCTCCAGCCTGAGAGCCCCAGCCTGGGTCGGCCAAGCGGCTTCCGGGCTTCCATATCGCCCTTCCTCTTCCTACGCTTGCGGGGAAGCGGCAGGAAGCCTGCGAAGGGCGGCCAGGGCACAGGCCACCAGATCACCAGGCCACGCTTCCAGGAGCCGACCCACTCGCGAGGACCAGCAGTTGCCGGCGGCATCGGTCCTCAGGCCCTCCGGGGAGGCCAGTTGCACCGAGCCAGGTGTCGGCCTTGTCCCTGCCCTGAGAGGTGCAAACACACGCCTCGGCCCAGTGCCCCGGGGCTGCTGCCCAGAAGGTTCGGAGCGCGGGGCCCAGCCCCGGCTGCGGTGGCACGTCGGAAGGAAGGTCCCAGAGCGCAGGGCTCCGCGAAGGTAGCTCTTGGAAGGGAGGCTCACGGCAGCCCTGGCGCCTGGATCCGCTGCGGCGCGGGGCGGGAGACCCGGGAACAGCCCGCCTGCAAGGTGCAGGCCACCTCACTCCGCCGGCGGCTTCGGAGCTCTCTGTGGGTCTGTCTCACCGAGCAAAGCCTTTCCTTCGACACCCATAGCCAGGCGCGTCCGTGCAGGGGCACACGCCTTCCGCTCCAGCCCCAGGAAGGCGCCTTCGCCCTGCGGTCCTCCGGTGGCCGGCGCCTGCCGCACCCCGCACCCTGGCTCTGGCAGGCTCTGGGGCCTGGAGACCCGCCCGCCCTGCGCGGCGCCCCCAGCCCCCGCAACGTGAACCGAGGTTGGGAGGCTGCGGGCCTCTGTCCTCCCAGGCCCTGGAGTGCGGCGGCCGCCCTGAGTCCGCTGGGGACCTGGATGGGGAGAAACCGGGGCTCGGGCGTGCACACACGCACCATTTGTTCTTTCCGATCATCCAACCCTTTACAAATTTTCATTCTGGATTGTTAATGCAAGATGACAATTTGAATCTTCATTTACCTCTGCCTGAACACAGGAAGCCCTGAGTCTTTTGAAGCCCGAGACCAAAGTTAACGATTCATTTCCCGCATTCCCTGTGGCCCCCTCTTGCACCTTAGATCGGCTCTGAGCCCCTGAAACGCCCTTCGAGGCTAGTGCTTTCCTGCAAAGGGGCGACAGGTGGGCCAACCCGAGGCTAGAACAAGCAGGTGTTGGCTGGCTTTCTCCTGGGTGAGTAATTAGGGGCACCGCCCATCTAGGGGAGTTAGGAGATGACATTAAATTATCCCGTCATACAAACTTCCCGTGGAGGTCCGCCCCTAGGAGGGCAACTATTGGATTGATCCAATCATGTAGACAGGCAATATGGATCACTTTGCCTTGAAAACAATCGAAAACCAAACGCTCTTTTCGTTTATTGTAGAAATTATTTTTCTACTAAGGAGGGGGCTGAATTGGAGGGACTGTGCTAACAAAACCTCTACTTGAAAATCCCCCAGCTAAGGAGGATCTGCCCGGAGTCGTGGCCACCCAGACGTCCGGTCCCCCTCCTTCCTCCACTGAAAAGTTGCACCGTTGACAAACGTTACCTGCCGGCACCGTGGTTTGAAAACGAATACAGGGCATTGATACCAGCATAACCTCCCCTACCCCTGGGCTTCTGGTCTAAGCAAAGGAAGCCAAATGGAGAACTAAGACAATTATCTAAATAGTCTAAATAGCTCAAACACACTCCCAAGCAGATCTCGCTCCAGTGGTCTGTGATGGCAGCCTAGTGGGCAGTTTTCCAGTGGCCCCCCGGTGTTAATCGCCTTAATCTTTCACTTTGTCTCCACCAGCAAAGGGAAAGATGCTAAGGCAGCTGTGGACTTGCAGCCTCCCTCCTGTGTGTGCAGACCCCCAGGAATCACTGTCCCGAGTGGAGCAGGAGAAGCGCCTTCTCTCATGTTCTAAGCCTGCCTTTTCCGTAGTCCCCCAGCTCCTGGGCCAGGCGGCGCCTTCTTGAAGCTGGTTCCTACCTGTGCCCGTCTCCCCAGTCCAGGCCACAGTTCGGCTTCCAGAGCTGAACCCAGAGCCCAGAGCCTGGAGAAGCCAGAAAGCGGGGAGGTAAAAGAGAGGGCATCTAGGCACACCACAGAGGCGACTGGCCTGCGACAGGGGACAATTCGCACAGCACGGGCTGAGCTCACACCCCTAGGGAGTGATTTTTCCGGACTGCCCCCATCTCAATCTCCACTCCCTGTACTTTACTTGCAAAAGAAAAAAGAGCTCCTTCTGGCTCTTGGTGACCTGCGTTTAGGACATCATCTCGTCCTCCAGCACACACATTCCTACAGTGTCACCTGGTCTCCAATCCGAGCATTTCCTGGAGTGCTAGCCACATTCCCCTTCCTGGTGCTTTTCTTTGGTGGGGCCCGGGGAGGCCTTGTTTCGAAGGCGCTGTGACGTCACTCCCCTCGAGCTAAGCACCCCTCGGTGGGCCCTAGGAATTGTAGCCTTGCCTGCTGGGGAGGGGCGGAGTGTGGGCCCAGCGACCGTTCCACCAAACATCCATTACCGCTGTCGCCTGCGGGGCCTTCAGGCTGCAAGTACTCGAGGTGTCAGAAAAGAAGCTGTAGGGTTCCTCTGGGGGCTCTTCTGCCAACTGAGTCAAGGGATGTGCTGAAGAGGATGATTGAAGTACCCCGTGGAGTAGCAGAAAGGGACATCAAAAACTTTAACCTGAAAATAAAAACTTTAACCTGTTCCCCAAAAGACTCTATGTCTGCGTCTTATGTTCAAATAACACAACTAACAACAATAATGAAATAAATGCTTGAAATACAATCAAGCTGCTTACTGAAGGCTTGCTTCCGAGCAAGTTTATAAAACACAAATGCAAATATCTTTTCCTGGAGAATATCCAGATCTAAACCAGTGGAAAGTTGATCTTGATAAAACTACACCCTTCCATTTTTTTTTTTTGCATGCCAGATACTAATTTCACAACGGCAACTTTTATACCCAAAGCGGAGAGCGGAGAACACCGCTGCTGTTCGATTTGCAATTTACATAACAAGCTGTTTACACTTCACTGGGCCGTAAGAGGGAGGAGTCAGGGAAAAGCAGGAGGCGACAAGGCTGATGGGGGAGGGGGCAGCCGGGCCCGATTGCCTGTTGCAAAACTCCGGCCGAAGGCATTTCCCGCATTCGGAAAACAAAGCATCCGTAATCGCTGCGTTCATCTCCGCGCACCGCTAGCAGTGCAAAAAACAGCTTAAAGACTGAATGCACCAAACGTCGAGGTGTTGAGGAAGACCACTTCAGTCTCCTCCAGGCTGCTTAAAGCCTGCTTAAAGTCTCGACCAAGGGGGCTAAGACCGTCAGGCTGCCGGACTGGGGGGCTGGCTGGACAGGAATTAAGTGTTCAAGTCATGGGGCTTCACCACCACCCTCGCCCCTGTCTAGTGTCCTTGGCCACCAGCAAGTACTGAGCCTCCTGTCGGTGATTCTCCAACCCACCAGTGACTTGGCCTGCAAGGCACCTGGAAAGGGAGTCTCCAGAGACCCCGGCGCACAGCAGGCCAGGAGGCAGCTGCCTCGGGATTCAGAGCAACCTCGGAGCAACCCTCTCTCCTCTAAAGGCTAATTCTAGAAGGGGCAGGTCCTCCTTCCCTCGATGTCAATGTCCATTACGAAACAGTAATTTTTAAATGTTCAGGTGACACGGAGATGCGCCTGCTACACGTCAGAGTCCTTCACATGTCACAGCGAAGCTGCAATTTGAATTTTCCTGCCAACGTGAGGAAGCCCGGATTGGAACTGAGGAGACAAAAGGGCCCCCGAACAAGTCCTTGGAGTTTAGAGATGTTCGGAAATCGGGGGAGCGGAGGTGTCAAATGCGTCACACACGCTTCTTCGCAGTCTGCTAAACTCGACACTTCCCCCAATTTCTAGTGAACGACCTAGGATTCAGCCTCCGGGAGGGTCTCTCCTGAACTCACTGAAATGCAGAATCGCCATGCGGTGGAGAGGGAGGCCCGGCTCTTTCCTGCTCCTCCGTTTCTTTCCCTCATTTCTCTTCTTCTATCCCATTCGAACCACCCAGCGAAGGCAAATCTCAGGCGTGTGCACAAGGAGCGGGAACTCTTTTATTCGTATCCCCCTAGAATCTATGAACCGCCCCGCAGGTGCGATCCCGTACGTTCCCCCAGACACACCCGTTATCTTTGCGAGCCGGCAGCCCCGAGCGTGTGGAGATGGAGACTGGCCTGGAGAAGTGTTAAGCTCTTAGACATATTTATTTCCTTCTTGTCATCACACCTGCTAATGTCACCGAGCCCGCAGACTGACCCCTCAGCTGAGCCGAAACGCGCGTGGCGGGACCAGAGCGGGCGGCGGCGCGGGGAGCCGGAGGGACCCTCGTGGGCAAGCAAGGGAGCGCGGGGAAGCAGCCGGGCTTTGGCAGCTCTGGACGCCCGCATCTTCAGGTCGCCAAGGCCCCCCCCCCGGGAGGGGGGAGAGGAGCAGGGCGGCCCGCAGTGAGGCGGGCTCATCTCATCCTAAGCGGGCGAATGGCCGTCGGAAACTCCCAGCCGGGCCCCGCACCCCTTGCCTGAATTTCTACTGGGGAGGGGTCATGGAGGAGGGCGAGATGGGCGACGAACCTTCTTCCCCACCGGGAACAGGGCCTGGGAACCGTGCCCTCAAAATCGTGTCCTTTGTAGCCGAGTTCAGGACAGAAGAACCTCCAAGTGGAGAAAAGCCGGAGACGTCAGTGACCCGAGTGAGACTGACGTTGGAGAAGGGAGGGAAGGGGCTGCGGGGAGGAGAGGCCGGGGCAACCCAGCGGTGGCGTCGGCGGGTTTGGCGAAGGAATGGGAACTAGCCAGCGCGAGGCGGGGCGGAGACGCCGGGGCCGTTCCGGAGCGGTGGACGAAGGAAGGGTCTGCACAGGGCCCGGGAGGACCCTGAAAGTCTGCGCGAACAGCGGGCGTGCGTCCGGAGGGCCCGGGGTGGGAGGCCCGCCGGGCGCCGGCGGCGGGCAGGTGGACTGCGGGGGGCGAACCGACGGCGGTCAGGCGCAGGCGCGGGGCCGGGGCCGGGGCCAGGACCAGGGCGGCCGGCGCGCGTGTGGTCAGCCCCGCGGTCCTCCGGCCTCCGGGAGCGGGCCGGCCGGGATCGGCCTCCGGCTCATTCAGAGGCGGTTCTCACTTCCCATTGGCTGCCGCCGCTGGCGGGGCGGGGCTCCGCTGCCCGGAAAAATGTGTAACTGCGTAAAAAAGTCCTCGCCTGGGTGACGGATGCTCAAAAGTTCAGAAGTTTTCCCAATGCTTCCTTAAGCGGCTGGCGCGCGAGAGACCGAGAAAAGGTGACGCGGGGCCCGGGCAGGCGGCCGGAGCGCGCCCCCCCCCGCCCTGGTTATTTGGCCGCCTTCGCCGGCAGCTCCGGGCAGAGTCTCCTGGAAGGCGCAGGCAGTGTGGCGAGAAGGGCGCCTGCTTGTTCTTTCTTTTTGGCTGCTTTTCCCCGTTTGCGCCTGGAAGCTGCGCCGCGAGTTCCTGCAAGGCGGTCTGCCGCGGCCCGCCCCGGCCTTCTCCCCTCGCAGCGACCCCGCCTCGCGGCCGTGCGGGCCCGGAGGTAGCCCCAGGCGCCGGAGGAGCCAGCCCCAGCGAGCGCCGGGAGAGGCGGCAGCGCGGCCGGACGCACAGCGCAGCGGGCCGGCAGCAGCTTGGCCGGGCCCGGACTCGGACTCGGCGGCCGGCGCGGCGCGGCCCGGCCCGAGCGAGGGTGGGGGGCGGCGGGCGGCGCCGGGCGGCGGCGGCGGCGGCGGCGAGCCGGGGCCATGCAGGCGCGCTACTCCGTGTCCAGCCCCAACTCCCTGGGAGTGGTGCCCTACCTCGGCGGCGAGCAGAGCTACTACCGCGCGGCGGCCGCGGCGGCCGGGGGCGGTTACACCGCCATGCCGGCCCCCATGAGCGTGTACTCGCACCCCGCGCACGCCGAGCAGTACCCGGGCGGCATGGCCCGCGCCTACGGGCCCTACACGCCGCAGCCGCAGCCCAAGGACATGGTGAAGCCTCCCTATAGCTACATCGCGCTCATTACCATGGCCATCCAGAACGCCCCGGACAAGAAGATCACCCTGAACGGCATCTACCAGTTCATCATGGACCGCTTCCCCTTCTACCGGGACAACAAGCAGGGCTGGCAGAACAGCATCCGCCACAACCTCTCGCTCAACGAGTGCTTCGTCAAGGTGCCGCGCGACGACAAGAAGCCGGGCAAGGGCAGCTACTGGACGCTGGACCCGGACTCCTACAACATGTTCGAGAACGGCAGCTTCCTGCGGCGGCGGCGGCGCTTCAAGAAGAAGGACGCAGTGAAGGACAAGGAGGAGAAGGACCGGCTGCACCTCAAGGAGCCGCCCCCGCCCGGCCGCCAGCCCCCGCCCGCGCCGCCCGAGCAGGCCGACGGCAACGCGCCCGGCCCGCAGCCGCCGCCCGTGCGCATCCAGGACATCAAAACCGAGAACGGTACGTGCCCCTCGCCGCCCCAGCCCCTGTCCCCGGCCGCCGCCCTGGGCAGCGGCAGCGCCGCCGCGGTGCCCAAGATCGAGAGCCCCGACAGCAGCAGCAGCAGCCTGTCTAGCGGCAGCAGCCCCCCCGGCAGCCTGCCGTCGGCGCGGCCGCTCAGCCTGGACGGTGCGGAGTCCGCGCCGCCGCCGCCGCCCGCGCCCTCCGCGCCGCCGCCGCCGCACCACAGCCAAGGCTTCAGCGTGGACAACATCATGACGTCGCTGCGGGGGTCGCCGCAGGGCGCGACCGCGGAGCTCAGCTCGGGCCTTCTGGCCTCGGCGGCCGCGTCTTCGCGCCCAGGGATCGCACCCCCGCTGGCGCTCGGCGCCTATTCGCCCGGCCAGAGCTCCCTCTACAGCTCCCCCTGCAGCCAGAGCTCCAGTGCGGGCAGCTCGGGCGGCGGCGGCGCGGGGGGCGCGGGGGGCGCTGGCGGCGCCGGGACCTACCACTGCAACCTGCAGGCCATGAGCCTGTACGCGGCTGGCGAGCGCGGGGGCCACTTGCAGGGCGCGCCCGGGGGTGCGGGCGGCTCGGCAGTGGACGACCCCTTGCCCGACTACTCTCTGCCTCCGGTCACCAGCAGTAGCTCGTCGTCCCTGAGTCACGGCGGCGGCAGCGGAGGCGGGGGAGGCCAGGAGGCCGGCCACCACCCTGCGGCCCACCAAGGCCGCCTCACCTCGTGGTACCTGAACCAGGCAGGTGGAGACCTGGGCCACTTGGCGAGTGCGGCGGCGGCGGCGGCCGCGGGCTACCCGGGCCAGCAGCAGAACTTCCACTCGGTGCGGGAGATGTTCGAGTCGCAGAGGATCGGCTTGAACAATTCTCCAGTGAACGGGAATAGTAGCTGTCAGATGGCCTTTCCTTCCAGCCAGTCTCTGTATCGCACGTCTGGAGCTTTCGTCTATGACTGTAGCAAGTTTTGACACCCCCTTAAAGCCGAACTGAATCGAACCCCAATGCAGGAAAAGCCAAAGGAACCCGTCAAGGCAAAATCGAAACTAAAAAAAAAATCTGATTAAGAAAAAACCCTGAGAATATTCATTCACCACACCAGCGAACAGAATATCCCTCCAAAAATTCAGCTTACCAGCACCAGCACGAAGAAAACTATTTTCTTAACAGATTAATTCAGAGCCACCTCCACTTTGCCTTATCTAAATAAACAAACCGGTAAACTGTTTTGTACAAAGACAGCAAAATCATGGTTTATTAAAGGACAGTGTTACTCCAGATAACACGTAAGTTTCTTCTTGCTTTTCAGAGACCTGCTTTCCCGTCCTCCCCTCTCCCCTCTCTTGCCTTCTTCCTTGCCTCTCACCTGTAAGATATAATTTTATCCTATGTTGAAGGGAGGGGGAAAGTCCCCGTTTATGAAAGTCGCTTTCTTTTTATTCATGGACTTGTTTTAAAATGTAAATTGCAACATAGTAATTTATTTTTAATTTGTAGTTGGATGTCGTGGACCAAACGCCAGAAAGTGTTTCCAAAACCTGACGTTAAATTGCCTGAAACTTTAAATTGTGCTTTTTTCTCATTATAAAAAGGGAAACTGTATTAATCTTATTCTATCCTCTTTTCTTTCTTTTTGTTGAACATATTCATTGTTTGTTTATTAATAAATTACCATTCAGTTTGAATGAGACCTATATGTCTGGATACTTTAATAGAGCTTTAATTATTACGAAAAAAGATTTCAGAGATAAAACACTAGAAGTTACCTATTCTCCACCTAAATCTCTGAAAAATGGAGAAGCCCTCTGACTAGTTCATGTCCAATTTTACTAAAGTCTTTTTGTTTAGATTTATCTTCTTGCAGCATCTTCTGCAAAATGTACTATATAGTCAGCTTGCTTTGAAGCTAGTAAAAAGATATTTTTCTAAACAGATTGGAGTTGGCATATAAACAAATAAGTTTTCTTACTAATGACAGACCATGATTCGGAAATTTTAAGCCCATGAATCAGCCGCAGTCTTACCACAGTGATACCTGTGTGCTGAGTGATGGGACGGTTCAGCCAGATACGCACAGATAAATATTTGGTTTGTGTATTCCATATAAAATTGCAATTCATATTATACATCCCTGTGAGCCAGATGCTGAATAGATTTTTCCTATTAATTTCAGTCCTTTACAAAAGGAAAAATAAACCAGTTTTTAAATGTATGTATATAATTCACCCCCATTTACAATCCTTCATGTATTACATAGAAGGGTTGCCTTTTAAAAAAATATATTGCGGGTTGGAAAGGGATATTTAATCTTTGGGAAACTATTTTAGAAGATATGTTTGTAGAACAATTATTTTTGCAAAAGATTTAAAGCAATAACAGGAAAGAAGGCGAGAGGAGCAGAACATTTTGGTCTGATGGTTTCTTTTTAAACCAATTTTTCTTGTTAATTTACAGTTAAACCTAGGGGACAATCCGGGTTGGCCCTCCCCCTTTTGTAAATAACCCAGGAAATGTAATAAATTCATTATCTTAGGGTAATCTGCCCTGCCAATCAGACTTTGGGGAGATGGCGATTTGATTACAGGCGTTCGGGGGCCTTGCAGTTTGTTTTGGAGATAATACAGTTTCCTGCTATCTGCCGCTCCTATCTAGAGGCAACACTTAAGCAGTAATTGCTGTTGCTTGTTGTCAAAATTTGATCATTGTTAAAGGATTGCTGCAAATAAATACACTTTAATTTCAGTCAAAAACTGCTCTACGTGGCCTGTGATTCGCTCGGTCCCCTCCCCCAGGGTCGTAACCTAATCGCCGAGAGGATCGCTGCAGCGCTGGCGCGGGTGTCTCCTCGGGGCAGGCGAGCTGGGGTTGGCCTCACGGCCCCGTTTAAATCTCGCTGGGCTGTCCCGGGGCTGCCTTCAGCTTCTTCGGGTTACAGCCTCTTTCCGGACGGAGGAGGGGAGGGGGTGACGGTAAAGACTTATCGCCAGTCTCCAGGAGTTGGCGTGTTGCTGCACTTTGGGGAGCCGAGCGAGGAGCTGGGATTTGCGGGCAAAGGCCCGCGGCCGGAGCTGGTTTGTCGAGGCCTGGAAGGGGAGCAGCACCAGGTGACACATGGCCCTGTCCCCACGGGCGGGCTGGCCCAGCCCGAGGCGGAGCAGCTCGGTCGCCAGAGACGGTACCGTTCTCGACGTGTCTGGTTGGGCTCTGTGGAGTAGGGGGTGGCGGGTGGAGACCCGCGCGGCCCACGCCTTGGCTTTCCGGCTGGGGCGTTTCTCGGTGGCCCAGTCTCTTCCGAGTCGCGCCCGCCCCGACGCCGGCCTCCTGGACGCCGCTCGCGACGAGAACGCTCTCCAGCTAATTAGCTGTAATTACCGCGGCGGCCCGGGGCTCGGCTTCTGTTTGCGTTTGGAGCTCCTTCCTCCCCCACCCCGCCCCGCCGCCTCCCTCCCCAGATGAGCCCCGGCCTCCGCGGCTTCCTTCTGGAATTAGTCGGTGGAGAAAACAGTCAAAGGAGACCCTTGTTACGTTAGCTGGGTTAATCGTAGGTTGGGTCCGGGTGTCGGGAAGACCGCGAGGAGGGAGAGTGGCAGGCGCGGAGTGCCGGGGACAGGGACGGGGCGGGTGGGGGCCGCCGAGAGGGGAGAAGCGCCCTCAGGGCTCTGGCCACGGCGCTCGGAGGAGCCCGCTCCCCTGCCCTGTCACCCCGCGACTCCGCCTGGCGCTGCCCGGCGCCGCCGAGCTCCCACTTCCTCCTCGCTGGCCTTTTTTGTTGTGAAGACACACGTGTGTTTAGGAGCGCAGCTGGGGTGGAAAGGTCAGAGGCACTTCATTGCTCACGGGTGACAGCTCGCCCCGCGCCGGCCCGCAGCCCCAGGCTCGGGGCCCTGAGCTGCGCGTTTGCAGGACCATCCCAGACCCTCCCGGACCCCGGCCGCGGCCCACCCGCCTCGGCCTGGCAGAGCCAGACCTGCCCCAGCCAGTGCTGCGGCCGTAGGCGGCCTCCCCGGCAGGGCTGCGTCCCGCAGAGGCCACCATTCACTTGGCAGTGGCCGTGTGGGGAGTCCCTCGGCCTCATGGACGCCAGAAGCCCTAGGGCGAGCGGCGGGCTCAGCGTGTTCGGGGCCCACGTGCCTGCAACTCTCCGCTCTCCTTGGGCCTCGGCTTTGCGGCCCTGAGGAGGTGGCGACTGCAATCAGCCCCGGCCTAGGCCCAGGTCGGTCCTGGAGAGCTCGGCTGGCTTTCTGCATCGTTCCCAGGAGCGGGAGCGAGCTGCTGGGGTGACCTGGGCTAGGGAAAGAGTCGGCTCGCTCCCAGCTGGGAGTCCTTCCAAGTCTGCCCTGCCGAGGAGTGGGCCTTGAGCAGCCCCTGCCCTTCCTTTCGGGGCTCCAGTCCCCGAGGCTGGAGAGGAAGCCGGTACAGGGTGAGCACGCGGTGCTGCGGTTTCTGCGGCCGGCGAGGAGCCCCTGGCCCGCAGGTCCGAGAGTGTTTACAGGCATGCGCGAGCAAAGCTTCTTAGCAACTGCTTTACCCTTTCCATTCGAATGTTTGAAAATTAGGCATGGAGCATACATGTGTCTAAGAAGGTGTTTGTGCTAACCATATATGAAGTAGTCATTTCTGCACTCGTTGCCTGCGCAAGTTTAGAAACTATGTTGAGTGGAAGGAGAGGGGTTCTGCTCGTTATTCGGATATTAAAAACCGTATCTATGTAAGGCCTCCTACTATCAATACGTCACCTTTTGGATTCTCACATCCGATTTAAGAAAACCAGCTTCTGCCAACCTCATTTAACCTGGAACTGTTTATTCCTTAGAGGTTTTCACGTTTAGTTTGTACTATTTTAGCAATAAGAATAATTTGTCTGTGAAATATTCTGAGAAAAACTCCTTGATATTTTAACTAATAGCCAGTACATTTTGAAATGAGCCTGTGACGGCAGTCCAGATCCATGGTGGGGGATCGGCTAATTTTGAAAATAGACTCTGTAAAAAGCTTTAGGAGAATAAGTATTTTGTCCTTTCTCTAGCAATGGGCACATTTATTTTCTTAGCAATTTATGCCATGAGTGCATGAAGGCCAGCATGCTACATCCCATGTGCAGTCTTGCATTTGGCATGTTGCACGTGTGGGAGGAACCCGTGCTGAGTTTTCCAGGGTTATGTTGTTAGCAGACCTTTTTTCACCAGATGGCGTGTAAACAAGCACACATTTTACAATTTATTATTCCACAAAATTTGTGTCATTAATAATCGATGCTTGCAAAAGAATAAGGCTCGATTGTACTGGTGGCCTGTAAGCTCTTGGCCATTTCCTGCCGGGTCAGAAACAAGGGTCAGGAAACAAGAGTGCCTTATAGTCCTATTGGGCTCTCCTTAACTTTGATAGGCGAGGAGAGGACACAGGGCAGGAAGGGTCTCGTTTTTCAGGTGGAGGGTCATTAGTTTTGTTCTTAATGGTGCAAAACCCAAGAGACCCTGAACCCTCCACAGGTTGAGGCCGCCTGCACAGATTGCCTAGGAGGGACAAGAGGTGTCCATACTCGATCAGGCCTCAGGCACCCACACCAGTGTTGTCTGAGATGTTGGTGGCACCCAAAGCAAGGCTAGTTGGAGTGACAGTTTCCCTGTACTCCCGAACCACCTCTGAGAGCTCTGTGAGAGGGACTCACGTTTGAGAGGGTCCTGTTCACTTCAGAGCCCAGCTCTGAGTCCCCTGCTCCTTGGGCCTTCCTGGTGTTGCAGGGCCTTCTCCACTATAGGCATTTCGTGGACAGTTCATGAAGCCATTAGCCCTTCCCACCGGTCATAAACAAATGTCGTGTTAGGGGCAAGATTGATGGTGGCCAAGTCATAAAGCTGGCCAGGCAGGACAGAATATGATTGTGTGCAGGCAGCCATTCTGCAGCCAGGCAGAGAGATTGGGGTGTGGGACCAAGAGACTGTGTCAGAGTCTTCACCCCACCAATCTGAGGGGGCAGCTCAGGAGAGCTCCCAACAAGGGAAGTTTAATTTATTCTGACACTGTCCACTTAGGAAGAGAAACCCACTGACATTTGCCACAGGGCCCCAAATGCCAGCTTCTGAAAGCCCACTTTCTGAAATCTCCCATTTCAATTTATAACACAGCCAAAAGGTTCCCTGCAAAGAGGTTTCATTATTGACGCTTTCCCTCCCACCCTAACACAAATGTCTTCCTTTGCAGTTGGGGCTCTAGCTTCTTGGCTGGAACTTCCGTGGCCTATTTCCCACCCCCAACCCCTTATCCCATCTCCCCTTTTCAGTGTGAATGCACCATAACCATTAGGTTCTGTGAGTATTTGTGTCTCTGTCCCTTTGTCTCTGTCACTCTTCCCCATCCTTCTCCCCACCCCACCCAAGTTTCTCCCGGATGTCCCCACTTCCAGCCCAGCTCTGGAATCTGCAGGCCCACCTTCCACTGCACCATGTGGGTGATGAGCCAGATTCGGCCCTGATGCCAAGCTTGCGCCTAGGTCTCAGACAGACTTGGGGCCACACTGCAGCGGGAATGGCAGGTTCCAGGTCCCAGTCGGCTGGGAAAGAAACAATACTTTTAAGCAAATGAATTCCAGCTCCAAAACCCATTCAGGAAAATGAAAGCCGCTTCTCCACGAACATTCTCAACATGATTACTAGTGGAAAATTGAGCAAAATGTACCATGTCCACCTTATTGGAAACTAAAGCACGACACAGAGAGCAGAAGGCTCAATTTACGACCTAAGCTGCTTTCCCATCTTACCCTGGCCCCAAAGAAACCCTCTGGTTTATATTATTTTTTTGGTTGTTTGTTTTTTTCCCCTCACTGATTTTAAATTTGCAGCATATTGAGCGTATTATGGGAGATACAGTAGGACCTGGAATTTCCTTGCATATAGACTCGGGCCTGTCCTGGAGAAGGTTGGAGCTTGCACTGGGAGACACAGCCAGAGAGAAGAGGCTGGGTCTGTGTGGTCCTCGGGAGGGCCTGGAATTGCTTCCGCTCAGAATCTCCCTGCTGGTCCAGCGGATGCCTCCCTTTCTCCCAAAGAGCATTTTCTTTCTCTGGCCTGTCCATGGGCCCCTCCAAGCCCACTGATCTCCCTGGGTGTCATTAGGATATGACTGTCTACCCTCTTCCGCAGCTGCAACTGCAGGCCGCTCCTACTGAGGGGACTCAGTGGGCTGCTCCTTGGCCCCCTAAGTCAACACAGCTTGGTGCTACTTGGGTGGGCATGGGAGAGCAGTTTGTGAGCCCAGCAAGTGAGCATCGGAGTGGGAGCCAGGGCCAGGCAGTGAGGCCTCTGGCTTTACCCAAGTGGTGGAACCCTAGGCAGGGCCTAGAGAAGCAGAGGAGGCTCCAGGGAGGGGCTCCAGCGGGGTGGGGACAAGGAACTCAAGGCTGGGAAAGGAAGGAGTTTGCTGGAGTGCTCTGAGGACGACTTAGATCCCGGGATCGGGGAGAGAGGGAGATGGAAAGAGAGGGGAGGGAAGAGGGGAGAGAGGGACATCCCCCCTCCCATTACCTACCCCGGGGAAAAAGCAGGAAAACCAACACATTTAGCGCCATTAACTCTTAAGGCCTCCACATTTCCTTCAGTATAAAAGCAGGTCACTGGGCCCGGAGGCTGCGTCGGGGCTCCTAAATGGCTACAAACGTACAAACCCGACAGGGGTAGGAAGCACATTTCAGCGGCGATCGGATTTCTAAAATCTGTTGGTAGAGAGAAAACAAAAATTGTCCTCCAAGTTGGCAAAATCAGCGTCCCAGACCGTGCTCAGGAGGGCCCTGCGAGGCCCGTCCCCGGAGCCCTGCGCCAGCGAGCCGGGGACGCGGCAGTCTAGTAGGCCCGGCTGGGTCCGCAGCCCGGGGTTCACTCGCGGGTTGGGCCCGGCCGCGGGATCTTTCCGCAGCTGGGGTACTCAGGACAGCAGCGGCTGCCGAGCCGGGGCCAGGGGCTTCCTCGTGAATCCAGTGATTTTTATTATCATCACCCGCTAAGGATATGCGGGCCTCACAATGGCTGTGCTGGTTATCTCGAGGAGGTGTGTGCGCTAACCCAGAGGCGAGGGTGGCGCGCCAGTAGTCCCAGGGAGACCTTAGGAGGAAGAGGCCTCACCGTGATTCCCACAGTCAGGGCAGACTGGGTGCTAGAAATTCCCAGAGAGAACTCGAGCGGTTGATGTCCTGGGTCAGCAGTCCCTGCTGCCTGTGGGGCTTCCTGCGAGCCCACCCCCACCCTCTTTCCCCTCTCAGGTTCGACGGATTCTCCCGGAGGCGCAGGACAGCGATTTACAGTAAGTGTTTGGTGGCTGCGGAATAACGTGACAGTCCGCTGCATTTGCCAGCTGGCTCCTGGGTGGGCCTACCCGCCAGGCCCGACCCCAGAGTCGAGTCCTCGGAGCCGCTGGGTAAAGCCCCCTCCCCCGCCCCGCTGCAGCCCCGCTTTCCCCGCGCCCGGCGCTGCTGGGGAAAAGTGGCACAACAGGAAAGCCTCGCCAGAAGGCCCTTCCCAGTCGGCTTCCTCGCCATAAAAAGCCAGACTCCAGCCGAGGTCCTGACCCCTTCCAAATATACATTCTCTCGCCCGCGGCCCGCCACTCCCGCCTGTGCCTCGGGCTGTTCAGCCTCCTCCTAGGCTTGCCCGGGCCCGTGGCTCCCCCGAAGCGGAGGGAGTCGGTGCGGCCCCAGCTTCAATTGCGTGTCCCAGTTCGCCAACCAGCTTTAATCGCTTTCCTTTGGCCCGAAGGCTGCCGCACCAGTCTCTGCGTGCGCCTGAGCGCACTGGCGCATTCGCGTGGCTGGGACTGCTGACGGCGACGGAATGCTGTAATGAACCACAGTGCTTCAGTCCCGCCCCAGCTCTCCGCCCGAGCAGGAGCTTGGGGAGCGCGAGGCCGCCGGCGCCTGGACAAGGGCGCGGGCCGGAGCCGCCCAGGCCTGCACCTAGGGGCTCGCGGCCGGCGCGTGCGCACGCGCGGTGGCGGGTCTGCGGGCCCGAAGGCCCGGCCCCTCCCTCAAAACCGGAGCCGGGAAGCCCCGGTGCTGAGAGCCTGGCCCGTGGTCGCAGAGCTGGGGAGCGGGAACGCGGGCAGCCTAGGCCTTCCCACTTGCCGTCGGGGCTCTTTCCCGAAGCAGTAAAGGGGTCCCAGTGCCCATAGCAGAGCACGCCCAAGCGGACACGCTGGCTCCCTAATTCAGAGATCAAAGGGGCAGCTGAGAACGGGGTGTCAGCTGTGTGTGACCCCGACCCTGGAGGAAGGGCTGGGGCCGGGACTAGGCGGTGGGGCCTGGGGTCAGGCCGGGGTCGTCAGCTCTCAGCAGAGGCGCTCTGGCCACGGAAGGGGGTGAGGGTGGGGTGGCCTGCCCCAGCGTCGTAGTCGTACTCGGGACTTGGAAATTAGCTTTGGGGATAGAGCTCGCTCCCAGCGCACCCTGCAGGGGAAGCCTGTAGCTCAGGCCTGGGCCGTGCAGACCCCCGGGCCGGCTCGGGGGCCCGAGGACAGCAACACGATTGGCCCGAGGTCCAACCGCGAGTAATAACCCCGACGGCACAGCCCCTCGAAGACGCCCAGGCACAGGGGGTGTGAGCGGGGAGGCCTTGGGCCAGCTTGGCATGGGGCGTGGACGCCTCCTACTCATGGAGGAAATCAGGCCCAGACCCCGAGTGTTCTCAGGGGACCCTGGACGGTGGGCCTGCTCCTTGCATCGCTTTGTGCCCCATTGTCGCTGCTGCTTGTGAAAAGTATTAGCTAACCCCGTGAGGACAATCCACAATTTTTGGAGGGTGCGGGTGGCATGTACGGACGTGAAGATCTCTTTGTAAGGCACGTCCGTGCATACGCAGGGACACTCGTTTTGTAAAACCTGGATGGGCGCTGCCGCCACCCCTCTATGCTACCCGCGGACAATCAAGGCTCCAGGTCATAGAAAATACATGGTCCTGTATGGGCTGCACCTTAACACAGAATTTACCCGGTAGGAATTCCCACATACAAAGAAAGTGCGGAGGGTGCTTTGAGATTTGTGGGGGAGGGTGTTAAAAAGTTATTTATTTGTAAACAATACATTTAAGGTTATTTTCAAGTGAATGTTTAAAGTGTTGCTGCCTGCTCCAAGCTCTAATAACACAGTGTTATAATCCGCCAGGAGCCCTCCAACTGGCTGCCAGAGGTTCCACGAGGTTCGTGGTGGTTGGTGTAGGTGAAGATGATTAAAAGGGGCGAAAAAGAACCCAAAGCCACCCCGGTGGGGTTTGCCAGCGCCGACCCGCCCCACGTCGGCGCCAAGGCCGAGCGGACCCGGCCTTCCGAAGGAGCCATCTTGTGCGAGGCACCAGCGGCCCACGCCCTTTAGCGCTCCCTTAAGGTCGTGCGGCCTGCACTGCCCAGTCTGCGCCCCTAAACAGCTGCAGAGGTGTGACAGGTTTATTATGCTGGGCCTAGCTCACTTGTAAGTCCTTAAAGACAAAGGCAGCAGAGAGAGCTGGCAATGGGGCTTGGCTTTCAGGTCAGATGGCCGCTGGGAGGCCCGGGTTCCACTCACCTCCAGCAAAAACTCCACGCACTTCCAGCATAAACTCGGGCAAGGCTGTTTTCCCAGGGTATGTGAGTGTACTGAAGGTTTAACTTTCTCAGTTTTGCCTTACAAAACATCAAGGTGGAAGATGTTGTATAACATTTGAAATGAACAGCCAAAGTTTGGCAGAACAGGAAAAAATACGTTCACTGAAATTTAGTTGCGATTTAAGATAGAAGAAACCTGGTAATAAGAATTGTCTTGAAGGATGTCCAAATGAAATTCTCTTGTAGCGCAGAAATAGACAAAAAATACCTAAGTAAATCTGTTCTCCTTTTATCCTTTTAGACATATACACCCTGAAGCCAAATGAACACCCCGTCCTTCCATGACTCAGGGTGCAGGAGCAGTGAGAAGGTTGCAACCAAAACTACTTTGTTTCCTTCAAACACGGATGCTGCCGTCCGTTTGGAGTAGAATTCAACATCATGGTTCCACTGGAGTTGCAAAAACCCCTGCCTAGAATCTCTCCTGATTCTAGGTGTCCAAACAAGCAACACTGAATTAAACGGGGCCACCACGAGCCTGAGGGCCCCTGGAATGGTCTCTCCGGGGTATGGGAAGGGAGGTTCAGGTGGTCAGAGGAGAGGGGGTGCCTGCCCATCAGGGTCAAGGCTAAGGGGAATGTGACTCTTTGTGAGATTTGGGGGAGGATGTGTGTGACAGCGGGTTTGGGAGTTGGGTTTGCAAGTGTTTGAGGGAATGTGTGACTGTGAGATGGCATGTTTGCGGTGTGTGTGTGCTCTTGTGAAGGATGTGCATGGATGTTTGTGTTTGAGCCGATGTGACACCGCATGCGGATGTATGTGTGTGTGCCTGCCATCCCGCCAAGGCTCAGAGGCCCGGCCTTCCAGCGACCATGTGTTTCCAATTACCAGCATCCCGCCTGGGAGTGCAGAGAAGGCCAGTCCTGGGCAGCTTCTGAGGAGCGGGTGGGCTAGCTCAGGCCCCCCAGTTCTGCTCTGTCGAGGGTGAGGCCGCCCCGGCCAGCATGCTTTCGCAGCAACTGGGCAGCCACACAAAGGGCCCTCTCTCCTGAGCCAGCCGTTGGAGACTCAGTCCTCCCCCAGATCATAAACCTGCCTGTGAAGACGTTCAGAAATAAGTCTACCCACACTCACACATACACACACACACATGTGCAAAGGCTGGAATTCCATTTGCTATAAAGTTTTATTTTATTTTGCTTGGAAGGGGAGTGAGGGAGAGAAGAGTCCTGACCTAATTTGTTTTAGGGCAAAATACTGTATTTCATGCAGAGGTATACACCTGTACACAAATCCCTGCTTGCTGCCTGTGGGTGTCCTGCACGTGTGCGTCAGCCTACCTGTCGCTGTATGCCATACACAGCTCAGGAGCACACACCTGTGGTCATATCCAGGCCACCTAAATGATGCACTCAACAAAACCAGATCCAGTGATCTGAGGCTGAGCCTTAAACCTTTTTATTGTCACTTCGAATTAAAGCTGATGTCCTTCAAGTGCCTAGCACAATGTCTGGCGTGTATTAGGCATTTAACACAAATTGCGGAATGAATACATTAAAATTAGATTTTAAAAGTGACCTAGTACTAATAAGAAGAGGTTGGAAATCAGCTCTGTGTGAAAGATTCTAGACCACAAGGACAGGCTCAGGCTCAGAGACCTCTAGGTAACCCGGGGGCTTTGCCATGGAATGTTCCAACAATATTTGCTTACCTTCAAGTTTCTTCTTCTGACCCCCCTCTATTTCTCAAGCCTTCTTTTGAGATGGTGAGAGCCCTGGGTTCTAATTATAGTCAACAGAGACCAGCCTGGGTGTGAATTCCTCCTTTCTGCAGGAACTAGGTTTCCAGAGTGACTTGTCACCAGGACGGGAAAGAAATGTCACAGGCAGAGACTAAGGAGGAGGCTCCCCCGAGCACCCCCGCCCCCTGAGCCTTGCAGGAGTCCTCCCACCAGGGGCTTTCTCAAAACAGGGCAAGGCCTGAACGCAGCCATCTCATTCCAAGGCCTGGATTGTGGAGTTTTTGTTTGGGGACCCTTATGTCAGTGCTTATAACTCGGAGAAAACATCCACACTGACCCTGTAAATGCTAGTTCACAGAAAGATCATTTTTAATAAGAAAAGAGAAAAACCATTTGAAGGCCCCACAATTTGTTGTCTAACAACATAATTTCAAGTAAAGTGAATGTGATTAAAACATCGTGATTTCACAAAGCCATTCAAAGGAGGCTTCGAGAAAAGCAAAGCGACCCAAACCCTGGAGTGTCACATCCCGGCTGCTACAAACCTCGGCGGGATGGCCCCGCTTCTGTGGCTGCGACAGCGCAGTGGCAGCAGGGGTCGCAGGGGGCCCGCAGATTCGTGCGCCCCTCCCTATCCCCACAGCGCGTCTGCACGGTAACTCTGAGGGGACTGCAGCTGGAGGGCGGGCCGGACTCCGTGGCCGTGCTCAGGCATTGGGGTTTGTCCTCATGAGTTCCACGTCGGCGTGCACCATCTCCCTCACCAGTTCCTGCGACACAGGGGTGAGCATGAGGGAGGAGCTTCTGCCACCCCCTCCTAGTGACACCCCACCCCGGGTGTCGGACTCCCTCATTCTCGAACCCCTCCCTTCTCCCGCACCCCGCCCTCAGGGCCTTGGGCACCTCAGGCGCCTTGCCCCGAGAGCTGCCGCCCCGCAGCCCAGGCCCCGCAGCGGGGCGGCGTGCGCCCTGAGAGATACTCACATCGAAATCGACCCGGGGCTTCCAGTTCAGCTTCTGTTTCGCTTTGGTGCAATCGCCCTGCAGAAAGTCCTGGGGAAGAAGAGGGGGAGACGAAGCAGGCGTGGGTCAGGGGCAGCAGGTCCCGAGCCCCGGGGACCCCACCTTTCTGTTCCCTCTGGACGCACAAGACTCCGGGGTTTCCCTGCTTTCGGTCCTTGCTGCGCGCGTTCAGCTGCGGCTCTCCGCGCCGTAAATCACGAGGTCGCGGTTAAGAATGCGCTGTGCGGCCGTGAGGACCGTGACCGCGGTGCGTCCCCAGCTCGCCCCAGCCACCTCCTCCCGTCCACCCCCCTTCTCCCTGACGCGTCCCTTGGACTCTTAATGACTTTTTTTTTTTTTTTTTACATTAAGTTGTCAGGGACGCTACTGTGAGAACTGTTTCAAATTACTGCACTTCTCCGGCTAGGAGGGAAGTGAGTAAATCACCAGGCGCCCCTCCCAGCTGCCTGTGCCCCCGTGCCGCTCAGCTCCCGCCGCAGGGCTGGCCGCGCCAAGCGCCCATCCTACCCAAAGCCACCAGCCCTGTGGGGAAGGGACTGGGGTGTGGGGTGCAAGGTCCAGGACTAGGGGACCCAGCTGTCGCGGCGGGAGAGTGCGCCCCCTCTTTCTAGCGCTGCCGTGGGTGTTCCTTCCCGGCCCGCAGCCGGGCGCGGTTCTTCCTGCGAGGTGACTTTGAGCTTTTCGGACCTATAGTAAAGTCAGTTCACGCTGCCTCCCGCACACGCGCACGTTCATAAAACGAAACTGGAGTTTCACGAAGCAATACTTAGCCTTAGCGTCCAAGGACTCTATACACGGTCTATTTTATTCTACCCCTAATCTACTCCGTTCGATTCTGTTCCTAAGAAAATGCAGATCTCGACCCACTCCTCCTTCCACACCCAGCACGGAGCTGCAGCCAGCACTCGGAGGACCCCGCTCTGCCCGCCACCGTCCCCTCTGGGAGTGCCTTCCTCCTCCCGCTTTCCCTAACTGCTCCCCTCGAGGAAACGAGGAAACAAGGGCATTTCATTTCCATCCACTTAAGAGGCTTCCTTGGTAGGAAGGCTGGCTAAAAGAAAACCGGTGGAGAAGAAATTAATCCTGCTCTCAGCCCCTACTCACCAACGTCTTTGTTACAGCTCTGTGAAGACTGATTTAGATAAAGATTGAGATGAGAATTTCAAGATGACTTACAAAATAGGAAAGAAGGAAGAAAGGAAAGGAGGAAAGGGGAAAGGGAGGAAGGAAAGGAGGGAAGAAAGAAAAAGACTTTGAGATACATCATTTTTAGAAGTGAGATAAGCATTTAGCTTTTCCATACACAAATGTACTCATCAAATAGCACGTAAGATGTGATTCCTTGAAATAAACAGAATGGCAGTATGAAAACAGCCCATCTTTAACGGTGAGAAATACTCGATTATTCTATTTCAGCTACATACAAATTAAAGGATAGCTTAAAAGGAGTTTCATCATGTGAAATTAACAGACAAACTGCCACTGAAAGCCTTTCCCACTTATTTTCTTCATACTTCTCTGAAATTTGGCAGGAGGGGAATTTGTTCTAGATTCATGATGGGAAGGGTCAGGAGGGCAGGGGCGGGACCTGCTTTGCCCTGCGTTTGGAGCTCACCTTCTCTGCGAAGCCTTCTAGAGTGAAGGCTGTCTAGATGTACTGAACGTCTGCACTGCCGGCTTGAAATGGGGCTCCAGGAGAGTACACACAGCGACTGCGCGCTCGCTCTCGTTCTCATCATCCATCATTACTTTTTCAAACGCTTTGCATTTCACAATACGCTAAAGTACCAGTTTCCTCCCCAGAGTGTTAATAATACTAAAACAAGTTATTTCTGCTGGTCCTAAAAGTCCATATACAGGTTCTTCAGGAAAAGTAGAATACAAAGATTAGTAATTAGCAATTTAACAGAGCACTACAAGGAAATAGCAATACAAGCAGAAAAACAAAGTAATTTATTTTTCTTTCCCCTCCCTAAATAAGCTTGTATACATTTCTACAAGGCTTCTATTTTGCTATAAGCATCACACGAAGATACTCATTCTTTTTCCCAGAGGAAGCTGTGAGATGTGGAGTCCGGCAGCCAGCCCATCCCTCCCCTCCCTCGATCCTATAGCAGCTCCATGATGGTGTGGAGAAACATGTTACTGTTTAATCACATCACACTGGCAGCACCGCATACGATGCAATTCAGGGCTGTGAACTTACAGTTAGCAAAACCCTAAAACCCACTTTGGCTTCAAATAATCTTGGTAGGCTTGGGAAATGGAGCTTTGTATTGTAATTAACGTTTCCTGTAGTTTTCTACAAGTAGCTCATAATATAAAAACAACCAGGGAACTGCAATTAAGGAAAAAGAAAAATGGTTTTCAAAGGCTTAGAAACAGACATTGCTACCATGCGCTATAAAAGTATTTCATTGAAACCAGAGACGCACCCAGTTAAACTTCTCAATTTAGTTTTGAGCCTAGCTCCAACACTGCAGTCTAGCTGCTTCCTTTAACCTTCTGCCAAGGCTCTGTCTCCCTTAAATTTAATTAGACCAAGAGACCTTGGGAAGAAAAAGGATGAGGTCCCCTCAGAACAAAACATTGGCTCTCTGTGCCAGCTGCTCCTAGGCCGACATCTGGACTGAGCGGTAAGCTTATGTTCCAATCAGCTTTTAAGGAAAGATTATGAGCATCCCAGCTTATTTTACACTTAACTGTTCCTGAAGGAATTTCTTACTTCTTCTCATCGTGTCATTTATAGAAAAGATATAGTCAGTGGTTCATTCTGCAAGGTTCTAGGCACGGGATAGACTTAACGGGTGGCGTGGGGAGGGCCTGGTGGGACAGTGCACGCACCTCTAGAAGGAGAGCAGGATGTGGATTCCCTTCTTTAAATGAGGGTTCCTCTAGCCTGAGAAGAAATCAGGCGGTGGAAACTGTGCACATACAACAGAGTCCGAAGTGCTGCGCTCACATACAGAACTGCCTGGGGCATTGAGGACCGAGAGGGGAATGTGGGCCACGATACACATTCCTTTTATCTTTATTTCCCTCTTAAAGATATTTGAACTTCCACAAATCCCCTCCACTAAGGTATCAGCTTAGGATCAGCTCCTAAGGACTAGAGAGAAGAATGAGCTTATCTACTGCGCTCTTTTCTTCTTTTTTGACAGTTCAGTTTCTTCATTATGCATATGCTTACAGCCTTAATATGACAACGGGGGTGAAAGCCGAATTAAAGTGATGATTTTATGTATAGTTTCCAAAAAGGACTTCGTGCACTGGGTGGTCTGGAGCTTTCCTTGAAAAAAGAGAAAATAAAGCTTGAGAAAAATTTAAAGTATTTCTATGTGAATATGACATTTCCGGAACTCTGGCTTCTGGTGTCTTCACTATTTTCATTGCTATTCCTTAGGTGAACTATATGGTTTCAATATGTAATTTATAATTGTCAAATTCAATTAGGTTTCACTGAGCATTTTACAGCAGCAAAACAGCAGGAGGGAAGGCAGAAAATGTCTCTGTCTACACGGTCCTTCATAGTTCTGACTCACGGACTGCAGGGGATTCATTTGACCTTCAGGAGCTGTCCTCTAGCTGTATCATCTAGGCATGCATTTACAGAGCTGCAAACAGCAGCATGGAGGAGGGCATGTTTGGCTGCAGCCATTTTTCAGGCTTTCCTGGCTTATGTTCTTGTTAGAGTGAACTGATAAAGAGCCAGACCAAATCCTGGAAAAGTCATTAAGCCAGTTTCCAAGCCCACAGTAGTTAACGCAAACTCCAGAAAAGGAGAGCCCATCTCCCCTAACCAAAGGTCCCTTTCCTCAGATCTCTTCCATCTAGATAACAACACATCCTGAAAATCACACTGGCTAGTTTTCGTTCTTTTATTTTGATCATTCTTTAACACATTCATTCCCTTAGACACTCCCACCTCTATACCACTTTTTCTACCACCATTGTGGGGAATGCTATTAAGTAGATTATATCGAAGAGGATGATTTTTTGAAGTTCACAGTCTCATTTCATTTTCTCCCCTTTCCACTGAGGTTGCTTTGGGAAAACTTCAATATTTAGTTCAAACTATGTGTTGGATGCTACAATTCCTCAACAGGTCTGCTTATAAGGTTTGCAAAGAACATCTGTTTAGGTGGAGAAATATTTTAAGAGTATGAGATCTTTTGGCAGAATATTGTTAAATTTCTAATGTACATCTTGGAAGAAACTGACTCTTGAGTGCTATAAATAGGAGAAGATGTACAGACAGGGATGTTAATAAGGAAAGCTGAGACCGATGAAAGCCTCGGCGAAATATCTTCAGGAATGTAAGATACCGAGCTGTGAGTGGCACTTCATATTCTTTTTTTCCCCTTCTACTTTTCTTAGAAAAGCAAAATTGAGGAATAGCTCAGGTTCCAAGGGAATAAAAGAATGCCAATGAATTTGGTTCTTGATCCAACTTTCTGCTAGTGTAGAGTGAATAGGAAAGCTTGACTCGGGGTAATGTTTCTTTTTCAGAAAGACAGAGCTGCTAAACAACAACAAAAAGCTTCAGGAAAAAGCTCTGAAGTCGCACAGAACATCCTAGTCAGGATTCCAGAGAGCTGAGAGTAAGACTGGGAAATAACAAAAAACGAATTCTGAAGGCTCCCCCAGAAAATCTATAATATACGATCTCTCTTATTGGGTGTAGCTTGAAGCCTTAGATGCTCACGAATTTATCCTTTGGTTTAATCCTTCCCAAAGAGGGAGTGACTGTCCACGCGGTGAGAAATGCTGTGGTGTTCATAGCGGTAATGAACATTTCTCCTCTCTGTTCCGCTTGCTGCTGTATATCCACACAAACCGACGTGGAAGCCAGGCCTCTCCTTTAATGACAAGGGGCGATAAGAGAGAAGAAAACGGCAGGCGGTCCTGTCTGCTCAGGAAGCAGGACTCAGTGGGACTGTCCGTCAACAGAAGCTGACAGAATGCCAGCAGAGCTCAAACAATGCTCAGGCAGCCTGGGGAAATGGAGTCAGTCAGCACTGACCCAAGGAGGGTGCAGACAGTGGAGAGGAAGTGGCAGAGGGAGCAGGACAGCGCGAGCAGACCCTGCATCATGGCCTCGACTGTGGCCGCCCTTATGGAGGCTGCTGTGTGGCAATCAGCAATGGTGTAGGCTTGGGAAAAAACCACCAGTGGGCACTCCCACTGTCGCCACTGTCACCTCTGCTGGGAGCCTCCTTGGATGACTCAGGATGTGCGGTCCAGTCCTCCCGGATGCTGCCTAATGGGCACTTGAAGATCCTCTGACCACCCCTCTCGCTGATCCCGCTTTTCTGATGGGATCGCGGTGGGTAGAATTTGTCATTTGGGATCAGCAGCTGTTAAGCGCTACTGGACAAATGGAAAGAAATGCATCCATCCACATGCATGCCCCGGATGCCAGCGACAAAGTCCGGCTAGTACAGTAGAGCTTTCGTGGAAAGTAAATGAGAACACGGTCTTCATTATGTGCCTACTTGTCAATAAAGCATAGGGTGGTAAAAAAAAAATCACAGGTATTTTGACTTAATACCTTAATGACATGTATAGTGCAACTTATACATAAGTAGGTCTTTTTTTCATTTATATTTAAATATATGGTGGACATAGTTGACATAAACAAAAATTGTAGTTAGGCAAAAAAGGGCTCTGTAAAGCTACACAGACAACGTAATTCTTTAGGAGAAATACCGGATTTAAGCAAGTTAGCTTCTTTTTAAACAAGGTTTTATGAAATTTTCTGGAGAAAGCCCTTTCTAGCAGACATGCTTGAGACGTGTGGAGGTGCAGCGGTCCGCTTTCCTCTACGGGATGAACCGCATGTGCTCCGTGCAGTCTGTGCCACCCTGAAGCTCGTTCCTTTCCCCAGACAGCAGTCCAGGGCTTGTCCACTGGCTGCCTGGCCTTTGACTGGGACAGAGGAGCGGGCCCCCCCACCTCCTGAGCGGGGCCCAGCCCAGGAACATGCCCACTCTGTCCAGTCCAGCCCTGTGCAACTTTGAGGACTTCCCTGTTCAATCAGGCAGCAGTCCGAGCTGGCTGAGCAGAGGAAAGCACCTCTCAGAAGCTGCACTGGGAAGCTTCTGGGGAGCCGCCTACTCATAGGTAGGTGTCTAATAGGTTGCTTTAAATGAAATAAGCTTATAAGACTTTGGGGATGTCATCTTGCATCTTACATATTTACAAGGTGCTGTGTCTGTCTGTACCTGTTCTACATCTGTAATTGCAATCGTAGAATGAATATTTTGTTAGCTTTATTTCTTGATCCCTGGTGCTTACAGAAGCATCAGCCCGGGGAAAGCTAGATTAATTACTGTAACTAGAGCCCTCTTGGTTCCGGTGACTTCACTGATCTCCTCTCTGACTAGCTGATATGGGGTGGGGGTGGCTGACTCATAGTTGTAATGCAGGGGCCATTTAAATGAAAAGGAGATAAGATTGTTAGTGACCTCAGCATTCCAGGCTTCAAAGCCAGCACCATCTTGGTTGGAAATTACTGGTTACTGTTAATGACTGGATCTCGGGTGTAAAGATTTACCCATGCTGGAAAGAGGTGGCAAAACCCTGAGGACAGGAGATAAAGCGCCTTTGAGTGGACCGATTAGGGACTCTTGTGACATCGCTGGCAAGTGGCACCTTGGCTACAAAAGGCAGGCTGCTGTGCTCTTGCCACTTAGGACTTTCTACCCTCAAAGTGCTTTATAGACATCAGCTAATTAAACCACAAGACAATCACATCCAAGATGCAACTTAAGAGATTGTGTATCTGTGGCAGGTGGCCTCTTTCCTAGAGATGAAAGTTCTGTGCAAAGTATCTCAGAGGTCAGAGCTAAAGCACTTGTCACTGGCTTCTCTTTACCCTGCACCTTCTCATCCAGGAGGGCCTACCGAGGCCACAGGGGATCCTGAATTGCACAAGACGAAGGGAATTTTCCTTAAGCTCTTTTCCTTCTAGTTTGTTAGGAAATCTACCCACCTCTTAGAAATGCCCCGCTCCCGCACCGCTTGAACTTTAGTATTACACAGTACAACACAGATGGGATTTTTTCCTTTGTGCTTTTTGTCAATGTCTACAGTGTATTAAGTCCTCCAATTCTACGCACCTCACTTCACTCATCCGTCCATCCATCCATCCTCCCCTTCCTCCCTCTCCCCAATCCAAATATAAATAACATAACAGGGTCATTCAAACATATACCCACAGGTTCCTCCAAATATTCACTCCCTCAGCCATTTCTTAAGAAACTCAAGGCCAAACACCTGACCACATTTGGATTCTTAGTTTTTGGCCATTTCTCTGGGGACTTTTATATTGGAGAAAAGATTAAGACAATCACTATATATTTGTTAGCAAGTTTTTTTGGAGAGGTATGGAGAACAGATGAGCATGCATCCATTTGGCCACCCCTCATCACAGGAAGGCTAACAGGGTTTTGTCGGGCGGCTACACTACACGGTCACCTGGTACTCCTTTATATCTTCAGGAGAGGAACAAAGTCCTATACTGAAATGCATCTGCAGAGGTATTTCAGCCAAGTACTTGGGAATGTCACAAAGGCACCTTGTAGTCAGGTTCTGGACTAGGAGCCAGCATTTCCGATTCCTAGTCCAGCAGTCACAACACTCAATAGGACAAAACCCTCTGTAGAATGGGTTATAAGCAATACGCTTGACACACATTGAGTGGCAAAGAGGCCTCTTAGTAATACCTGCTAGCGACATACAGTAATATCAACTTAATGCCGGATGGAAACCAACACAGAAGAGTCCATGTTGTATGATTTGATGTATGTGAGGTCCTAAAACAGGCATCCATGGTGTCAGAAGCAAGACTGGAGGACAGGGGAGGAGTACTGACTGGGAAGGTGCGCCAAGAGACTTTCTGGAGTGATGCAGGGTTCCTTATATGAATGGGAGTGTCGGTTACATTTGTCAGAACTGATCAAACTTCAATTCAACATTTGTACACTTCACAGTATATAGATGGTATCTCAATATTAAAATTTGGCCAGGTGTGGTAGCTCCTGTCTATAATCCCAGTGCATTGAGAGGCTGAGGCAGGAAGATTGCTTGAGGCCAGAAGTTTGAGAGCAGCCTGGGAAACATGGCAGGACCCTATCTCTACAAAAACATTTTTTTAATTAGCTGGATGTGATGGCACTTGCCTGTGGTCCCAGCTACTTGGAAGGCTGAGGTGAGAGGATTGCTTGAGCCCAGGAGTTTGAGGCTGCAGTGAGCTGTGATCACACCACTGTACTCTAGCCTGGGCAACAGAGTGAGATCTTGTCTCTGAAAGAAAAAATTCTTAGACACAACCAACATGGAGACATTGCTGGAGAGACTGGGAATGATAATGTGGCTCAACCACTTAGCTCTTTCTTAACACCTCTGAGATTCAGGTTTAAATCTGTAAAATGCGGAAAGCAACGTTTGCAAAGTTGTGTGAGAAATCAAAATTGCACAGGAAAACCAGCTAGAACCATTTCTAATTCATCCTACACAGGCTTTCCATTAAGCCTGTTATTTATCACCAACATGTAGGACAAATAATTCTTTTAATTTTTGGTATTAACATCATGGATGAAGACACACTATTTTTAAGTGGGCTGTTTTATAGTTTTTCTTTGATCTTTACATGCAACTTTTACCCTGCACCCCAACCCTTCCTCTCGTTTTAGACAATTATTTTCTGAATAGCTGTAGCAGAGCGTAGAGGATTTTGTACTCTGCAGCTCCTGAATTTTTGCAAACATATCACAGGCTCTTGCTTGCTTGTTGCTGCATATTGACTGCTTTAGGCCTTGGGGAAGCAAGGATGGACAAGAGAAGGCCATGCTGTCAGGAAGCCCATGTTCTAGGGCTGACTGCACAAAAGTACCTGGAGACATGAGTTTCGGCTGATGGGCGCTCGAGGGGGCAGCTGCAGAGGAGGCTGGCTTGTTGGAGGGCAGGAGAGCACTCTGCCCTGGCTGGGTGTGGAGGGTCTTCCACAGAGGTGACTGGATCAGAGATCTATACAATGTGCAGGGGCTGGTCACAGAAAGATCTGCGGTGTGAGGGTCTCTTGGGAACACTGGAGGTAAAGGGCATTAAGGGAACCCTGGAGAGAAGGCTGCTGTGACGGCATGGGGAGCGAAGGGGAGAGGAGCCCATGGCCACGAGGCTGGGAGGGATATGGAGGCAGGCACTGTTGCCCCTGGTGGTCTCTGCCATGAAGCCCAGGCCTTTCCCAGCAAAGCCACATGGTCCCGAGGCCCTGCTGTCCAGTCACAGTGACTGTGCCTTGGAGCACCTACAGCCTGCGGGCTATGGCTGGAGGCTGGAAAGCTGGCTACCTCAACATGATGGAGTTTACAAGTCTGATCTTCTGGTGCCAGTTTTTGAAAGTATGAATTGATTAAAAACTGACACTTGGTTGTATGTTGTTTTAAAAAGGTAGATGAGGCCGGGTGCGGTGGCTCGTGCCTGTAATCCCAGCACTTTGGGAGGCCGAGGCAGGCGAATCAGGAGGTCAGGAGATCGAGACCATCCTGGCTAACGCGGTGAAACCCCTTCTCTACTAAAAATACCAAAAATTAGCTGGGCATGATGGCTACTCGGTAGCCTGAGGCAGGAGAATCACTTGAACCTGGGAGGCAGAGGTTACAGTGAGCAGACATCGTGCCACTGTACTCCAGCCTGGGCGACAGAGTGAGATTCTGTCTCAAAAAAAAAAAGGTGGACGAGTTGTTCTTGCCCTACATGCCCCAACTCTAATACATAATCCCTCTTCCCCTGGAAAATCTGCCACTCTCTGATGTGCTTGGGCCACCTAACCTAAAAGCACCTGGCAACTGAGGTGTGAGCCACCGTAGTGGAGAGTCAGGACTGCACCCAGCTGGCCCTGAGACGCGGAGACGAGGGATCACCAGAGGCCAGAGGCAGTAACCTGGCCATGCTACTCCAGCACCTGCTAGGGTGTGCCGTGAAAGGGCTGTCCTTCTTCTGGCCAAATAAAGACACGCTCAGGCTCTGAGGGCCCCTGAGATGCCACTCCACCCTTCATTTCCTCCTGCCTGAAGTGACGCTGTGACCCTGAGCTTCCCTTGCTGGCTAAGGGCCTTCTCCTTCCCCAGTAGCTCTCAAGAGGATGAGGCACAACACTGAAACTTGCCTGAGTTTTGGGAACATTTTTACCATATTCTTGTGTGTCTGTGTCTCCCTGTCTCTCTGGGTGTGTGTGTGTGTCTCTCTGTGTCTGTGTGCACTGTGTAAAAGCCCACAACTCATCGACAGTGAGAACTCACTCTACTTTGAACTCCATCCTTTGCTGGCCCAGCACATCCAGTACGGAGTTTGGGCTTTGCCCCGAGCCACGGGGGGTTTTAAGTGCTGGGGGCATATGCTGCGATGGATGAGTTCAAAGATGCCTGCAGATGCTGCCGTGGGTTAGAAAGAGGGGCAAGGACAGGGGGAGAGACCAGCTAAGAAACTCAAGCCACAGATGTGGTGAGAGACAATGGTGGCCTGGACGTGAGTGGTGGGGTGGAGACAGAGTGACAGAAAGGCAAGGGTGAGCTTGGGGTGAGCCTGGTATGATCTTGGAGAAAGAGCAGAAAAGGCCTCCCTGGGGTTGGAGGTGGGGGTGAGGGAAAGAGGACTGAGAACTTCTACGATTTTGGTCTGAATGAGAACCTTTTTATTGCTTTCAAAGACATTCTATGAAAATCAACAATGCCAGGAGCGAAATTCTCCTGGGAGTCTGTGTGTCCCTCTAACCACGGCCCTGCCAGCATTACAGATCACCTTCCTGTTCAGGAAACCTCTCATTTCATGATCAGAGAACAGGGACTCTTCCAAAACATTACTTCTATAGAGTCACCTGCGATCTCTCCTGTCATTCCACGGAGCACGGCTTCTTGTTTTGATCCTGATTTGACACCAAAGGCTCTCTGCTGAGAGTCTGCTTAGCTCTGAGAAAGGAGCTCTGCTTCACACGTCCTGGCTATGCTCCGGAGAAAGGAGGCTGAGGGGAACCAGTTTGTCTTCTTTCGAGACTCCAGCGCATGGGACAGGTGAGGAAAGGGTTAAGGCGAGCTGTGTCCACCGCGCAACCGACCCACTTTCATCCTCCGGCTGCAGCAGGAGGAAGTCCGAGAGGGGCCTTTCACATGACATCATAAAAGCCTGATTTATCGCCAGCCACCAAACATCTAGAAAATCATAACATCCTTTCAGGAAAATGCAGTGGAAAATAATCAGGCTGACTTTGATGGGAGCTTTGGTGGGGACTCCGAGTGCGACACTGCGCGGTGACCCCTGGCAGGTGCTTTGTTTTGCCTCCGGGCCGGCCTCGTTGACAAGACCGAGGGTCTGTGCTGTGTGAAGCCCACGGGGGAGTGTGGCCCTCCACGCGGATGAAACGAGAGTTTACTTCACACTCTGCCAAGTTGCCTAAAATGACGCTTTGGTGGATGTGAAAACGCTTTGGAAAAGATAGCTGTATCCGAACGTGAGAAATTCCCAATTACAGGAATAAAACTCATGCCTTGCACATGACCCACAGCCACTCCAGGGAGGCTGGGCGGAGCCTCGGCACCTCCAACACTGCATCTGTGTCTCGCTCTTCTCTGCTCTCAGCTGGGGCTATCTTTAGGACATTACCGTTTGGTGAGAGCCCTTTCCTCACAAGGCACTCTTCCTACGTTGCATTTCCAGAGTAATGTCAGCCTCCTCATCACAAAGAGGGTTAGGAGATGACAGAAAAGAGATACCCCAAAATGTCAGCGGACATAGAAATAAAGGGATGAGTTTCGCGAGCCATGACAAATCTGTTCCAGGAATGTCTGCATCTCTTTGGTGCTTCTTTTGCTGAGTAATTTGATAAAACCACCAGCAGGAACCTCTTCTTTGATGTGTACAACATGCTCTCCAAGTAAACACAGGAAAGAGGGACAAGGGCGGCCTAGAGTGTGGGATAGTTCTGGAATTCTGGCCGCATCAACTCTAAAAAACCTGTTGGCGTAGAAAGTAGAACTATCTGGGCACAGTGGCTCATGCTTGTAATCCCCACACTTTGGGAGGCTAAGGTGGGCAGATCATTTGAGGTCAGGAGTTTGAGACTAGCCTGACCAACATGGTGAAACCCTGTCTTCTAAAAATACAAAAAATGAGCCTGGTGTGGTGGTGCACACCTGTAATCCCAGCTACTCAAGAGGCTGAGGCAGGAGAACCAACTGAACCCAGAAGGCGGAGGCTGCAGTGAGCCGAGATCGTGTCACTGCACTCCAGCCTGGGCGATAGAGTGAGACTCCATCTCAATAAAAAAAAAAAAGAGAGAGAGAAGAATCCCTACTCTGCAGGTCTTGAGATTCCAGAGCTTTGAAGAAGATAGATGTTACAAAGATTGAGCCGGGCCTGATAAAGGGCTAGCCTGAGGTTGAAGGCTGGCAAAAATGAACACTGGGACTCGGTTCAAAGTTACTTTCACTTCATTTAACTGTTACACTGGCAAGTGTGCAGTGTGAAGATTACTCATAAGATGATCAAAGACTCATGTGAGAACACAGCCACCAACACCTCTCTGGCCGTCATGAAGGTGGCTTGAAGGTTGCTGTTGATGCGGCCCCCATGGAGGAACAGGCTCCTGTGGAGGGATGAGTCCCCAGGCTGGAGAGCTCAGAGCTTGGCCCGACACCATGAGCCTAGGATTGGGGAAACTGGCGGCCACACAGGCAGCCCTTGCCATGCCACGGTAATGTCCTTGCAAGTTTGATTCTTACTCGTACCAGCAGGAATGGGAATGGCATGGAAGGCAGCAGGGAGGAGAGGTGAGGCCTGGGCCTGGCCTGCGGCACAAGCTCTGAACCTGGGCTTGCCTCACCTGCACACGGGAGAACACTGGGGCTGGAAGAACTCTAAAGTCCCCTCTCCAAGCTCCTGCTTGCCACTCTACCAGGCCTGCTGGTGCTCGCATCGCACGTTGAGACTGCTTCTGTGCCTTGGGGACCCCACACTATGCCTTCTAGCCTAGCACCAGGTATGGCTCCATGGCAGCTGTGGCTGCCGAGGGGTAGGACTCCAGTTGTCCCCGCTGGGCTCCATCTGGCTCGTGGTCTGCACTGAGCCTGAGTCAAGCCATGTGGCCGGGGGAGCCGGGTGACTCAGCACATTGTCAGGTGGCAAAGGGTGGTGGAGAGGCCCCCCTGGCGTCCCTGCACCTCTGCCCAGTAGGTCCTTTCCAGGCCTTTCCAGACCCAGGAGCCCCGCAGCTGGGCATGTGCTTCCCGGCCGGCCCCAAAGACAGCACTTGTGAGGAGGCAGGTGGCCTGGAGGGCGGAGGTCTGACTTGGTGCTGGTGTGCTGAATAGGCCCCAAGGGAAGCCCTGCTTCAAACTCTCCCCTGTGAAAGCACACCTGGACTTTAGGGGAGCTGTCACCTATGGCAAGTCAGGCTCTCTGGATGCTTATGCTATCTCATGGCTATCAAGTGGACACTTGTGGCACCTTATTGCCCTGGGTGGAGCATGCCATTGAAGCACTGGCATATATCATGGCATAAGGTGGAAGCAAGTTCCCCAGCAACACAAATCATAAGCAATGGCCTGACCTCCTGTAGACTGTTGTGGGGACAGAGGCCTCTGTGCAGAAGGCTCACAGTGGGGTTCCCTCTGCAGTGGCCGGTGAGCCCCACACTGGCTGTTCAGGATTTTTTTTTTTTAAACCAGTTTAGGCAAGTGTTCCCTGAGGATGCTTAGACCAGCAGCAACACGGCCCCTGTCCTTTATCCTCTAAAAGTCCTACAAGGTAGGTGAGGAAATGATGGCGCTGGTAAGTAGGTAACTTGCCCTGTGTCACTTAAAGTGGAGCGTGGATTAAAACCCAGGCTTATCTGACTCTAAAGACTAGATCACTAGCCCGTTAACCTAGACCACCTCCCTGGGGGTCTCCTCTCTTTAGTTATGTGTACTGACAGCTGATAACAACAAACGCAAAGCTACACATTCACAGGCAGAAGTTGAGGTTTGTAAAGAAAGAACCTGCCTACGACACGGACAGAGAAAGACAATATGCTTCCGCGCTACAGAGGTCCAGATTAAATTAGAGCAGAGACAGGAATGGAACCTAAGAGTCAAAAACAAAGGTGGGGGGCATGACAGACACCAGGCTGAAATGAGCATGGGCTTCTTCATGTCAAAGCCTGATGCAGCCTTGGGTTTAGAGCAAGTCAAAAATCCCATTGTTTTTCTCCAGCTGGAGATGAATGGTTTCAGAGGGAACCCTGGCTGAAGAAAAAGCATCTTTGATTTGCTTAATTAATGTAGTTTTGTCAAAAACACTGACGGACTCCTCAAGTGCCATCAGGAATGGTCATGATCCTGAACTTTATGAGTAGCTTAAACCCAGGCCAGTGGCTGCGTGCCCACGGATAGATTCTGTGCACCCCCCCCCCCAAGCCCCGATGCTGTGAGGCCATGAGACAGCAGCAAGCTCCATTCTCTTGAAATCTGGGCAGTTTCTGTTATTTTTTGTTTTTGTTTTGTTTTGTTTTGAGACAGAGTCTCACTCTGTCACCCAGGCTGGAGTGCAGTGGCGAGATCTCGGCTCTCTGCAACCTCTGTCTCCTGTGTGTTCAAGCGATTCTCCTGCCTCAGCCTTCTGAGTAGCTGGGACTACAGGCACATACCACCATGCCCAGCCAATTTTGTGTGTGTTTTTAGTAGAGATGGGGTTTTACCATATTGATCAGGCTGGTCTTGAACTCCTGACCTCAAATGATCCGCCCGCCTCAGCCTCCCAAAGTGCTGGTATTACAGGCATGAGCCACCATGCCCAGCCAATTTCCATCTTTACACTTTCCCCAAAGGCATCAGCTCTATAATTGTTGCTCAGATTTGTCTGAAAATTTTGGTTTCGTCAAGGGGAAAATAAATTTCTCCTTCAAAATCTCCACCTTCCCCCTAAGGTGAAGGTCAGCCTGGTCTTTGTCCTCTAGGTTGGAGAACGGGGTTCCATGGTGACTATTGTCCTGAGTCCTTATGCATAACAGATGTGGGGTAATATTTTGACTTTATAAAGCCTGCCTTCATGACTGTTCCTTGTGTCTTTGTGAACAGCTCAGGTGGGCAGCTGTGCTGGTCCCATGTAGGAGACAGGCAAGCTGGGCCTGGGCAGCTGTCTCTCCAAGTCCAACAGGAAGGTCAGAATGGGCCTCGGGTCTCTGCTCTAAAGCTGGGCCCCCTGAAGCCCCTTACCTTTACCGTCCTTCCTCACTGAGTTTTTTTCCCCCTATTTTAAAATAGCTGTTCACTGAGACTCTTTGGGGGCTTTAGAACAGCCCTGGCCTTAGCACAGTCACACAGCCACATCATGGGGCATCTGCTGATGAGGGGGGCATCTGCTGATGAGGGGGTGTCCTGCAGAGACCGTCCGTACTTCCTTTTCTTTTCTTATCCAGCTGCTTTTCTTCCCCTGAGTATCCCCAGAGAACTTGGTGATTCTCAACATATCCTGTGGGGTTTGTGAAAAGCGGAGCTGGTGAGGTCCTCAGCCAGGCAAGATGCGCCGGAATGCCTGAGGGCGCCCTCAGAGAAGGTGTCTGAGGGTTGCCCCCCAGACCAGACAAGTGTGGAGGGCAGGGACAGCATCTCGCTCAGCTTGGTGTTGGGACCCAGCCCATTTGGTAGTACACACAGGCACCGTAAGGAAATTGCATTTCCTTGCACCTTCCCGAAAAGGAACCCTGACTGCCCAGTGCAGCTCAGCCCTGAGGCTCTCCTGCTGCGACTGTGCTCTCTCTAGGTAGCTCTCAAGGCGCTCATCCTGTCCTTGGCTCCCAGAGCATCCATAAGGCAAGGAGCGCCTTCAAAGTCCTTTTAGCAGAGTAGGATGTGGTTACCAGAGCCGTGGATAGTTGTGGGGGTGCTGGTCAAAGGATACATACTTGTAGCTAGGTGGGGCAGGGGAGGTTGAGAACAGGCAGAGGCATAGGGACAGAGGGTGGAGAGGTGACGTCTTGGGCCAGGGTGGGGGAGACACTGGGGACTGCTAATGGTTATGGAGCGTTTTCCTCCGGTGATCCAAATGCCCTAGAGTTGACTGTGGCGATGGCTGCACACTGAATAGACTGTAACCCATGGATCACATACTTTCAGTGGGTGAACTGTATGATGTGTGAATTATATCTCAATAAAATTTTGTTTAAAAATTTTAAAAAGTTGAAAGTCTCTTCCCAGCTCCCTTCCCCTCTAAAAAAAAGTCCTCTCTAGAAGCCAAGCCTGATCCCTCAGCTGACAAGGCTCCCAGGGTGGGCAGCCCTCACCCAGCCCTTGCTGTTCCAGACACCTCCCCTCTGAGCCCCAGGGCCCAGCCCTGTGACAGACATCGTGCTGGGTCCTCAGCCTGCTCTTTCGGCAAGGAACAGAGCCTGCAGGTAGGTTGGCACAGCACCTCAGCCTGCAGCCACCACCAGTAGCCTGCAGCCACCAGTATGAAAATCCCTCTTCCTCCAGGGACCCACCCCAGGAAGGCCCTCCCCTACCAGGGGAGACACCCGATCCCACCTGAGGGAACGTGTGAACGATGGCAGATGGCACTGCAGCTGTGACTAGGGCCTGTCAGCTGGACTGCAGATTGCCACCCCGCAAGTCCTCTGCTGGGCATCCAATCCTGCCCTCATCACAGCCGGAGCCTTCCTGCCGGCTTTTCACCATCACCATAAACAGGCTGTGTACGAGCCGCTGGGCTACACTTCCAACAAGCTCAAGGCTTTGCGGGCACCTGCACTTTGCTCCGGACTTTCTCACCACCTTGCGCATTTTCCTCCCTTCCCGAGTTCCCCAGCTGAAATTCTCTCCAATTTAGAAGATGAAATCTGTGCTCAGAGTCAGCCAACATCTCTGAGCATCTCCTGTAGGGAGGAGCCAGGTACCCTCCCGCAGGGCACTGCTCTAATCCCTGCTGCCCCCAAGGAAGGAGATCCCAAGGTCTCTGATTTATAATGAAGAGGAGAGACTGTGAGGTTTTCTGGTGACCACAAAGCCAAGGCCTCAACAAACCATGGTCAATTCACGGCCACCCTCACTGCCATTTCTTGTACCTGTATTGTGAGCTTTGCACCCACTGCATGCTCTGACTGCTTCAGCTGCCTCAGGGGCTGGCCGGCACCTGCACTCTGCAGATAAAGGAGCTGAGGCTTAGTGAGTAACTTGCCCAAAGTCACGAGGTTAGAAGTGGAGTGCATCAGGATGAGATTCAAACTCTGGTCTGCTTGATTCTTTTCTGTTTTTTTTTTTTTTGAGACAGCGTCTCGCTGTGTCGCCCAGGCTGGAGTACAGTGGTCCAATCTCAGCTCACTGCAACTTCTGCCTCCTGGGTTCAAGCGATTCTCCTGCCTCAGCCTCCCAAGTAGCTGGGACTACAGGTGACCACCACCATGCCCAGCTAATTTTTTGTAGCTTTAGTAGAGATGGGGTTTCACCATGTTGGTCAGGCTGAACTCCTGACCTCGAGGTCTGCCCACCCCTGGCCCCTGCTTGATTCTTATACCCTGTCATCCAGTTTAAAATCCTTCCCCAACTGAATGCAAACCCTCCATGGGCAATCTATGGTGCCCATTTTTGGTCACCCATCCTGCACCCATCAGTGCTAAAAATCCCCCATGGATGCTGTCTTGATGACAGAAAGCACTTTTCAATCACTCTGTAAACGGTGCCTTCTACCCCCACGCTGGCATGTGCACGGCATGCCCGAAGGCCCGGGGCCTCCCACCCCAGGTCCGGAGCCCTGGCCTGGTGTTTCCCATGCTGTCCTTGCCCTGCCTGACTTGCCCCTCTCCTCCTCCCACTCTCCAGGTCCAAGGCTTTGCCCTTGGCTTTAGTGTCTCTGCTTTCAGCAGGCTCTCCCAGGGCGGGCGTCTTTCCGCAGACAACTTCAACTATGGCCTGTATGTGAGGACACCACTATCTCCATCTTCAGCCTTTGCCTCTCTCCTGGATTCCAGGGCTACATTCTTCTTTCCAGCCTGACAGCTGCAGCCAGTGCCCTCGGCCACTGCAGCATCACCACGTCTACAACAAGCTTGCCCTGTGACAAGTCTCCACGTACAATTTTGCTTCTCTCTAGCACAGTATCCTCTTCATTTCTCTAAGTACTTTTTCATGATCTGTGGTTATTTTGTCAATCAACCCACTGCCCTGTCATCTGCCTCCCTAGACCACCAGTGCTGTGTGCATTATGTGGACCTCTGTCTTCAGAACCTGGCACTGTGCCTGGCAGGCAGAGGCACTTGATCGGTATTTGTGGAATGCATCAAGAGATGTTTAAAACCGAAGTCCATACATGTCCCCCCACTAAATGCACTTGATCTTTTCCTGTTGCACTGCTACCATTCCTCTCACCCGCCCCGCACTTGAGGCTTAAAATCTTGGTCGCCTTTAGCTCTTTTCTGTCTATTTTGCCCACTTCCAGTATCTTTTGCGCTCAGGCTTTCCTTGAGTCTCTTCTGCACCACCGCTGTGGCCCAAGCCTTTAGTTCCCATGACCTTGGACGATGACAGCGTCCTCCTTCACAGACCAGCCTTCCCCTGCTCTGAGGTCCCTGCTCATTCCACCTAGTACTTTTCTGTGACAATCCCCTAGTTAGGAAGTTAGGATCCTCCATTACTTGCCAAATAAAAGCCAAACTCTCACCCTGACTTCCAATATCTGATTTTTTTTTTTTTTTTTTTTGAGACAGGGTCTGGCTCTGTCACTTAGGCTGGAGTGCAGTGGCATGATCACGGCATGCTGTATTCTCTATCTTGCCTGCTCAATCAATCCTCCCAAGTAGCCAGGACCACAGGTGCGTGCCACGGCACCTGGCGAATTTTTGTATTTCTTTTGTAGTGATGGATTTTTGCCATGTTGCCCAGGCTCGTCCCAAACTTCTGGGCTCAAGCGATACATCCACCTTGGCCTCCCAAAGTGGTGAAATTACAGTCAAGAGCTACTATGTCTAGCCCAGTATCTTTCAATATGACCCCAACTTCCTTCTCCAGATTTATTTCCCATTTCTTTCCAACTATATCCTGCTTTCAGGAAAGGTCAGATTAACTGGGAATCAGGCAGATGCTGAAGACTCCCTGCTTCTGCACATTGAGAAAACTCCCTGAAGAGGCGTTCACTGAATGCCTGCCACACTCTAGGCTCTGGGTGCCCCATGTGGTGGGGGTGGGGTGGGGAGGTTAGTTCAGAAGCCAGGTCAGAGGGGGCCTATTGGGCTCACTCAGTCTCTTACAAAAGGACCACCTCGATGGCTCTGTGGGCATGGGTCAGGCCTCCTGCCCCTTCGGTGCCCTGGCTAGGCAGGAGGGATGGCGGAAAGGGCTGGACTGCTTTGCATAAAGGTGACGAGGGCGGGTCAGGGCAGCTGGGCAGGTGCAGAGGGAGAGGAACTCCATCCCTTTCCAGAGGAACCAGTGTTCTGCAAGAAACAATGACCAGGAAACTTTGAGAACAGGCCTGTCTACCACATGGCTTTACAGTGGTTTATTAACCAAGACATAACCCCTCTGTTGAACACTTGCAATTACAGAACATTTTATTTGCTCTGGGACGTAGGAAATGGAGGATGCCGGGCATTCAGGGCAAGGGTCGGCGCTACAGTTGAGCCAGGTACTTCTCAGAGCTACTGGGGAGACATGAGGTTTCCTGCTGGATGGGAACAGGAATTTCGGCAGCTTCTCCCCACCCGCAAATTCTAATAACAGAGTGTCCCCAGCAGGCTGAAGGGGCTGGAAGCATACATGTGGCTGATACCTGAGTTACTGAAATAAGAATTAACACCTCCAGCTATACCAGAGGATGTGATCACTCTCTCAAGAGATGTATTTTGAGTACTCACTGTAGGCAAATAGGTACTAGGCTCTGACCAGGGTAGCTAATGAATAAGACTGAGGGGACACAGGTACATATGCCGGTAACTGCCATGCAGTGTGACAAGACACTGACCTAGTTACCGTGTACAGTGGAGGGAAAGTAGGAAGGGGTGTGGTGAGTCCCCACTCTTGCGTGGAACAGAATGCTCTGTAGAGGAGGAGGTGTGTCTGGGCTGAGTCCTGAGGAATCTTGGACACCTTCTCAGGCCGGAGTGGGGAAGGACAGCCCCTTCTTTCTTCCTGGGATGCCCTCTCAGCATCTGGACCTACCAACACTGTACCCACCCCTCCAGGGCCAGCCGAATGCCACCTCCTCTCACAGTACAACAGTGCTAGTGGTCTGGTGTTCCCTCGAACCACAGCTGCTCGCAACTCACGGACCAGCACAGTTCCCGCATTCCTGATGCTCGGGTGTTCTGTATCCACAGTGGCTTCTCGATGGTAAAAAAAAAAACTCGGTCTTGTTCCTCAGCCACGCTGTTCAGAGCCCAGTACCTATTTGCCTGTAGTGAGTACTCAAAGTACATCTCTTGTGAGAGTGACCACATCCTCGCCTAAAGCTCTTTCTCCTGATTAGGTGGAATAGGCCTCAGGCTCTGTAATGTGGGCAATGGCTTATCACATCCTCTCTTCTCAGGGTATCCTCACTATTATTCTTTAGAAGTGACAATATAAGCAGTGTGGTTGTTCTGTGTGGCAGATAGCAGTGGAAGTTACGCTGGATAAATTTCATGTTGCTAATGCATCTGGACATTTCGGCTTCTACCCTGGGCCTAAGGAAACCTTTCTCTCCATTGTCATGCTTTCTGATGTAGCTGCCCACTTATTTGAAGCTGCCTATGATCTGTATTCAGTAACACAGACTCTAAAGGTTATTTTACATCAGCCGGGCACAGTGGCCTGGAATCCTAGCACTTTGGGAGGCTGAGGTGGGCAGATCATGAGGTCAAGAGATTGAGACCATCCAGGCCAACATGATGAAACCCCGTCTCTACTAAAAATACAAAAAAAATTAGCTGGGCATGTTGGCACATGCCTGTGGTCCCAGCTACTCAGGAGGCTGAGGCAGGAGAATGGCCTGAATCCAGAAGGCGGAGGTTGCAGTGAGCCAAGATCACATCACTGCACTCCAGCCTGACGACAGAGCAAGACTCCGTCTCAAAAAAAAAAAAAAAATATTTTACATCACCACCAAGGGCAGCTCCATGGCTTAATTTCACAACTAGCATCACAATGCCAGTGTAATTTATGTGGGGAAAGCACAGAACAAGTGTCAATAGCAAGGAATCATTTTGAAAACGTTAAGAATACACAGTGAAATTTTCCTCTGCACACAAAACAGCACGGCTCTTGGATCCTTAGTAAAAATGCAAAGAGAACTTTCAGATCCACTAATTTTGTAATACTTTAATCACAGATTGTCTAGCTAATTACCGCTCCCAAGTAATGAAACATAACTTTTAACAATTTTGAATGTCACAGTTTTTTGTAAAATAGCTCTGTTTTACTGGTCTAAGTTTAAAATATTACGGTAATCACTGGCCTGCTGCCTCCCTGTTTGATTTCTCCACTGGCTGTCCCAGAGATCTTGCTAATAAAGGATCTAAAACATACAGTATTCTCCTGAGAGCTCTTATTTGACCTTTTTTGCTCCGAATTTCCAGATATGATGGTTGTTAAGGCAATACTATACAGAATCAGAAAGAGAGCATGAGCTTACGTTTAAGGCAACCATTCACATTTATACAAATATAATTACAATTCTTATTTTTAAAAAGTGTAAATTTGTAACACTGTCCTTAAAATATTATTCATATACCAGGTTTTGGGTTATGCTGCAAATCACTTGCCGGTAAGTCTGGGTTCATGGGGCAGGAATGACACGTTAACCCTCTCTAGCCACAGGGGTCCTGTTTTGGAATAATACTGTGATGTACTCTCAGGAAGTAAGCTTGGGTACCAGGAAGAAATGAGCCCATTTCTCTTTTGGTGTTTTATATAGTCTTGCTGTGATCCACCTCAACCCATGTTTCAAGTATATGTCATTAACTCTTCACAGACAGGAAAACTCAGTCTCAGAGGTCAATTACTTGCCTATAGTTTAAATCGAGGAGGTCAGAATATTTGACAATTTCCTAACCTCTAAATTTAACTCATGATACTTATGCCACGAACATTAGAAATGACTGTAACCTTGTGCATCTAGCCTTGTTCTGGGCACATTTAATAATACACTTTAATTTTTCTCATAATACGCCATTGAAGTAAGACTCCTAGAGGAACTGAAATCTGCTGTCTTTGCACCTTGTAATGTGAAAGCACATTGTCCAAGGCACAGATGCACGAGATCCATATGCTGCTGCCATAATGACTGCATCTTTACGTGCAGGCCACAGGGCATCTTTTTCCCTTTGCCACATTCCAACTCATTCTCAAATACAAGGCCAATGACCCCAGGTTCTTTCCAACTGTCTCTTCTTGATTTTTAAAGAAAAGTTTATTGCATCCTTCTCCAATCAAGACATTTTTACTGTGCTTCAAAGACACCCCTTAGCTATGCTGCTCCTGGCAGCTCTGTGGGAACATAGTTTTAGGTGTCTTGACCCTTTATGAGGGTGGTCAGTGCCTGGTTTCAGTTTTCTAAATCCATCTGCCAGCGAGCCCTTGAAAGAGCAGGCTGGAACTTTCCAGCAGTCTCCTGGCCAGTGAATGTGTACCTTGCCTTCTGAAAGTAACTTCCAAAGTGATGACCTTGCTGCCTGACTGCGAGCAAGTGACGACTTCCACGTGCCTCAGTTTCTTCAGCTGTAAAGTGGCAATGTTGGCTGTCATCGCCTAGGCTCCCTCAGCCACACGGCTCTGAGACAGCCTCCTTTTCCTTTCCGCATCTAGCTTGTGGGGACTGGTGACAACATCACCAGCAACTGCATTTACTGTACAAAGTGTTTTAATTGTCAGGGCTGCCGTGAGCCCAGCAAAGACTGACAGGATCAACCCTTGCCCATGGCTCTGACAGCTCCCTTTTGATCCAACTCATGCCCAGGAAAAAACCAACCATGAATTATATGCTAATTTCTTCCTTTAAAGACACAGGAGACTCCTTAGGTCCTCAGCTCTCCCGGTGTGTCCCATCAGATGGCTTGGTGCAGTGGCACCTTTTTTTTTTTTTTGAGATGGAGTTTTGCTCTTGTTACCCAGGCTGGAGTGCAATGGCGCAATCTCGGCTCACCGCAACCTCCACCTCCTGGGTTCAGGCAATTCTCCTGCCTGAGCCTCCTGAGTAGCTGGGATTATAGGCACGCACCACCATGCCCAGGCACCTTTTTAAGAACATGTGTGAAATATTCCAGTCCATTAGTAACAGGCAAAATTCAAATCACTCAAGCCTTTTCTTACCAATTCTTATTTCATTTTAGTGACCAAGCACAGAGGAAGAACCCTCTTTACCCTTACCGTCTACTGATTAAACACTTTTTATGTATTTATTTATTTTGATATAGGGTCTTGCTCTGTCACCCAGGCTGGAGTGTAGTGGTGTGATCTCAGCTCACTGCAACCTCCACCTCCCAGGTTCAAGTGATTCTCCCACTTCAGCCTCCTGACTAGCTGGATTACAGGTGTACATTGCCATGCCTGGCTATTTTTTGTATTTTTAGTAGAGATGGGGTTTCACTATGTTGGCCAGGCTCGTCTTGAACTCCTGACCTCAAGTGATCTGCCTGCCTTGGCCTCCTAAAGTGTTGGGATTACAGCTATGAGCCACTGTGCCCAGCCAATTTTCTGTTTTCATCCTCTGACTCTCAAGATTAAATGCTTTAAAGAATAAAACAGTCTTGATAGACTGAAAATCAAATAAGATGAATGAAACAGAAAAATAACTGGCAACACTGCCATGTCCCCTGAGGAGGCAGGGCCAGCTCTACAGTGAAGATCAGAGAGTGGTTTTCCTGGGCCCTGCATCGGGGGAAAACTAGGCTTGTCCTGAGTGAGTGCACCTGCCCTGCTGAGCTGCCATCTGGATGACGACGGCCATGCTGGGCCTCACCTCCACCAGGAGTGTGGCATTGTTCTCAGTCTGCCCGCGCCTGTGGCAGCATGCACCCCTTCTCATGTGTCTTCAGCTCACACCTGTCATGCGGGTTCAGAAAACTCAATGACAAGTTTAAAGAGGCTAGTGTGAGGGAGCAGCCTGCCATGGCTCACTAAGGCCCAGCACGGTGTCTCCCAGGAGTGCTCATGTGCACACCACCCTGGGACTGGCATCTCAGCCTTCCTGGCAAGGAACAGAGAAGGGAGGCAGATGTTCTCCTGGACCCTCCTTCTCAGATGCTCTGTGTATCTGGACTTCCTGCGCTTATGTCACCAGGGTTCCAACCATTCTGTGTGGTTACCCTCCTTTAACTAGAAGAGCAGTTGTGCGGGGCTGAGCCCAGGGCTTGGGACACACTTGGCGCATCTTGTCTGGTCTGAAGCTAGACTTGTACCCCTGCCCCTATCTCTGTCCTGGGAGAAAGCAGATGCAGATGTGAGCCTGTGGTTGGTGTCACACAAACGTGACTGTTCAGTTTTTACCATCTTTGAGATGATCTCTGTGCCAGCTTCTTCATCCTTAGATGGACACCGTGATCCCTACTCCACAGAGTTGTAAGGAAGCAAATGAGATAATGTGTATGAAAAACCCCTACACCTGGCACTTGAGAAACAACAGTATTCATTTTTTTCCTGTTTAAAAGTAAAGCTGCCCAAATGCCTTGTTTCTCAAGCGTACATTAGAGACAGAAGCAATGAACTTCAACATCACACACTCAGTGGGTGTCTTCTGCACGGCACACGCGGGGGAATGAAAGTTCCTTGTTTGATATTTTCTCTGTTGGCAGCAGTGTAGAGCTCCGAGACGTTCATCTGAGCTTCTCTTGGTGGAACTGAGAGATCTAAGATCAGCAGAAAGCTTCTAAAATTATCCTTAATAAACTAGATTTCCTTCTGGCCAGCTCAGATACTGAGGTCTTCCTCCTGTCTGGATCTGCTGTTTGTCCTGCCTCTGCTCGTGGGAGGTGCACGGGCTGCCACACTCATATGCGTGCTCCTGGCTTCTTCCTGCCCTCCTGGATTGCCTGTGTCTGTGTATGCTCCCTCTCAATCCCTCAGGCTTGCCTGCATTGTATTTTGGCCTTCCAGGCCAGTTGCAGTCATCCAGGTCTCCAACCCACTAAATACCTGGCCATGTGGTTCCTGTTGTCTCCCACAGGTCCTACCGCTGAGCAGCCTTGAGGAGCACAGAAGCACGCCTCCCTCCACAGACCCCCGTGACACGTCCCCAAGGCGCCAGTGTCACTTCCCAGCTACACTCTTATTTGTACAATTTGTCTTACTGTTTAAACTGGACTGTATGCTGTCATAGGAAAAAGATTAAATTATTTTTTCATGACCAAATATACTTCACTTATAAGTACTTTACTTGTACTAGGCCTTGCAACGCAAGTTGCAAAAGACACCAATAAATGCAAAGACATCTTGTGTTCATGGACTGGAAGACTCACTATTATTAGGGTAGTAAAGATCACTACACAAAGTGAGCTACAGATTCAGTGCAATCCCTATCAAAATTCCAGTGATGTTTTCACAGAAATAGAAATCCATCTTGAAATTTACATGAAATCTTAAGGGACTCTGAAAAGCTAAAACAATTTTGGGAAAAAAAAAAAATTGCAAAGTTGGAGAGCTCACACTTCCTGATTTGAAAACTGCAGCGATACAGTCATCACAATAGTGTGGTAGCAGCATAAAGACAGACACCGATACCAACGATGGAACAGAGAACCCAGAAATAAACCTTTATATACCCGGACACTGATTTTCAACAAGGGTGCCAAGACCGCACTATGGGGAAAGGACGGTCTCTTCAACAAATGGTACTGGAAACTGGATATCCAGATGCAAAAGAAACAGCTGGACTCTTACCTTACATCATTTATAAAAATCGACTCAAATAGATTGAAGACCTAAACATAAGACTTGAAACTATAAAACTCTGAGAAGAAAACAGGAGAAAGGTTTCGTGACTTTGGGTTTAGCAATGATTTCTTGGATATGACACTAAAAGAATAGGCAACAAGAGTAAAAACAGATGAAGTGGACTCCTACAACTTAACAACACAACAACAAAAATAAACAATGGGCAAAGGTCTTGAAGAGACATTTCTCCAAAAAAGATATACAAATGGCCAACACGCAAATGACAGGGTGGTCAACATCACTACTCATTAGAAAAATGTAAGTCAAAACCATCGTGAGCTACCATCTTACACCCATTAGGATAGTTACTATCAAAAAAATCCAGAAAATATTAAGTGTTGGGAAAGAATATGTAGAAACTGGAATCCTTGTGCACTGCGGATTGGAATGCAAAATTGTGCAGTCATAATGGAAAACAGTATGGTACTTCCTCAAAAAATTAAATATAGATTTACCATATGATCCAGCAATTCCACTTCTGGGTTTATAAGCAGAAGAACTGAAAGCAGAGTCTCAAATAGAAATGTGTACACCCATATTCACAGTAGCATTATTTCAAATACCCAAAATGTGAATGGAACCTAAGTGTCTTTGATGGATTAATGAATAAACAGACTGTGGTAATATTTGCTATGGAGTATTATTCCTCCTTAAGGAGGAAGAAAATTTTGACACATGCTACAACATGGATAAATGGCATCGACTATGCTAAGTGAAATAAACCTGTTACAAAAAGACAAATACTCTATGGTTCCACTTACATGAAGTTCTTAGAGTAGTCAAATTCAGAAAGACGGAAAAAAATGGTGGTTGCCGGAGCTTGGGGTAGAGAAAATGGGGTAGAGTTTCAGTTTCAGAGGAAAAAAGAGTCTCGGAGATGGGTGGTGGAGATGCCTGCATAACGCCGTGACTGTTCTTAATGCCACCGAACTGCGTACTTGAAAACGGGTGAGATGGTAAGTTTCATGTGTACTTTACCATTGTTTAAGAAATATTCCACCAATACTTAACTTGAAAAATAAAATAAATCACTATACTGAATGACTAACTCTCCTTTTTTAAAAAGAAGATAAAAGTAGCTTTTCAAAAAAGACAGAAAGTATCACAGTAGAGCCACCTCCTTGGGGGTGTCTGAGCCTTAACTGCTGCATCATTAGCACCTAGCACAGTGCTGGTTACATCATGAGAACTGCGTAAACGAAATTTTAAAAATAATGTGCAGGGATGAATACCTGGGTTCTGATTATTCTTTTCTTAAGTTTCTAAGGCTGCTCATGAAGCTATTTTGTATTACACTGACAGGTACATACTCTTCTTTAAATTGAAACATTTTCCTATTTATGTAAAATACTTACATTAGCTGTTTTTCTTAAGGTTGAAAGCCTTTACCATATTCTTACAAAAAACTGGAAACTGGGGCATCGTGAGCCTCCAGATACATTCCCAGATTCAACAACTTAGGGTTTTTAATTCGGCCACGGTGCATACGTGTTAATGATAATGTCCTCAGAATCAGGGTCACATTGTTACGTCACTCACACCCCACTGCCAGGTCACACATGGGGAGGCTGAGGCACATGGAGGTGAGTGACTGGACTCAGGTCACACAGAGAGCAGGGGGTGGAGCTGGCGCCAGAACCCAGGACATCATCGCCATGGTCCTGGCTCTGGGACAACATCTGCCAAAGGCATTAGCCTGAATCTTATTTATGCAAGTTGATCTTAACTAATAATTCATTTTCCAAGATTTGGCCCATTTTTCAGATAAGGTTAATAGAACTTTCTAAAACAGAAAATAAATGGCTTATGAATCAGTGGTCTCCGGGCCCTGGTGTTTGAGCTTTTGAAATGTCACTGCTGTCTCCAAGTGCTCAGTTCTGCGTCTGGAGCCCTGACTTGCTTGCGGCATGCACAGGGGAACCTGGGGTCTGAGGCAGCAGGGCTGCTCGGCTGTGCAACTCAGAAGAGAAAGTCACTACCACCACTGGCACTTACAAGTCACGTGGCTAAATCAGACCCAGATTTATCCTTATTTTTGTCAATGAGGAAATAATTTATTGATTTTGGAAAAATGATTTTTGCCCTACTCTTTTTTTCGCCCTGTTCCCCAGACAGATTTACCACCACAAATCACAAATTCCGGCTCAAAGGAGACAACATCTGTGAAGAGCTTCGTGAATGGTGAATCAGTACACATGGTGAGGCAGCACTGATTTGACTGCTGGAAAACGTAAATTTACATCTTCTGGATCTGGGCTTGGCTCCTGGCTGCACATGGTGCCTCTTTCCACCATATAACTGAGAGACTATCTATAAAGGACTGTGTTGGAGAAGTGCTGAGGGTCCCTTCAAGCAGCCCCTCCCCAGGAGGCAATCTTTACCTTCACCAGCCACAGGGAAAGACTGAAGTCTGGCCCCCCAGAGGACCATGCTGGAGGCCTCAGTGGTGGGGGGGCACATCTTACCCAAAGCCACTCTGCCCTATCTGGTTGCAGAGGAGCTCCTTGGTGAGGGGGACAGCAAGACAGTTCCTTTTGGCACAGGATGGCCATCAGCTCCTTGGACGCCTTGATCTTCTTACTGATTCATGGATGCCTAACCAGGAAATTCTCTCAAAGAGATCTTTGATGCTACTAGACTCCTAACAAGCATGAAGTCCATGACGATGCGTCACGGGCCTGCTGGAATCTCTGTTTCAAGGACATTCTTCCCCAGAAAGAGTGGAGAGTGTGGACTGAAGGGAGAAAGAGACAGCACAGGTGCACTGGGAACAGCACCCATCGACCTCTGTGCTGGAAGCGGTGCCTATGCACTTAGGCAGGTGCTGAAATGAGAGAGGCTGCGCCTGAAGACGGTGGGTTGAGTCTCAGTTAACAGCTACACGGCAGATTATAAAAACCAGATGAGCCAGCAGATAGCCGCTGTATGGTAACTTGTGCCACAATAAAAATGTCAGTTTTCTGTATTATTTTACAACATTGGCTAGCTTAGGAATGCTTTCAAGCAGGACACTGATACCCTCCATTGTTAAAGACAGACATAGGCATTTATTAACTGCTGTTCACACGGCTCTTTCACTGCCCGAGTTTGTGAGGCGAGACCAGATTTCCTGTCCTTAGTATTCCTGCGAGAGTAGCAACCATGTGGGCGCCTCACAACGTTTCCATCAGAAATGACAGTCGGGGGCAGGTGCCCCACACTCACCAATTCCTATGCCACTTACTTCCTCTTTCCCTGGAGAGTTAGGCAAAATTCTCTGTCATTGCTTTCATTCTTTACTTCTAAAAGATCCTTGTAACAAAGAACTCAAGCAAAAAAAAAAAAAAAAAAATCCCATTATTAGACTAAGTGGCATCCCATCCCCCTCCCCTTTTTAGAGTGAGGGGAGCTCTGTGCACGGCAGTGAACCGGCTGCCTCCGCAGGCCTGCCTCGTGCAGTGTCAGGGTCCAGAGTTTCTGGAGCATTCTCTTGGAACTGCTCAGAGGCTGGGAGTGCCAGGGGTGTGTGTTTGCAAATAGATACCTGAATGATTATCTAGAAAACGTGCCTCTGAATTCCAAGTGAAAAGACATAATTTTGAGGGTCATTTGCCTTCAATTTGGGTGGTCAATAGCGAGCTGCCTTTATACAGGCCACTGTCCTTCCTGCTGAAGAGGTACACAGCTCCTGTCTCTTCATGGCGACTGAGGTGAAAACACCAGTTATCACCCAGCTTCTCTACTGAGGACCTTTCAATTTGTTCACTGTTTCAAAGCTGAAGTGACAATTTGCGAAGTCCCATTTTCCTGACAGCTTCTGCACCTGGGCCTTGCTGAGGACCATACAGTATCATCCCGCTGACTCCTGGCATTCAGCCCTGCGCCTGCACAGCCCAGCACTCCGCCCACCTGTGTCCAGGTGAGGGTGCATCACAGGTGTCCTCCTGTCCCCGGACAGGTAGAAGGAAGCTTTCCATCACTACAGAATGCTTCCTCTACTGTATGACATACTCAGTTGAATGAAGAAAAACATCCATCTTTCTGAATGGGTAATTATATTCTTTTCTTAAAGAATACTTTCAGCCAGGCGCGGTGGCTCACATCTGTAATTCCAGCACTTTGGGAAGTCGAGGCGGGTGGATCACGAGGTCAGAAGTTCAAGATCAGCCTGGACAAGATGGTGAAACCCCGTCCCGTCTCTACTGAAAATACAAAAAAATTAGCCAGGCGTGGTGGGGGGTGCCTGTAATCCCAGCTACTCAGGAAGCTGAGGCAGAGAATTGCTTGAACCCAGGAGGTGGAGGCTGCAGTGAGCTGAGATCACACCACTGCACTCCAGCCTGGGCAACAGAGTGAGACTCCACCTCAAAAAAAAAAAAAAAAAAAAAAAAACCTTCCAAGAAAAATTAAAAAAAATACTTTTAGAGAAATATTTTAAAAATCAACATATATATTTGGAATTCTTTGTCTCAAATCCCAGAATCTTGAATATTGAAGTTGCTTGAGACACTATTTAGCTTGGCTTTCTATTCACAGACAGGAACTGAGGCACACGCTTGGGAAGGTCAACATTCTGACTGAAGTCACCTGGCCGGCGTGGCGCTGTTGCCCCAGCTAAGTCACGGGTAAAAACATCTGGGGAGCAAGGAGAGTTTGCTTAGAGAAGAGAGACGCCCTGGAATTCCTGGAGGGCTCTCTCAGGGGTGAGGGGCTGGGACTGCTTGGGGTAGATAGATATATAGAAGTCACATGAGGCAGGTTTGAGTTAAATATAAAAAAACTCCAAAACAACTTTCTGATGGCCTTGTGAGAGTGGAAAGGGCAGCCCTGTGGGCCAGTGGCGAGCTCCTCATTAACCATGGGCCTCTGTGGGGCGTATGCGGTTCCTCCTCTGGTGGAGGGAAGCTGGGTGGGGGAAACTGGGTGCGGTGGGCCCTTCGGTGGCAGGATCTTTTTTTTTTTTAAACATCATTGTTGTATGTTTTACATATTATAAAATTCACTCATTTCAACTGCACGATTCAGTGGCCTTTAGTAACTTCACCAAGTTCTGCAAGCCTCATGATACATCAAATTTAGAACCGTTTCATCCCAATGAGGTGCCATGAGCACAGAGTTTCAACTTGAGCAGGTCTCTTGGGAGGGGCCTGCCTCACATGTATTCCATCCCAGTCCTTCCAGTTACAGCCTGGGTGCCCTGCTCTGGGTGTGACAGGGGCTGTACCACTAAGCAACATTCATACTGCTGTCTGTGAAACTGCATTGCTATGTGTGCACTCATCTCAGAGCACTGAACCTATGTTTTGATTCAGCAGTTTAGAAATACTCTTCGTGTAGAATCTAGAAAGGGACATTTCAACGGAATGGAAGCCTGTGGTGAATAAACAAATATCTCATGATAAAAACTAACGGAAAGCTATTGGTGAAACTGCTTTGAGATGTGCGCATTCATCTTTCAGAGTTTAACTTATGTTTTGATTCAGCAGGTTAAAAACACTCTTTGTGTAGAATCTAAAAAGAGAGATTTCAAACTCTACTGAGGCCTAGGTAGGTTCAGGCAAGGAAGGGGTTGGATGGACAGGAAAATGTTGGCAGGCGGGTGACAGCAAGTCCATAGTGGGCCAAGGGCAGATGCCATTGAGGGGGCAACAGGATAGGGTAGCCACTTCTCTCACTGCTCCTCCCACATTCCCACAGAGTGAATCTATTTCAGGAGGAGCCTGAAACACTCTGACCATGTAGCATAATAAACTTCAATGGGCCTTTTAGCAATACTGAATTACTTGAAAAAGACTTTGTTATTCAGGAAACTGAGTAACTGAAGCTCAGAAACTTCTAACAAAAAGGCGATCATTAACTGTTACATAATATCCTTTTTTTTTTTAAAGTAACATCTATTTTAAACCCAATTCATTTCCCTGACATGTTAATATATTTTAAGAAAAAGGCTGTCCTTTCTAAACCCGGGCTCCCTGTGGTGCACCCCAAAAGGAAGTCTCGGTGGCCTGGACCCTGACGTCCAGTCAGAGCGGCGTCCCTGCTGCACAGCTGCATGTATCACGTGGCCCCCCAGCCGTGGGCCTGATCGTATTCCTACAGCAGGTGCCTAAGTGGCACCTTGAAGAAGATGATGTGCTTGCTGCGTTATGTACATCCGCATCCTTCCTTGCTAAAGCATTCCTGGAAATCCCCTGCTGGTCATATCTGGGGGTAATAATCATGAGATGGGTCAGGCAAAGCCACCAAACCATGTGCCAATTACATTTCAAGCGAGGGTTTCTATTGGGACCAGCATAATGTTTTCAAGGCAAAGTACAGGACTTCAGCTACAGAAATTTAAAAACATCAGGAGTTAATTTTTCACACAAAACTTGAAGAGTGGGGGCTTTTAGGGCCTTTAGGTTGATAGCATCCAAAATCCAAAAGAAACAAAACCACCACAAAGTGCCCAGAAAACTAAGAACACCAGAAACCGAAAATACTGCAGACATGGGATGCATTTCTGTGCAGAGGCTGGGGAGAGAAACAGATGTAGGAGCCACATGTGGCACATCCAACAGGAGAAAATGAAGACACGTGTCAGTGAGGAAAAGGCACAGGAATCACACCTCTGGTTCAAGTCATCAGGCAGTGTGATCAAAACTGCGAGACGTGGGGATGCAGTCTACACTGTGCGCTCCCTAGATCAACTGAATAAGAGGCACATCTCAAACAAGATTTGGGAGCGGATTCTCTCTATTCTGATGAGTAGTATCTAGGACCTGAATTCAACCTACTGATTTGGTTTGTGAAGTACAGGCAGTACAAGATGACAGGAGATGTTGGTGGCAAAGAATATTCCCATGGAGACCTGGAGTCTTTCAGAGGGCTGCCCAGAAGACAAGCATATTAGTAACTCTTTCCAGCATAGTTCCATGGGTTTGTACATAAATCAGAGCTGATCACACCAGATGGCCTCCATTTTCTCCCATCGTGACCCTGAGATATGGCCCAAGCAGACCACAAGTCCCAGAATGCAGCTGGGGACTCAATCCATATCTGAGCAGTGCTGCATAAAAGATGTGGCTTGGATGACTGGTACCTTGGTATCCAAGGATCAGAGTTTCCACACGATTACAATAAACACCATTTGCAGCAAATACCATACAGCAGTCATCTCGGCTTCTGGAAATCTGCTAAGGAGCCCTGTAACTGGCCTGAAGTGTGGGTACAGGCCTCACCGGTATCTTTTTCAAATTATCTATCCGTTTGGGTTAAATTCATGGGTCGTGCCAAAGATCCCTGAGTGGATTGCAAAGCAGGAGCCATTAGATCCTAGTTGTAATCAGTGAGTGATGGTCCAGGAACCTGGGAAGGTTCTAATAACAAGCAAGGACTATCATCAGAATACTTCAACACTTAAGCAGCTTTACATCTTCAAAGCTCACTACAAACATTAATTAATTAGTATGTACGACATCCCTGTGATGTCGTTAAGTATGATTACCTCCACTTGACATATAAGGAAACAGACAGGTTAAGTGGCTTGCTTGAGGCCACACAACAAGTCCGAGTGGGTCTGGGAACGCAATTTAGAAGCACCTGATCCAGCACACATGCAGGCTTGCTAGTGGTGGGTCAAGAGGCTCACCAACTTCCCAGCCCTCGCCATCCACAGCGAGCGGGACTGTGGCTGCAGGAGACCTGTGGACAGGCTGTCAGAGGGCCCTGCCCCGATCTTCCTCAACCACTTTCCAACCAAAAACAGTTAGTAAGAGTCTGATAGAGAGCGAGAGAGCCAGAGCGAGCTCTAGCACATCAACTGCTGGGTCCAGCTGCAGCGATGGGGAGTGCGGCCCTTGCTTCAGCATTCGGTGCTTCTGGGGTGGAGCAGGCAGGGGACAGCTGGATGTCATAGCTAAGGGGCCCGTGCCTGAGGGAGGAGAAAACGGCGGAAACATGGCAGGAGGAGTCTATCATCTGAGGGTCACCAAAACACCCGTCACAGACAGCTACACTGGGGGGATGGAGGAGGGACCTGAGAACTAGATGAAATACTAAGGCAGGAGCACTGGGAGTCTCGAAGGGTGACTTGGTCTGGCTCTGAAGCTGGTGGCGGGAGAAGAACTGCGTGGCTGGAAGGAATTGTGCAGGACTGGGAAGGGGAAGGGAGCCGGCACTTCTCCCATGCCTTCTGTGTCCCGGAGCTTTACAGCATTCACTTACTTAGCCCTCAGATCAGCTCCAGCAGGTGAACATCACTTCATCTTACCCTTATCTTAGCACTGGGAAATGAAGGTGACAATGGTGAACTCTCGGGCAGGATTAGGATCAAGTCCATGTCTGGATGATGATGGTGACCCCACATCACCAGAGACAGGTAAGGACTCTGCACACTGCAATCAGTGACATGGCAGGAGGGCCTCTGGGAAGAGCTGGAGAGTGTGCAGACTTGGGAGCAGCTGGAGCAATGAGAGCAGCACCCCGTGTGCTGGGCACTCCACTTTGAATTCCGGAACCTGTGGCATGGGTGACCGGTACCTTGGCATCCAAGGATTGGCGTTCCCACACAAAGAAGTACAGCTGACCTGAGGACAGAATCTCAGAGAGATGGGGAGGGCCCCGAGGTGGGCGGCAGTGGGAGGGGGAAGGGGCAGGCCCATCTGTACCACTGGAACATCCAAGGAGAAGCAGTCAAGTGGATTGTATATATGACATCAGTTAATGTATATATACCGTCCTGATAGCCAAGGAAAATGCCGTGAATTCTTTAAAAAGTTGAGCTGAAAAAAATCATTCCAACATTTTCCTAATTATTTGACAGAAACACAAATTTGGGGCTTACTGCTGCATAACATTTTGTGTTCTCTCCTGCCAAGATGCTGAGGGCAGTCGGCTGGGAGGAATGCTACTTTGGGGATGAATTAAAGTTTGTTGAATAGAGAATGAGCACAGATTCAGAAGCAAAACTTCCACAGTGTATGAATCCTCCCAGTGAGACTGTCAGAATAAGGATACAGGTTTGCATTTATTTATTTTACTAAAAGCTTCCTACTTCCCTCCTTTCTGGATATCGTAAGGGGTTTGACCTTTTCGTTTCAAATATGACATTCCTGTCTCTGATCTCCTTTAGCGAGTTGTCAAACCTAAGAGAGAATTTTCTAGAACTTACCACTCAAATATGATACTTGGGAGCAGACTGTAGCTTTTCTTAATGTCTTATGGTTTTTCTAGAACATGCACTGATAAGGAAAGGGAGAGAAATTCAACCTGGGGAGTCTCTGAAATCTTCGTTAGGGATGCTGGGAAGCGATGGGGATACACAGAAGCATAGTGCAGGTTGTTGGCTCAGAAAAGGCAGCCACTGTTTTCATTTAGAAGCCCAGCTTGGTCTGAAGTGTGGGACCTCCTTCACCAAAGCGTCCCGGATTGCCTCTTGTTCTTACCTACTTAACTGAAAATTCCGAAAGTTCTCTAGAAGAAATTTTAGCTATCATCTCTTCTAGAAGAGCAGGAAACCAAACTCCTTTTTCCCTGCTTTTATTCTTGCCCCTACAGAATTCTTCCCAAGGTACCAGTGATGCTTTTGTGAATGTAAGTACACGGTGGTGCTGCTCCTGTGAAGGCAGCCTCAAGGCTCTGCTCCTCACAGCCTGGAACCCCAAGCCCTACCACTGGTCTGCAGCAGCTATGTGACTGCTTGTGGCTACCACCCTCACCACTTCTCTGTGCCAGGCATACTGGCCCCACTGCGGTTCCTTCATCTAGCAAAGCATACACCTGCCACAGGGCCTTTGCACAGGAGTCTCCTGGTGTCTGGGGAAGATCTGTGTGGCCTGCTCCCTCATTTCCTTCATGGCTCTGCTGATATATCTCATTAGAGAGGCCTTCCTTCATCATCTTGATCTGTTTTATTTTTCTTCATAGCACAGATCTCCACCTGACATGATATTCACATGTTTATGTGCCCTCTTGTTAGAACGGGAGCATGTAATTTATTTGTTGTAATTTGCTGGAATGAATCACTTAGTGACTTAGCATCCTCTGGACCCAGAGCAGTGCCTGGCACAGGGTAGGCACCCAGTAAGAATTTGTTGGATAAGTGCTTACATTTATTCCAACAAATAAATTACATGCACACCCTGTTACAGTTTCTTTACAATAATTAGGCTAAAAGTTGCTTATAAAAAGAAAAAAAGGTAACCTAGTCAAATTTTACTTTGGTGTTTCGTAAATGTTACCCATTCTTACTCCAAAAATAAACTCTTGGAATCTTCATCATTTCTTTGTAAGGCCAAGAATCTGCTCTTGGCTACTTGAATTTTGTGTCAGCCTTCAGTCAAAACTAATGAAAGTCTGGGCCAACGAGCTGGCCCCAGATTTCTGGATCATCAAAGCATCTCCTTTACTCTCTGGACCCTCTCACCTGCCCACCCCCAGAACCACACTGTCCTCTGTCACCAACAGTGAGGTGGAGGGTCATTCTTACAACTTCCTTGTTCACTCACATGGAAGCCTGAGAGTCTTCTTCCCAGAGGAGAGAATTATTTCTCCTTACAGAGGCCTGAGATGAAAGAGTGTCCTGTTCTCCTTAGAGTCCCCGATCCATGGTGTCTGGCCACTCCTTATGGGTATAGCATGGACAGTCACATAACGAAGCTGAAAGCAATGTGCTTTTGAGCCTAAGTCAGACTGGTTAGAGGTGATTTACTGTGCCACTGTCATATTGACATGTTTGAGACTCACGTAAATGATTCCCTGATCAGCTGCTGTTCTGGCCTAACGGGGAGAAACGCTAATATTTAATAATTTAAGCATAATATTTAATTTGGAAAGTCCTAGTGATTATATGGTAGTGAAGAGGCTTCGCACGTAGGTAGAGATTTTTTTAAAATCTCGTTGATACCCAAGGTACAGGGCAGTAGCAACATTTTGAAACTGAAGTTAAAAGCGTCCTAACTGTGGAATGAACATACTCACGTCAGTGACGTTCAGCAGGATCACTCGCACAGGACACGTGTGCTGTGTGGACAGATATATACTGCATATTCAGTTGGCTTTGCACATCTCTACTACCCTTGGACAGAGTATGATTGGTGAAAGTGGCAGCTGGCAGTTTATCTTTGACCACTGTATTCAGAGGTGGCTTACGCTTTTTTTTTTGAGACAGAGTCTCGCTCTGTTGCCAGGCTGGAGTGCAGTGGCGCGATCTTGGCTCACTGCAACCTCCGCCTCCCGGGTTCAAGTGATTCTCCTGCCTCAGCCTCCTGAGTAGCTAGGACTACAAGCTCGTGCCACCATGCCCAGCTAGTTTTTGTATTTTTAGTAGAGAAGGGATTTCACTAAGATCTCGATCTCTTGACCTCGTGATCTGCCCTCCTTGATTGCTTTAAAGGGATTTGTTTGAATTCCATGTTTGAGGAGGTAATGGCCCAGCCTAAGAATCAAAAGTGACAATGAAATATGAACATAAAAGGGGAATGGAGACAGACCTTTGGCTTGTTAGTGCGACAGAATACTTATTTGGGGTTCACTTTATACATTACTTTCCCCCATTTTCCTACCCATTTGAGATCTGCCAGGGAGGTGCACAGGGCAGAAGGCTTTGCTGCTGTTTTCAATGTCTTGGTTTCCTTCTTTTACCAAGACCAGAGGAGGAGCCTCCTTTCTGCTCTCTGGTGGCCACATTTTCCTGACTTGATGGACGAGAACAGGATGAAGGAGGACGCCCGTGTGCCTTGCTATACATAATAGCAATAGCCCTAGAAAAACAGGGTCTGTGTACATATAATCATGTCTTAAGGCTACAAGGAAGTTGCTCTGTGAAAAAGCTCTCCTGAGCTCAAAAAAGGACTACTTTTTCTTTCTTTCTTTTTTTTTTTTTGAGACAGAGTCTCACTCTGTTGCCCAGGGTTTAGTGCAATCTTGGCTCACTGCAACCTCCGCCTCCCGGGTTCAGGCAATTCTACTGTCTCAGCCTCCTGAGTAGCGGGGACTACAGGTGCATGCCACCATGCCCAGCTAATTTTTTTGTAGTTTTAGTAGAGACGGGGTTTCACCATGTTAGCCAGGATGGTCTCAATCTCCTGATCTTGTGATCTGCCTGCCTCGGCCTCTCAAAGTGCTGGCATTACAGGCACAAGCCACTGTGCCTGGCCAAATAAGGATTACTTTCTAAATATAATCTTAATATATCTGTTAGGTTTGGATTTGGTATGTCAAGTTGAATCCTATAATAGGTAGACTATTTCCTTCTGGAGATTTCATTTTTCATTTCAGTAACTTAGAGGAGTTAAACTTGATGTCTGGCCACATTAACAGAGTTCATCCAAGTGGGTCATCAGTGGCAGAGTGACAATAATACTTCCATTCACATAGGGTTTCTGGTCTACAGAAGGGCTTTCACATGATTGGGCTGAGTCTATGGGAAGTGAATTGATTAGGCATTTGCCCCTTGTCACGGATGGAGCAGCAACGGCCCTGTGAGTCCCTGAGGGTCGGGTAGCTCTGGGGTCCTAGAGATGGGAGTCCTGCTCTGCCCAACGCCCTCTCTCCTGCACTACAGAACCTGCATCCCCTCCTTTTCTGTGCCATCTTTATTTTATAGTCTGGATCTGGTGGGCTAGGGTTTCTCTCCTGTTGGTCGTGATGATGCACCAAGACCAAGAATATTTTTTATTTATGGTGCAAATATGGCTAAGTGCCAAGTGTACGGCCCTGATCGTTCCTCTACCCTCTCAGCCTAGTTGCACCAGGGAGGTAAATCCCTGCTTGTTTGTCTACCTGCTTGTTTATATTAAAAGTTCTTGCAAATTTAAAAGGCTATACACTCAATGAGCCAAAGGTAAAGTTAAAAAGACTATAAAAGACCTTAATCAATAAGAAATTATACAGTCAGCTTTTCACATGACAATGGTGTGATCACTAATGGAATTACTGAGTTTTCACTCAGTGTGAAAAGGACACTTTACTCAGAATGCAAAGGACCCTTGGGATCCGGGGCTACAGTCTGAATTGGTCCCTCTCTGGAGGTGTTTTTTAGCAGGCTTCTCCTATAATGTCTACAGCTGACTTATGACATATTTACATTTTTGGTCCTCAAGGTCACAGTGTCCTTGCGAATGATGGTGGAGACCGGGAACTAACTTCTTCATCTCCTCTCTTTGACAGCTTGAACTCAGCTGGGCACTGGCCTCCTATCCACCTTCTGCCCAGCAGTGAATGGAATCAACTTTCCCATTAATGGAGCACCCTCCAGGGGAAGAGCACCGTGTTTGCTGCTGAGCACTAGAACCCTTACCGTCCTCACAGAGCATCAAATCAGAGCTCAATGAGATGCACAACGCCACAGAGGAGGCCTAGCGTGCAGACATACATGAGCCTAGAGCAGCTGTGCCCACCCCATGTGCCTACCATTGACTCAGTGAGGACGGCTGTCTTTGAGAGTGGTGGCGGTAGGGGTAGAAGAAGCAGGTCTGCCCAGCAATCTGCAAGATAGCCAGCCTCAGACTGATCAAAGTCCACCATTTTGCCTTATCTATCTAGAACCATAACTCAAGAATGAAATTGCCCCAGGTTTTCTCCTGCCACCATTAAATTCCATTCAATCATAGTAGGCAAAATGCAGTCACGCTCAAGCAGCCAGATGTTATCATTACAGACCTCTCTTTATAAACCCATGCTGAAACCTGAGTGGTTGATGAGACCAGCTAAGCAGTTGTACCTTTGACCCGATTGCATTAAACTTGCCCTATCAATTTAAGCTCAGTATAAACACCATTTCCCAGAGCCCCTCGTGAAGTCAGCGGTGAGAAGAAGCTGACTAAGCCTAAACATTTTTTAACAGCAATCTTGTCTTACAACACCAAGGGGATTTGCTGGGTATCTGGGGCTTTATAAAACCATATGAACATGCTGAAAGAATTAAAATCCTTTAAAAATGAAAAATTGATGGTGACAGTCCTGTCTGAAGACTAGTTGGTCTAATGGCAACATGGAATGGGCACTTTTGTATTTTTTTTTTTTTTTTTGGTCTGAGACACTTTTGCATTGTTTTTTAAGTGATATATTTTTATTATTTTTCTTCTTTCTCAAATGTTTGCTTTATGGTGGACATTCCAATTTTTTAAAAATAAAAAAAATGTGTCCCACTTAGCAGTAACTTGGACATTTTAAGAGGAATTGAACCTATTTACTGTCCTGGTTAAGTTTCTTTCTAATGAAGACTGGGGCCCTTTCAGATAGTAAGATCACCCCCTCTCCACATCACATGCAGCTGACATCCAGGGAGTCTGGCTTGTGCACAAGTCCCACAGTGAATGAAGGGAGTGATTATACATGGCCACTGATTTGTTAATATAATAAAACTTAGATGTTCTATAAAATGTCAACATATATTTATGTTTTATAAATAAATATACTTCAATGTAAAGGTATTTCAAAAGAGAAGGCTGGTCTTGGAAGTGCTTTTTTTTTCCTTTGTATAAAAAGTTTATTCAGTTACTTTGTGGCTGAGCTTCCAAATAAGTAGGATACTGTTACTTTCTGTTAAAATGCTAAAATGGGACACTGGGAAACAAATAAATGCTCAAGATTTATCAAGTCTTATAGAAATGACTTTGAAATATATCTTATCAATAAGATTAAATAATAAAAATTAGGTAGAAAATGTAAATATTTTAAGAGACACTGGGGGCCAGGCGCAGTGGCTTACACCCTTAATCCCAGCACTTCGGGAAGCTGAGGGGGGCAGATCACCTGAGGTCAGCAGTTCGAGACCAGCCTGGCCAACATGGTGAAACCCCATCTCTACTAAAAACACAAAAATCAGCCAAGTATGGTGGCGTGCGCCTGTAATCCCAGCTACTTGGGAGGCTGAAGCAGGAGAATCACTTGAATCTGGGAGGCAGAGTTTGTAGTAAGCCAAGATTGTACCACTGTAATCCAGTCTGGGTAACAGTGAGACTCTATCTCAAAAAAGAGAGAGAGAAAAAAAGAGACATGGGGGGAAAAAAAGGAGCCCAAACATTGAAACAGAACATTCTTCATTAAGGGGAAAAATGCTATGAATTTAGAAATAAACTTTCTTGAAATACGTGTAAAGATGCATAACTAGACAAAGCAACACATCAGGTAATTCTGGCCAAATCAAACAAGTACCAAGGTGTTAGCTCAGGAGAACAGAGCCAGTGAGTTGCCAAAGGGACTTTTACACTGAACTCAACACATCTGGAATGAGTGACGACTCACAGACCTGAAAGGAAGATATTTCTAACCTATGTCAATGTTGTTTTCACTAGGGAAGAACTCTCTGCGACATGAAAATCTAATACTGAGGTCTAATCACACTTTGTCAAATGTCTTGCTACTCTGATTAAAAGCATTATTATAATTTTTCTCTTTGGTAGAAAGAGACAAAAGACATTAAAATCACAGTACAATGGGAAAAAGTGCAAAGCAGGGTTGGGCAGGCTGCGGTGAGGCCTGGCTCTCGTAGTCTGGGGTGCTTTTTGGCAATTTCAGGGGCCTCTTTGGGGCTTAGCTTCCTCACCCAAGAATGTACTTCAGAGGCAATAGCCTCTGGGGTTCTTTTGGGTGCCACTATTCTGAGTCTACGCTTCCAAGACACACATTCTCTCTGGGATACACTTCAGAATCAGTCATCTCTGAGGTTCTCCCCATCTTTAGGATTAAATAAATGTCTGAAACGTTTGTTTAGAGAGAAAAAACGCATTTTGTGGATGACACCTTCCTCTGTCCTGCATAAAGACCCATGTTGCATATTTCGCCATAAAAATGGGGGTGCTGAAAATGAGATTGCTGCATGCTGCGGCACTTCACAGCAGCTCAGTCACCTCCCTGTAGAAGCAGGGGGTTGGCATCAAAAACTGTCACCAGCCAGGTACGGCGGCTCACGCCTGTAACCCCAGCACTATGGGAGGCCGAGGCAGGTGGATCACTTGAGGTCAGGAGTTCAAGACCAGCCTGGCCAATACGGTGAAACCCTATCTCTACTAAAAGTACCAGAATTAGCCAGGTGCGATGGCACAAGCCTGCAATTCCAGCTACTAGGGAGGCTGAGGCAGGAGAATTGCTTGAACCTGGGAGGTGGAAGTGGTAGTGAGCCGAGATCATGTCACTGCACTCCAGCCTGGGTGACAAAGCGAGACTGCATCTCAAAAAAAAAAAAAAAAAAAAAGCTGTCACCACCTGTCCCATGATGGCTGGGTGACTGGAGAGGTCACAAGGAAGCCTTGAAAATGGAGGTGGTCAGGAGGAGCTCCACAGGAACATCTCACTGTCACAAAGGAGGGGAGATCTTGAACAATGTTTTGAAACCCATCAAGTCTCCTGGAAGCCTCAAATTAGAGAGCTGTGCACACGCATGACCCTGCCCCAACCCCTCAACTCCTCCCTGTGGCGCCAGCTGCACAGGGACTGCTGCCCAGCAGCCTTCCAGGATAAGCAGGTGAGAAGGTATGACATGACTATAATGAGGACCAGGGACAAGAAGGGATGCATTAGTTACAGGTGTTGCATATGACTTTCAGAAGTAACATTTTTCTTGCACTGATTTGAAAGAGCTATTTCAAAATCAAGTGTTGCTGGGTTTATTTTTTTTTCCACCTAAACTAAAAGTGAGGAGAACATGCTTTGGGAAACTTTCTGGTAATTAGACAAATCTTTTCTACTTAAAGTAACACATGTTGTAAGGTGGAATTCTGTGTTTCTGAGGAATTATGAATGGTAACTGATGCTGAGTTTTTCTTAATGAGCAGCTCAGATATGTAAAAGAAATTGGTTTATCTACACTGGGATAAGACAGAGGTGAAAACACTAATATGAAAAGCTAGAATAATTTCTAAGTGGCTCTGTAATTAAAAAGGACATTTAAAATGAGGGAAAGTTACTAGACTTCCATGCTCTAAACATATTCTTCCAAAGATATTAGTCCAGTATTGCTAGAGAGAAAGATAACCATCTCCTCCAGCCTTTTGTCTTCAGCTATACTTTTAGTTTTCATTCTGCATTCCACAGTTCCAAAAGTTGAAGTCATCTGCAGGTCAAACCATGGCCTGGGGTAAGTACCTAGTACACTTTTTAAAAAAATGCATCTTCATTCTGAAAACATGAAAACTCTTGCTCTGAGGCTGGATTCAATGAACCACACCTCTTACAAGTTGTTCATAGTTCCCTGCTCGCCCGCCCGAGCAGACTTTTGCTCAGAGTTTTGCTGTCACCTCATAGCTGCAGGGCTTTTCGAAACTCTAGACAATTAAGCTCATTTCCATGTTGCTCCCCTTGCAGTGACTGTGGGGGCCTTCAGAAGGCTTGAGCCTACAGACTCAGGCAATGACCTGATGGCAGCTCCCCTGCAAACCACAGTAACCCACGAAGGCCCCAGAACAATCTAACTGCTCCAAGTGTCAATCAGCAGCACTGAGCTTACCTTTCTCAGCAACCTGTGACCTACAAAGATGCCAGCTCGTCAGAGTCTAGTGGCAGGCTTATCACTCTCAATTAGGAGTTTACAGACACATTCATGTTGGTGCATGTGTTCCGGAGGCTGCTTCTCACTCAGCGACTGAAGACTGTTCCCCTGCTGGGGTGCTTTCTGGGAAGCCCCGCAGTCATCAGGAGGTGAATGCCTTGCTTTTGGGATCACAGCAGAAACAACACCCACCCCCATGTACCCCACCACAAAAGGCTACTCTACTAAAGGGAGCTATTATTTTCTGGGCTTAGAGTCACAATGTATATAAATGTAAACCACCAAGTAAATATGTAGAAACATTGACTCAATAACATCATCCTGAGAATTTGAGAGGAAAGCATTTTGTCCATTCCTAAGATATTAAGTTGGTGCAAAGTAATCTTGGTTTTTGTCATTACTTTTAATGACTTTTATTTATTTTTATTTTTGAAATGGAGTCTCACTCTGTCACCAGGCTGGAGTGCAGTGGTGCTTGGCTCACTGCAACCTCCACCTCTCAGGTTCAAGTGATGATCCTGCCTCAGCCTCCCCAGTAGCTGGGACTACAGGTGCGCGCCACCACACCCAGCTAATTTTTGTATTTTTAGTAGACGGGTTTCACCATGTTGGCCAGGATCGTCTCGAACTCCTGACCTCAGGTGATCCACATGCCTTGGCCTCCCAAAGTGCTGGGATTACAGGTGTGAGCCACTGTGACCAGCCTACTTTTAATTACTTTTTGCCATTACTTTTAATGACAAAAACCGCTATTAGTTTTGCACCAACTCCATAAATTTTAAAATGGCAAAACTGCAGATTCAACACTGCCACACACTACTTCACTGTATTTCTAAAAAAGAGTGTTTTTTCCTGTATTGGACATTGCCCAGTAATCACCAAGACAACTACATTTGGGTCTGGCTTCAGAGACGATGACTGTGGGGTATTTGAGAGGTCCTGGCAAACCTAAGGTCGTTGCTGGGCCACGTTTTCCCAAATGATAAAGGCAGTCCAGTGCCCAAGCCACGATGCATGAATGAGAGTCAGGATAAACCTGGAGTGGAAGGGAAGGTCGTAGAGAAGACAAAGGTGGGGAGCTGTGATAGAAGGCTGTCCATGAGCCACTAATTAGGGCCTCTCTGTGTGAGTGCACGCATGTGAAGACGGAGACCAAGTGTTTTGTGTAGTTCCTGCAGGACAGTGATGATTCTTCGAAACAAAAGTCTCTGAAATTTCCAGCTCCATGTCTAACATTCTCTGCCACCATTTATGTCTTTCAGATTAGTGTAGAATGGGGCATTTCACAATGCCTAGTTTTCTTAATAAGCAAAATGATGCTGGGAGATAATTCTAAGACTGTTTAAGAGGATTCCAAGAAATGGCAGACTGCAGAGGTTTCCCATGGGAATATAGGGAGAAAACCTATTTCATCACCACCAGACTGGGTATCCTTTCAGAAAGTGAAAACCGTCCTATTCAATTAGGGCTGCCAGAGAATCTAAGCACCTCACCAGGCAATGGAACAGTCATGATGCACAATTCTGGGGTGACTGTGCTCTGTCTGATGCTGCATTCTTCTGACCCTTTCTTAGGAAACTGCCCTGAGATGCTAGTCAGAAGCTGGAGATGTCACAGGGCTGGAGTGAAGGCGTTCCCTGGTGTCCTTTCTGGGTGTGACAAAAGAAACATCTTACTGCTAGCTGTGCACTCCCACCACTCCCAGCTGGGTATTTCAGCGGGGACTGGGAATGTATTACCCAATTCCTAAGTCTATACAGTATTTTCAAACAGCGTGAAACAAACATTGGTCAGCCAACAGCAGCTGGCAGCGGACTGAGCAGGCCCACCAGTGGCTTGAACTTTGGTGAAAAGAGAAGAGGTTTAGGATTTCAGAGTCCTCTCCAGTTTCAGACCATCACCAAGGCCGGCTCTATTTTCTAATATCTTACGCCGTCCAGCCTGCTCACCCTCAGCTGACTGATGCTTGCACAATGCCGTGGCGACTTAATTCCACAAACTGCAGGGCCAAGTGATCGAGGACCACATCCCTTCCTCTCTACCCACTACTTTTTTGGCATGATGAGACTCAGTTTTTTCCAACTGTGACTGACTTCTCAGTTAGGTTACCAAAAGGCTTTTTAAAAAAAATAGACAAGATTTTTACAGAAATTTTAGCTTTACAGAAAAATTACACAGAAAGTACAGAGAATTCTCATGGGAGCTTTCCTCCACCCCATTCCTGCACAATTTCCCCTATTAACAATGTACCTTAGAGTGTTATACTTGTTACAACTGATGGACTGATATTGGTTATTATTACCTAAAGCCCATAGATTTTACATTACGGTTCACTCTCTGGCACGAGTCTACAGATTTCTGACAAATGTATAATATCAGGTATCCACCATTCCTGTATCATATAGAATAGTTTTGCTGCCACAAAAGTCCCCTGTGCTCCTTCTCTATCCCTCCCCTGGACCCTGAGCAAACAGTGCTCTTTTAACTTTCTTCATAGTTTCGCCTTTCCCAGAACGTAATATAGTTGGAATCATACAGTATTCAGCTTTTTCAGACTGGACTCTTCCATTTGGCAATACGTATGTAAGGTTCCTCCACGGCTTTTCATGGCTTGATAGCTCATTTCCTTTTATCACTGAATAATGTTCCATTGTGTGAATGTACAGCTGTGGATCCATTAGAAGGATCTGTGCTTGCTTCCAGTTTAGGCTGATTAGGAATAATGCTGCTATAATCACCCACGTGCCGGATTTTCCAAGGACACGTTTTCAACTTAACTGGATAAATACACAGCAGCAAGATTACTGATTGTGTAGTGAAACCATGTTGCTTTTCATGAAGTTGCAAACATGCTTGCAAAGTGTCTATCATAACTTTTGCATTCCCACCAGGAATGAATGAGAGTTCCTGTTGCTCCTCATCCTAGTCAGCATTCGGTGCTAGTATTCTAATTTTTTGCCATTCTAGTAGGTTTGCAGTGGTATCTCATGGTTGTTTTGAATTCCCTAGTGACATATGATACTGAACATACTTTCATACACTTACTTGCCATCTGTATATCTTCATTGGTGAGGTGTCTATTAGCTCATTTTAAAATCAGGTTATTTGCCCGTGGTTGAGTTTTAAGAGTTCTTTGTACATTCTAGATAACCAGTCCTTGATTAAATATGTGTTTTGCAAAGATTTTTCTCCCTGTCTTGAGTTGTCTTTTCACTGTCTTAGCAGTGTCTTTCATGGCGCAGAAGTTTTTAATTTTTCTGAAGTTCCACTCATCAACTCTGTCTCTCTCTTTTATTTTTTGGAGATGGACTCTCGCTCTGTTGCCCAGGACAGGGTGCAGAGGTGCATTCACACAGCTCATTTCAGACTCAACCTCCTGGGCTCAAGCTGTAATCCCACCTCAGCCTCCCAGATAGCTGGGATATGAGTGTGTGCCACCATATCCAGCTAACTTTTTTCTTCTTTTTTAAAATAGAGCCGCATGTATTTTTCAAATTGCCGCATGTATTTTGACACTCTACTGTTGCCCTGGCTGGTCTTGAACTCCTGGGCTCAAGCAATCTGCCTGCCTCGGCTTCCCAAAGTGCTGGAATTGCAGGTGTGAGCCAATGTGGCTGGCCCTTCATATAGATCTTATACATAATTTTTTAGACTTACAACTATTTCTTTTTGGGGGGTTGTTAATGTAATTGATGTTGTTTTTAATTTCAAATTGCACTTGTTCATTGTTAGAATATAGAAAAACAACAGACTTTCGTATATTAAACTTGTATCTTGCAAACTTGCTATAAATTAGTTCCAGGTTTTTATTTTTTTGAGACGGAGTGTCGCTCTGTCACCCAGGCTGGAGTGCAGTGGTGTGATCTCAGCTCACTGCAATCTCTGCCTTCTCTTCGGGATTTTCTACATGGACCATCATGCCACTTGTGAAAGACAAAGACAGTGCTATGTCTTCCTTCCCAATCTGCATGCCTTTTATTCCTTTTCTCATATTTTGTATTAGCAAGGACTTCCAGTACAATGTTGAATCGTGGTGGTGAAAGAGGGGACATCCTTGCCTTGTTCCTGATGTTGGGGGAAAGCATCTAGTTTCTCACCATTGAGTATAATGTTAGCTGCAGGTTTTTAAACAGATGTTCTTTATCAAGTTAAGGAAGGCCCCCTCTATTCCTAATTTGCTGAGAGTTGGTTTTAAAAATTTTGTAATCATAAATAGGTGTTTGATTTTGTCAATTTTTTTCCTATATCTATTGATATGCTCCTATGATTTTTCTTTTTTGCTTGTTGATATGATGGATATTACTTGACTATCTAATGAGGAACCAGCCTTTCATACCTGGAATAGATCCTACATGGTTATTGTATGTAATTCTTTTTATACACAGTTAAATTTAATTTGCTAATATTCTTGTTTTATTTTCTTTTGTTTTTTTGAGACAGAATCTCGCTCTGTCACCCAGGCTGGAGTGTAGTGGCATGATCACAGCTCACTGCAACCTCTGCCTGCCTCCAGCGTTCAAGTGATTCTTGTGCCTCAGCCTCCTGAGTAGCTTGAACTACAGGCGCCTGCTACCACGCCCAGCTAATTTTTGTATTTTTAGTAGAGATGGGGTTTCACCATGTTGGCCAGGATGGTCTTGATGTTTTGACCTCAAGATCTGCCTGCCTTGGCCTCCCAAAGTGCTGGGATTACAGGCGTGAGCCACAGCGTCCAGCCATCTTCTGTTATTTTCTGCCCGGTGGATCTGTCCATTACTGATAGAGGTTTGTGAAAGTCTGCAACTATAATAAGGGATTTGTCTGTTTCTCCTTGCATTCTATCAGTTTTTCCGCATGTATTTTCACACTCTATTATTGGGTGCATAAACATTAAGGATTGTTATTCTTCTTGAAGAATCTGTCCCTGTATCATTATGTAATGCCTCTCTTTATCCCCAATACTTTTCTGTTCTGAAGTCTGCCCTGTCTGAAATTAATATGCTAGTCCAGCATTCTTTTGATTAGTGTTAGCATCTGTCCATGGACTGTTCTCCATCACTGTACTTTTAATCTAGCTGTGCCTTTCATTTAAAGTGGGTTTCTTGTAGACAATAGATACCTGGAAAATTCTCAGTCATTTTTCCTTTAAATATTTTTTCTATTCCTTTCTCTCTGTATTTTCATTTTGGTATTCCCAGTATGTATATGTTACGTGTTTTGTAATTGACAGTTCTTGGTGTTATGTTCCTTATTTTCTATTGTTTTTATTTTTACTTTTGGAAGTTTCTACCGATGTATCTTCAAGCTCACTGATTTCTTCCTTGGCTTGTCTAGTCTAGTGATGTGCTCATCCAAAGCATTCTTCATTTTTGTTACAAATAAAAAAAAATCCTAGCATTTCCTTGTGATTCTTTGTTAGCGTTTCCATCTCTCTGCTTACATTACCCATCCGTTCTGCCCATTAGTTTCCATTAGAGTGCCTAGTATTTAACCACTGCAATTTTAAATTCCCAGTCAGCTTATTCAAAAATCTCTGTATTTGAATCTGGTTCTGATGCTTTCTTTGTCTCTTCAAACTGCTTTTTGTCTTTCTGCATGCTGTATAGTTGAAGGCTGGAGTGATGTATTAGGGTGAAAAACCTGAGGAAAGTCAGTCTTCAGTGTGAGTTTATGTTTATCTGGCTAGGAGTCGGGCTGTGTTTACTGTGGCTGTGTCAGTGGGTACAATTTCCTCCGGTGTCTTTGCTTTTGTTTCCTTTGCTCTTTGTATTTTCCTAGAGACTCCTTCTTAAACAGAGTCTGAGCCTTGCAGTGCTTTCAGCTGTACGTTATTACACAGGGTCCTTGTTGACGTAGTGCTAAGGTGTGTGGCGAGGGGAAGTATTCTGCAAGCCTATGATTCGTTCTTATTTTGTTAATGCGTCTGTATCGCTAGGCTGTGACCTCCACAAGCACTTTTCAGTTTTCCTCCACTCTGCCTTAAGTGGAACAAGAGGACTAGAGGGAGCTGGAGTTGGCTATTTCCCTTTCCCAACATCAATCAGGCTCTGGTAAACAGTTTTCCTCGGAAGACCTTCCTTAGGGAGACCGGAATCCTCTGGGCATATTTCAAAATGGTTACTTTCTCCTCCTCCTGCCAGAGTGCAGGGGACTTTTTCCTGATATTCGTCTTGAGAATCTATTAGGAGGTAAAACTCACGCAAGTTGTGGGGTCCTTCCTAAGCCTGGCCACCAAGAGTTTTGATCTCTCAAGCTAGTCCACACAGCATCTGTAGCAATTAGTCAATTACCCTCCCAACGTCCCCACCCAATGCTGGCTCCAGTGGCAGTTGTTGCTCCTGGCAAGCTCTGATTCTCTGTATCTATCTCTGATTTTGGGGGCTGTGGTTCCCTAGTGACCCTGATTCACTAAAGGAGCCAGGAAGAGCTGCTGATTTTCAGTTTGCTTGGCCTTCTTCTTCTTGTGGGGGCTGAGTGACAACTTCTTTGCTCCTTACAAGTTGGGCTGGAATCAGAAGTGAGTTCAATGGACTTTTAATTTTTTTTTTCTCCTCAACTAAATGCAACTCAGATCAACATGGAAAGGTAATACATAAAGCAGGGACAGTAGCAAAAACTAGACAGGACGCCAGGCAGAAGAACATTTTAAGATTCAGTCAGAGATAAAAGATTAAAATCAATTTTGTAATTATCTTTCCACGTGACACATTTATAAATTCCTGTAATTTCCTGTGCCAAAATATATTTTCAGGCATTTCTTTTGATCATTTAAACTTATTTTTAAAAAGCTTTACATATTTCCATTTACACAAATAATGGAACACAGACCAGTCAGCTGTACTGCTAGATATCATAAGGATAATATTACTTGTTTTAAATAAGCACCTGCCATACCACATTCTGATACCTGGAATATGATTCTGACAGCAAAGCAAACTGACTAAATGCGTGCCACTTACTGAAAGAACCCTAGACAAAAACTGCTGCTAGAATTTACGTATCTCCAAACATGTGCATGCATACAGAGTCCTCTCTCTCTCACACACACATTTATCATGTAAACAATGGGAGACACCATTGTGCTTGTGAATCCTGTGTTGAGAGCAGACAGATGGCGGTTATCAAATACTTTGGCACTGGAGACAGTTACATCTCAGAGGAGCAGTAACTCGTGTGATGGCTAACATTGGCACTGGATCCAAACCTGTGCAAATAGCCTGGTGACGCCCTCTTCTATTGAAGTATATGAATTGTTTTAGGCCATGGGGGTGAGTTGGGAAAGAGTTTTAAAATATAAATAGAGACCAGGACAATGACTATATTTATTTAGAGGTGACAACATCCTTAAATAATTTAGGTCAGCTGATGCAAGAGCTGAGGAGCTCAACCACAGCTGGCATGGTGTTCTATCTTAATTACCCGGCCAGGCAAGGGTGCCTCAGCTACTGTTGCTCTGTGCTGATCTGCTCTCTGCTCTTTACACTTGTTGGTATCGACCTTGTAAGGAGGTTCAGATCCATGAGTGGCCCATGACGACTGAACACTAAATGGATGTAGGGAGAAGCTCGTCTCTCTGTGGATGCACTCCACTCACGTAGGCCACTTCAAATGGGAAGTCTGGTCACTGCAAGTTGCTACAGTTGAGTGTATATCACATTTTGTTAATACACAGAGAGTGTTTTATTGCAGCCAAATAATATCTTGAGCTCTCACAACAGCAAACTTCAGGAACTTCAAAGGAATTCCAGTCCAACTGGAACCGTCATTACAAAACAAATTTTAGCTTTATTGTTAGCCAGACCACAAAGGGGCAGAGACTGTGCCAAAGTAAATGCTCTTGAGATCTCCTCTATATATTACCTTTGAACAATTAATTGGTCTCCTGGAGACAAGGGGAAAAAAAAAGGAAAGAAAACAAAATAAAAGATTGACAATGGAATATATTGTTCTTGGGTGTCATAGTATGAATAAGCCATAGCCACGCGGAACAAACACCTGCCAAATTGATCATGAATTTCAACTAGTCTATAATTTCACACATCAGGCTAAGTCTTGTACATTGAAATTATGCTCACTTTGCAGATTATATTTTCAGTTGGTCACAAAGAGGAAATTCCACTGCCTAAGAGAACAGGCATCCAGATATGCAAAGACAGTTGTCACCAGGCCTCAGAGGTGAACTTCACTTATGAGGCATTTCTCTGTGCTACCATGAATTCTTGATGCGTGCCCTTCATCCACCTGCTTCCTCGTAGCACCTTCCAGACCATCCAGACGTGACTCTAAGTCATCAGGTTAATGAACAGGACAGGCAGAAAGCTGAGTGACAGTAAATAAACAGGGGCCTGACCCTATCAGGATTTAAATGTTTTGGGATCCTGACCCCAACTATCAGCATCTGCCAACATTGCTAGTTCTTCTCTCACACCTCTTCCAAAGTACCACACCAATGAGGGTGCAGGCCAGGTGTTAACTCTGATTCTGCACCGTGGCCTGACTTCTCACACTGAAAGCGGCATGGGCCTTCTGGCCTCCCTCCTTTGGGGGCCCAGCCAGGACACACAAGGTCATACCGCTAAGGCCCTTTAAGATCCTCGAGTTAAAGGGTCTTATAAAGGCGAAGTGTCAGGAATGGCGTATGTTCCAGGTGCATCACTTGAGCCGCCAGAACCACATAATGGTTTGCCTGACAAGTGCATTTGCCCAGCATGTGCCCTACTGAACAAACTGCAAAAAGAAGACTGCAAAGGAGTCTTCTTACAATAGGGCCTGGTGCCTTGCGGATGCCCAGAGCCCTTGCCATTTCTGAAACAGATACAAGCGACCCGAAAGGCAGTTTTTCCTGACAGGTTATCCTGGATGATGTTTCCTAAAGAAAAGTCCCATCAGTGGGTGAGACGGAATGTAACAACTAGTCCGTTCTCTCTCACAGTTCACATTTACCATTGCCTCCTTGGCAGGGAGGATAAAAAGAAAGAAGTAACACACAGATATCCTCTCATATATATCATATATACATGCGCATGCACATACATGCGCACAACACACTCGTACACATACATACACCTACAAATACACTGACATACATACACACATCTCCCCCCACCCCCAGAGAGGTGAGGGGCACAGGGCGTGTGCCAATGCAGAAGAGGACTGTGTCTATACACCTGCCTCTTGGCAGTGTCCTGCCACCAAGACACGCTGGTTCTTGTTGGGCTGTGACAAAAGCTTCTGCTTGACTGCCATGTGTGACATCTTATTGCAGATTCTGTTACATGGTTGGATATGTCACTTATTCTGTCAATCTTCTGTGTTCTAGCATCTACGGTCCCAAAATGGCTCAAGAAGAAAGTGGTGCTACAATGGTCAGAATCTGAGGTTGTAAGAAATTATGAAAGCTATGCCACTCAGGACAAGATGGAAATCAGTGTGGCTCCAGGTGAGGAGGGCAGGGCGGCAGACCCAGGTGCACAGCGGCAACAGTCTGTGATTGCCAGAGAAAGCCTCTGGCAGACAGCGGCATCCGCCAGCTCCCGGGCAGCCCCAGGCAGAGGAGCCATGGGATCTCACCAGCAATGCCCACCATAAAGTGCTGGAAGGTAGCTAAAGAGAATGCTGTGAATCTGACTTTCAAAACGCCACTCAGTGTGTTTGTGCGGAAACACAGTAAGGCTGGAGTGCGGTGGCACGATCACTGCTCACTGCAGTTTTGACCTCCCTGCGCTCTGGTGATCCTCCCACCTCCACCTCCTGAGTAGATGGGGCTATAGGCATGCATCATGGTGCCTGGCTAATTTTTGTATTTGTTATAGAGGCAAGGTCTTGCTACGTTGCCCAGGCTGGTCTCAAAGTCCTGTGCTCAAGCGATCCATCTGCCTTGACCTCCCAAAGTGTATTCCAGCTGTGAACCACAGTGCCTGGCTTCTTTTTCTTCTTCTATTTTTAGTCTTAATATGGAAAGATGATGAGAATTAGATTTAGAGGACCTGGCTCCATGGTATGGCCCCTTCACTTACAAGTCTCCTAGCCTTCAGTATCCTGTATATCTAGGTTTGTGCAATGCTTTTTCCTCCCAAAACTCTGATGTTTGTTAAATATCTCTGTTTTACCTTCCCAAGTAGATGCAATATGAGTAATTTGATGAGATTCGTTTATTTTATTCTATAACTTATTCTAAGACGAATACAAAGAAAAGAGTAAAGGGAATCTATGTTCCAAAAGATACGTACACTTCGTAACACCTTCAGACAGGAAGAGCCAGCAGCGTCTGCACCCAAACAAGCTCCCTGCCAACTCCACCTCCTCAGGCCTCCACTGGTACCAATCTCAGCCTCACTGCTGGCGTTTCTGGTCAGCTCATATGAAAGAGATAGAGGCTTGTGCCCTTTGGCCACACTGGTGCCACTGCCACGGGGAGGACCAGGGTCTCTGTGTGCCCACTGGGCCAGGCAGGTGAGCATGCCAGTCAGTGAGGAATGCGCCCCCAGGTCTTTCATATTTTAGAAAGGGAAATCTGGATTTTTGGGTGAAATTTGCTGACATTTTAATTCAATTAAAGAAAGCACTTCTATTGGCCTAGTTGCTCCTAGAAGCCCCTAATATAAGACCCGTGGCTGGGCCATGGAGAGAGGGTAAACCACATACACATGCGTGAGCGTGTGGCAGCCTCACTGTGCGGAGGCTGATGTCCTGTCTCTTTGGGACTGACTCCCACAGCATACATCTTACTCCAGGGATGGATCTAGTTTAAAAGGCTCTTGGCTTCTGACATGCAAATAAGCACACTGCACTTGTGCTAAAGTCCCCGCAGGTATCAACAGAAGCTTTTCTAAGTTGCAGCATAACACATTTTATACTGTAATAGAAACAGGGTGGGTTTGGCATCAGTAGGCCTGGATCTGCCCTCTATCAGCTATGTACTTTACAGCAGTCACTCTCTTCAGGACTCAGTTTCTTCCTCGGTGAAGTGGGAGTAACAGCAGTAGAGACTTCACGGTGCTATGTGAGCATCAGCTGAAATCCTATGTAAATGCCAGGATGTGGGATGGCTGGAAGTCTCCCATGCTGCTGGTGGGAATGGAAAAGGGCAGAGCAGCTGTGGAAAGCAGCCTGAACCTGGCCAGAGACATACTTCCAGGATGAACCGTGGGTTCACTCAAAAGTATTCGTCCAGAGCAAAAAAACTATGTCCACACAAATCATGAATGCGAATGTTCATATCAGCAGTGTTCATATCCCCAGAGGAAACAACCCGAATGAGCTTCAGGTGAACGGCTGTGTGGCGCTACATCCGTAAAAACGAAGACTACTGAGCAATGAAGAGGAACGAACGGACACACCGGGGAACACAGGTAAATCTCAATGACACTGTGCCAGGTGGAGGAAGGCAAGCACAAAAGACACATACTGAAGGACTCCATTTACCCAACATTCTAAACTTAACAGTGACCAGGAAAGGGGCGGTGCTGGGGGCGGGACTGACTGCAAAGTGGGAGGAGCGAGCTTTCTGTGGGTGCTGGAGATGGCCTGTCTTGGCGGTGGTGATGGTTACACACTGTATATGGCCAAAACTCATCAAATTGTACACTCTAAGTGGGTGAGCTTTCTTTTAAATAAATTATACCTCATTAAAGCTGGGGGTTAAACCGAGTCCAGCACCTGGCACCAAGTAAATATACACAGTAAATTGTTCAACCTCTTCCTGTTGTCATTTAGAATTATAAGCCTGTGCCTATGTTAATGTCACCTGTCACTGAAGCCACAATGACTTCAGGCTTAAGTGTTGCTTTTCTCCTTCAAATACTTATGACACAAAACTGCTTCCTCCCTCCATGTTTTTATAAATTACTTACCCACCTCAAAAAAAAAAAAAGGTAGACTTAATTAAAGTTTGCAAAACACCTTGACACTTGGATTAAAAAGCAATAGAGGAGGCTGGGCATGGTGGCTCGTGCCTGTAATCCTAGCACTTTGGGAGGCCCAGGTGGGCAGATCACTTGAGATACGGAGTTTGAGACCAGCCTGGTCAACCTGGTGAGACACTCGTCTCTACTCAAAATACAAAAATTAGCCCGGCGTGGTGGTACACACCTGCAATCCCAGCTACTCAGGAGGCTGAGGCACGAGAATTGCTTGAACCTGAGAGACAGAGGTTGCAGACAGCCAAGATTGCGCCTCTGCACTCCAGCCTGGGTGACAGAGCAAGACTCCGTCTCAAGAACAAAAGTAATAGAGGAGTACCTGGCATTGTTATTAGTCTTCTGTTTTCAGTGATACAAATAGTACAGCTCTTTGTTTGCTAAGTGACTTTATTAAGAAAGTTTTTAAAAAAAACTGTTTAATCTGAAAATGAAATTAAAAATATTCCTTGTCTGCCTTCATGCTGACAGATTACTATGCCAGTATTTGCAGATTTATCATTGGGAGACAGGCACTGGGTGTCCATCCTCCTCCACCTGCAGTTCCACCCTGGCTGCAGAGTCCCGCACAGAGCACAGGGAGGTGGGCTGCTGAGTATGTGGGGATAACATTCACCAGGAAGGATGGAGTGAAGAGGAAGGATGGGAAGAAATGGAGGGGCATGGGATGGAGATTTTCCCAATTAAGTTGGGGAAAATTATGGCTGTTTCATTCACCATTTCTTGGCTTCACTAATTAATAATGTTTTTAAGAGCTAACAATTGCAACAGTCTTCTTAAGCAGTGAATTCTTGAATATCCCCTGGTGAAGTCTTTTGGCACAGAGGGCCATGCCCGAATCTTAGTTTCTCTTTACCATTCTGGGTGCTCATGCCATAAAGCATAGGCTGTGGAGTCACTATCTGAGACAAGAAGTCGCTCCACATTGAGCTTTCTGGCTGGTTCTTTTTGGCCATGGGTCTGGTACACAGGTGGCAGGAGAAGAGAGGTTTGTAGCCCTCACTACAGACCCTTTCCTGGCTGGGGGCACACGGCTGTGAGAGAGGAGCAGAACTGAAGCGAGTTTCTCCTACTCTGCACTCTGAAACTCGGCCTCTTTCCCGCACAACAGTGTAGAGCGTTCAGTTGGTGTTATGACTTGTCCGGTTCCCACAGAAGGAGGAATCCTGCCAAATATTTGTAATCTGCCCTTAAGTATGCAATCAGGGAAACCACACCCAGAAGCAAGTGCATGGCTGCATAATTAAAACGATCTTGCTGGAAGAACAGCTGGAAATGGTTGGGGGGAGGGTGGGAAGGGGAAGGTGATGAGTGTCACCGGGATCTCTGACACTTCGGCCATCATTCTCTGCAAAACATTTTCTCCTTGGACTCTAGAAAGCACACATCTTCCTCTGGGTCCGCTGATTAGTCACAGTATTTGTTTTTGTGTAACCATTTAAGAAAATATTTGCATCTATTTAAAGGATCTAGATAAATAGACCCCCCCGGGTTGGCTTGTATTTATATCATAAGCCATAATGGACTGTACTTATATGCAAATGATCTTTTCCTCTGAGGAAAGCATTTTGGCATATTTTCTATGACAGCACTGAGCCACAGTGCACGATACATTAATGCAGCAACTTCTGAAATTGAGCTGCCCGGGTTGCAGGGCAGGCAATGCTGTATAAAAGGGTTAAAACCATTCAGTCTGAGGTGCTGGTAAGATAAAGGACTAAACAAATTAATGTGTTATCCTTGGAGGCAATACAATTTTTTTAAAAAAATGAAATTACTGAAATTAGTAAGGATTAAATTTAATTTTTACAGTCAGATAATAGCTACCAGCAGCGCCATCTGTTGAAATATTCCAAAACTTCATTTTCTCCATCCCAAATAATATTTAAAGGAAGATAAAAATGTTTAGAATCACAAGTAGGACTGGAACTCCAACCTCAGTTTTAGGCAAAATCACAACTGTAATATTTTCCAGGAAAGGTGGCACCACCCCATTTGTCAGGCCCCAGAGATGTCCTTACCTATATCAGTGACCCCTTCAGGGTTCACAAACCTTCTCACTGACAAAAAACTCCCACAACAGAACGAAAGAGCTCCTGTTCAAGTCCCACAACACCCCCGAGGCCTGAACATCAGGAAGGATGAGAATAGCTGGGCAGCACCTGCTACCCAAACGCTCCTGCACTTAACGAGCCAGTTGGGTTTCAGACCTGGAAGTGGCCCAGGCCTCCATCCTTCAGAGAAGGAGGATGAGGCCTATGTTCTAGGTCGAGGTCTTGACTAAGATCAGACAGGTGGTAGGTATCAAGGTCAGGCGCTGCAGTCAGGCCCCAGGTGTTCTGAATTTCAGCCCAGCACTCTTCCCATTGCATTCCAGGGCCAATACTAACTCCTCCACTCAGCAGGCTGTCAGCCAGCACCTGTGTTCCAGGCACTGTCCTAGATGCCAGGGGAGAGTCGCCAGCACAATGGACAGGGCCCTGACCCATGCAGCTTCCATTCTAATGGGAGGAGAGATATAAAAAGGCAGGTGCAGAATGAGGGGGGCGGGCGGTTCAGATAAGTCATGGAGGCTTCTCTGATGCAGAGACTGAAGGAGTTGGGGGAGCAGCCTTGCCCTTTAACTTTCTGGGGGAGGAGCACGTGCCAGTGCCTGGAGGTAAAGCTGAAGGGTCAGTGTGGCTGGAGAGAGGGCATGGGGGTAAGAGGGCAGGAGCTAAGTTGGGTGAGGTCAGGCGGGGCAGGTTATGGAGAACACTGTAAGCTGCGGGAAGGACTTGGGATTCCACTGAGTGAGCTGTAAAGCCACAGGTGGGTTCTGAGTGAGAGGTAATGTGGTCTCACTTATGTAAAAAGTGCCACTGTCTTCACAATGGGCTATAGGAGGGCAAGAATGGAGGCCGTGAGGCTGTTACATCCACAGCAGAGAGGATGGCGGCTTCGTTTACTGGGGTATGGGAGGCTGGTGAGACATGGCTGGATTCTGGGTTGATTTCCACAGGAGAGTGAGTGGACAGTTTGCTGATGGATAAGATGTGGGGTGTGAGAGAGGGAGGGGTGTCAATGCTGACTCTGATGCTTTGAGGTTCAGCAAAAAGAATCCCAACATTTGCTGAGCACCTATTAAGTGTCAGGCATATTTTCTCTATTAGTCTCAGAAACTCTAAATTTAGTGAGCATTTGCCCCAATTACAGAGATGAATGACGGCCGGTGGAAACCCAGCACCTGGCTACGTTCACACAGGTGGGAAGTAAGGAGTGAAATACAAGCTGGTCTAGTTCTTGTTCTTTCTACCACTTGGATCTGCTTCCAGCAATCAAGCAGCTCCAGCTTCCTCTACCTTCTAAAGTTTGTGTGTGTTTCTACTTTACATCCTCTCCGTGATTCTCCTCTGAAACCTGTCCACGCTCTTCAAAGCACATAGTTAGCTGTTGAGCCACAAATCCACTGCAGCTCTCGTGAGGTCTTGATCTTAAATACCAGCCCAAAGAAAAGAATTTGCCTGGGGACTTTATACTCCTGTGTAGAGTTTAATGTATATTAAACATATTTCTGTAATGGTCTTCATTAGAGGCACCAAGATGGGATAAAGTAGCAGTTCTATAAAGATGGCCAGCTAGCACTTCTGAGGTATGTACAAATTTTGGGGGTACTGCCGTTTCCAATGTATAACATCTATTTGAGGAATGTGAGTTAATTTTTTTACAAATTCAGCTCTCCACATACTCATGAAGTTTTGGAAGGGAAATAAGTGATAGTACTTTCACATGGTGCCGTTTGCCCGAGAGCTCACTTAAAACCGACACTAGGGAATGCAGACGTGTATGATCATTGCTGTAAAGGTCACTTTCTTATAACATGGTCTTGCTATGAGGGCTGCACTGAAAAATGATGCTCTGAAACGATAACCTTTGGGCCATAATAAGCACCAGTAACTTATTCCATAGACAGACACATGGTTGTTTTTATGAAATCAAGCCGAGCTGTTGGTTGTGTCAGATATATATTTTTTCAGATATATATTTTTTTAACTATGGTAGAGATGCAGGAGGAATGGCCTGTGTGGGATTTCAAACTCGGTAAAATACAATCAGGGAAGGATTCAGCAACCACTTTTCTCTTCCTTTTCATCTAACTGCTCCACACCCAATACTGCAAACATGAGTCAAGAGAGCCCATTAAATTACCTAAGTGTAGGCCTACCTCACAATGAATACTTAAGAGCTTTCACTAGCTATTTTAAAGTAACTTTTCATTCTTTGAATGACCTGTCTCATGATTAATGTTATCCAGCAATGTAGCAAGGGAGGACACTCCTGCTGAAAAACAAGCAGTGCAGAACTGAAATAGAGACACAATGTCAGAAATGACACCACCTCTTTGAATCAGATACATTTGTATCTTCTGATATAAGACAATAGATATTAAGAGTAAATATGTTCCTGGCAACCCTGCTAGGTAAACTTGAAAATTCAGGGTTGAGCCCATCCCTCGCTGACACACATTCTTACTGCTTTTGTGCCCTGTGACTATTTATCTTCCCAGGATTTTTGTCCAACAACATTGTCTGCAATTCTAATTCAAGGGTCATCTTGGCACAGAATTAACATATTGGAATGTCTAGCAAATGATCACCTCATAAATGTCTTCTGAAAAATTGTAATAAAGTTAAGACACATGATTTCCTTAGGTCAAGTGGAGCATACCTGGATTAATCATAAATGAGTATTCACACTGACTTACAACAGCATAGAAAACAAGTTGAAATATATGTAGATAATATATAAAGCATGGCCACCAATTAATAACATTGCTTTTATTAATCAAAACAAAACTGGGCACGCATCTGTAATCCCAGCTACTAGGGAGGCCGAGGCAAGAGAATCGCTTGAACCCGGGAGGCAGAGGCTGCAGTGAGCCGAGATTGCAGCAGTGCACTCCAGCCTGGGCAACAGAGTAAAACCTTGTCTCAGAAACAACAAGAACAACAACAACAACAATAAAAACAAAACCTACAAAAAACTGGGCACCCATTTACATATACAAATGATTTGAGCATCATTTGTTTAAAAGAAATCATCTTTTGCTGTGCAAAAGCTTTTTAGTTTAATTAGATCCCATTTGTCAATTTTTGCTTTTACTGCAATTGCTTTTGGCATTTTTGTCATGAAATCTTTCTTTGCCCGTGCCTATGTATGGTATTGCCTAGATTTTCTTCTAGGGTTTTATAGTGCGAGATTTTACATTTAAGTCTTTAATCCATCTTGAGTTAACTTTTGTGGAAGGCATAAGGAAGGGGTCCAGTTTCAATTTTTTGCATATGGCTAGCCAGTTCTCCCAGGACCATTTATTAAATAGGGAATCCTTTCCCCATTGCTTGTTTTTGTCAGGTCTTTGGAAGATCAGATGGTTATAGATGTGTGGTCTTATTCCTGAGTTCTCTATTATCAGAGTGAACAGACAATCTATAGAATGAGAGAACATTTTTGCAACGTACCCATCTGACAAAGGCCTAATATCCAGAGTCTACGAGGAACTTAAACAAATTTTAAGAAAAAAAAAAGAAAACTCCATTAAAAAGTGGGCAAAGGACACAAACATACATTTCTCTAAAGAAGACATTTATGCAGCCAACAAACATATTTTAAAAAGTTCAACATCACTGATCATTAAAGAAATGCAAATCAAAACCACAATGAGATACCATCTCACATCAGTCAGAATGGTGATTATGAAAGTCAAGAAACAATAGATGCTGGCGAGGCTGTGGAGAGATAGGAACACTTTTACACTATTGATGGGAATGTAAACTAGTTCAACCATTGTGGAAGACAGTGTCGTAATCCCTCAAAAACTTAGAACCACAAATACCATCTGACCCTGCCATCTCATTACTAGGTATATACCCAAAGGAATATAAATCATTTTATTATAAAGATACATGCACGCATATGTTCACTGCAGCACTATCCACAATAGCAAAGACATGGAATCAACCCAAATGCCCATCAATGATAGACTGGATAAAGAAAATGTGGTACATATATACCATGGAATACTACGAAACCATAAAAAGGAATGAGATCCTGTCCTTTGCATGGATGGAGCTGAAAGCCATTACACTTAGCAAACTAACACAGGAAGAGAAAACCAAACACTGCATGTTCTCACTTGAAAGTGGGAGCTGAACAATGAGAACATATGGACACAGGGAGGGGTACACACACTGGGACCTGTGGAGGGGAGTGTGGGGGAGGGAGAGGATCAGGAAAAACAGCTAATGCATCCTGGGTTTAATACTTAGGTGATGGGTTGATAGGCTCAGCAAACCATCATGGCACATGTTTACCTATGTAACAAACCTGCACATCCTGCACATGTACCCCAGAACTTAAAATAAAATCATCTTAGAAATCTATTACCTACACTAGTCTTGGTTCAAAATCTGTCTGACGTGTCTCCTTGGGAACTGCCTTAACAGTGAGTCTACAAGGCACATTAGAAAAGCAGTTTTATACGTTATAGTTACAGTAGTCTAAAATTTTTTTTACCCCAACAGCTTTATTAAGATGTATGATTAACGTACAATAAAGAGGTGGCATCCTATCGTGTTCCTATGTAAATGTATCATGTCCTTTTTCTCTAGCTACCTTTAACATTTTTGTTTATCACTGGTTTGGTGCTGTATGATTACGAGGGACCTCAGTGCAGTTTTCTTCATGTTTGTTCTGTTGGGGTTTGTAATGGTTAATATCGAATGTCAACTTGATTGGATCGAAGGACACAAAGTATTGTTCCTGGGTGTGTCTGTGAGGGTGTTGCCAAAGGAGATCGACATTTGAGTCAGTGGACTGGGAGAGGCAGATCCACCCTCAATCTGGGTGAGCGCGATCTAATCAGCTGCCAGTGTAAAAGCAGACATGGAAAGGGCAGACTTGCCGAGTCTTCTGGCCTCCATCTTCCTCTCGTGCTAGATGCGTCCTGCCCTGGAACATCAGACTGCAAGTTCTTCAGCTTTTGGACTCTTGGACTTACACTAGTGATTTCCCAGGGGTTCTCAGGCCTTTGGTCACAGACTGAAGGTTGCACTATCGGCTTCCCTACTTTTGAAGTTTTGGGACTCAGGCCGGCTTCCTGGTTTCTCAGTTTGCAGATGGCCTGTTGTGGGATTTCACTCTGTGATCCTGTGAGTCAATTCTCCTAATAAACTCCCCTTTATATATTCATCTATCCTATTAGTTCTGTCCCTCTAGAGAACCCTGACTAACATAGGGTTTGTTGACCTTCTTGGATATTTGTGTTTATAGTTCATGAAATTTGGAAAAAATATTTAGCATTATTTCTTCAAATCATGCTTTTCTGTCCTCCTCTCTTTTTCAGCGACTCCAATTACACACATATATTAGGGCATTGGAAGTTGTTCTTCAGAACTGATTCTCTGTTCATTTGTTAAAAATTCTTTTTTTCTGTTTCATATTAGATAGTTTCTATTGCTATGTCTTCAAGTTCACTAATGTTTTCTTTTACAATGTCTAATACACCATTAATTCTGTCAATATAATTTTCATGACACAGATTTCATCTTTAAGTTCAATCTGAGTGTCTTCTTTATATCTTCCTTCTACTTAACTTTCTTAACATACAGAATAAGGTTCTAAACATTAGTTTAACATCTCTACTGCTAATTCTAATATCTGTATCAGTTCTGGGTTGATTCTGATTGGTTCTTCTTTTCTTCGTTAGGAGACATATTTTCCTGCTTCTTTGCAAGCTGGGTAATTTTTTATTGGATGCCACAAATTGTGAAATTTATCTTGTGGGGCAGTAGATACTTTTGTATTCCTGTACATACTCTTGAACTTTGTTTCTGGGACACAGTTACGTTACTTGGAAGCAGTGGTCCTTTTGGGTCTTCCTTTCATGATTTGTTAGGCAGATGTGGAGCAGTCAGTGACCCTTCTAGGGCTAATGAATCCCTACTACAGAGGCAAGACCCTTCTGAACACTCTAACCAATGCCCTGTGGATTTTAATCTTTTCCAGTCAGGCTGGTGGAAACAGGCAGCCCTCCCAGTCCGGTGTGAACACTCAGTACTGTTCCCTCTAATCTTTTTGTGTGGTTCTTCCCCAGCCTCAGGTAGTTTCCTCCTGTGTTGATCAGCACTCCCCTGACTGCTCCAGGGGCATGTCTACAGATCTCTGGAGCAATCTGTGCAATTCTCCCCTCCCCTGCCCTGTGTTCTCATACCGGTCTGGCTGCCCTGAACTCTGTCCTCTAAGCTTAGGGAACTTGCTGGGCTCTGCCTGATTCTTGTCCCCATGCTGCAACCTGCTCACTCTCCCAGCAGTGAGCTGGGGTAGTCAAAGGGCTCACCTCATTTGTTTCCTGTATCTCAGAGGTTACTGTCCTCTGTTGCCTGATATCCAGTGTGTACCGAAAAACATAGTTCCATATATTTTGTATTTTTTTGGTTTTGTCTTTTGGGCAGGAGGGTAAATCTGTCCCTGTTACTCCAGCTTCCATGACGATAAGAGAATGAGGCTGGTCATTTACTTGGGTTGACAAATGCAGCCCATGATGGTGTCCTGGAAAGCTCATCTGCACAGCACTACCAGTTCATTAGGTGATGTGGAGAATCTGAAGAGACTGGCTACTGTTTAGGATCTTCATTTCAGATATGGGTTAGAAATCTCCACAGTGAGTGAATCTTAAATGCAGAGTTTTCTGTAAAAACTGAACCAATGGATAGCATTGAAACAGTAGAACGAAATTCAACTACCTTTGAGGCCTCGCATCAGTAATCCCCTCTACAAAATCAGTTATCTTAATGCAAAGATTGTTATAATCCTGGCCTTGTAATGCACAGTTTTTAATATGAATGGTTCAACTGTGTGTCCTATTTCAGAAGAGTAAGGGGTGGCAGTGACATACAGGACACAGATTTTCTGAATGTATAGAGGGCTCTCTCATGCAGCAGTAGACAACATCTAACAGGTTAGTTCAACATCAGCTTCAACATGTGGCCATGACGAATGAAGTCTGGAAGTAGCTCTTGGCAGAATCCCTAAGGTTGCAAGCAGAAGATGTGTACCTTTCCCTGTAAGGTCCCGGTATGCAGGGACCCTGCCCTGTCACTCTGAGGTTCTGGCACTGCCCCTTCAGAGTCCCACATGTTCTTCTCCAGGCTCAAGCTCAGAGCCTGGCTTCCAGTGACTCAGTCCCGAGAACAAACAGTGCTGAGATGAAGCCTGTGGCTCCATGAGCAAGCTGAACCTGGCCAGAAAGCAATCATAATGTTCTTTCCTTTTCCCAAGTGTTAGCTTTTTTTTTTTTTTAATTAAAAAATTTTTTTTTTAATTTTTAATTTTTTAAAAATTTTTTTATTGCATTTTAGGTTTTGGGGTACATGTGAAGAACATGCAAGATTGTTGCATAGGTACACACATGGCAGTGTGATTTGCTGCCTTCCTCCCCTTCTCCTATATCTGGCATTTCTCCCCATGCTATCTCTCCCCAACTCCCCACCCCCTGCTGTCCCCTCCCCTATTTCCCCCCGACAGACCCCAGTGTGTGATGCTCTCCTCCCTGTGTCCATGTGTTCTCATTGTTCAACACCCACCTATGAGTGAGAACATGTGGTGTTTGATTTTCTGTTCTTGTGTCAGTTTGCTGAGAATGATGGTTTCCAGGTTCATCCATGTCCCTACAAAGGACACAAACTCATCATTTTTGATGGCTGCATAGTATTCCATGGTGTATATGTGCCACATTTTCCCTGTCCAGCCTATCATTGATGGTTATTTGGGTTGGTTCCAGGTCTTTGCTATTGTAAACTGTGCTGCAGTGAACATTTGTGTGCATGTGTCCTTATAGTAGAACGATTTATAATCCTTTGGATATATACCCAGTAATGGGGTTGCTGGGTCAAATGGAATTTCTATTTCTAGGTCCTTGAGGAATCGCCACACTGTCTTCCACAATGGTTGAACTAATTTACACTCCCACCAACAGTGTAAAAGTGTTCCTATTTCTCCACATCCTCTCCAGCATCTGTTGTCTCCAGATTTTTTAATGATCGCCATTCTAACTGGCGTGAGATAGTATCTCAATGTAGTTTTGATTTGCATTTCTCCCAAGTGTTAGCTTTGATGACAAAAACAGTGCTGGAGGGGAGTGAGAGGACCAGGTTGGACCCACGTGGACCAGCTTTGACGCTGAAGCTACACAGGCAGCCAAGTCAACCAGGTCAATGCACACACAGAGAAAATGGAAGAAGAACAGAAAAGCAGGAGGCAGAAACAAAAATATGCAGGAGAGGGTGACTGTGTTCCATGATCTTGGCTCAGTGCTCCAGGGTTCCTAATGTTTCAGCAAAAAGAAAATCACTGTAATGAAATGTAACGAGACCCTGAGACACTGAGGAAGTGACAGCTCAGGCCTGGCCTTCTACTACACACCTACAATCTGTGACTTGCAACAGAACGTTTCCCAAAGAGCACGGTCCTCCCTGAGCAGAACGGCTGGGGCCTGCGCTCCGGAATGGGACACACGTTGCTAATCCTTGTAAAACCAGCTGAAGAGCCATCTTCCTCCTGAGAACCTTCTTCTGTTCACTGCTAACCTTGGCTCCTTTAGTTGCTTTGTTTCACCTCCACTTAAGTAAATATTCCTCAAGTTGATGTGCCAAACCTTTCTTTTGGAATAACAGAAGGTTTAACACATGTATGCTCATAGGGACAGTGCTTTCACAGGTTACCGACAGCTTCATAAACATCATTTCTGTTTCTCCTCAAGACAAGCCAAGGCAGAAGGTAAGGCAGGCATTATGATGTCCATTTCACAGATGCGGAAGGTGAGGCTCAGAGGGGTTAAAAGGTGACCTGATCCAAGTTCTAAAGCCAGTAGCTGGAAGAAGCAGGAGTGAAGTCCAAGCATCCTGATGAAGCTAGGTCCACTGCCTTCCACTCTAGAGGGCTTCATCTCCATAGAGGAAAAGACGAGAGTGGTTGGAAAAACTAACGGATAAAGAGCCTCAGATTTAATGCTCTTAGGAGTCACATGGTAAAACAAGTGTTTGGCCTGTGATTCTGCCACTTTTACCACCTGTGACCCTGGGGTAAATAATGGCATCTTTAAGCATTTGTTTTTGAAAGACAGAAACGATGATAATTATCTGATTGGGCTCCACGAGAAGAAAACAGGCTGGTACATGATGCAGAGAAGTATGTCTGCCACATTGTCTGAACCAAATAGCCCACGTTACTGCAGACAATGGCAGCTGTTTGGCTGTGTGAGCCCAAATGCCACAAGTGGGCATGTTTAAAGTGGCTGTGATTCCTACATATGCCTCCTGAGGAACCATTAACATCCCTAAAGATTGTCGCAGTGCTTCGATGGCAGGTGTCCCCCAAAGTCTAAGTGTCCTGTGGAACCCTGGGGTAGCACACTCACAGCTTTTCCAGTGGGGCCTCCTCCGAACCAGATACCAGCATTGTAGACAAAGCGTTTGAGAAGTGGATCAGTAGTGAAGGTGGCCAGTTTTCATCCCAGTTTGCCCAGGACTTTCTCAGTTTCAGCATGAACAATCCTGTGCCCCTGGGCAAACTGAGACAGCTGGTCACCCTCTCAATCATAGAGACTGGGCTGGTGACAAAATTTAAAAACTAGAAACCTATTTCTTATAAGCTATTCCTTAATAGAAAACAATGCAAAAACCTTGGAGTGCTGCAACCTCATGTTCTAAACCAACGGTTCTCAGAGTACGGTCCCCAAACCAGGCCAGCAGCATCAGCGTCACATGAGAACTTGTTAGAAAAACATATTTGGGACACTGTGCACACCTCACAAGTCAGAAACTGTGGGGATGAGGCCTGGAAATCTGGACTGGAACAAGCCTTCTGGGTGTTTCTGATGCTTGTGTAAGTTCAAGAACCACTGGTCCAGACCGTAAGTAGAAGTCAGACTAGATGCCAGCGGAGTTAAAACAATGCAAATGCACGAGAGGAAACTTCCTTCCTTTGTCATGATCACCTCCATTTCTGATTGCTCAAACTGAGCAGGGGAAATATGATGAGAGCACTTCCTGCTCCCTTGTTCCACGGGAATCCAGTATGGCTGGAAACGATCAAGGGTCAAGTAAGTATCTCCGTAAATTAACATATTGACAAGAATGGCATCTTTAGGGGCAAGTCAAGCAAGTCATTTCATTTGTGGCCACGTGTGAATGCTGGCTATGCACGTGTTCCCAAAAGCAAAGAGCAGACAAAGAGGGACGCCGCCCAGCCTCCCAACACCAGAGTCTCCCTTCCTCTACACAGCTGGTGCTCTGGAGCTGGACTCCAGTAATAACAGCCTCCTGGGGAGATTAAAGCCCTGGCACACACAGTTTATCTTGGTGAATGTATGCTTTAGCTTTGTGTGTATCTATACAGATGCATACCCTGCAGCATTTATAGATGGTATACATGTGAGGTGGCACTGGAGACAAGTCCTAGAATGGGTGGGCAACACCTATGAGGTTGGAACCAAGATCTTTTCAACGCAAACTTGGTTTTCCCGAACTGTCCTCCACCCCTGTGTGGTCCGAACACACGCTCAGGTGTTTCAGGAAGAACACCCTCCTCCCTCCCTGCAAATAGGGTCAGCAGTCTTTCTTCTGTTTCCAGAAAGAGTTGACTATTTTGTGGTGGCTTCTTTCATCTCTGGGGACTTTGCTTATTAGAAAAATACACAGAATTGCCGATTCCCAAGTAAGGAAATGAGATGGCCGGGAGATGAGCTGAGTCAGGACCGCTGCTTTAAGTCAAGCCTACAAAGTTGGGATTGAGGCGGAAAAGCAATCAGTGTAGCATGGCCCACTCTGAGAAGGGCAGGCACGGGCGCCTCCAGGCCCCAGCTCCCACGCGTGCACAACCGGGACAGAGGGCAGCATCCAGAGGAGGTGCTGCTCTGTGGCACACTGGGGCCTGGTTTCCTTTTTTTTTTTTTTGTGGGGGCACATATTTCCTTAGGAAGGAGCAGGTAAGTTCCTCCTTTGGCTTGTGAACACTTTCTTGTCACCTGGCCAAATGAAATTCCAACAATATTCTGAATAGCCAGTGCCACTTCACAGCAGACATTGACAAGCCACAGTCACGGGGTGTTAAAAACTCCCAGTCTCCATTTTCATGTAAAGCTGAATGGGCAGCTCAGACCTCTAGAAAAGTCATGAACAAACAGGACCTCTTAGTCTCTGTCTACTTGACGAGATCTCTTGGTGTCCACGTGTGATTGAGCAGGACGTGCCCAGGCTGTGTGGAGTAAGCGGATGCCAGAGCCACATGGTGTAGCCTTCTGTCCCCCAGGTAGGCATTGGTCAGAGGGGAGACACAAGACAGAGAAGAAGACTGCGGAAATGAGTCTGAGGGTTTATGTTTTGAGAATGCAAAGAAAAAAAGAAAAATAAAGAAGATGGGGGTAGGGAGAGAGAACAGCTGGGTGAGGGGCAGAGGGACGTACAGGAGACAGGGCCCGGGACAGTCAAGAGGGGTCTCTAGGAGGACGTAACTGTGGAGGTGGCTGAAGCGGCCAGAGAGGAGGCTGGAGCCAGCCCAGCCTAACAAATTACTACAGTGGTAGGGGTTTAAGAGAATATATGTTAATCCTCTTACAGTTCTGGGTGTGGGCATGGTTGGCTGTCTCTGGAGCCTCCCTGGTAGAACCCGTTCCCTTGCCTTGTCCAGCTTCTAGAGGCGCCTGCACCCCTTGGCTCGCAGCCCCTTCCTCGCATCACCCTGACCCAGCTTTGTCCTTACTGCTCCTTTTTGGACTCTGACCCTCCTGCCTTCCCCTTATAAGGATCTTGTGGTTATCATTAGGGCTCCCTGGAAAATCCAGGACCATCTCCGCACCCTTCCTTCGATCCCATTTGCAAAGTCTCTTCATTATCACAAAAGGTGACATAGCCACGTGTTCTAGCATTAGCATGGGGACTTTCTTGGGGGTGGGACCATTCTCCTGTGTGCCACAGGGATGGCAGCATGCCCTCTGCTGTGACTCCTCCCAGCACAGCTGAGGGGCACACAATACCTCCCTATGCAGAGGCAGTTGGCCTAAGCCCTGGGGCTCAGCATCTCACCCGTGCCCTCCAGGCACAGGTGGGGAGAGCAGCAGCTCACACATGCAGAATGTGAACATTCTGCAAAAGTGAGATATTTTTGCATTCTTTTTCTACAAAAGAACCCCCTCCACACACGCTGAGGTGTATGAGCTCCCACAAAAGTTGGATGTGTCCCTGCTTACTCATTTTGTCTATCTATTCAAAGTACAGGGAAGGGAACATTTCTTTAAGGAAAAGTCTTCATGCTTCTTCTAATTTATCCGTGTAGGAGAATTTTTTAAAGTATCATTATACTTAAGAAAACTCACTTTTATTCTCGATTACTCTGCAAAAGTTTTTTTTACTCTGGACTTGAAAATATGCCTATGGGGAAAAAATCTGCAGTCCTTTAATTCCATTTTCATATAGTCACAAAATCATCAGAAGAAAATGGAATTTTCTGTTCGGATTAAATAGAACTCCTCAGTACCACCGAAAGCAGGGGGGAAGGGAGAGCCTGGGGCAAATTTCATAGACTCTGAATTACCAGCTTCTGCAAATCATTGGTTTCTCCCTTGGGAGAAAAGCAGATCTACAGTCTTCTGGTTCCTAGGCACTCTCAACAGAGTCAGGAGCTGCACGGTCACATTTTAAAATCCCGAGGGCAGCTACAAAAGGATGAACCAAAGCCTGCCTGGGTAATGGGACACTGATTTGAGAAGGGAGACGGCAACGTGGGACAATAGCATCTGATTTTGATGTCTTTCATCTAGTGATGTCCTATGTGGTGACAAGAAAGAAGACTGCAGGTGCCAGCACACCTCGCACGGTCCTTCCTCGGGCCCGGCACGGGACTCAAAGCTGAGTAGTCCACCTTCACCAAGAATAGGAATGCCTGACGCTCAAAGGCCATCCTAGCCCCCATTCTGGAAATCCGAGACCCTAACTGTGCTTTAAAAGATAACTGACAAACAAGTGGCAGGAGTCAAGGAGAAGCGTCAGTCATCACTTTCCTATTCATAAACCATAAGGGCGAGGTGCAAAATCCCAGGAAGCCAGCTCAGGCTGCTGATGCCGCCAGGGTAACAAACCAGGGACTCTTTAAAAGTCTGGGTTCAGGAATCTTTAGGTAGTCAACTAGAGACTGATTATAATGACCAGAGACCCACCCCTCGCCATATTTACAGTGCATGCCTTTGCTAAATCCATTTTCCGTCCTTAATTTCTTCCTGTCTCCCTGCCTCTCCCTCCCTTCCCTTAGTATGGAGTCCATCAATCTGTCCAAAGGGATAGACTATAGTTGTATTAAGCTTTCCATTTATAATTAACCGACTGACTCCAATTCTACACATAAATGGCACTTATTATTTTAAAAATACACGCTACCTTCCTTTCATTGTTCAGTTTCATTACTTACATAATGTTTTCTTCCCACAGAGAATAAAATAATGATCAAAGTTCTGTCCTTCAACCCAATGTCTCCACAGTGTGTCTTTCCACCCTGGTTAAACACTGACTGCTTACATGTGTTCAGAGCACACGACCCGCATCTATTCTGACACTCTCTCATTCATCCACAGAGCAACTCCATTCCTAATCAGAAATGGTTTGAGCTTAGAGACCAGTCTATACAATTGAAAAGGTGCATACTAAAAAAGAAAGATGCATATTCAAATTTTTGAGAGAGTAGTATCCTGGTCTGTGATGAAAAAACTAAAAATAATTTGTTACATTTTATTTTCTAATATTAATCCATTAAATCTAAGGTCACTAGGGCAGAGGTCTTATTATTTTCAAGTAATATATAAATATTTATTATAGGTAATACATTTATTTATAAATTCTTCCTTTCCATACCTCTATCAATATGTCTTCTATTTCCGTAAGTTTAAAGTAAGTTCCTTATAACTAATTATTTTTGTTTACTGATGACAGATATGACAATTTTATTTGGAGTGAAACATGTTCTGATTCAAAGAGAAGTAGTTCTTCCAACGGAGCTGAAAGCTGATTCACAACACAGGAGTTTCTGTGCAGACATGATGTCATAAAATGTCAGGTGGCCAACATTTTTGAGATGGGGGCGTGAGAGATTCTTCTCAAAGGATGCATCTTTCTCTTGAGTATCACTGAACTTGAAACTGGAATGCCCCCTTTAAGATAAGGAAGATTTGGAAGGAAGGTGCCACCATGTCACACAGTCAGAGCTGGCGGTTTTCTCAGCAATGCCTGACGCAAGCTTGAGTTTTGCCAGCAGTAGCCGGACTCTGACTCTTTGTAAAGGTGCAGCTTAACTCAGGCACTGCTGGAGAGCCTTAGAGAGAATGACAGACGTTTACAGTGGCAGGAATGCCTGGTATGGCTCCTTGGTTTGAGTTAGGGCAGAGGTAAAACAGCACACTCTTTAGTCAGTGCAGAGCCTGGCCTAAAACGTGAGAACTGTATTCTGCTCTCTCACCCAGAGTCTTGATCAAATATACTCTTTGCCCATTCAAGAGCTTGATGTACAGAACCCTTTCCTAATAGCATGGATCCTGGCTCTGTTTTATAATTTCACTATATGTGTGTGGGGAGGGCAGAGAAAGTAGCACTAAAAAGATCCACACTTGCTATGACTGAAGTTCATTCCTTAGGGAAGACAAAAGAGATGCCTTGGAGAGAAGCCACCACGTGTATTATCCCTCTGTGAGTCCCCCAGCTTTGGTAGCAAGGGTGGCCGATAAGGGTACTGCCCACCTGCGGGGAATGCTGGGGAGGCTGTGAGGGCTTCAGCAGGAAGGTTTCTGCAGCGTTTCAGGCTGATGCATTTAAGCCATCAGCACTCAGGGTCTTGGAGCTCAGGACATTGGATAGCAGATAATGTCTGCCGCACTGCCCTTCTGGTGACCCTAACCTCAATCTGGGGAAATCACTTCTCTATGAAAGATAACTTCAGCTCTGTGACAGCTCCACCCCAACCCTCGCTACGAGGAGGGCCAATAAATTGTGTTGACTTATGATTGCTGGGTTTTGTATCCCAGATTGCTATCCGCGAGGATTTCCTAAGCTGCTGGACTAGAGCCCATGTGTGCAGAGACAAGTTGAAGTGCCGAACAAAACACATGCCCTGAGCTGCAGCTGCAGCAGCACCTTTTGGGAAGGAAGCTGAGATCTTTTTTTTTTTTTTTTTTTTGAGATGGAGTTTTACTCTGTTTACTAGGCTGGAGTGCAATGGCATGATCTTGGCTTACCGCAACCTCTGCCTCACTGGTTCAAGCAGATTCTCCTGCCTCAGCCTCCTGAGTAGCTGGGATTACAGGCATGCACCACCACCACACCAGGCTAATTTTTTGTATTTTTAGTAGAAATGGGGTGTCTACATGTTAGTCAGGCTGGTCTCGAACTCCCGACCTCAGGTGATCCGCTGCCTCGGCCTCCCAAAGTGCTGAGCCACCGTACCCGGCCTGGAAGCTATCTTTCTTAAGCATAACGAGGACAAGCACATGCAGTGGGTTTCTTGGTGGTGGCAACTCCTGTGTGAAGTAAAGGAGTTCCTGCATGCTGGCTGTGTGGGCACAGGGCATGGCAGGGAAAAGTGAGCTGGGGCACGGGGGGGTGTGCTCACTTTGTTTTCTCTCTCTCCCTCCTCCGTCCCTGCCTCCACCCGTCTGTCTCTTGCTCTTCCTCAGGGAGAGCAGATGTTTTAATAGTTTGTAAATATTCTTGCAGGCTGTTGCTACCTGAGTTCACCTTTCTTATCTCTAGTTCCACCCTAAAGTGGTAACACGACATATCCAAACACGCCTTGTCATACCAAAGAGACGTCTGTAGCTCAACTAGTCAGGCTTTCATTCAAAAAAAAATTTTTAAGCTGCTTTTGCATATTGCTTTTCCTGTGCTGGGTGGAAGTCCATTCAAAGCTATTTTGTATAAATAAAGAAATACAACCCTCTTCCCTACTCCCCAGTAAAGCCGTGGGGCAGCATGCTGGCCACTGTCCCTGGATATGTCTGCTGGCATCTGTTGAGGTGTCCTGTGCCATAGCTGCCAGGTGCACTGTGGGACACCGTTCGCCTCCTGAGCATTGCACTGGTGTGAAAGCAGCCTGGGGCCGAGCTGCACTTGAGGACCCCACGACACAGTCTTGGTTCGCACTCAGCTCACCAGTGGCTACAGTGCCAAGGCCTTTCCATGTACAGCACTGTGAAGTTGGAGCTCTCCTACAACTTGAGTTTAAGATCTACATTTAAGAATTAAAGTAATCATATTTCTCTTTTTCTTTTCTTTCACCTTTGGCATCAGCTTCTTGTAAAAATGAATTTAAGAACATTGTCCTTGCAAACCAGGTATGTGTTTCTGAAAGTCTGTGCACCCTGACTTTCTAAGGCTCATTCACCACCCTATTCATCACCTGTCATTCATCTGCCACAGTGACAGGCATGAGGAAGATAATGACAGCAAGACAAGACCTGGTTCTTGACTTCAACAAGTTAACATTTTTGCTAAGGGGACAAGATCAACACTGATGATACAGTGAGTCACCAACACAAGGCTGTCTCCAGGCTGACTTATAATAGAGCAATCAGAAGGAAAAAGAGGACAGCAGGGGTGGGGGTAGCCTGAGTAAAGGCACTGAGATTCAAGGTGGGTTGAGTGTGGGGGCGAAGGCAGCCCTGCCTGAGGGATCCACAGGACATCAGGATCTGGACAGCTCTGAGGCTGGCAGAGTGCTGTGGGCTGGATGGGGTGGGCAACAGAGAGCCACTGAGGGTAACTGAGCAAGAACATGCCCGTGAGGAAGGAAGGCCAGTGCGGGAGTGCCATTCACGGAGGTCTGATTGAGAAAAAGGAGGAAATCAGCGAGATCAACTAGAAAGAAACTTCAAAAAATTAGAGGAACACCCCAGAAAGGAAGAGGGCCAGGACAGGTGAATAGGGAGCATGAAAATATATGCGTTGTGATGTCACTGAAAACAGTAAATAAGAAGATGCGCCAGGAGTGCTGAGCATAGTGCCCAGCGTATCATACGTACTCAGTACGTGCTCACTCCTGAACTTCCGTTGCTGTGGCTCTTTTCATGTGTGAGAAGAGAAATATGCAAATTGGAAGTAATAAACACAGTCCCTGCCTGCATGGCACTTGCTTTGTGGATTAATTAGGGCCACCTGGCTATGACAACTTTTGTTCTGTTGTTCTGGCGGGGTGGGGGGCGGTTCAAGTACATACTTGTTCTTCCTAAAAAGTACCTTTGAAACTGAATCATTGAATCGTTGTGTTATTAAAGCATTTAGTAACAATCATCAACTTAAAATGCTGAACAAAGCCTAGATAGAAATTTCCTCCTCAAACTTTTGATGGTGAGATACTAGTTCTACAGATAATTATTAAACAGCACTAAAAGACAAAGTGATGACTACTGAACCAGTAAGTATTGACAGCTTACTACATGTCAGGCAAGGAACCGGGGATAGATACAAATGGAACGAAGCACCTTCCCTACACTTAAAGAGCCAAAAAGACAGTGGTAGAAATAGACACCTAAACCAGCAATCAGAATACAGGTGCACAGAACCTTTGCAAAGCCTCCGGAGAGCTTGGAGTTGAGATGTTTGGGCTTGTAGAGAGATGAAGTGACAAACGCAGCACACACAGGTGGACATTTGCCCTGTTCTGCCAGGACAGTCTGAGTTAGGCTCGTCCTGGTGCTGCCTCTGGCCCCTGCCCCTTGCACTCTCAATGGATGGGTGGTAAATTTGTAGTTACTATAATCCCATCTTTCTGAGCAGCCCAGCAACATCTGGCCAGCACACCATAATCAAACGTGAAGATTCCCTCAGCAAAACGTATGAACAGTTATACTAAATAATAAAAAAACAGAGTGTAAGTAGTCTTGTGTCAGGTCAGTCCACATTTTGTGGCTGAATGGGTTTTAAGGAAAGTTTTGATTTTCCCTGAACTCTTTGGATTTTGGAATTGTGGATAATGGACTGCGAATGGGGTGGTGTTGTAAGGTAGGTATCCACGGCAACAGAAGAGGGAACACCCAGCTCACTCCTGGGAAGTTGGAGGAGTTTCCAGAGGCGGTTCCAGTAACCCTGGAACCTGAGGGAGGAGGAGAGGTAGCTTGAGGAGAGTTTGGGAACTGGGGAGGGCGGGTGGCGGGAATGACCGTCAAGTTGCAGTCCTGCGAGGTAGCTGGGCACCCAGCGATATCCAGGGCTAGACCTGGTGGTAGGCAGGCAGTGAGGCAGGAATACAGGAGGTGAAGGCAGGCATTCCAGAGACAGAAGCACAGGCTTGGTGACTGATCAGAGGTGGGGGTAGCAAGGGAGACAGGGGAGTCAAGGGAAGCGTCCAGGCTCTTCTGCCAACGTGTTCTAACCTGAGGCCTGTGAAAAATACTTCTCTTTCCTCATGCATTTCTTTATTCTAACTGATGCTGAGGTCTAACATGCTTCGTATTATGTTCCTGTTGTAAAGTCACACATGTCCACTAAGGAACATTTGGAAAACACAAACCAGCGGGAAGAGAACCCCTCACAGGCCCCTCATGAAGACACCAATGCTACTAACAGTCCTGCTGCAACGAGGCCGGGAGCACGAGACGTCCACAGCATGTGGCTGGTGGTTATTCCAGCTTTTGCTCACCTGTGTGTAGGTTTTCATATATGGTTGTGATCATACCGTTTATGCATTTTTATGCTTCTTTTTCCACCCAGCATTTTATCACAGACGCTTTTCTGAACTACTCATAGTCTGAATGGATTTGAATGGATTTGCTGCATGACGGCATTTGGGACTGTGCTCAATTATCCCCTACAGTTGGACACTCCACTGTCGAACAGATCTCCAACCCTGAAGGAAACTGTGTTAAAGGCCTACTCTCACGGCAGTGTTTTCGGGAAGGCAAGGAGACATCTGGCATCTCATACGGGTTCCTAGCTTATAGCCTTCCAAATTCTCTTGCTGTCAACTGAACTGGGCATGGAAACATTTATAACTCGTGGTTTGTGGATAACAGAGTAGTATTTTAGCAGTTAAGTGAATCTCAAGTTTCTGTGCCTCTCAAATGTTGCTTACCCAAAATTTCAATATTATTATTGGTTGTGAATAGAAGGAATTAAAATGACATCTCCATTGTGCCCACCAGAACCATGTCTCTGCCAACCATACTTTTAATTTTTTTATTTTTTTGAGATGGAGTCTCGCTCCCGTCATGCAGGCCAGAGTGCAGTGGCATGATCTTGGCTCATTGCAACCTCCACCTCCTGCATTCAAGTGATTCTCCTTCCTCAGCCTCCCAAGTAGCTGGGATTACCAGTGTGCGCTACCAGGCCCTGCTAATTTTTGTATTTTTTGTAGAGACAGGGTTTCACCATGTTGGCCAGGATGGTCTCGAACTCCTGACCTCAGGTGATCCACCTGCCTCAGACTCCCAAAGTGAGGAGATTACAGGCGTAAGCCACTGCGCCAGCCCTAACCATACTTTTTATGTGACTTTAAGGAAGCAAAACCAAGTCATAAGGTTTTGAGGTCAAAATGTGAGCTGATAATAATCAGATTTTTTCAAACATCTGTCTGTTCATACATCTACCTATGTATTACTTAGAAATAATGCTTGGTCTCACAGAACGGGGAGGAAAGGTTTTAGTGATAGACTGAACAGCCACACAGTTGAGAGAGGTTATCATAGGACACTCTCTCAAAGGCCCTGTTCCAGAGCCTTCTCATCCACGGCGTTGTCCAGGGTGAGGAACCAGATGGAGGTGGGCTCTCCGCTATCCTCCTCCCAGGCAGCCTTGCAAAGCTGACCACACACAGGCCTGGGGGGAGCTTTGCCAGCCCCCAGCTTCCCCAACTCATCCACTCTTCTGAAAGACACATGTGACTAGCACCCAGATTTGGAACTTGGAATGTGCCGTTACATTGAAAACAATTTTATATATAGTAACTAGATGCAGTTAAAATGTTTTTATTCGTATTTTAGGTATGCTATTGGGAAAATAGGCTTGTGTTGGCAGAGCTGGGGCCCTAATACCACTTAAAACATACTTTCTGGGAGAAAAACGTTTTCAATTACCAAATCTGTTATTGCACTGAAGACTTCACAAACTAGGCTACACTCTTACTATTCACGTGCATTATTAAACATTTTCTGGAGTAAGGTCAGGTATAAATAAATGAAATATGAAGAAACAAAGAAACAAATACAGCACTCATCCGATTTTAACGGCAAAGAAAGGAAATATCCAGAAGTATCAAGTGAGAAGGGTGCTTGTTCACACCCTCCTAAGGCTCTGAGGGCCATAAAGAGCGAGCCATTTGCTCACCATCCACAGAAAAGCATGGGAAACAGACGTGGCGCCCATATGTATTTCAAAGATAGGGAGGGAAACAACTCAAAGGCTGTAACTTTTCTGACACTTGAGACGTCACTCCTTTGCAAGGCAGCATTCCCAGTAGGCAGTGAAGCGTGTTTGGAGGAGCTGGAGGGCAGATGAGGAGTGGAGGGAAGGCGGGTAGGGGGCTTGCATTGGAAACCACCTCTGAAGGTGTTGTCAATACAACAACATCAATGAGGACAAACATGCCACACGGTGGGTCCAAGTCTGAACTGCCCGGGGAAAAGTCAGTCATTGTGAATCAAGTACGGTGTAGCTCCAAACAGCGGATCGGGGCGAGAGCCCCACTACATCAGACAACTGGTGGATCAGATGATTTAGATCTTGGGAAAAGCAGGTTTGAGTTTTCCTCAAACCATGCCTATTATAAACTACTAGTAGAATATTCCTTTTAAATTAAAATCTCGTAGTCTTTTCTAAGAATTCCAAGGGCACAAGAAAGAAAGCCCAGTGACTGCCAGGCACCTTCTGGGCCTCACTAGCATTCCTTTGAACACTGCTACCTGCAACAGCAAAAGGCCAACAGGGGTCACATCTCTGTATGCTGCATCCCACAGCTTTGGGTTTTCTTTTAAGTGTAAAAAAGAAGCACTTTCTTACATAGTAAGAAAGTGTGTGCCAGTCACATACTAAAAGGACAAAAAGCCATTGTCAGGCGCTGTGGTGATATCTTCAGCTGGGCCCTGACCCTTCCTACTCCCAGAACAACCCCTCAAAGCGTCCATGCCTGATACCTCTGTCACTGGAAAAGAGGGTGCAGCTTTCTGATGTCCCCTGATTGCCTGAGAACCTTGTACACTGCCTCAACTCCACAGGCAGGCATGATAGGTTATGTCTCCTGAGTGCACAGCAGGTCTCTGTCTGCTGGTTTATAGATTCAGGCCACTAAGTAGGTGCAAATGCATCCACTGCAGCAAAGCCAAGCTGCACTGAGAAGACGCAGGGGACAGTGTCCCTAGAACCAGAGGGCCAGCCACCCTTGTCGTACTGCTGCTGAGGGGCCTGGCTAGAAAGTGCTGAGAGTAGTTGTCCCTGGAGGTCAAGGTGCAGAAGGGCAAAGTTTTTGGGTGACCCAGTGCATGTGATCTGGGAGGAAAGTCGGGGAGGCTTCGTCAGGGAGCACGGCCTGGAAACTGGCTGTGCCACTACCACACGGCATGACCTTGGGCAAGTCACTCGGCTTCCTGGTGTCCTAATTTCCTCATCTGACATGACGACAGTGAAGATCATGTTCCCTGAGCAGCTGGAGGAAGTGACAATGAGGTTCTGTGCTGGAGAAGCCACCGTGGCAAAGGCCAATATCTCAGACGTGCTGCTTGGCCACCAGGATCGGGGGAAGCCCTCAGTGCTTGGAGCTGATCATCACAGATGCAAGTAGAAGTGGGCAAGTCACATGGGTGGGCCTTGGCTCCTCAGTTCCAAAGGCACGAACTCCTTCCTCTGGCTGCCCTTACACAGCTATTTAGACTGCTGCTTATATGTGAGTTGATGAAAAAGAGGAATTTACTGAGAGTTAATGCTGTAACTAGGATTTAGAGATGGGACTGAGAGTTACATTTCAAAACCAGAGCTACTGAGAGTTACATTTCAAAACCAGAGCTTGAAGTCTGGGGAGAAAACAAATGTCTCTTCTCTCAATGAATACAGTCCCTCGGTTGGGCTAAACCTGCCTAGCTCAACTGGGGCAGGGTGCCTAGGGAGGAGGAGTTTTTGCCTCATGCAGCAGCTTTTGGCTTAACTGCAGAATTATTTCTGGAAATGGTCAATAAAAATTACATATGTATATAAACCGATAACACAAAACCCCAAACCATACAAGTACACTTAATGTAAATGACTTTGGATCTTTAAAAATTGTTTTTATACTGCCTAAGTCCCTGAAGTCAGAGCCCGTGCTACAGCTGGACGCTTCCCAAGAATCACTGCTTGTCAACACCGCTCTTGCAGAGGAAGGCTGTTTACCTCCACTCTGCCTGTCAAGTTGACTTTGTGTCTAAATTCTCTGCCTTTTATTACTACCCTCCACCAGATTGGGGAAACCGTATGTCTATGTGTATATTCCTGAGAAGCTTAACCACATTACTGATGAGAACATCACAGATCTATTTGTCAACTTGGTAAAGAAATCAATCACACTGATTGATCAGATGCCTAAAACAGCTAGCTGATTTTCTTTCCCACATGTCTGTGCCATTCATTCAGTCTCTAAACCCTGAGCGGCCACCTGCCATGGTATAACCAGGTTGTGGTCAGATCTGACGGAGCTTCAGCCCACCAGAGAACTATGTAGGGACCATGCCCTCCGGGGCTTCACCAAAATCAACCAAAACACGCATCTGCCCTGACATGGCAGATATACATTTGAGGTTCCCCTTGGAAATGGTCCCCCTAGACCTAGAGCTCTCCAAGGATGGGGTTGGGGAAGCCAAGAACTATCTAGGCGCAAAAATCTTGACTTCTACATTTCTATCATCAATTTAACTTTAATCAGTAAATGATCTGGTGATACTGTCAAGCTCAATGTCCAGGTCCAAAGCACAGCCTCCCTAGGGGGCAGGGTGTGAATGACTCTTATGTTCCATGGGAAAGGGGGATGTCAAGCTCTTCCAAAGCACCCACGTGAGTTTGTGGAGGGCTTAATGACAGACTTGGGAAGGGGCTGACTACGCATCATCAGAAATTATACCAATGACAGTTTTAATCACTTGAAATGAACATTTAGAAGATACATACACCTATGAAAGGATGTGTCAAGCCAAGCAAAAACTTGGGACTGGAGAAGAAAGAAGCCAGGCTTGGCAGTTCAGCTTTGTTTTCTCAGCATGGACAGCTGGACAGGCATGATTCCCTACAACTACATACATGAGGCTGTATTCTGAGCATTTTCCCCTGCGGGGAATCAGCTTTTATCTAATGCTTCAAGAGGTGAATGAAACCAACAACGTTAGTGACAACTGAACTGCCTGCATCACTCCCTGCCTGCAGCCCAGGGAAGAGCTGCCCCCACCTACTGAGGCTTGGCCAGCCTCAGAGCTGGCTACCTCAGGATCCCTGCAGAGTCCTACTCTGGTTTGAGGATAAGCCCTGGAAAACTGTATTTTTAACAGCTTTCTGGATGAGTCTGATGTACCAGGCTTAAGAACCATGGGCTAGGGTAGCCACCCTTGATAAAGGATGCCTGCAGTTCTGCTTAAAGTAGTAATATTGCCTGAGAAGAAATGGGTTTCCTCTTTAAGAACACTTGGGTAACCAACCCACACATCCACAACAGCTCTGATGATTACAGGCAAAATGAGACACATGGGTGGGAAGTAAGTGGAGAAACTCATTCTGCCACTGTTTGCACTGAATCTGTGCATTTGTGGCCTGCAGTTCTGGAGATAGTCCTCGGCAATTTTCGCACACGTTACGTTTAGGTAGTTTTCCATCAGCCTGTCTTTCCCTCTGACACCCCTGGCTGCCTGCATACCCCTTCCACGCCCCCTAAGTGACTCGGGAAACTTGTGGAAAGCCATCTTTTCAGTCAGCTTATGTGCAGCACGGATGAAAGTCCCTGCGGACTCTAAGGAATGAGCTGGGTGGAAGGACAGTTTTTCTTACATAGTGAAGGCCCCACCTGAGCGCCATCCAGCCGGTGGCTGCTGAGAGCAGCACTGCACAGCCTCCAGCAGGACACGGCCCGCAAGCCTCAGCCAACCCTCACCTGAGCCTTCATTAACACCTGATACATTTCCTCTGTTTACAAGTTCATGACTGCAACCTACTCTCTAATCCTCTCCAACACTTGGAAACAGACTCTAAGATCAAGAGAAAGCTGCAAGAGATTAGAGGTTTGGGGCTTCACGGCAGACACAGAAGACGCTGGAAAAGTCAGTCAGATTAATCCAGACTCCTGGTCTGAGGAATTCTTTTCTTTGATAGTAATCACACCACTCTGCAATGCCATGGTATCTTAATCGCAAGATCTCAACATGCTTCACAAACACTAATTTAACCTCCCACTACTTTTGTGAAGTTTATCATAATCATCCTTCACTTAGGAGATAGGGAAACTGAGATGATGTATAAAGTAGAAGATACAGAGAGCTAAATGACCTTTCAAGTGCTGTGTTTTTATCTTAGGTCCTAATTATTTTGACTGAAGTGTTTTTTCTTATTTCCTTCAGATGAATCAACTAATATCATTGCCAATGGTTTACATAAACAACAGAAACTGCAAAACACACATTCCTAACTTACTACCTATAACTAAACCAGGGGTGCGAAATGTCACTTCCATGGAGAGAAGATCCAGAAGACACAATGACTTATCATCAACTCAGGTTTTCAAACAAATACCCACTTTACTTTGAAGTCTCTGATGCTGACCTCAGAGTACGAGGATATCAGAAAGTTCAGAAGTTCAGACAGAAGTTCAACTGTCTGAGCAAGTTATAAAGACGGAGAAAGGGAAAAACAAAAAGTGCTGAGTTCTTTAAAAAAAATAGCAAGACCATGAAAAAGGCAGAAAAGAAGAGGAGAATATGTCTAGTAAGCAATAGCTTATTAAGTTTGGATTTCAATAGAGGTTGTTAGCAGAACAACATAAATATTTAGTTGTAGGGATGAAGAGAAAGTGACATGAATCAGAAAGCCTGATGAATGTGTGCCGATGACTGGGGCCATGGGGACAGACACGTAGCTGTTTCCGCTGCAGAAAGTGAGAAGGCCATGCTATCATAACTGTGCTTTTCCCAAAGCAACAAATCAGTAAGCCCAGACTATGTAGAATCCAGCCATGGATGTCAGACTGACAAGTCAGAGGAAATGTGGTGGGTCCACAGTGGCTGCTCTCAAGGACACGGATTCTATTTTATGCTTTGCCAGATAAACCCACATGCCAGGGGGTGTGCGCTAGCCTTTTCATAAGCATGCTAAGTCAAACCACCATTAAAACCATTCCCCTGGCCACTGCGCTCTCTGTGGGGTGAAGTGTCCTTGCCTCCACTGGACTTCGGCGTGTGTTATCTTTTCACCTCCTTTCTGGGATCAGTTGGTGATTGCTCAGCACCACATGTGATGACTAGGCACAGGCCCTGGGCGCTCCCGGCACCCACCACCTGCCCACGCCGGGATCCAGTGCTCGTACTGTTTGCTCTGTGTCTCCACCCTGTGGCTCCCTCCCACTGCCCACCCCCGCCAGCTGAAAGAAGAGACAATGTATTGGCACTGACAGCCATCGCCATCCCACCTTTGGGACAAGTGGGAGGTGCTGATGCATGAAGATAATATTCCATCTTGCCAATAGGCAAACAGGCTTTGGATCAACGGACTACACACACACACACACACACACACACACACATGTACGCGTGTGCTGCATTTTACAGATGTGCCAACCTGCATGAAATTGGCTTTTCTCTCATCTCAATTTGGCAGCATGAAGCACAAGCATCTCAAAGGAAAATCAGCAACTGTTTTTGTCCATATTCTCTTCTCTTTTTCTCATTCATCTGATCCATGGGCCAATTTGAGTTCTTATTTTTCACATCCTCACTGTAAGTTAATGATTTTGGCAAGAGAGGCATACTCAATCAGGCCATTTCTCTTCATGAGGGAAACCTAGTATTTTTTTAAAAACTGTAGTTAGATACTTGTTTTAGAAAACATATACAAAGACTATTCTAGGGCATTTGACTGAATTTTTCACCAAAATGGATGTGCAAAGAGGAAGACAGTGTATACCTTATTAGGAAAATCTCCATAAGCCCAACACTTTCTCAGAAATTTAAAAAATGTTGTTCTAAATGACTATCATCTTATACAATCATATATTTAAGTTCTTTGCACTTAACATTAAAAAAAAAACAGAAACGAGAAAAACACTGGAGATTCTAAGTGATGAAAAGAAGTATTATCATGCTACTAGGTTTCTGGTAGACCTTGGTTCCATAATACAACTACCAGCCGTTATGGTCATCACGGAATGGAACTGATTTCTTACTTTTTAATTCGGAAGGTTTTAGAGTTAGAGTAGCAGAGAAACATGTGATGGGGAAAGCCAGAGAACAGAGTGTCTTTTATGCTAGGTGATACTTTGTTCCACAAATATAGCCTCAGAGTGGGTAAAGGAAAGATGGCAGCTGCCAATGGGGCATTTCTTATCGAGGCTCAGAGCTGGAAAAGCCTCCAGTTAGCAGGCGTACTCTCTTCAGACAGAAGCAACCTAGGATGCCTTTTGCACATGCACTATTGTTGGTGTAGTCTGCCAAGACTTCAGGACACCACGAGGTTTTCACACAGTGAGCAAGCTGTGGAATGGACGCACAGGGCCCTAGTGGCCTAAAGGGTGGAGTCAGGCTGCAGTGGCTGTAATATGGCCTCACTGGGTCTTCCTATTGAAAGGAGCCAGGGAGCACGTCTGGAGTGCTGACCTTGTGTCAGCAGTTGGGATTATCAAGAAAGGTGCGGAGATGGAAGTGGAGAAACAAACAGAACCTATAAAAATAAGAGTTTCAGAACAGATGAAGAAAAACATAGAGAACATCAGCAAAAACACAAGGAGACAGGAAAGTGGCAGAAAATGAAAGAACTTATGAAAAGGAATGTATAGAGATAAAGGAATAGAAACGAAATATGAACTGTGCAAAGGCTGGATATACAAGTGTAAGTTGTGAATGAACTTAACACTCATCTTGCCATGAAATCTCAAATAGAAAGAAAGAGGAACATTATTATTTCTATTTTCTTTGCTATTTGGAATATTGCTCTCCAATAGTTTAATACACCGGTTTGAATAATTTTGGTTCTATCAGAGCTGGGTGTAAAGCATAAGAATGATTCTTTGGGGATATGCACATCCATTCATTCATTCTTTATCCCCTAACGATAAGCCAGGTAGTCTCCAAGGTCCTCAGATGTCATTCTTCCCCCAAGACCCCAGGTGGAAACAACCCATCACAATGCAATGGGACAAGCGGTAAGCGCCGACTCTGCCTGGGGGAATAGGCGCAGGCTGCACCGAGGAGCTGACATATGCACAGGGTCTTGTGACTACAGTTTTTTCAACGTTCCCATTGTGATCGGTGGGAAAATATTCATTGTTACGTTGCAGCAGGAAAAACAGAAGTCAGGAGAGGTAAGGAACTTTAAGAAAACTTCAAAAGTCTGAGAGCTAGGAATAAAAGGTGTTGAGATATATCCCTTTAAAATTTATAATGCAAGCCAGTAGGACATACTCAAACTACCAATGTACTTTTTTAATTTTAGAATTTCAATTAGAGACTATAGTACTTTCTTTTCTTTTTTTTTTTTTTGAGACGGAGTTTCACTCTTGTTACCCAGGCTGGAGTGCAATGGCGCGATCTCGGCTCACCGCAACCTCCGCCTCCTGGGTTCAGGCAATTCTCCTGCCTCAGCCTCCTGAGTAGCTGGGATTACAGGCACGCGCCACCATGCCCAGCTAATTTTTTGTATTAGTAGAGATGGGGTTTCACCATGTTGACCAGGATCGTCTCGATCTCTTGACCTCGTGATCCGCCCGCCTCGGCCTCCCAAAGTGCTGGGATTACAGGCGTGAGCCACCGCGCCCGGCCTATAGTACTTTCTAATCCTCCAAAACAAAAACTGATTCAGAAACAAATACATCTTACTAACTTCAACACCTTAGTAACTTGCCTTAGAGAAAATGACATTTTCCCCAAAATTCAAACAACTGGTTTTAGATGATGATGTTAGGCACATTTTCTCCACTGACCTGTTTTCAAAAAATAATAGAAACAGACTGAATTTAAAATGTAGTGTCTTTCTAATACCACTATGAAAAACATTCACACAGAATGTCATTCTCAACAAAATCCCTGTAAAACAGGGAAAAACTATGAAGTAGAAGAGTATGTAAAAAAGATATAAAACATCTTTAGATTGGTTTTCCCTGAGTGACTGTTAAGGATCCATGTTTATGATACAAACAAATTTCTCTTATGAAAGTAAGGCCCTCCCTACTCCTGGCTCTGCTTTTGAATCACCAAAACAGCTGAGAACTGTTTAAGAATTTGTCTCAAACACAAAACCTGTTTAACTAACTTAATGGAACAGGTGAGGAGACACTCTTCCAGAATTTGAACCCATCAGGGGTCAGATGGCAAGTATCAAAAGACAGATTAGTGGTATCAGAATAGTGGCTATTTATAATGATGATGACATGATGTTTAATGATGACATATGGCTGGTTTTAAGGCTCGTGACAGCAAGAAAGAAAAAGGCAAGAAAATAGAAGGTAAAAATAAAGGAGGAGCGGCTCAGCTGCCACACAGAGGCTGGAGGTGAGGCAGTGAAGAGGGGTGCCCTGCAGGCCACGTGAGTGAAAGCCCGGCCAGGGCAGGGCATGATGATATTGGCTCCACCAACCTTGCTTCTCAGGGTTCCCAAGCTGGGCCACCCACCCACTCCACCTGCCAGAGTCCTTGCCCATGTCTCTGTTCATGCTGCTGGTTCGTTCCCACAGCACTTCCTGCCCCAATTGTGAACTCCCTCCCAGTTCCTACACCCCGCCTCCCCACTCTCTCTTTTAAGCACAGATCTTTCCAGCCCTGCTCTAAAAGTCCCCTTCATTGGGAAGTCTGTCCTTGTCCCTCTGCCTGATGTTTCCTCAGGCCCAAGTACAGCCTGTCCTCATTTCCAGTTGCCCAAATGTATCAGTGGTATTTTCTGAGGATGTACATTATGCAATTTTAAATAGATGATGCACCAGAGTCTTCCATTTTGGTTTGCTCCTCAAAGTGATTAAAACCTGCTGTCCATTCCATTGAAAACACTAACTCGGCACTGGTTCAAAGTGATTAACTTGGTATTCTCTGCCAAAAGAAAACCTTATTGTCCAAGAACCCTGGAGCCTCCACAAGGAAGGTGGCTTTCCCAGCATCTTGATTTAGCCCAGTGGGGCTCTGTTTGGTCTTCTGACCTCCAGAACTGTAAGACAATGAATTTGGGTAGTTTAAAGCCACTAAGTTTGTGATTATTTGTTAAAGTAGCAATAGTAAACCAATATAGATTTTAGACTATCAAAGTGACACCAAGCTGGTTCTAGGAAGCAAGCACAAAGATGGGTTTTTGCAGAAAGGTTTCCGAGGGAGGGGCATGGTGGGTGATCGGCAGGTAAATGTGAGAGCAGATGATAGCCTAAGGTCTTCCTTGGTGGCTGCTCTCTTGCCTACTGGGGATACTGCAGTTCTAGGAGGTGCCATAGAGCTTGCTGGGTCTCAGTACCTGTCACACTCCCTAGAAACACACCGTTTAGGCAGAATCAGCATCGATCATCAATTCAACACATCCCTACCTTCCACCATGATCATCCTGCCTCCCCCTGGATCAAGAAGTACACAGCTGGCAGTACTAAGGAACAAGTAACTTTTTCTGCATGAAACTCTATAGGTATAAAACAAAATAAATGCTTAAATAAAAAATGTCAGGAGTTGAAGAGCCCAAAGTATCCTTTCAGAGGATGTCTTCTGATGACTAATAATTTCACAGCAGTATATGGTAATGGTAATTAATAATGATGACTAATAAAAATGACACTATGCAGCACAAAGCACCCTACACTTACAAAAGCCCTTTCATCTCTAAGAATTCTAAAATGCTTTGCAACCTGACCTAGTGATTTGAAATTGGGTCTCTGCTTGCCCCCTGAAACTGTTTTCCCTGGATTGACATGAAGTAATCATCTGCCAATTAATGTAAAATCTTTGGTATTAGCCCTTTACACATGAGTCGGGCCCTATGGCTCTTGGATACAAGTGCTTGGTTTGTGCATTCTGTGAATTCTTAATCTACTTTTTCAAAATATGTTTCTGAGACTTACCTCCTGGAACTCAAATTTGCCTGGCTCTTCGACCAGCTCCCTGTACCCTCTTCTTTCCCCCAGAAATGCTCTTTTAGGGAGTTTATGTATGTCAGGATTTCGACTGTCACCTCTTGCACATCTAGCCCTAGCCATGACCTCTTTTCCGTACACCAGGCCTCCAGCTCCAACTGCATCCCTGATTTTGCTACACAGATATCCCCAAGGCACCAGGAGTGTGACAGAACACCTCAACACCTCCCCCTGCAGAACAAGTCTTCTCACTGGATCTCTGATCTGGGCTCTGGCATCATCACCTGCCCACCACCCTGCAGGGTTCAGCCTCTGTGCTGGGAGTCACCCTCAGCTCTGTCTTCTCTTCCACAAGCCCTTGGTCCAATCTGATTCCATGGTCTCCATCTCTGCCATGTTCGGGCGCCAGTCACTGTTTCTCTCACCTGGGCTGCCCTGGTTCGGTGAGTCCCTCGTTCCAGCTTCAAGGCTGCTCCCCTGCCTTTCACCTGAAAGTTTCTATTGGACAGGACCTTATCTCATCTATCTTTATATTTCTTGGTGTTAGAATGGGACTTACTTCCACAGTAATGGAATGTTCAATAAACATTCTTTTCAAACTGAATGTTAACACCTCAACTGCATATTTTATTTTCATATATACTGACATATATCTGAGAAGCTGAAGGCAAATCAGAATTATATTTTAAATGTACATGGTCAATGTACTATCTAAAAGATTCCTGTAATAAATCCTAAAAACTGCAGAGACTTTTAGTACCTACACAATTATCTATTTTTTTAGTTTAGATATTCTTATACTAGGTTTTCACAGGGCAAGGCACACCTGATTTGCCCAGGAAACTAGCACATCGATGACAGCATTACAAAATGTCTTGATCTTTTATTAAGGACAGTTTCTATTTCCGAATAACAGCTGAATGAAACTGGGTGTTTACTGATGGGCCAAGCCTGTTAAGCACTAAATGTCTAGGAGGCAGATGAGAGCTACGAAGTTGGGAAAGAAGCCCGGCAGTGGTGAGTTTTTACCTTTGCTACTAGGTGTAACAGTGGATAGAGAAGCCAGCCAGGCATGAGCCACAGGTGTGGGCAGTGAGGCCGGAGAAGGCACGCAGGGTGAGGGAAAGGTGGAGCAGAGCCCATGGTAGATGGGCGTGGACTACACTTTAGCCCCAGAATATTTTGGTGCCTGCAGAGCAACTGTTTTCAAGTAAGAAGGTGTGAGGAAAACAATCAAATTTGATAAGGAATAATTAACTTTATTGAGAGCATGAGGCAGAACATAGTGAAAGAAACCATAGGCAGTAATATCTGTGAAATCTCCATGAACACAGATTTTTGGATTGCTGTTTTTCTGGAAGATAAATATGGCTTGGTAGAACAGGAAAAGCATTGCTGATTTGTTAAAACATATATATAAATAAAGAGGATTTTTAGATTCCAGAATATAGAGCTCATTGGCTAAAGTAAAGATGAAAATAAAGATGGAACAGGTAATCACATCAGGGATGAATGGATCTCTCATAAGTAATTCTACTCTTTGGGTGACCTACATCAGAGCTACTTTAGGTAGAAGCTGAGCTCAACAACTAATTGTTCCTCCTATGGAAAGTTGATGCAGATGCTCAAACAAACTTTTAAGATAATAAAAAAGATTTTGGAACTTATTTTGTAGGTATCAATAAGTCTACATTATGATTATAAATGAGGACAGTCAGTTATTACCTAAATAGCTTTATGGAAAAAGGGTACAGATGTTATAGGAATTCCCTATTGGTGCAAGTAATGAACATATCTACATTAGGAATACTAGAGAGTCTTAAGGATAAATCCAAAAATATTCTTAAATAAGGGAAGATACATAGCTTTGTACAGCCATAAAGATTTTTGAGTCTTTAATGACATCATTTTAATTTAGATCTGATCATAAGAAACGAAACTTCAAGGAAAAAAGGAGGAAGTTGGGGGTATTTAATCAGTACACAATTACTATTTCATTAGCTATGAAATGCTCTCGAAGGGGGAGAGCAACCGAGGAAAGATCCCAGGCTTCAGGAGGAATGTTATATGCCCTGGGGGTTTTGTATGCGATCCTGTGAAGTATGAAAAACATACAGTGGAATATTAGGGAATCAACTGAAGAGGCTGAAACTTAAAGCTCCCTTGGTTAAGTCCAAGGAAGGAAAAGGGCAGGAAAGGCCAATGTGATTAAGGAAGGATATAAAGATTAGTATGAGGAGCCTAAGAGGGAGGCTTAAAATATATAAACAGTGATTTAGAGATATAAACTATTTATAAAATACAAGCAGTAAGAAGTTCAGAGAATAATTACAAAAGAGGAAGCATTCTGATCGGCATTCCACACCACTGTGGTCCGTTCGTTATGAGAGCAGAGGATGCCAGGATATTAAAATTGGAAGGGCCCTTCCAGAACGAGTAGTCTCATCTCTCTTTCTGCAGGCCCAAGACTGCAGGAAGAAAGGCGCTCATCCTTAATCTGCTCTCTCCACATCCTCTGACCCTAGCTCCCACTATTCAGAGAAAAGAACAAAGAAGAGCAGGGGTGGAGGGGAGGATTAGAGCCTTAGAGGTCAGAAGGAGCAGGACCAGGAGGGATGGACTGGCTTCTAACAGAGCTGGTACAGATGAAGGGATAGAGCGGGGGGATCTAATTTCCTGCTTTGGGAGGGGAAGTGTGAGAAGGTGGTGAGAATAGCTATGGGAGAAAAGGGGGACAGTTTCAGGACAAAAGGCCAGGCTGGTGAGTGTGTCGAGGGCTTTTCACCCCCAAATGCAGAGACAGAGCTGAGGGAAGCTCTGACTGGTATTTGTATAAGTCCTCTGATGACAGATCAGGTTCCTGAGGTCTGGAAAGTGTTACATATCATTATTCTAAACAGGGCTATGAGATACAGCAAGCAATTATAGGCCATTTAACTTAACATCATTTACAGAAAAATATTAGGAAAAGTTTGCGGGGGGTGGGGAGGACAACTCGACAAGCATATGGTAATTTGATTAGAAACAGGCCACATGTTTATACTGGAGGAAGGTGTTGTTTTTACTAGCTTGTTGGACTTCTTTGAAGTTATTGCTTTCTTAGTTCTAGGTTTTAACCCATGATTTTTTTTTCTGATATCTATAAAGATTAGGAATAAATATCAGATATCTAAGTAAATAAAAACCAGTCACAACTGAGGAGACTAAAAACACAATGGGAAGAAAAATGAATGCTAAAGGCGAATGGTGTAGCAAGGAAAACAATTTAGTAAACATCAGCTAGTAGAGTTAAATAAAGCCGAGACACTTTTCATGAAAAATACCCGATTTGGGTCTGTGGATGTGTCCCCTTACCCCATTTCCTACAATGCTCTGCAGAAAAAAGAGGGACTTTTTGTTTGTTTGACTGCAAAATTATCTTTGCTTTTTCTGTTTGTTTGTTTTGCCTGTTTAGTGGATTGACCATTTGATGTGGTTAAAATTTTGGCACATTAGGATGACTACTTCATTAATTCTCCTTTGTAAATTTTTTAAGTTAAAAATTCTCAAATAAGAAGAAGACACATTTGCGGTTATTTTTTACACATTAATAGGTCAAAAGCAATTTTCTCATATTTACATAGTATTTCTGTACTTTCAGAATGAGAATCAGAAATGCTTTTAAAAAACAAGCATTTTAAAAAATGCATGAGACCTGATATGTCCTCACTACCTTTTTTTCCAAATTCTTTTCAAATGTTCAATAGAAGCTTCAAGTATGTTTTGTTATCTATTTTTGGCTGGTTAGTCTACGTAATTCACTAATAATGCCATTCTACTTCTCCAAAGATCTTGGACTGCAGGAACTGCTATCATTTCTGCATCTGCATTCTCCACGAGGGTGGGGACTGTATCTGTTTTGTTCATCATTGTACTCCTAGGGTCTAGCACAGGGTTTGATAAATATTCAGTGAATGAATAAATGATTAAAAACGACAATAACACTGGATATTTAGTTTGTGCCAGACACTGTACTAATAGGTACTTTGCATAACTGACTCTGCTAATTCTCCAATAATTCTTTGAAAAAATTACTATTACTAATCTCATTTTTAAAGATGAGGGAACGGAGGCACTGAGAAGTTAAGGAACTTGCCTAAGGTCACACAGCTAGTCATCGACAGGTTTCAAACTCAGGCAGTCTGGCCAGCAGGCTCACGTTTGAGCATAATACCACTTCCTCTCCAAGAATGAACATACAATGCAATAAACCTGTGTGTCAATGTATGCATGTATAGAAAACTACACACAAGACAGGGGTCTTAAGTGGCACAGAACTCAAATACTAATGTTATTATCAACAAATACCAGAATTCAGGAGTGATGGAAAATTTGAAGTCTCATTTCTAGGATCAAGCTCTCTGTGGTAACAAACCTCTGTAGGCAGAGTACCAAAAAATATTGCTCGATTGAGCTCTAATTGGCTGCTGGAGCTTTCAAAACTTCACATTGGTACAAAAGCGTTATTTAAGGTTTTGAGGCACTAAATCAATGAGGAAAAGAAATGACCAGCACATGTGCTACTATGCCCTATATGGAATCACTGGTGGCCTCTTTCGGGCTAGTACTGGCCTTTGCTGAAACGGCCATTCTTAAGACCATCCTGAGTGTTATTCAGAACACAATATAAAGCTCTATTTCCCTCTAGTCTTGTTGGAGGATATTAGTGTTCTGAGAACTGGTGTGTCCTCACTTTTTTTTTTTTTTTTCAAATTTTCTTTATGGTATTTTTTTTTTTCTATCAGTCATTCTGAAATGATTCTAAGAAGATGTAGTGATTGGTTTGAGTGTTCGTCTGCGCAGAAGATCCTGGGGGATAGATGACCTAAGCTGATCAGTGAAAGCACTTTTACAGACCATAGGAAGAATAAACAGAAGCCTTTGGCATGTGCAGGATGGACTGAGAACCTGAGCAGGGAAAGACACAGTTTAGATGTGAGAGAATTCCACATCTACATCTACCCCAAGTTGAGTGTGGATAAACCTCGGAGAAGCTTGGTGCTTTTCAGGACTCATACAAAATGACTGTAGACTGCTGGATGTTGGGGCCTCACACCTAAGTAAAAGTTTATTTACAGGGTAGTCTCCAGTTCTGGTTACCTTTCAACTGGAAGAATATTCTCACCCCTGAGGCAACTCAACAGGAGGCTGTCAAGTTGATCCAAGTTTTAGGAAAACTTGTTGTTCTGAGGAATGAGGTTAAAAGTTTAGTCTCACCATACAAGAAAAGCTTACCCAGTGGAGTATTAAGTCGAAGTGGAGTGAATGAAATTAACGCAGCCTAGAGGCTTAGAAAGATGAAATGTAGTTCAAGATTCAAAATTGGACAGTAAAGGGAAGCTCAGGAGAGAGCTAGATCAGTGGAAAAATAAAGCAAGCATATGAAATCAGACACCACTCTTATATTCAAAGAATGCTGGTGTCAACAGAGCTGCAGAACAGGTATGATGATAGCATTTGAATGAACAAAAGAAACGGGAGGGATGCGGTGTCGGTCACTGCAGGAAAGGGGGTCGATGTGGATTCAAGAACAGTCTTGTTAGTACGAGGGTCCTTTTCCTGTTCAGTGAATTCTTTTGTTCTGTGTCCTTATCAATCCCACACCTTGCTTAAGTAAGAATGACAGACAAGCCATTCTTAATGACTTCCTAGCTTTTGAAACTATTTTGGTGTCAGAGAGGGAAAGAACCATATTTAAGTTATAAAAATTGAGGTTTCTGTTGGCTTAGTAAACTTCCTTCTCTGAGATGACCATTTTTGTTTGTGGAGACAGAAATGCATTTGCCCAAATATGTGATCTGTGCAGTGTTTCAGACAATTGACATCTCTGTCGCACCTCACCAGGCCAGAGACAAATGGCAGCACAGCTCAGGGCTCCAGCTGGCAGTCCTTGCTATGTCAGCACAGCGTGGCTGGCATCTTCCTCCCTGAGGGCCAGTACACATCCTCTCCTAGGCACACCCACTCTCCATTAGCACCGGGAACAATTGTTCACTGTGTCAGAGCCCCGGCCACGCCCTGCGTCCAGACAATGCACAACTCCACAGCCCTACCTCTCCCAAGCACTGGTTACTTCCTTTCCTTTCTATTTCCTCCTGTGTGTAGACTGGATGAAATACAGTTTCTTCCTTCTGTCTGAAACAGGACATTTCAAAGAGTGGTAAACGATGACTGATTCACTTTCAGTCTCTCCTCACTTGGGTTTTCCTAATCTCTCTAAGGTTGTACAACAGATAGGAATTTGGTTCAGAACATAGGGAAAACAGGCTCAAAAAAATTCAGTTTTCACAGTGAATGCTCACTAGGCAACTATCACGTACGAATGTTTCTCTCTAAAGATGATGCTTTCTATTATCTGTAGGTATATTTCATATGTTGAGTTTTGTTTCCATGGTGAGGGTGGACCACATTAAAGCAATAACAGCAAGCTAGGCAGCTTTATAAATTTAGGAAAGGAGGATGTTATGTTCTAACAACAATTTTTTAACACAGGAATGTCTGTATTTAGAAATTCATCCATCCATCCAGCAATCAGTCAGTATGTATTAAGTACCTATCTTGTTATAGCCTAACTTTTTTTTTTTTGTTTCTTTTTTTTAGGATGGAGATTCGCTCTTGTTGCCCAGGCTGGAGTACAATGGCACGATCTTGGCTCACCGCAACCTCTGTCTTCCGGGTTCAGCAATACTCATGCCTCAGTCTCCCAAGTAGCTGGAATTACAGGCATGAGACACCATGCCCGGCTAATTTTGTATTTTTAGTAGAGATGGAGTTTCTCCATGTTGGTCTCAAACTCCTGACTTCAGGTGATCTGTCTGCCTTTGCCTCCCAAAGTGCTGGGATTATAGGCATGAACCACTGCGCCTAGCCTTAGGTATCTTTTTAAAGTCCCTATCCTCAAAGAGTTCACAATTTGGTAAAGAGAGAAAGACATGTAAACAAATGATTATAGTGAGTTATAGTAGGTACTATAATAGAAGTATAACATAATTCTATTATATAATTCAGATACAAAGAAAGGAGTGGGAGGGAATTTCAGTGATAGTGGTATATTGGCCAGAAAAGGCTTCATGGACAGGGTGGTACCTGAGCTGAGTCTAAAAAATGCAGGGGAGACAATTTATGGTGTAGTGTGCAAATATGTACTTGTGTACGAGTACAGGACACAGACATAGCTGGAGAAGCAAGCAGCCCCTCCAGGTCCCAGATATCCTGAAGGTCTGGGAAGGCATTGTGAAGTCAGGCATCCTGTAGGTTATCAGGACCAGCCATTAGAATAGGATACCAATATGATGAGATCTGCTTGTGATGTGAAATTCCATTTTTGAAAACAATGATTTCTTTGGGTGGGTTTAACTCTTATTTTCCTTTACAGAGCAATGAAGTTTGTGGTGAGAATGATAATCTCAAATTTAATCCACTGTGTTCTGATTTAGGAAATGCGTGCTGAAGGATGCCAGGGAGCTGAACTGATGGCTCCAAAGGCTGGCAGCAGGCATTTCGTGAGCACATTTTCCCAGCCAGTCAGCCAAATGTGGCCACCCACTGGGTGGCCAGAGTCCTTACCACTTCAGTTGGCCGGTAGTACTTGAGATCCACAGTCACGTGAACTTTGCCGGTCTCTTTACATCTGCCCACTTCATTTTCATTCTTTCCTTCCCACCTGTAAAGAAGATAAACACTGAATCAGCTCCTAATTGCTGGGGAGCATTTGGCCGTGCGGTAGCACATTAGGATGCCGGGCCCTCTCCCTGCAGGAGCGCATAAGCTCATTAACTACAGCAGCACAGGCTGGTGCTCAACCTGGACTTTCAAAGCCTTCCTAGATCTGTTTGCAAAGGGCACGGTTTTTTCCCTTTTCTTTTTAAGAAAATCATGATGAATTCAGAAGTGAGACTTTAGAAATAAACAGATTAGCCAGAAAATAAAATTGGGCAACTTTTAGGGATTTTAAAGATTTTTGTATTTCTCTAGACCACTCTTGATCAAGTCAATTATTATAAATTGTCCTCTCCCTTTATTTTTTTCTTTCTTTTGTAATTTTGGGGATATTCAGTGTTAATTCAATGCACTCCATTTAGGAATAAGTTTCTTACCCTAATTAACCATTCAATGCATCCCTGGATCACATACAAGTTCTCCTGCTCTCCTCAGTCAATGGTGGGCCTCCTTAACAAGTCTCAGGTGATTAAACCTCCAAAAAGTACACAACTAATTGTTCATTTCCTGCTGAGAGAGGGTGTATCAATATTACTTTCCTATAACCTCCTCTGACCTAGCTAGGATACTGTTTGCACACAGGTTTCCTTCCCTGAACATCTACAGCTGACAGTTGTAAGGGTCCCGGGAGCGACTCCTTGAGTCCACACTGTGCAGGATGAGCTCATATGCGTCGAGATTAGCTTCTCGCTAAAATTCTACATATCCATTTTATGTTCTCATTTTTTATAAATCAAGCCACTCACTTAATGGTAACCTCTGGATTTCTGTAATCTTATATAGTTTGAGTTATCATTTTTACATATGAAATTTTTTTGCAAAAAAAGACAAGTAATGAACAAGTATGACACATTTGACTTTACTGTTTATCCTTGGAACCAGTGTGCATTATGAGCTGGAGATGAATACTGTGAACACAACAATTCCGTATGCTCTCTGGGTCAGAGTCACAATGGGGAAGACAAAATTCGTTACTTGACTATGTAAGCCACAGGCACTACTGAAAATGAACATTGAATGTTGATCCCAGTTGTATTTTGGAATAGATTGAGAATTAGACATAAACTGGCTTCATAAGTCTTGTTTTTGATGAATCACCTGAATGTTCTGGCAAAGCACTTCTTGGTAGCAAAGGGGAAATATTTCACTGTTGGAGGAATAATCTGTTAGTATGCCTTTGGACTCAAGGCAAATGTGAAAATTGTCATACAACACAGGGAATTATATATAGCACAATATGTTAAATAATATACAACAAGTGTACAACTGGTCATTTCCTCAGGACTTTTATATTAATTAATTAACTCAAAAAGGGATGTCTGGTAATTTGTTTCAATTTATTTCTTAGTGTTGAGTAGATCAATTTGACAGGTCTTAATGTTGATTAGATCAATTTTCAATTTCAAAGCAAGGGAATTGGTAGGTAGGATCAGAGTTAAGTTTGTGGAAAATTCACTGGGAAATGGAAAGTGGATGTTTTGGAGCATGGAGATTGAAAGTGTTTGAAACATAACCTAAAGGTATGATGACCCTCATACATCTCCCGTGGATAAAGATCAAATCTTAGCTAACATCCACAGGAAGAGAGGACCTAAGGCATGATTTTTTTAAAAAATTTACAATCTAATTCTAAAGTTAATTGCTTAAATAGAAACTTTAAAAAAATTTTTGGTTAGGCTTTCAGCAGATGAAAGTATATTTGTATTTCACAGGCATGTTTTAACTATTTTTGTTTACATTTCACATTCGCAAAGAGAAACAAGTTCAGCAGATACTTCTGTGATAGTATCTCCAACCAAGTCAAAGAGTTAACAGAAATATCATTTACAATTTTGCTGACCGATTTTTCACTGTAGCTGGGTATTCGGTCTGTGATGGGTCATGCTGACTTACGTGCACATAGACATTCCACTGTCCTTCTGCTGGTAAATCTCCTCAAATGCCACAAACATGAGAACTGGCGATTCAAGTCAATTTATAATTCAATTTAAAAAAATCACACACAAACACACACATATTTAAATCGACAAAGCCTAGGTGAAGACTTGGAGAGCTTTTCCTGATTTGGGAGGCAGCATGTGAGTCAGGAAAGGACTGAGGCCATGTCTGAGGGGTCTTTAGACTTTAGTGGGGTCTATAAACTGTTTGTGTGAAGACCCAGATAGTAAATACTTAAAGCTTTACAGATCTCATTAGTCTCTGTTACATATTTTTCCTTTCTCCTCCTTCTTTTTCTGTTTCTTCTTCCTCCTATTTTTCTTCCTCATTATTTTCTTCTTTTTTTTAACCACCCTTTAAAACTGTAAAACCTGTTCTTACCTCCAGGACAGTAAAAAAAAAAAAAAAAGGCCCTCAGCTGGGATTTGGTCTGCAGGCCACACTTGCCCACTCCTGCTTCGGCCGATCAGGTTAATGGTATCGCCTCACCCTCGGCTGAAGGAAGCATTTAATTCCTGTTTATAGCAGTGGGCTGCAAGGCTAGACTGCTTGAATTTTAGTGTCTACTACTGATTCTCTTTGATTGCTTTGCTGGTCATAGACTAACATTTGGGATTTGTAACACTAGCTGAAAATGGGAAAAGGCTGAAGGAGAAACATTCACTCTCTAAGGGGTTTATTAAATACAGCCTGAAAGTCAGACTTGGGTCTGGTGCTACTTTGGCGCTCACAGGCACCAGCTCCCTTGCACGACTTTCTTGCCGCGGTCTGAACGCTGTCTGCTGAACTTCCATCTTGCAAATGCTGTCTACAGTCAAAACAGTCTCTAAGGGCATAGCATTGCCCTCTACAATTAATACAGTTACATTGAAGAAGCAAATGTAATCAGGAAATGGCTCAAAGCTGAATTGAGCTGGCAAAACTACTTTCTAATTTGCACCAGGTCTGAATGAGGGCAGTAAGCAAAAGTTTCGGCCAAGTGCCAAAAAACATTCAGTTACAACAATACACGAAACGCTTGTATTAACAAGTAAAAGGTAACAGCTAACATGTCCTAACAAGCAATGTTATGACTCAAAGCAGAGCTGCAATGTTAATGAAATGACAGTGGTTTGACAGAGAGGAGAGGATTTGGTTAATTAACAAGAATTACTATCCACTAATTTAGAACAACAGCTCACCAAGCAGGGATCCTGTATAATTCAATTTTTAAAATAAATTGTTGCTCCTAATAAGCATTAAATAGCAATAGAAAGCACTGAAGAATTACAGAATCAAGGACAATAAGGCAAGATAAAGTGCTATTAGAATCTACTCAGCTAGGCGTTCCTTTGAAGGAACAACAAAAGCAAAGTCAACTACATGAGTCAAGTTTGGGGGGCTACTAGACCTAAGTGGGAGGCGGGCAACACACTCCTTGTGGGGACCCAAATATCATAAAAGCTCTCAGGAATTATTCTGAAGAAAGGCTATTTAATTAGGGTATTGAATTAGAGTAGGAAGCTGCAGGAGCTCAAAGTCAGTCAATGCCATAAGGCAGGCCTGGAGGAAGCATTAGCTTCTGGATAAAGATGGTGGTTTTGCTCCTTCCCCAGACCCCTTTCAAAAAGGAATAAACTCACATGAGCTAACAGGGCAGGAAAGAGATGTGAGAAATCAATTCTGGAAGCTGGAAAGCAGATGGATGAGTGTTAAAGGACTTAGCAGAAGCCCTAGAAAAGTCTCCTAAAGCAACCGTGGGAGAGCTGAGAATGGCCCCAATTTACACTTGCAGAAGCCCCCAAATGCTCAGGAAGTGAAGCCTGATTGCAAGTCTCTGTGAGCAGCAGTCTGGGGCCCAATCCCCATCCTGATTCTGCACTGCTTGGCCACTCACTGCCTTACCCTCCCTGGGGTAGAAGGTGGCTGGACTGAATGCTCAGTGAAGAGTGGGTCACCATGCTGAAGACGGGGGAAATTAGGCAAATGCATGCATGATAAAGGCTGAGGCCCGCCACCCAGCCGTCTGTGGGCTGGCAGTCAGGCCTATTTCCTTCCAGTGAGGACACTGGGGAGGCTCCTCTGGGCATCAGAGATTCTCCAACTAAAAGGCTCCATCAAGTCCTCTTATAATAAAATAGCCAACAAGCTCCAACTATGCTCTGAAAACTCACAAGTAGTTTTTAGGCCCCCTACTTTTAAAGAAGCAGAAAACCAAGTATTACCAGACAGGAAATATATAAGGAAAAATCACATATATGATAAATAGAAATTAAAACAAACTGAAAAAAAGCAACTTGGAGGAAACAGAACAAGCAGAGGGAAGAGAATTAAGAACAAAATAAAATAAGAAAATCCCCACATATACCATCTTTAATATCCTCAGACAGAGAGATCAGGAAAGATATCATACAAACAAGAGCAGGATACTACATAAAAAGAAACTATTTGAAACACAGGATTTTAGAACTTGGAAGCGAAAAATAGAAATTCCTAATTCAAGAGAAGATTTCAAAGATACAGTTGAGGAAATCTCCCAGAAAGTAGAGCAAAAAGAGATAGATATGAAAAGCCAGAAGAAGGAAGATAAAAACATTAGAATGCCTCAGGGCAGTCATTATAATAGGATTTCCAGAAAGAGAGTACAGAAAAAATGGAGAGAGTGTCCCCAAATAATGGACCGGTCTGGACACACCTCACATCAAGTTTCACACCACTGGGGCCAAGAGAAGGTCTGAACCACTTTCCAGAGGGGACAGACGGGACTGGGAGTCAGAATGGCTCTTGGTTTCCCATGGTGACACTGCAAATTAACAGGCAATGGAGTAGCTCCTTCAAAGTTCTGAAAGAAAATGATTTCCAATCTAGAAATACATACCAGCAACATTATCAATTTCGAGGATGGACTAAAGATATTTTCAGATATATTTGGTCACAAAATATTTGTTTCCCATGCATCCTTCTCAGGAAACTAATTATAATTTTGCTTTTCCAAACCAGGTAGTCTTGAAGATGTCAGGAAATAGGGGCTCCGTGCAGGAGAGCTGCTAAGAGAGCCCTCCAGAGGAGAATGAAGTGACACAGTGGGGTTCCACCTTCTGCCAGTCCACTCGGGGTCAGGTCAGAGGCTCTAGGACTGCCTCAGGAAGATGTGACCAACAGCCCAACTCGGGGTTTGAGAGCCTAGAGAGGCGATTTCCATAGCTGGGGCAGAGTATGGGGTAAAGTTGGTGATAAGTACATAGAAAATGAATAGAACAGAGAAAGAAGACATCTGTTAGCTGTATGGTAAACAAATGACAATTATACAGAAAAGATAAAATAAATGTAGTTTACTAGAATGAATAGCATTCATCAGTCATGGTAATGTAACACTAAATATTGACCTGACCCCCAAAATTAAAATATAACGATTGAGTATTAAGAGGATGGAGGGATGGGTCAAGAGGGAAAAAAAAGGGAGCAAAACTCTTGTTTTGAATAAGAGGAGGCCAACAGATAAAGTCTAGAAGGGTAAAATCAATAACGACATGTTATTTGGAAACATGGAGATAAATGCCAAAATAACTGTAATGCAGTGCAACAGAATCTCCAGAAACAAATAATCATCTTTAATAAGACTGTGCCACAGCAGAACAAACATTTCTGTATGTTGGAAAGGGCCCACAGAGCCCCCCAAACAGCAGAGCACAGAGCATTCTCTGGAAGCAGAGTGCAGGCGATAGCAGGGATTTGTGAGAATTCCTGTAGAATGATTAGAGGACTAGGGTGCTGGCGTAACTGCAAAAAAAATAAAGAAGGGAAAAAAGAATTACAAATGTGAGCTCTGTAAGTAGCAGACTGTGAGTGACGAAACCCCTCCCTACAGGTCCCTCTCCGTCGCAGAGAAAGCGAGTCTGGACCGAAAAAGACAGGCCTCAGCACAGCCCAGCCTGAGCTCTGCCCCAGGGATGGGTATTCAGCCCCACTAGCTCCCCTACAGACCCAGCACTTCCTTGCAGGATTCCCCTGTCACCCTGCTTCTGGATGGGGAGGGGCTGACATCTTTGGCATCATCAACATTCCAGGTCCTGTCCCACCACAGAAGCCCCGGACAGCGTGGGCAGATGAAATCTGCAGAGAAGACTGAGCAGGCAACCCTGGGAAGAGGCAGGCCAAGGTGACATGCATGACCTCAGCAGCCCAGGGAGGAGGCCGGTCAGTACTGCCAAACTGTGATGATGGGCAGGATGTCAGGAGGATGCAGGGACTCAAACAGGGCCCTGGGCACATCAGAGAAAGCTACTTGGATAGGGTGTTGGGAGCCGAATGAATGGGGTGAGGCTGTGTGTTGAGCTGGCTCCTTGACGCCTTTTGGCAGAGCAGGGGAAGAGAGAGGCTAGGCATTGACTGGAGGGACCCCGATCCTGAAGGGAGCATCTGTAAAAGATGAGAGGGAGCCTCAAAGGAGGGCCAGGGGCCAGGTGTAGTGGCTCCCAAAGTAATCCCAGCACTTTGAGAAGCGGAGGCAGGTGAATTACTTGAAGCCAGGAGCTTGAGACCAGCCGGGGCAATGTGGTGAAACCATGTAAGGTGTCCAAACACAAAAAATAGCTGGGCATGGTGGTGTGCACCTGTTGTCCCAACTACTTGGGAGGCAGAGGTGGGAGGATCGCTTGAACCTGGGAGGTTGCAGTCAGCCATGATTGTGCTACTGCACTCCAGCCTGGGCAACAGAGCGAGACTCTTGTCTTAAAAAAAACAAAACACACACACACACAGGCCAGGAGGAGGCACTGTTCCAAGGGGCACCAAGGCGACCTGCTAGTGGGACAGGGGAGAGAAGGACAGGTGCCATTTTTATGCTCAGGGAACCACTGTTTTAATCACAGACACACTCTAACATTTAAAATACAGCACTAGTCTACGGGGTAAACCCTGGATCTATGCAAACCTTAGCTGTGTATGCTCTCTTGCATTGCTACTGAAAATAAGGCTGGTTAGCCTCCAACCACGCCTAGAAATCTTCCATTTTATTTATGATGATTATTCTAAGTAAGGGGCTTCTGGCAGTACTAAGCCCAGCTGTTATGTTGTAGTTAATGAACAACTGACTACAATAAAAAACGTGAAATTTAAATCCATTTTATAGCTGTTCATGTAGAAGGCACTTCTAAGATTAACGCCTATATCTATTCGGATTTCTCTATCATGGAGCCCTTATGAACGTTACTTGCTGAATTCAAACGCCAAGAGGCAGGCAAGTGGCCTAATCTGCAGTGTATAAATGGAGGAACAGGAGTTCACAGGGCTGAGCAATTTACAGATGGCACATGGGGAAGGGGTGCTGGAGCCAAGGCTGCCAAGTCAGGCTCCTGGGCTGCCCCGCCCTGGGCCCAGACAATGCCTGTTTCACAGAGTCTGAGCTGAAAGGGTGTGGTACACTCTTAAAAGGACACTGCCATTTTTGTGGGGAGGCCTCCTCAAACATTAATTTCAGTAAGAGTGGTTAATTGGTCAATACTTCCTTTGCTTTCTTCTTTTTATCAGTAGGACTGAGCAATTACTTAATAGGGAGACTCTCCTCTCAGACAGTCTTTTCTTATGCTGCATCCCTAGGAAGTCAGACTAGGAAGATGAACTCAATGCAAAAAGCCTTGTGAGGTGGTGCCTACTGAGGGTAGCTCAAGAGATCAGATAATAAAAATGATGATGATGATGATAAAAAGACAAGACCAGAGATGGCTCTCCTCGGCTGTGAAAATGACAGTGAAAGGATCTTCTGATGCAGAGCTAGCGTTTCAGCGAGCCTCGGCGTGTCCACGCTACTTCGCACAGCCCACTAAACGTGCTCTAGCTGCCTTCTTCATTTATATTAACCCGCCTGGCGCATACTAGCCACCCCCGGTGGTGGTAAGAACGAAGCTTCTCTTGCTGTATGGGGGAAAGCAAAATGTATGGAGGCCTTCCTGGAGGGCCACGGTAAGGAGGCAGTGTCAAAATGACCCAGTGCTCAGGCACCCCCCGAGTCTCAGTCACTGTTCTGGGCCATCCGCATCTGCACCTCCTTCGCCTGCACAACTGTGTCTATCCATCTCCCTTCCTCCTGCCCCCACAAATCTTTACCAAGCACCCACTAGGTGCCAGCCAGTGAGCTAAGCCAGTTGCTAAGGACAGGAATATGTGGAAGCTAGACACGTCTCTGTCCTTAAGGAGCCTGCAGTCTGAGGCCACCACAGTCTTGCGAAAGAATAATGGCAGAGAGCCAGGGTGCTGTCAGAGCCACAAGGTAGGCACCTAGCACAGATTAGGTGCAGGGAGGGTGTTGGTCAGAGGGAGGATGCCTAAGCTAAGTTCTGAAGAATGAGTGGGAAGGGGCTGGGGAAGTAGAGGGAACCGTAGGAGCAGGCATCTGATGGGCCCAGTGTGGCCAGGCTGGTCCACCCTCGCTCATCAGCTTGCCCAGCGCCCACACATGACGCACTAGGTCCTGCCTCCATGCCTTTTCTCATGCCCTCCCACCCACCTGGAATGCCTTCCTTCTTCTATCATCCATATCTCCCAATGTGGACAAGGGCCAGCTTACATCTAACTTTCTGCAGACATAACTCCAATCATGATTGTGAGGCTATTACTTCAGTATTGATATAATAAATTTGCACAATGCCTTCATCTTTGCTTAGACATTTGTAAATAATGTGTTCTTATTAACTGTCACTCAGAGTCTATCTCTTTCAATTCTCTTTGATTAGTTTGGCACTGAGAGGAAATGAGATGAGCATCTAAGAGGTGTGAGGTACTGTGCCAGCTGTTTAGGTACTTATAAACGCAGCAGTTATTTTGAGGATCTAACAGCCCCTTGGTTAAAAATGAAATGGGCCTGTGACCTAGTGAATTGCATCAACTGCCTATGAAATGGAATGAGGGTTGCCTCAGACACACAGCCCAGCATGACATCAGGGTTCAAATTAGATCTTGCAGGTGGCAATAATTCAAAAGTCGGCTGCTCCAACAAAGGCACACATCACCTTATGTTGCAGTATTTTGGTTTTAAGGCTTAAAAATCTAAGCATCTTAGAAGTTCAGAAATATAAATGATAGTAGGACTCAGATTTCCAGGAGGGAGGTAGAGAGACAGAGAGGGAGAAAGCGAGAGGAAAAAGAGAAGGAGACCTCATTTAAATGGTAACTTGAAGCTTTTATGATAAAAGTCCAGGCTGGGCGTGGTGGCTCACACCTGTAATCCCAGCACTTTGGGAGGCCGAGGCAGGCAGATCACGAGGTCAAGAGATTAAGACCATCCTGGCCAACACGGTGAAACCCCTTCTCTACTTAAAAAAAATACAAAAATTAGCTGGGTATGGTGGTGCACGCCTGTAGTCCCAGCTACTCGGGAGGCTGAGGCAGGAGAATTGCTTGAACCTGGGAGGTGAGGCGGAGGTTGCGGTGAGCCGAGATCGTGCCCCTGCACTCCAGCCTGGCACCTGGCAACAGAGTGAGACTCTGTCTCAAAAAAAAAAAGTCCAATCTCTTTATGATGACTAAATAGAATGTGAATACTCCTGAAGGTGTGAGTCCCTTTAGAGTCTCTCCAGAAAGTTCTCATAGTGCCTACACTCAGAAGTTGGCTTTTCTATGCAGGTTTTCTCAGCATGACTGCTTTTTCTAGCTCTAATGAGGATTTTGAGTGACGGTGAATGAAGGCAAGTTATATTTCCATGACTCAGTGTCACAGATTTTACTCAGCTTGGTCACAACAAGGACATCAAAGGAAGCTTTGGCAAGCTGCTGAGGTGGGAGTTAAATCTATCTCAGGGATCAAAGGTGGCTGGTCTAAACACAGCACATTGAAAGATGTGAAATTTTGCCATAGGGAAAAATACAGAGCTGCAGCGATTTTCTTTCTCTGGACGTTGGCCCTACGTAGAACGCTTAGAAGTACAGCTCGTCATGGGAGAGTTCTGTTCATCACCAACGACCAATGGAGTGGAGGGATGTGCTCTCCCACAGTGAGGCAGTCCCAGGCTCGGCAAACTCCTGAGGAATGCTACACTGGCTGCAGGGATGCTCGATCCACTCCTGGAACCTGCAGCCAGGCCTTCCTTCTCAGGTACTGTCTTTAAGATCAGCCTCCAGAGGCTTCAGCTCAGGGCCCGGAGTCCAGAAATCCCACCCATCAGAAAACTGTGTCAAATGAAAAGGGAAATGTGCATGAGCACATTTCTTTTGTGACTTTTACTGAAAATGTAAATTCAGTACCACAGACTACAATAACAATTTCCATGCCTGAAACATTACCCACCCACCCCCAACAAGCGGCAGATGTTGGTTCTCACCTGGTTGTAGGCTACTCTTACAACCCTCTTCTCAAAATTTAACAAGATTAATGACAGAAAATTAGTCAAGACAAGTATTTGCCTGTTTGGCTTATCCTACCAGCATTTTAATTGCAGGAGAAAAGTGTTTCCTTTCCACACAATGTACTTAGTGGTAAGTTGATGGGAAAGTGAAAAACAAAACATAGCACTAAAAAGAGTCCCAACAATGCAATGTGCTACACACACACACACAAACACACATATACACATGCACACACACACGTGTGTGCACACACACACTCTTAGAAGAAAGCAGCTGTCATAAGGCTGCCTTTCTCAATACAAATGACTGGATAAAAATTATTATTTTTTTAAAATGGGGTCTCACTCTGTAGCCCAGGCTGAAGTGGAGTGGCGCCATCTCGGTTCACTGCACCCTCTGCCTCCTGGGTCCCTGCTCAAGCAATTCTCCTACCTAAGCCTCCCAAGTAGCTGGGATTACGGGCACGAGCCACCACACCCAGCTAATTTTTGTATTTTTTAGTAGAGACGGGGTTTCACCATGTTGGCCAGTCTGGTCTTGAACTCCTGACCTTGTGATCCACCCACGTTGGCCTCCCAAAGTGCTAGGATTACAGGCATGAGCCACCGCACCTGGCCTGGATAAGAATTTAAAACGTCACCTTAAATTTTATCATGACCACATGTGTTACTGATCCGCTCCCCTGAATACCTTCTAACCCAAACCCAAATTAAGGTGCTTTTCTCTAATAAATGCAAAGCAAAAATGACTCAAATTACTCAAGTGATGTCAAAGACTTCAAGAGCAAATATCTGTGTCGATTCTAAATATACAGATGGCGACACGTGTCAAGCCTTTTCGGTGAACTTTACAACGGATAAATTTCAAAAACAGTAGCAGGAATGGGAAGAGACAGCAGATCTTAAAACAGCAAAAGTGAGAATGTTCCAAGTACTGATTGGTGTGTCTGATATAGTGTAGCCTCATGTGATGTAAGGCAAGCACACGACGCAGAACAGGTAGAACTATGAGTGAGCAGAAAGCTTTCTAGCTAAACTAACGGCACCGCTAGCGAAACTAGAGACCTTGGCTCTTTTTCACCCTCTCCATCCAGCTGTTCACCAAATCCTGCTGATTCTAAGATTCACATCAATTGCTCTGCTCCCTCTCCATGTTCTCCGCTGAATGCAGGTCCTCTTCATCCTCAGTACGACAGTTCCAACAGGCCTCTAGGGAGGATGCATAGTGGTTTCCCTCAAGCTGTCCCCACCACGTGAGAGGGAATAACACCAAGCATGAAATCTGGGGAAATCAGGGTGACAGTGGGCATTTCTGGGAGGACTTTCTGGATAAGCCGGCTTTTGGGATATCCATTTGTGCTTAATTAAATATCTACAGAGCACCCTCAGCTGTTGAGAGCATGGAAGATAACCTGGGAATGAGACTATGCCCAGAGGCATGAAGACCTGGGTCTGTGTTCACCGCAAATATCCTATCATAAAGGTTTTTTGACAGTATACGACAAGAAGGATAAAAAGTGCATATAAAGAAAAGAGGGGCATCTGGGGTCACAAAATACTAATTTCAGATCCTGGGTCTGCTAATCCCTCGCTGCGTGACCTGGGGAGAGCACTGAATTGCTCTGTGCCTCAGTTTCCTTCTCAGTGCAACAGTGCTCCAGCCCTGGAAATTAAACAGAGTAAGGGTGCGGCTCCTGGCATGCTTCCAGGCTTGCCCTAACCACTCCGTGTGCTGCGGTGAGCATGGGCTGTCTCTGTCTGCCTTGAACCACATTCTGCTGTTCTTCTGCAATAGCGTCCTGCTACAAGGGAAGACCTTGCTCCCCCTCATTCAAACAGTGCACTTCCAGTGGGGCTGCTCATCCCAGAATCCTCCCACCCCGAAAACAGGCCAAGCCCCTCGGATCCAGTCCCACACTGGCTACAGCGACAGGTCAAGGGATAACTGCAGGACACACACAGGGCCAGCCACAGTCCTTAGGATTTTTCTAAGTGGATTGTTCTCAAAGCTTCTATTCTTCTTTGACTGTGTGAGGCTGTGTCCCCAAAAGTCATTCAAGAATGCCCTGTGCCATGAGGAGCAGCTGAGGGATGGAGGCAACAGGAGCCAAGGAGCAGAGGGGCCCTGAAGGAGCACCGGGTCCCTAAGGCTACTCTGAGTTCAGTTTCAGTCCCTGAAAACCAAAAGACCTCTGATTACTAGAAAAGTCCATTCGCTTTTCTCCCTTTCTTAATATATTAATCAATATTTTCATTATGCTTAAGCCTTGGTTTTATTAGCATAGATACTTCACACATTTAAAAAATAATTCTTGTGTATCATCCTTTGCAACTTTTGGAGCATAACAGAACACTCTTAATAACAAAATGTCATGTTTGATTCCTATAGACAACACAAACAAAAGTGCACTTTTTTTTTTTTGAGACTTAGTCTCGCTCTTGTTGCCCAAGTTTGAGTGCAATGGCGCAATCTTGGCTCACTGCAACCTCCGCCTCCCAGGTGCAAATGATTCTCCTGCCTCAGCCTCCTGAGTAGCTGGAATTATAGGCACCCACCACCACACCCGGCTAATTTTTGTATTTTTAATAGAGACAGGTTTCACTATGTTGGCCAGGCTGGTCTCGAACTTTTGACCTCAGGCCATCTGCCCACCTCTGCCTCCCAAAGTGATGGGATTACAGGTGTGAGCCACCATGCCCAGCCAAGTGCATGTATTTTTTAAAGAATAAGATGCTATGCTTACATCTTATTTTTCTCATTAGACTTGTTTAAGTATAATCTGTCTTATTCACATATACAATATAAATTTGTTAAAATATATTTGAGAGTTCATTTAAAAACATAATTAATGAGAGTGGCAGATACTAATTTCTGCTAAACTATACATTTTAATTAAAATTTTGGGGCTGGGCACAGTGGCTCATGCCTGTACTCCCAGCACTTTAGGAGGCCAAGGCGGATGGATCACTTGAGGTCAGGAGTTTGAGACCAGCCTAGCCAATATGGTAAAACCTCATTTCTACTAAAAACACAAAAGTTAGTAAGGTGTGGTGGTGCACGCTGATAATCCCAGCTACTTGGGAGGCTGAGGCAGGAGAATCACTGGAACCTGAGAGGCGGAGCTTGCAGTGAGCCGAGATTGTGCCACTGCACTCTAGCCTGGGTAATAGTGAGACTCGGTCTAAAAAAAAAAAAAAAAGGGAGGGTTACTTAGAAGCAACATAAATTTTATTTGAAAGGTATAAAAAACCTCAATCCCAAACATAATCAATCCAACAATACATTTTTAAGTCCACTAAAGAATTAAGGCCAATTTTTTTTGGAAAATGAGGTATCTTCCCTAAAAAATGAAATAGAAGACCAAAAGAGAATCAACATGACCAAATTATATTGCAAAGATTATTCTATATCTTCTTGCTTCTTAACTTTATGATATTTTCCAACTCCCCAGATTATTGTAAAATTTGAAAAAAATCTTATTTTTGCCTTCTCATGTTAAATTTTCTATAATTAATGTCATTCATTTTCTGCAAAATGTTTTTATGCAAAACAAATTTATTTAACTTTTGGCCACAAATTGTGAATATTTTTTCATAAAATTGGAAAGCACAATGTTTTTATGTAAAACAGATTTATTTAACTTTTGGCCATGAATTGTCAATATTTTTTCATAAATTTGGAAGTATATTGAGACAAAATGTTCACAAAATAATAATTGTGCAGTACCTCTTTTTTCTGAGTGTTCTTATTTTTGTTTTAAAATTTTTAATTGACACATTGTAATTATACACATTTATGGGGTGCTTTTTGATATTTTGATACATGTGTATGTTGTATAATGATCCAATCATGGTAGTCAGTGTATCCAATGGCTCATGCACATATTTCTTTCTGGTGACATTAAAATTCTCTCTTCTAGCTATTCTGACATGCACAATAGGTATTGTTGAACTTAGTCACCCTATTGTGCAACAGAATGCCAGAACTTATTTCTCCTATCTTATTGTTACTTTGTAACCATTTACCATCATCTCCCCAGCCTCTTTCCCCATCCCTTCCTCAGTTTCTGAAAAGCACTGTTTTACTCTCTGCTTCTGTATCATCTTTCTTCAGAGTTCACTGGAGTGATATCATTCAGTATTTGTCATTCTGTGTCTGGCTTATCTCACTTAACACCATGTCTTCTAGATTCATCCATGTTGTCACAAATGACAGGATTTTATTCTTTTCTATGGCTGAATAGTATCCTATTGTGTATATGTACCATATTTTCTTTATCCAGTCATTGTTATTAGACATTTAGGTTGGCCCCATATCTTGGCTATTGTAAATAATGCCATAATAGACATGAACATGCAGACATCTCTGACATACTGATTTCATCTCCTTTGGAGATATACCTAGTGGTGGATTGCTGGGCCATATGGGAGTTCTATTTTCAATATTTTGAGGAAACTCCATACTGTTATCCATGATGACTTTGCCAATTTACGTTCCCACTAAAGTATGTAAGAGTTCCCTTTTATCAGTGTTCTCAAGTTCTCAAGTATCAGACTTGTTTTCTAAATCAGGTGGCTCAGTAAGAAAAACATGTAAATGAACAGAAAATGACTTTTATAAAGTGATTCTAATTAAAAACCTTTTGCTCTCCACGTTACAATTCAAAAACCAATTCACCTTGAGTCTACTACACACAAAGACACTGAGCATGGTTTTATGGACTTTGACTTATTTTTGTGATTTAAACAATGTCAAATGTTTTAACATGTAAGACATTAGAGGAAAGCATGCTAAACACTTCCAAACAAATAAGCTCAATGGACAGTTCTGATTTCTTAGGCTATTTTTGACAGATTGCCTACTGTAATTTTTAAAGTAAGTAAAATACTTAATAAATTAGTTTGTATGAATAACCTGACTCCTCAATATACTGTCTCAATATAGTTCCCACTTTATGAATAACTATTGTCAATTCATAGCCTGAAAGCTAAATAAATTTGTTCTGCATAAAAACATTGTGCAGGACTGGGGGGATTGGGTGCCTAATGATTACTGAATAAACCATGCGGTTCCTCAGGCTCTTCATGACTTCCCTTACCAAAGCACAGCGCCTCATCTCATATTAGAGACCCGTTTAGTCATGGTGTGACCAGGGGAATTTCCAGAAACTTTGGTGGCATGCTTTGGAGAGTCCAGTCATCTTTTGGTCTACTTCTTCCCACAATCTAGGAATAGGAAAATGAAAAAGCAGGTACGACTCTTGCTTTTTGATGTCTTCATCTTGTCTGGAGTATTCCTTAACATATTAATGACAGGAACAGGAAGTCCAGAGACCTAGTCTCACAAGAAGCCTTGTAATTTTTGTTCATGTTTGAGCAACAGCCCCCTCCGAACAGAAACCCTAAAATCAAATTTCCCATCTTCTAAAAGTTCTATTTCCATTATTGATTCATGAAAACCTCTCTTACTTGCCATTAGTCTGACATTGTGCTAGACACAACGTAAAGTATAGAAAGGAATCAGACCCAAATTCTGCCATTAAGGAGCCTCTATCTAGTCTACTAGGGAAGGTAAAATCACTAATGACTAAAAATAAGGTAGAAAGTGGTAAGGGTAACTGTCAGAGTTCATTTCAAACTTAAGGCTCCCATTTTCTCATGCTTTGCTATTCAAAATGTGGACCAGCAGCATCACATCACCTGGAATCCTGTCAGGAATTCAGGATCTCTGGCCTCACCCAGACCTACTCATTCAGAATCTGCATTTTAACATGATCCCCAAATGCTTCCCAGGACATCAGAGCATGAGAAACACTGCTCTACAGAAGTTGGAACCAGTAAAAAGGTGTTCCAACTCTGACGCACGGCCAGGTTCTTCCCAGAAGGGGTCAGGTGTCAGAGAGGATAAGATATCTCACTACATCCACCTCCTCTATACAAGGAACCTCAACAAGCTTTTCTTCCTCCTGCCACTGCCTGTCTCTGCCAAATGACTCTATTAGGTTTCTTCTGATCATGCAGGCATAAAATGTTAGTGTGACTTTCTTTTTTTTTTTTTGAGTTGGAGTTTTGCTCTTGTTGCCCAGGCTGGAGTGCAATGGTGCGATCTTGGCTCACTGCAACCTCCGCCTCCGAAGTTCAAGCAATTCTCCTGTCTCAGCCTCCCAAGTAGCTGGGATTACAGGCATGAGCCACCATGCCTGGCTAATTTTTTGTATTTTTACTAGAGACGGGTTTTCCCCATGTTGGCCAGGCTGGGCTCGAACTCCCGATCTCTGGTGATCTACCCACCTCAGCCTCCCAAAGTGCTTGGAATACAGTTGTGAGCCACAGCGCCTGGCCTAGTGTGACTTTCTTTACTGTTTCTTTCTCCAAATATAATTAGTTGCCCAACCTTACTGTTTCTACATTTTCTTTATCTCTTCAATTCATTGTTGACAAATGTCTTCAATCAGTTACCCACTTTGTTAATAGCAAATACTTATGAGAGCTCAAGACATGTGAAACACCGTTTTAGGTAACCTTCTTATATCAACCTATTGAATCTTCACCCCATTCCTGTGGGGTAGGGACTCTTACTATCCCCATTCTACAGCTGGAAAAATGGAGGCACAGAGAGGATAAGTAAGTGCCCCAGGAAGTTGCAGAGCTGGGATTCAAGCCCAGGAAGTGTGGCACTGGACCCTGTGCTTTAACCACAGTATTACCCCACATTGTGTACAGATGAAGAAAAATGACTTAGAAATGGAACTGACCATGTCATGAATAAAAAAATTAAAGGAGCATCTTTAGGTGAAAGCAGCATGTGCTCCTGAAGCTCTGTAACACCCTGTTTCCCCAAGTGGGAATAAAACTGAGTTCCTCTCTAAATAATTCTCTTTTTTCTCTGGCTGCTTTTAGTTTCTCTTTAGCATCTATTTTCAGTATTGTGATTATGAGGTATATTGGTGTGACTTTTTTGTGTGTTAATTGGGGTTTATGATGCCTCTTAGATCTGTGGTTTTATTGTATTCATCAAATTTGGGAAACATTTGGCCATTATTTAATTCTATTTCTGTGCCCCTCCCGGCCTTTCCCCAGGACTCCAATTACACATATGTTAGGCTGTTTGATAACTATCCCACAGGTGACTGAAAGTGTCCCTTTTCCCTTCACCAGTCTCCTTGTTTCTGTGTTTCATTTTAAATAATTTCTAGTACTATATCTATGTTCATTAGGTTTTTTCTTCTACAGTATCTAATCTGGTCTCAATGTCAAAAGTGAATTTTTTATTTCAGATACTTAATTTTTTCATCTCTTAAAAGTTCCATCTGGTTTTTAAAAAATATATTTTCCCTCTCTCTCTTCAACATATTCATGTCTAAAATATTTGAAGGCAGTTATTAATAGTTATTTTAACATCCTCGTGTGCTATATCATCATCTTTATCATTCCTCAGCTTGTTTTTATTGACTGGTTTTTCTCTTGATTGTGGGTCATGTTTTCCTGCTTCATGACATACCTATAACTTTTTGATTAAATGCTGAATATTATACATTTTGTGTTGTTCAGTGGCTAGATTTTCTGTCTTCCTTTGAAGAATATTGGGCTTTGTAATGGTAGGAAGCTAAGTTATTTGTGTCCAATTTGATCCTTCTGAGATTTGTATTTAAACTTTATTAGCCGGGCTCTAGAGCAGACTTCACTCCAGTGATTAGCCCCACTACTGAGGCATAGCCCTTCTGGAATCTGGAGTGCATTACTGGAGTGATCTACAAGGTCTCTCCACTACAGCTGGCTGAAACCTGAATGCCTTCCTGTCTTGGGTGAGTTCTAAGAAACATTTAACTCCCAGCCCTGAGGCAGCAAATCTCTGTCCAAGCTTGTGGAGTTTCTTGCACACATATATCTTATTATTTAGCAAAGATTGCAGGGGATACCTCTGCAGATTTTTGAAACTCTTTTTCTTTGTAGAGCCCACCTTTCTAGAGCCCTGTCTCACAAAGTCCAGGTGCCTCACACTCCCTGAACTGTAACCTCTGCCTCCTAAACGAGATAGTTGTTCTCTGCTTGCGGTTCCTCTCCATGCTGCATGGTCCCGACCGTGCTCCCAGGACGAAAGCCAGGGTGACTGCAGGGCTTACCTCATTTGTTCTCTTTCTGTCAGGGATCACAGTTCTGCACTGCCTTCTGTCCAATGTCTGAAGGTATTTTGTCTAGTTGTTTAAGATAGAAAGTTAAATCTGGTTTCTGGTATTCCATCATGGATAGAAGTGAGAGTCCTTTCTTACGTTTTAACAATGAATCTCGGGAAGTTGTTTGGTGGTTCCTCAAAAAGTTAGATGTAGTATTACCATACAACCCAGAAAATCCACTCCTAAGTAGATATCCCTCCAAAACTGAAAGCAGGGACTCAAACAGATATTTGTACATGCGTATTGGTAAGCGGCATTATTCACAACAGCCAAAAGCTGTAAACAACCCAAGTGTCCATCAACAGATAGACAAAGTGTATGTGGTATATACATGGAATGGACATTATTCAGTCTTTCAAAAAAGGAAAGAAGCCAGATGCAGTGGCTCACACCTGTGATCTCAACACATTGGAAGGCCATGGTGGGAAGACTGCTTGAAGCCAGGAGTTTAGGACCAGCCTGGGCAACAGAGAGAGACCCCATCTCTACAAAAAATTTAAAAGAATTAGCCAGACATGGTGGCATGTCCCTGTAGTGCCAGCTACTCAGGGGACTGAGGCAGGAGGATCACTTAAGCCTAAGAGTTCAAGGCTGTAGTGAGCTACAAACATACCAGTGCACTCTCACCTGGGCAACAGCGTGAGACTATCTCTAAAAATAATAATAATTTTGTTTAAAGGAATAAAATTTTATATCATGGATGAACTATGAAAACATTATGGTAATGAAATAAGCCAGATACAAAAAAACAAACATTTCATGATTCCACTTACATGAGGTACCCAGAATAGGCAAATTCACTGAAACAGCAAGGAAAATAGAGGTTATCAAGTGCTCAGGGGCAAGAGAATGAGGAGTTATTTAATGGGAACAGAGGTTTCTGTTAGAAATGATAAGGAAGTTCTAGGAATGGATAGTGGTGATAGTTGTATAACATTGTGAACGTACTTAACGACACTGAATTTCACATTTAAAAATGGTTAAAATGGTCAATTTTTTATCTATATTTTACCACAATGTAAAATTACCAAAAATAAAAAAACAAAGAAGTATCCTTTATCTACAAGGATTTCTCACAAATCATTCAAATACTCCAATAAAAATCTGGCTTCAGAATTCATCTAATGCAACCAGTAAATGTAGAGCATGATTGTGAACTAGACCTTTCCAGCATATAGTATTGGCCCAACTGCCAGGACCTGTGAATTAGCTGATAATAATTTATCACTATGAATTTCCTGAGTTTGATAGTTGTATTGTGTTTCTGCAGGAGAATGTCACTGTGTTTGTAGAAAACACACACAAAAATTCAAGGTGATGAAGAATCAGGACAGCAGCTTATTCTCAGTGGTTCAGAGAATAAAGTTGGTTAGTTGTAACTTTTCTGTAAGTTTTTGATGGTTTCAATTTTTTAAAATATAAAAGTATTAAAAAAGATTATGTAATGTTATCACAATGATTTGGTAAGAGCAGAATTAGCCACAATAAAATTATAATAAAAGAAGGTGTTTATATTGTGATAAAAAATTTAAAACTTAAAAATCAAAAATAATATTTAAAAATAAATCAATTTAAAAACATCTTAGTAGAAAGATAAAAGACATTTTGAAAAACTTGGCTTAGATGATGACAACATTTGACAACTAACACAAGTAGGGATGGATGCAGAGCAGAGCAAAGTCCCCGCTCCACACTGAAACTTTCTGTATTGGTCTTCAGGAGAGTGAAGGGGGAAGATGACAACGAGAACCACGGCTTCACAGCAAGCTCAGGTGCATACCTACCAGTAAGCTAGAGGCAGTCATTTCTCAGGTATACTTACACAATGGTTTTTCCAATGTGCAAGAATGATTTCTCGACAAATTCCCGGACACTATGGACCTCTCCAGTAGCTATTACGAAGTCCTCTGGCTCATCATTCTGCAACATCAACCACATAGCCTAGAGGGAAAGAGAGGAAAGTTCATGTCAAAGTCACACTCGGTGGCCACTCTGGAAACACAATGTTTTCCAGTGCACATAATCAGATATGGACACGGACAGCTGGAACATGAGCATGAAATTCATACCATATTCTAACCAATATAGCAATGGCTCCCAACTTTTACTGAGCATCAGAATCATATGAGGAACATCTTGGTATGGATGCCTGGGCCACAGCCGCAGAGGAGTGGACTCAGAGGCCTAGAGGTTATCTCTTAGGGCTGGGCGCGGTGGCTCACACCTGTAATCCCAGCATTTTGGTAGGCCAAGGTGGGCGGATTATGAAGTCTAGACATGGACACCATCCTGGCCAACATGGTGAAACCCCTCTCTACTAAAAATACAAAAATTAGCTGGGCGTGGTGGTGTGTGCCCATAGTCCCAGCTACTAGAGAGGCTGAGGCAGGAGAATCACTTGAATCCGGTAGGTGGAGGTTGCAGCAAGCCGAGATCATGCCACTGCACTCCAGCCTGGAGACAGAGCAAAACTCCGTCTCATAAAAAAAAAAAGGGAGATTATCTTTCAGAATCTTTATGCTTAACATCCCAGGTAATGTTAAGGATGTAAAAAAAGCATGAGCTTTTTTTCTTTTTTTTTTTCAGAGACAGAGTTGCTCTGCTGCCCAGGCTGGAGTGAACTGGCAAGCTCTTGGCTCACTGCAACCTCCACCTCCTGGGTTCTAGCAATTCTACTGCCTCAGCCTCCCGAGTAGCTGGGACTACAGGCGCATGCTGCCACACCTGGCTACTTTTTTACACTTTAGTAGAGACGGGGTTTCACCGTGTTGCCCAGGCTGGTCTTGAACTCTTGAGCTCAGGCAATCCACCAGCCTCGGCCTCCCAAAGTGCTAGGATTACAGGCATGAGTCATTGCACCCAGACAGCTGAGTTTTTAAGAGGCATGAAATAGGCTGGGTGTGGTAGCTCTTGAGGTCAGGAGTTCAAGACCAGCCTTACCAACATGGTGAAACCCCATCTCTACTAAAAATACAAAAATTAGCTGGGCATGGTGGCATGCACCTATAGTCCCAGCTACTCGGGAAGTGGAGGCAGGAGAATTGCTAGAACCCAGGAGGCGGAAGTTGCAGTGAGCCGAGGCCACTGCACTCCAGCCTGGGTGACAGAGTGAGACTCCTTCTCAAAAAAAAGAAAAGGCATGGAATACAAGCTGTTTACTGTTTTGGGATAGTCCACACAGGCAGATGGAGTCTACCATGGTGAGGCAGCTCCCTGAATGCTGTTAAACGCTGGGGGCTGAGAAGAGCAATGAGATTTGAAATGCAGCCCAGGCCCTATTGGCTAAGCCCATGCCCAGCACCAGGGCACCAAGGCCTGTGCACATCAACAGAGGTCTAAGTGAGCAGCCGCTCTTTGCAGGTCTGTGCCTGCAAGAGAAGTTCCCGTGGCCTGGAACGCCCTGTCCCCTCATCTGTCTGGGAATGCTGACCTCTCTCTAGGTCCCGGACCAGGGTCCCAAGTCTAGCCATTGGAATGAATTCCAGTGCACACAGTATGGTGGCGTCACTGGGATCCGGCCCGTCCTCTGGCACGCTTCCCAACTAAGCTGAGCCTCCCACTACACCCAAGTGGGCACACGAGTGTATTCGTAGACACACACACACACACACACACACACACAAACTTATTTTGGCTTTTGCCAAAATACCCTCAGAATTTTTAGGAAAAATTAAATTACGCTTCTGGCTAGAATTTCGATCTGAACATTCTTCTGCGGGATTAGATGTAAGGAGGTAAATACACTCAAATGTGTTTGACTCAAATTTCCATTCTAAAAATAACATTTCAAAAAGGTCTTTCAGGACCACTCAGCTTATTTTATTTCTTTAGAAACAGTCCGCTGTGTTAGAATGGTCTCAAAAAAGTCCTATTTTTAGTCATGTGAAAGAAAGCAAGGGCTTGCTAAAAATGAAAGGAGAAAACATGACTGTCAGTTAATGGTGGATCACTTTAAACACCAGCCCGCATCCCCTGGTGCTTGTTTTGTTCCCGGCAGGAATCTGGGGATCAGTCAGGGCCTCTCCTTTTACTAGAGCAAGAGCCAAGAATCTGCTCTTTTCTTCTCCATCAGACTATCTATGGCCTTTGACCTATCAATTTCTAGGCATTTCCTCTAAAGTTCATATTGTACCAGACTCCAGTCTGGGAATGAGAAGAGAAAGGATATACAACTCCAGATTTATTTGTTATTACTGAATAGTTTACTGGTTTCAACAGAGGGAAAGGGCTTTGTTTAAATTTCCACTGAGCATAATTAATGGTTATTGACTGGTAAATGAAGAACAGGTGACACTCTGGATTAGAAGATAAATGATCCTGTGTTCTGGTGTGATAATGGGTTAGTAATTCGCCACAAAGCCGAGGCTGAGTGCATCCCGTCGTAATGCTAGATCATGTCCAGGAGACAAAGGCCCCTGTGTGAGAAGGACGCAGCCATCCACCTCCTTATACAGCTGCACACGTTGATGTGCTCCATTTATTCTCTGATGGATGGCACAACTGAGGCAAAAGTTCACCCGTTCTCACCTTCCTGTTCACATGCTGGACCACATGACCCATGACACGGCCAGGCCACACTCTGTGATCAAATCGCCACCCAGCTTTGGCTTCTGACTAGAGAAACAGTGTTGAGGTTACAAGTTTTAGAGGTCAGTCTTCTCTCTTTGTCTCTCAAGGAATGAAGGAGGAAAAAGACAGTCTTCCTGCATTCTTTCAGTGTCCTTTGAGGCTGTGACTGACTTGTCCACTTCCTCAAATACTTATTTGCTTTCAGTCCTGACCTGATTACCAGTGCACATGAAAAAAGACTCCTGTTTTTTAATCCATCTCACAGAGAGGAAAGCAAATCGGTTAAGGAATGTGCCAGGGCTTCAGATTCTTTAACATAAAAATGTCCCTTAATTGCCAAAAAACAGTGCAGTTTTCAAATCATGTCTTGCACTCATTTTGCTTTTAAGCAAATGTAGTTTCAGGGAAACCTGACTCTATACCATTGACCTTTGATGGCCAAGTCATGACATGTATAAATATTACTTAAATTTGGACATGGACTCTTTCATAACTATGTTATTAATCTATCTGTTCTACAAATCCAATTTACAGAAGTCAAAATAAAACTTTAATTTTAAAATGTCAAATAAAAATACACTTCTCTCACAGTCTGCCATTTGGTCACCTGAGGGGTGAATGCAGAAGTGGTTCAGGAGGCTTGGGAAGGGCCACTCCTCTGCTTGGGAAGCTGCCAGCTCTGGTGCTGTTCACAGCTGGACCAGTGAAGGAGAACACCCAAAGTGCATCACCACAGCCGACTGACTACACCTGATTCCATGCATGCCTTCTGTGGTGGGATGTGTGTTTGTCTTAAAAATCTGGATTCTACAATTGCTTCCACCTCGACATTAACCTCCAGTTCAGTATCCAAGCCACAAACACTTATTAACTGAGCTGGCATCCATGAATAACAAGATTTGTTAATGAAGGTTATGTTTAACTACGTGTATTTGACTGCTGCTTTTTCAGCCTGGTCCTTTGTGCTGTACGTGCTACTGCGACAGAAATCTTAAAACTACACACACACACACACACACACACACACACACACACACACGTATACACATTACACATTTCAGGGGAGAACATGTATGAAATAACTAACAAAAATCATGGAAATTTGAACAAATGGAAATTAAAAGTTTCAGAGAAAGGTTGCCCAGTCTGAATCCATTCAGACACATTTCATCTCTAAACATTATTTAGCAGCTGTTTTCATGACGGCAGCCTGGTATTCAGTTTGAGTCAGGACCTCCAGTAGTTTTGTGGTCAGCCGGGTCTTATGCTTTATGGAATCCACATAGGTAGGTCTTAGGTTTTTGGGTTAGTTTTAATTAATAAAACTATGTTAATAAAAACAAACAGTATAAAACCAAAGTCGGGCCTTATGGCTCTCTCAGTCTATTTTCTTCCTGGGCAAAAGCACTGTGGCATGTGGACTCCTCAGATTAAGGGACTTTCAGACATTTTAAAGATACAACATTACTGATCAGAAAAAAAGATAATAAAAGCACCAAAAATAAAAGAACACAATTTAGAAAGCCACATAGCTCTTTGCTAACATATCATTCTACATTGACACCATATGTACTGAAAGAAAGAGGCGATGTCAAAATTTGTTTTGCCCTTGATCTTTTCTCTCTAGCCAGGAATACACAGCTACAAACTCCAAGGTTGGGGTTAACATTTGTCTTCCCTGGAAACAATATAATATCGAATAGCTCCTAGTCTAGTGTTAATTATTCTGAATCAGTTTCCTAGGACATCATTTGTTTTTTCAATTTGCAGATTTTAGTTATATATTTATTTCTATTTATCTTTGACTATAATCTAATCTCTTCTATTAGCTTTCTTTTTCAGGCACACCAATTATGTATATGTTCTATCTCTTTTGTTCTATCTTTTACATCTATTACCTCCTAGCTAATCATTTTTGGGTTTTGTTTTGTATTATTTTTTGTGATTTCCTCCAGCTTGTTCACCTGATTGTTTTCTAACATTTATTTTATATTTTGTTGCTAATATGGTTTCATTTTCCGTAAGGGCTTTTTTTCTCCTCCATACTTTTCCTGTTTACTGCCAGCTTGCTTTTTATCTCTTGGTGACTTTATTTAAGCCAGGGGACAGACAATTTTTTTCTTATAAAGCCAGAGAGTAAACATTTTAGGCTTGTGAACCATATGGTCTCTGTTGCTTTGCTTTTGTAGCACAAAACAGACATGGACAATGTGGAATCAAACGGGTATGACTGCGTTCCAATAAAACGAGGCCCATGGACTATAATTTGCCCACCTTTGCCTTCTGCAAATAAAAGTATGTGGCCTGTAATTTCTTTGACTCGGTAGAGAACAATTACCCAAGCTCCAACTGCTTAATTTTTTGAATGATACCCCTTATGATATGTACTGTGCATCTGCTTTCTTATGTTGCTTTTCTTCTTGCAATCCTCTCCCCACTCCCACTCAAGCGTAGATTCTGGGGTAGTGCCTTTCCACTTATTATTATACTTAAACAGGGTTGGCTGTTTGCTGAAGTATCTTAGCAAGGGGAACAGGAAAGTACACTGAGGACATCCTGCAGCTTTAAATCAGGCTTCTCTCAAAGCCCTCTCACCAACTGCATTGCACGCTTTGCCCCAGGCCATGGCTGCCATAATTTCTCAAGATTTTGCTGGTTAGTGTGATTAGTGTAAAGGAACCCATAAATCATAGAGCTGCCCTAGTGCTATCCGGCAATGTTTGCTTTCACTCTGCTTTCACCCCAGATCACGACCTGCAGTGTCCCTTGGCTAGGAGGCTATGCCAGTGATAAAATTGGCTTCTGGCTGAGTATGGTGAATATGGTGGCTCACACCTGCAATCCTAGCACTTTGGGAGGCTGAGGCAGGTAGATATCTTGAGATGAGGAGTTCAAGACCAGCCTGGCCAACATGGCAAAACTGCATCTCCACTAAAAATACAAAACTTAGCTGGGCATGGTGGTGGTGGGGCACCTGTAATCCCAGCTAATGAGGAGGCTGAGGGATGAGAATGGCTTGAACCCCGAAAGTGGAGGCAGCAGTGAGCTGAGATCACACCACTGCACTCCAGCCTAGGCGACAGGGGGAGACTCCATCTCAAAAAAAAAAAAAAAAAAATTAAACATAAAAAATGAAGTTGGCTTCTCTTTCAGTCACACCTTCTTGCCATCCTATAGTGTACAAGTGGGTATCTATGAGGATATTCTCTACTTCTATCTCTGTAATATATAATATTATTTTGTGGATCTTTCAGGGCTGAAATTATTTTGAACAAAGTCCATAACCTATATGTATATTTCCTACCATCTGCTCTAAATTTTCTCCAAATTTCATGGTATCTGTCTCAAACACTTTTTCATTTTTTGTAGACAGGGTCTGTCACCCAGGCTGTAGTGCAGTGGCATGATCATAGCTAACTGTAGCCTTGAACTCCTGGGCTCAAGTGATCCTCCAACTTTAACCTCCCAAGTAGCTGGCACTAGAGGCATGCATTACCACACATGGCTAATGTTTTTTATTTTTAGTATATAAAAATACTAAAAACATATGCTTGGGCTACATTGCTCCTGGCTTCAAGAAATCTTCCTGCCTTGGTCTCCCAAAATGCCGGGACTAAAGGAGAGAGCCATCAGCCTCAAATTATTAACACCTCATATTTCAAGGTGTGGCCAATTTCATTGTTATAATGAAGCAGAAGTTTTCTCTTAGCATTATTTTATTATTTTTCTTGATTTCAGAGTGTTTCAAAAAAAGCAGTGTTCAATGAAAATGTTCCTATATTCAGTCATTTAAAACTGATATTCCTCGAAGATGACTGAATAGGAATAGCTCTGGTCTGCAGCTCCCAGTGAGATCAACGCAGAAGGTGGGTGATCTCTGCATTTCCAACTGAGGTACCCGGCTCATCTCATTGGGACTGGTTAGACAGTGGGCGTAGCCTAAGGAGGGCGAGCTGAAGCAGGGTAGGGTGTTGCCTCACCCGGGAAATGCAAGGGGTCAGGGAACTCCCTGTCCTAGCCAAGGGAAGCTGTGAGGGACCGTGCCATGAGGAATGGTACATTCTGGCTCAGATACTAAGCTTTTCCCATGGTCACTGCAGCTCTCAGACCAGGAGATTCCCTCAGGTGCCTATGCCACCAGGACCCTGGGTTTCAAGCACAAAACTGGGTGGCCATTTGGGCAGACACGGAGCTAGCTGCAGGAGTTTTTTCATACCCTAGTAGCACCTGGAAGGCCAGTGAGATAGAACCATTTACTCCCCTGGAAAGAGCTGAAGCCAGGGAGCCAAGTGGTCTAGCTCAACGCATCCCACCCCCACGGTGCCCAGCAAGCTAAGATCCACTGGCTTGAAATTCTCACTGCCAGCACAGCAGTCTGAAGTCAACCTGGGACACTCGGGATTGGTGGGGTGAGGGGTATCTGCCATGACTGAAGCTTGAGTAGGTGGTTTTCCCCACACAGTGTAAACAAAGCCACCGGGAAGTTCAAACTGGGTGAAGCATACTGCAGCTCTGCAAAACCGCTGTAGCCAGACTGCCTCTCTAGACTCCTCCTCTCTGGGCAGGCCATCTCTAAAAAAAAGGCAGCAGCCCTAGTCAAGGGCTTATATATAAAATTCCCATCTCCCTGGGACAGAGCATCTGGGGGAAGGGGTGACTGAAGGCACAGCTTCAGCAGACTTAAACATTCCTACCTGCCAGCTTTGAAGAGAGCAGCAGATCTCCCAGCACAGTGCTCAAGATCTGCTAAGGGACACACTGCCTCCTCAGGGGGGTCCCTGACCCCCATGCCTCCTGACTAGGAGACACTTCTCAGCAGGGGTCGACAGACACCCATACAGGAGAGCTCTGGCTGGCATCTGGTGGTGCTCCTGTAGGATGAAGCTTCCAGAGGAAGTAAAAGGCAGCAATCTTTGCTGTTCTGCAGCCTCTACTGGTGATACCCAGGCAAACAGTGTCTGGAGTGGGCCTCCAGCAAACTCCAGCAGACCTGCAGCAGAGGGGCCTGTTTTTTTGTTTTTTTAAGACAAAGTCTTGCTCTGTCACCAGGCTGGAATGTAACGACACAGTCTTGGCTCACTGCAACTCTGCCTCCCGGCTTCAAGTGATTCTCCTGCCTCAGCCTCCCAAGTAGCTGGGACTAGAGGTGGGCGCCACCATTCACAGCTAATTTTTGTATTTTCAGTAGAGATGGGGTTTTACGATGTTGGTCATGATGGTCTCAATCTCTTGACCTTGTGATCCGCCTACCTTGCCCTAACAAAGTGCTAGGATAGCAGGTCTGAGCCACCGTGCCCATCTAGGCCTGACTGTTAGAAGGAAAACTAACAAACAGAAAGGAATATCATCAACAAAAAGGATGTCCACACAAAAACCCCATCCAAAGGTCATCAACATCAAAGACCAAAGGTAGATAAATCCATCAAGATGAGGGGAAACCAGTGCAAAAAAGCTGAAAATTCCAAAAACCAGAACACTTTTTCTCCTCCAAAGAATCACAACTCCTCACCAGTAAGGGAACAAAACTAGACGAAGGATGAGTTTGATGAATTGACAGAAGTAGGCTTCAGAAGGTGGGCAATAACAAACTAATCCCAGCTAAAGGAGCATGTTCTAATCCAATGCAAAGAAGCTAAGAACCTTGAAAAAAGGTTAGACAAATTGCTAACAAGAATAACCAGTTTAGAGAAGAACATAAATGATCCGATGGAGCTGAAAAACACAGGACGAGAACTTCGTGAAGCATACACAACTATCATAGCCGAATCAATCAAGTGGAAGGAAGGATATCAGAGATTAAAGAACAACTTAATGAAATAAAACATGAAGACAAGATTAGAGGAAAAAGAACGAAAAAGAACGAACAAAGCCTTCAAGTAATATGGGACTATGCAAAAAGACCAAACTTACATTTGATGGGGAGAATGAAACCAGGTTGGAAAATACTCTTCAGGATATTATCCAGGAGAACATCACCAACCTAGCAAAGCAGGCCAACATTCAAATTCAGGAAACAGAGGACACCACAAAGATAATCCTTGAGAAGAGGAACTCCAAGACACATAATCGTCAGATTCACCAAGGTTGAAATGAAGGAGAAAATTTTAAGGGCAGCCAGAGAAAAAGGTAGGGTTACCCACAAAGGGAAGCCCATCAGACTAACAGCAAATCTCTCTGCAGAAATCCTACAAGCCAGAAGAGAGTGGGAGCCAATATTTAACATTCTTAAAGAAAAGAATTTTCATCTCATATGCAGCCAAACTAAGCTTCGTGAGTGAAGGAGAAATGAAATCCTTTATAGACAAGAAAATGCTGAGAGATTTTGTCACCACCAGGCCTGCCTTACAAGAGCTCCTGAAGGAAGCAGTAAATATGGAAAAGAAAAACCGGTACCAGCCACTGCAAAAACATAACAAATTGTAAAGACCATTGACACTATGAAGAAATTGCATCAACTAACAGGCTAAATAACTAGCTAGCATCATAATGACAGAATCAAATTCATACATAACGATATTAAACTTAAATGTAAATGGGCTAAATGCCCCAATTAAAAGACACAGATTGACAAATTGGATAAAGAGTCAAGATCCATTTGTGTGCTGTATTCAGCAGACCCATCTCACATGTAAAGACATACACAGGCTTGAAATAAAGAAATGGAGGAATATGGAAATGGAAAACTTTTGCTTATTTTTAAAAGCAGGGGTTGCAATCTTAGTCTCTGATAAAACACACTTTAAACCAACAAAGATCAAAAAAAGACAAAGAAGGGCATTACATAATGGAAAAGGGATCAGTGCAACAAGAAGAGCTAACTATCATAAATATATATGCACCCAATACAGGAACATCCAGATTCATAAAGCAAGTTCTTAGAGACCTACAAAGAAACTTAGACTCCCACACAATAATGATGGAAACTTTAGCACCCCACTGTTAATATTACATCAACAAGACACGAAATTAACAAGGATATTCAGGACTTGAACTCAGCTCTTGACCAAGCAGACCCAATAGACATCTACAGAACTCCCCAACCCAAATCAACAGAATATACATTCTTCTCAGCACCACATCACACTTATTCTAAAATTGACCACACAGGAAGTAAAACACTCCTCAGCAAATGCAAAGGAATGGAAATAATAACAAACAGTTTCTCAGACGTGGTGCAATCAAACTTAAACTCAAGATTAAGACACTCACTCAAAACTGCACAAATATATGGAAACTGAACAACCTGCTCCTGAATGACTACTGGATAAATAACAAAATAAAGGCAGAAATAAATAACTTATTTGAAACCAATGAGAACAAAGACACAACATATCAGAAACTCTGGGACACGGCTAAAGTAGCGTTTAAAGGGAAATTTATAGCATTAAAATGCTCACAGGAGGGAAAGATCTAAAATTGACACTTTAACATCACAATTAAAAGAACTAAAGAAGCAACAGCAAACAAATTCAAAAGCTAGCAGAAGACAAGAAATAACTAAGATCAGAGCAGAACTGAAGGAGACAGAGACACTAAAAACACTTCAAGAAAGTCATTGAATCCAGGACCTATTTTTTTGAAAAGATTAACAAAATAGATAGACGACTAGCCAGACGGACAAAGAAGAAAAGAGAGAAGAATCGAATAGACACCCTAAAAAATCATAAAGGGGTGGCTCAACCTGTAATCCCAGCACTTTGGGAAGCCAAGGCAGGCGCATCACCTGAGGTTGGAAATTCGATACCAGCCTGTCCAACATGGAGAAACCCCATCTCTGCTAAAAATACATTAGTTCCAGAGCTTCTGCAGAGCAAAAGAAACAATCATTAGAGAACTGGCAACCAACAAAATGGGAAAAAATTTTTGCAATCTACCCATCTGACAAAGGGCTAGTATCCAGAATCTACAAATAACTAAAACAGATTTACAAGAAAAAAACAAACCCATTCAAAAGTGGGCGAAGGATATAAACAGACACTTTACAAAAGAAGATATATGTATGAGGCCAACAAGCATATGAAAAAATGCTCATCATCACTGGTCATTAGAGAAATGCAAATCAAAACTACATTGAGATACCATCTCACGCCAGTTAGAATGGCGATCATTAAAAAATCTAGAGACAATAGATGCTGGCGAGGACGTGGAGAAATGGGAACACTTTTACACTGTTGGTGGGAGTGTAAATTAGTTCAACCATTGTGGAAGACAGTGTGGCGATTCCTCAAGGACTTAGAAATAGAAATCCATTTGACCCAGCAATCTCATTACTGGGTATATATCCAAAGGATTATAAATTGTTCTATTATAAAGACACATGCACACATATGTTCATTGTGGCACTGGTTACAATAGCAAAGACCTGGAACCAACCCAAATGCCCATTGATGACAGACTGGACAAGGAAAATGTGGCACATATACACCATGGAATACTATGCATAAAAATGATGAGTTTGTGTCCTTTGTAGGGACATGGATGAATCTGGAAACCATCATTCTCAGCAAACTGACACAAGAACAGAAAATCAAACACCACATGTTCTCACTCATAGGCAAGTGTTGAACAATGAGAACACATGGACACAGGGAGGGGAGCATCACACACTGAGGTGTGTTGGCAGGGGCTAGGGGAGGGACAGAGTAGGGTGGGGAGATTGGGAGGGATAACCTGGGGAGAAATACCAGATATAGGTGACAGGGTGGATGCAGGCAGCAAACCACATTGCCGTGTAAGTACAATCCTGCATGATCAGCACATGTACCCCAGAACCTAAAGTATAATAATAATACAAAAAAAGACAAAAAAAATACAACATTAACTGGGCATGGTGGTGCATGCCTGTAATCCCAGCTACTCAGAAGGCTGAGGCAGGAGAATTGCTTGAACCCAGGAGGCGGAGGTTGTAATGAGCTGAGATTGCACCATTGCACTCCAGTCTGGGCAGCAAGAGTAAAACTCTATCTCAAAAAAAAAAAAAAAAAAAGATAAAGGAGATATTACCACTGATCGCACAGAAATACAAACTACCATCAGAGAATACTATAAACACCCCTACACAAATAAACTAGAAAATTCAGAAGAAATGGATAAATTCCTGGACACATACACCCTCCCAAGACTGAACCAGAAAGAAGTTGAATCCCCCAACAGACCAATAACAAGTTCTGAAATTGAGGCAGCAATTAGTAGCCCACCAACCAAAATAAGTCAAAGACCAGATCATTTACAGCCAAATTCTACCAGAGGTATCAGAGGAGCTGGTACCATTCCTAATGAAACTATTCCAAACAATACAAAAAGAGGGAATCCTCCCTAACTCATTTTATGAGACCAACATCATCCTGACACCAAAACCTGGCAGAGACACAACAAAAAAAGAAAAATCCAGGCCAATATCCCTGATGAACATCGATGCAAAAATTCTCAATAAAACACTGGCAAACCGAATCCAAGAGCTCATCAAAAGCTTATCCACCATGATCAAGTCGGCTTCATCCCTGGGATGCAAGGCTGGTTCAACATATACCAATCTATAAATGTAATCCATCACATAAACAGAACCAATAATACAAACCACATGATTATCTCAATAGATGCAGAAAAGGCCTTCGATAAAATTCAACAACCTTCATGCTAAAAACTCTCAATAAACTAGCTACTGATGGAACCTATCTCAAAATAGTAAGAGCTATTTATGATAAAACCACAGCCAATATCATACTGAATGGGCAAAAGCTGGAAGCATTCTCTTTGAAAACTGGCACAAGCCAAAGATGCCCTCTCTCACCACTCCTATTCAACACAGCATTGGAAGTTCTGGTCAGGCCAATCAGGCTAGAGAAAGAAATAAAGAGTATTCAAGTAGGAAGAAAGGAAGTCAAATTGTCCCTGTTTGCAGATGACATGATTGTATATTTAGAAAACCCAATTGTCTCAGCCCCAAATCTCCTTAAGTTGATAAGCAATTTCAGCAAAATCTCAGGATACAAAATCAATGTGCAAAAATCACAAGCATTCTTACACACCAATAATAGTGAAATCATGAGTGAACTCCCATTCACAATTGCTGCAGAGAAAATAAGATGCCTAGGAATACAACTTACAAGGGATGTGAAGGACCCCTTCAAGGAGAACTACAAACCACTGCTCAAGAAAATAAGAGAGGACAGAAACAAATCGATAAACATTCCATGTTCAAGGATAAGAAGAATCAATATCATGAAAATGGCCATACTGCCCAAGAAATTTATAGATTCAATGCTATGCCCATCAAGCTACCATTGACTTTCTTCACAGAATCAGAAAAAAATTACTTTAAATTTCATATGGAACCAAAGAATATCCCATATAGCCAAGACAATTCTAAGCAAAATGAACAAAGCTGGAGGCATCATCCTACCTGACTTCAGACTATACTACAAGCCTACAGTAAACAAAACAGCATGGTACTGGTACCAAAACAGATATATAGACCAATGGAACAGAACAGAGGCCTCAGAAATAATGCCACACATCTACAACCATCTGATCTTTGACAAACTTGACAAAAACAAGCAATGGGGAAAAGATTCCTTATTTAATATATTGTGTTGTGAAAACTGGCTAGCCATATGCATAAAACTGAAACTGGACCCCTTCCTCACACCTTATACAAAAATTAACTCAAGATGGATTAAAGACTTAAGTGTAAGACCTAAACCCATAAAAACCCAAGAAGAAAACCTAGGCAATACCATTTAGGACACAGGCATGGGCAAAGACTTCATGACTAAAACACCAAAAACAATAGCAACAAAAGCCAAAATTGACAACTGGGATCTAATTAAACTAAAAAGCCTCTGTCCTGCAAAAGAAGCTATCATCAGTGAACAGGCAACCTACAAAGTGAGAGAACAGTTTTGCAATCTATCCATCTGACAAAGTGCTGATATCCAGAATCTACAAGGAACTTAAAACAAATTTAAAGAAAAAAACAACCCCATCAAAAAGTGGGCAAAGGTTATGAACAGATACTTCTCAAAAGAAGACATTTATGTGGCCAAGAAACATATGAAAAAAAGCTCATCAACACTGGTCATTAGAGAAATGCAAATCAAAACCATAATGAGATACCATCTCACACCAGTTAAAATGGCAATCATTAAAAAGTCAGGAAACAACAGATGCTGGAGAGGATGTGGAGAAATAGAAAGTTTTTTTACTCCTGGTGGGAGGATAAATTAGTTCAACCATTGTGGAAGACAATGTGGCTATTCCTCAAGGATCTAGAACCAGAAATACCATTTGACCCAGCAATCCCATTAGTGAGTATATACCCAAAGGATTGTAAATCATTCTACTATAAAGACACGTGCACACGTATGTTTCTTGCAGCACTATTCACAATAGCAAAGACTCGGGATCAACCCAAATGCCTATCAATGATAGACTACATAAAGAAAATGTGGCACATATACACTGTGGAATACTATGCAGCCATAAAAACGGATGAGTTCATGTCCTTTGCAGGGACACGGATGAAGCCAGAAACCATCATTCTCAGCAAACTAAACACCATATGTTCTTACTCATATGTGAGAGCTGAACAGTGAGAACAGATGGACACAGGGAGGGGAACATCACATACTGGGGCGTGTTGGGGGCTAGGAGGAGATAGCATTAGCAGAAATACCTACTGTAGATGACAGGTTGATGGGTGCAGCAAACCACCGTGGCATGAATATGTATACCTACGTAACAAACCTGCAGGTTCTACACATGTATCCCAGAACTTAAAGTATAATTTTAAAAAGATATTTTTCCATATATTCATTTTTAAAGCATGACATCTGAAAAGACAAGCACCAAGCCCATATAACTTGCTGGATATAGTGTGCAGCATAATATATTCTGAATAAGCACATAAAGATCTACCATAAACAATATATACCCTCAATTATTTACCATGTAAATGATGTATGAAAGAACCTTAACGAAAAATGCACATATAAATAAAGGTTGTTTCACTGTCTGCTGATGCTTAATAAGCCATCCCAAAGCTTTATGGCTGAAGCCTTTTGTTCTGTTTTTGGGTTTTGTTTTTCTTTTTGTATTTTTTTTTTTTTTTTGAGATGGACTTTCACTTCAGTAGCCCAGGCTGGAATAAAATGGCATGATCTGGTCTCACTGCAACCACCACTTCCTGGGTTCAAGCGATTCTCCTGCCTCAGCCTCCCAAGTAGCTGGGATTACAGGCCTTGCCACCACGCTCAGCTAATTTTTGTTTTTGTTTTTTATTCATTTTTTTTTTTTAAGTGAAGAGAGAGTTTCGCCATGTTGGTCAGGCTGGTCTTGAACTCCTGACCTCATGTGATCCATCCTCCTTGGCCTCCCAAAGTGCTGGGATTACAGGTGTGAGCTATTGTGCCCAGCTGGCTGCAGCCTTTTGATTGCTTGTAATTCAGTGTGCAGGAACTCACGAGGGCTCAGGGGACACAGGTCCTCTCTTCTGCTAGTGGTGATGGCCATGGGGGTGTGACTGGGGCTGTGGGGCCAAGATGGCTTCCCTCCCAGGTCTGGTGCTGGGTGCTGGGTGCTGGATGCACCTCAGTTCTCCTCCACGTGGCCATTCTCCTGCTAAGCATTCTGTCATTGTTCATTAATCTAGTCGCTGCTTCTGTATGTGGTGGCCGCTTCCAGGGTGGCAAAACAAAAGCTGCAAAGCATCCTAAGGCCTTGGCCTGGAGGCTACCCAATTCATTTCCTCCCAAACACTGGCTACAGGATCAGCCCAAATTCAAACAAAGGGGAAACAGACTCTCCCCATTATGGGAAGGGTGGTAGGGTCACAGTGCAAAAGGGCATGCAGGATAGGAGGGGTTACTATAGCCATCTCTAGAAAAAAGTCTACCACAAAGGGCTATCTTGTGATAACTCTGATGTCAGCTGACTGTTTCAATATAGTAATGAAGTTATTATTCTTGTCTCTAACATAAACATCATTGCTTCAGCTTGCAGTTTTTACGTAAGCTCTATCTGTCTTTAACATTGTGCAGTGATAGGTTTAAATGAGAGCAAAAATAACTCACGCACGGACGCGCTCTCCTGGGATATGGAAGCTCACGTTCAAGTCACCCTAATCTAACAAACACTCGAACTGGCCCTAACACCACTAATGTCCCAGAAGTGGTTGTTTCCTGGAATGTGCCAAGCCACCTACTTCAGCCAGGTGTTTCCAATTATCTTCTGCCATTCAGATACCTGGGTCAGCCATTCTAGAGTTAGTTCCTGGCCCAGCAGGAACAATATAAAAGCTCTGGGCATGAGGGAGGAAGTTTCTTCACACTCATGACCACCTGATCCTCCATCTCCACGCTCTTGGCTCCTGACTGTGCTACCTCAATCTGTTCCTGGGAAGCCATTATGACCTTCCTATGACCTTATTCTTCAAGCCAGTCATCCTGACCACCTGATTTTGCCTCTTGGTCTAACTCTGACCTTGGAAAGTGAACTTCTGAACTGATTCTAGGCCCCCTAGAATACCTAGAATAGGTCCTAAGATTGTCATAGGTCTCTTGGTTCAAGTGTTGACAATCAGTTACCAGTAAATAACAACTTATGGACATCATATTGTGTGCATTAACGTGGATGTAGATAGGACTTTAAGGATTAGTCTAAAACAGCAGTGCCCAACAGAAATATAATGCAAGCCACATGTAATACAAAATTTTCCATCAGGTGCATTGAAAAAGTAAAAAGAAAAGGTGAAGCTAATTTTGATGCTTCATTTAATCAAATATATCCAGTATGCTACCATTTCAATACAAAATATGATTGAGATATTTCACATTCCTTTACTATGTACCAAGACTTTGAAGTCTAGCAGTCTCTTGCCCTCACAGGACATCTCAATTCAGAAGTCACAATTTGAGCGCTCAGCAGCCACACAGGGCTGTGGCTACCATGCTGGGCTGCGTGGGGCTACAGAGCCAGCCTTGTGTTCAAGAGCGAGAGTGAAACTTGCTATGTGACACCTATCCCAATCCTGTTTGCTCAACCTGCTAAGACACTCTGCCGGGGCTTCTTGGAGGAGGCTTCCTCATTTTCTCCACAGCACAGCTGGAGGAATAATGGCCCCTCCTCAGTTCTGCATCATTATCTCCACCTCCTGACTTCCTCCGTAGTGATTTCATCAGTGATGACAACTGGGAGAGAGTGAGTGTTTGAAAAGCAGTACAACTAGCTCCTAATTTACAGGCACTTGACATTTGAATGCCTGTCTGCCTCATCCGTCCACGAATGGGCACTCATACCACACCCTTTCTCCAATTGTAATACTTGGGAGTAAACACCTGAGAAACCCTTTGGAGTGTGGTGAAATGTAGTGCTGAAGAAGGGGCAGGTGTTCTCAAACGCTAGTGTGCATTGGAATCATCTGTCAGGCTAGAAGCACGCACTGGAATCCTCTGGAAGATTAGAATGCAGGCTGCTCGCCCCCTTGAGTCCTGGAGCTTCAGATTCAATAGGTCTGGGTGGATCTGGAGAATGTGCAAGTTTCAGGGTGAAGCAGCCGGCTGCTGATCTGGGAAGCACACTGAGGGACTCAGTGACTGGAGCTCAGGCTGGGACTCAGAAACCCTCAACTAAACCCCACTGGGCGACTTCTGGATTACAGGTGTGGTGGCTCACGCCTGTAATCCCAGCACTTTGGGAGGCCAAAGCCGGTGGATCACCTGAGGTCAGGAGTTACAGATTAGCCTTTTTTACAAAATAATAATAATAATAATACTTACTTCGGGGAGCTGGCTGTTCATTTATTTATTATTTTGACACGGAGTTTGCATCACCCAGGCTGGAGTGCAGTGGCACAATCTCAGCTCACTGCAACCTCTATCTCCCGGGTTCAAGTGATTCTCATACCTCAGCCTCCTGAGTAGCTAGGATTACAAGCGTGCACCACCATGCCCGGCTAATTTTTGTATTTTTAGTAGAGACGGGGTTTCATCATGTTGGCCAGGCTGGTCTCGAACTCCTGACCTTAAGTGATCTGCCCACCTTGGCCTCCCAATGTGCTGAGATTACAGAAGTGAGCCACCTCACCTGGCCCACAGGGCTGTTTTAAAAAGGTTAAATCAGTTAACATATGTAAAGTGTCTGAGACATAGGAAGTGCTCAACTATTTTTCATCAGGATGACGACAATGATGATTACATATCTTGAGGGAGTTACTGGTGCCTGGGACAATCTAGTTCATCTCTACAACCAAACTCTTGTACTCATAAATAGCACGGGGAAGGAAGATTGATAGGGTGGAGTGAATTCGATCCTGATTCTGTTAGTCAAAGCCACAGAATTTAATAGCTGGAAGGGGCCTTAGAGATATTCTCATTCAATTCAACAAATGCTGAAGATGAAGCAACTGAAACTGGAGAGATGAAATGGTTCACCTGAAGTCATCCACCTGCTAAGCGTCAGAGCTGGGGCTGGGACCTCAGCTCCCTTTCCCGTATTCTTGTGTCTGCATTATGCTCACGTGTATTTTCCTATTGGCTGTGTCTAGAATACATTTTCTTGTTGAAACTCTGTTCCACATGCTGGTTAAAAATAGCTGTGTGGACTTTTGTGAGCTAACCTGGGGACCCGACCAGGCAGGAAACGAATGTTTACAGGGTGCCTGCTAGTTGCTGGGCACTGTGCTAAAGTCTGGGGATAGACCCTGTAGGGACAGACGCTGTGCCTGGCCTAGGTGCTTCCAACATTTATATAGGAAAAAGGGTTTTAAAAGTCCAAATCTGATTTAAGAAAGAATTTTTGGGACAGAGGCATCTAGTAGTTATCAGGGAACTCTCAGGTATGGCTTCTTTCTAAAACTTTCCTCCTAAGAAGACTGTCCCCACCCACTCCTCTTGATGAAGGGGTGAGTCAAGCCAAGTGTATTTAAACCAGGAGACCTGTCCCTGTGCCTACTGCATCCCAGCTGCCCACCTCCTAACACCCTTTGGTCTCCATGGATGGAGACCTAACACATTCTGGGCCAATGAGAGTGTCAAAGACATCTGCAGTGAGAGACACAGAGGCAGAAGTAGCAGGAAAGGGTTGAGCACCGAGCTGTGAGACCGTCACCAGGTACGGAGCCAGCTGGAGCTACTACTGGGAGGCCTGAAGGAGACCTGAGTGTGCAGCAGAGTAGGAAAGGGAGCCCATGAGGAGGGAGGGAGTGACGGAGAGATGTGCAGACACAGAGGAAAGCAGATCCTCCTTTCCCATTCCTGCGAGGTGCCCTGAGGCTCCCTACAATAAATCCCATTTTCCATGAATTTCTTTGAGTTGTTTCTGCTCCTTCAGCAAACAAGTTTGGATAAACACCAAATAGGACTTCTGGACCACAGGTGTATGGGACCAGTTGTATATCAGCTCTGTATTCAGTGGTGAGAAGGGAGCTGCAGGGCGGATGTAAGTCATCACCTGTTGACCTCAGTATCCAGTGGGGAAGATGGCCACTTGCCCAGCCAGCCACCAAAATGATGGGAGAGGGGCCAGCATGAAAGGAGCTGTGGGAGCACAGAGGAGACAACATGGTACACCGGAGGAGGAACACTCAGCGTCCCCATGAGGGTATCGCTAACCCACAGACCCCGTAGTCCCTGCCACTGAGGACTGCCCACCCTTTGGCACCTCTGAACATGCACCATCTTTATAACTGGGAACCTAGTGTCCCATGCAACTTGTTTGTTGAAACTCATTTCAAATGTGTTTCCTCAGTGTCTTCATTTACAAAAATCAAGATATCAAGTTTAAAGTCACTCTTCTGGCCCGCACAGTGGCTCACGCCTGCAATCCCAGTACTTCAGGAGGCTGAGGTGGGCGGATCACCTGAGGTTGGGAGTTCGAGACCAGTCTGACCAACATGGAGAAACACCATCTCTACTAAAAATACAAAATTATCTGGGTGTGGTGGCACACACCTATAATCCTAGCTAACTTGGGAGGCTGAGGCAGGAGAATCCCTTGAACCTGGGGGGTGGAGGCTGCAGTGAGACGAGATTGTGCCATTGCACTTCAGCCTGGGCAACAAGAGCAAAACTCTGTCTAAAAAAAACAGTCACTTTTCCACTCAGTACTCTGAAAAATATGCTTGAGTAGAATTAGATTTAATTATTCTTGTTTTAATTTTTGTCTGCTAATCTAAGACAGTCCCACTATGAGAAGTATCTGAGCTTTGTTCTTTTGGGTGGTCAAATTGCTCTTTCTAACTCGATCTCACCCGGGACTGTGATGCTCTGTGTCATAATGATTTCCCAGATGCTGACTCTGCAATGTCCTGGATCAACAAAGATGAAAAGGGAAGCCAGATACATTTAAGAAAACATTGATTGTAACTGTAAGATTTGAGTGTAGTGATACAGGAGGAAAGAAATTCTACTACATCCATGCAAACAATCATCTAGAGAAATCTCCCCTTCCGCCGAAGGGCCTGTCTACACTACTGAAAAGTAAAGAAAAGGCCCCCTGCGTTGTCCAAGATTTAGAATAAAAATCAAGAGTTCATCTTGAAGTTCAATTATTTTAAAAATACATTACAGACGATCAAGGAAGTTTTGTAAAAAATTAAGTCTACTTAATTCTAGATGAAATCTGGAAAAACAAGTAGAAAAAGCCTACAATGAATTAATACTTTTATTTAACTTATCGAGTATTTGAAAACTCTAAAATATCAAAAAAATACTTTAAAAAATCTTTAGAGAAACTTAAATTATCAGACACTGAGAACGAACATTTATTTTCTGATGACTGAAATGTCCAGTAGTCCGACCAGTTATCAGCGACTGCTCAAGACTGCTAACAAGAAGCCCCGTCTAATACTATACAGCACCATAAGTAATGCCATCTAGGCAAATGCTAAAGGTTGAGTTCTGAGGAGCAAGCTTTTCTGTTAATATAACACAACATTTTTCACATTCATTTCATGTGAATGAACAGTGCCTTCATTGTTTTCCTGAACACTAATTTAATGTTGTATTTTTTTTGCTTGTGTCAATGAGTGTCAAAATATTGTTCTTTTAATACATGAAAGTATTTGCATAGAGCTCTATTACTGATCTTCAGATGTTAGCCAGAGGCAAAATAAAACAGAGACACTCCAGTTGGGAAATCTTGCTCACAATGAAAAGCAAGAGTCCTTAACATATTCTGCTCTCCTGCCAATTTTTCTTCCAAGTACACAATGATTTATTTACTTCGTAATTGGTGAAATTAAAAGCAACATTGGAGACTAAAATAACTATAAGAACCCCTTTCCCTAGAAATGAAACAGAAAGTTTGCAAGAAGGAATATAAAAACTCTAAGAGGAAGTACTAAGATGTAAGATCCTGACATGAATGAAAGGACAATTGGATATAAACCTGATTACAGAAAAAGCCAAGAAGCACAATGCGTTTCAACAATGAAGTGAGAAACACAGAGGCAATTTTCATTAAGTTATGCCTTTCAGCATCATCTCATCATTCAACGCTCAATTGCTTATAACTGCCTGCATTTATTAAGAAAAGTAAAGCCACCACATTTTCTTCCTCCACAAAGTTGAAGAGTCCACAACCAGGTATTGGATGTGGCTTTCAATTCTGTTTTTTTCCTCCCTAACACTAATTATCTTGCCATTTGGTACTGCCAAAAAAGACAAAATGCCCTTTCAGAGAAGCATGGGCTCCTGCTGACGGGTTACTCACGACGAAACTTCAGGGCTGTACCCAGGTTGCGGTCAGGAGCGAGCAGTCCCAGAGCTGGCTGCCAGGGCAGGCTGGTAAAGGCCACGCTCGCACGGCGAGCAACCCGACCAGCCTTTCAAGTCAAGTGTTGGCTTGTAGACGTATAAGTTAATCAGCTATGAAATCACCACCACAATGTACTTATTGATCACACAGGGCTTATGATGAAACTCTTGGCCCAGAGAAGATTTGTGCTTCTTTCAGCCTCCAACCTTAAGAGAAAGAACACTTTGAGGGTGGTGTTTACGAAAAGGCAGATGTTAACTTCAGGATTTGAACCTTCCTTGGGAAGATGAGAAACACGCTGGGTCTTCAAAAGAAAGCATACCGAGCCCAACACATTCACGTCCCTGTTCATTTTTTAAAGAACTTGATATTTTCAGTGTATTGTGCTTATTATTAAGATAAGAGCATTTCGAAAGTTTCAAACTGATACATTTTAAATGTGTTCCCCTAATTTGTTTTCTTTGCTTTGAGATATTAGGGAATGCAGATCATTTTGTTTATAAATCAGTAACATCGAAGAATAGCGATTGAGCGTTTGCTCCAAAAATCAAAACTATGTTTTAGAAAGCTGGTAGTTTTAAAGTGCTAGTGTTCATACAGCAGAATATTTAGTATTCTTTTACTGCTCTTGAAAATGAGCTGGTAAATACATGTGGTAATTGTACTTTCTGCTCAATCTTCGGTTCCCGTTTCTAATAAGTTCTAAGATCACAAAGGGAAAGACAAGGTGGGTGAGGGTGACTGGTGCTACCGACACGTTCGAAGATGCTGGCAGGTGTGGACCAGGGGTCATCCAGAAACACGACAAGAACCAAGGTGTCTTTTCCCACTAGGCCAGCCCCATTGCTCTGAGCTGTCCTCTAATGTGTATCTTCTTAACCAAAAATGAAAAGGAACACATTCAGTTCTGATTTCAGTGAGAAGACTATGCTAATTGACTAAAGAATCAGTGACTTAGGTCTTTAAGAGAAGCATTCAGTAAATCAATTCTCCAAGCCATGGAGATAAAACCCCAATGTCTCTCCGAGAGTAAACCCACTGGCAAGTGATAAATCCTCCACTTCCAGGGTGCTGCCCTTACTGTCTTGCAAGGCCAAAGATTCCATGTGGACAGACAGACATTAAAAACCACAGTCAGCGTGATAATGAACATACTTGATGATATGACAATTACACAACTGCTCCTTCCTTTCTTTCTTTTCTTTCACATAGATTGCATTGTCTGTGACTGACTCCAGAATAAACAGATTTTTTAAAAATTAAATGTTTCTAACAATAAAATGGACTTCAGGTTTGCCCAGGGGGAAGAATGGGACATTCCAGTCATCATGGTGGCACAAAATCTAGAAAGCAGAAGAACCAGTTTCTCCATTTGTACAGCTCCTTCTATCTCCCACTCAGTAGCTCAGTTTAAAACTTTGCTAGGACCACTAGTGAAAGTATAGAACATCTGCTCCTAAGATTGAAGAGTGCTTCCCTTCTCCATGCTATGGGGCTCCCCTGGAGGGAACAGTGCCATCTGCTGAAGCTGCGATCCACTGGAGCTGAGACACTCCCTCTGGTAGGCACCCCTGCCAGTTTGGAGGGTCTGCAGGGGAAAGAGAGCGGGCACTGCAGGCCTACCTGCTGCTTGTCCAGTACAACTCCTCAGAGCACTACTGAGGCTGGGTGTTAAGAGTGAAAGAGTGAAGGAAAAAACAAGCTGTTTGTTTGCTTGAAATGATTTTGTTCCCAGCAGTAAAAACAGTGCTGGTAACTGAGAAGGCCTTTTTGTGATCACCAGTGTACTTTCATACAAGATGAGAGACAACTATTTAAAGCTGGGAATGTGCTGTGAGGGTGAACAGGAAAACACACACTCAAAATGAAGGCCCATGTGTGGGATGTGAGAGCCGAGAGGTTCAGAGGCAAGAGATGGAGGCTTTACGTGTTTCTTCATCTTTCCAAATGAATTATTTTTACAGGGAAATAGGCAATGATAAAAGACAGTCTTAATATTATGTAGTGAAAAGAATTCAGACTGAAGTCCTAAGACGCTGGGTCCTGTCTGGAATAGGCTCGTCTCTTTAGACAACTTACTCATTTCACCCTTGATTTCTTACACAGGTTATAGGGTTACAGGTATCCCATCAGAGAATATGTTAAAAGCACTCTGCGATCTACGAAATGTTATTGCTATTATAAATGATAGTGTTATTGGAGAAAACCCCTGGGTTAACGCCTAAGAGAGCATCAGTGGTCCATAACTATCATCAAGGTATGATGTGATAATTCCATGGGGCTGTTATCATACCAAACATAAAAACACCGCATTTTTCAGAGCACAGATTCTTTTTTGAAAGATGAGTTTTAGAACTGAATCTGGGGTTTCAACATTTCCATTCTGAAGAATTTCTGATTCCCTGACCAAAATAGGTTGGTTATATTTAAGTTCTGAAAGAACATAAAAATCCTGGCAATTTATATATTTGTCTTAACATGCGGGCTTTTGCAATTTTAAGAAAATAAATTTGCATTACATAGGTAGATATTTCAGAGGAGCTGTCTTTTTTTCTGAAGAGTTAGCTTCATGAACTATTGTTAAATACTGCTCCTGTAGTAGCGTTGCTAAATAGTAAACAGCTGCTGGTACTTTTTGCCCCCCCAGTATGACTTCTCAATGAGGAAGAAACCTGAACTGAGTGATCAGAAGATTTAAACAATGTAAATCTTTTAAAAAACAAAACTAAACCAAAAGAAAAAAATTTTTACAACAGATCAGTTAACTGAAGATTGGGGCTTTTTGGAACCGGATTCCAACTTAAGCATGATGGCAATTCTAATGCTATCTTTTATTCAACATCGTTTTCCTAATTATCTTGGTCTAAATGTTTCCAAACTTTACTGTTGATTTTGGCATAAAGAGTTCCCAAGGCCACCGCCTCTCTTCCTAGAGCTGGGGATGGTGTTAACAAGAAGGTGAGGTGGGAACACAACCCATTAACAGGCATAGAGAAGGCTGTGGTCTGAAAAACCCCTCAAGCAGATAAGAAGGCGCTAGGCAAGAGCGAGCCCAGGAAGAGAGCCAGGCAGAGCCCCACAAAAATATTCATTCGCATTGTTGCAGTGAAAATAATCAGAAGGATTTCCTTCAGGTTTCTTATAAATAACATTCATTTCATTGCCTAATTTTACAGATGGAGAAACTGAGACATGCTTGGAGGACTGACCTGCAACAGGGTCACGCGGCGGCTGAGCAGGAACAGAAGACAAATTTCCTGGTCCCTGGGCCAGTTTTCCACCCAATCTACCCCGTCTAAATGAAACGGCAGAAGCTTAGTTTTGATAAGCAGTTCCATGAAAACATGTCCTGTGCCAGATTCTGTCTGGTGCCTGAGACACTCCCCGATGGAGGGTTAGGGCTCGGAGCCCTTTAACTCCTTCGGCACAATGGAGAAGGGTTTAGGAAATAGCAGAATAAATGCAAAGGCCTTGAGAGGGCCCTTCCGAGACTCAGCCCAGGACTCTTCTCTCTGAATTATCTTCAGCCCTAAAGCAAAGGGCTGAGGATGTAGAAGCCTTTCAGCTGGGTCCTTTGAAACATGCCTGGTGCCCTTATTAACTCCTGTACTTCAGACATCAACTGCGAACGTCCTCTCTCCCAGTGGGCAAACTGGCTGCACTGTATGAAAATGACACGTGTGAAATGGAGGGAATGACTCCTATCCTCACAAAGGGATTATCTGCCCATCTGTTTAAATGTAATAGTCTTTCAGTGCATCAAGATACTTGATTCCATGATTAATTTTTGTGTGTGACACAGAAGCAAGGAGAAGTTAGGTAATTTTAGCTGATGTGCACCGAGTCGCTGGAAACTGGACAGGAGCAAAGATCACAGAACTTTTGGGACGGCAGTTTCATTTGGGCTTTAGAAAACGGGTCGCATGAGATGTTTCAGGTGGTTGGGGAAAGGCTCTGCATTAGACCCACACCTTCCGTCTCCCAGGCCAGGTCTTTTTTTTGGCTATCGAGGAAAGAGAAAAGCATCTTGAGAATCATAATGTGAGCCGATGAAGAAATGCGTGTCATACTTACACATCCACTGTAACTAACTTTCTAATGAACCAAGTTGCTTACTTTGAAAAGTGATTTCTCCCCTGTGTGTGCCCCGGGAAGAGGGTCTAAGGTGGGCCTCGCTACTCCAGTGCCTCCAGAGCCCAGGTAAGCTCACCTCAGGCAGCCTGCAGAGTCTCTCCCTTTCAGAAGGCCCAGCGAGCACCCTGTTTCCCACAGACTATTCCCACCCGGGTATGTGGAACCAGTCTCACCAGATCTTCTGCTCACACAGAGGAGCTGCACATCAGATGTGCTAAAAACTGAGTTACACTTTAAAAAAACCCAAAAACTCTAAAATGTTAGTTGTGGGCCGACACATTGACTGGACTAAGCAAAGCCTGGCGATGGGCCGGAGCTGGTCGGCTAGGTCTCCCAGCTCAGCAATCTGGTCTAAAGGAGCACCCGGTAAGGGCTGTTTATTTCCTGATGAATTTGACTTAAGTGTAAAATCGAGCAAGAATCCCCAAACCTTCTTCTCACACCACAGCTGTAGAGCACACTGAACTTTATTCTGTTCAGGAGAAAATGAACAAACTATAAAATGTATGTCCTTAGACTTGTTTACAGATTGAGTATTTAATAATACTCTTGTTTTCCTAGTTTTCTGAAATTCTTCATATAAGAAATGTAAACCACAAAGGGAATACGATTTTAAAACCGGAAATATATTTTCCACGCCCCCACCCCCAAATTTCATTAAATGCACAAGAGAAAATATCCTTTGTAAAATAGCTAATATAATTACAATATAATTAGTCACAGAGGTCCTGTATAACAGAAAAAACAACAACTCTTAAATTTCAGTCATCGAGAATCAAGGAACTCATTATTTAAGAAATAAAAATACCAGTTCACCTAAAGTAAATTTTGGGTTAAAAGAAAAAAAGATGGCCAAGGAAAATCAAGTTATTACTTCAACCTTATGCCCTGTCCATCTTTTCAGCTGTATTTCAGATAATAACAAGCAACAAAAGCAGAATGTGCTGTTGGTGGCCCTCCCCTGAATTCTTCTCTGCGCTGCCACCACTCCCCAGTCCCCAGACTGACCTCTGAGTCAAGCCAGATGGGACTGAGAGAGATGTTAAGCAAGTGCTGAAAAGGTGACTTGAGTCTCTGGCAGCCGAGTCTGGAGCGAGTTTCTCTGCAAATTCTCTGGGGGTTGCTGCTTTCCAATTTCTCAGGAATGTTTAATTCTCCTCATCCCTTCACTGAATCTCTCTCTGGAGAGGTCAGGGAAGCCTGTGACATCCCCGGAGGGCACTGCCTAACTAAATTAGCATGAGATAACTTTGGACTCTCTCCCAAACATGAAAATACAAGGGAGAGAATTTCATTAAAAGCAGAATACTAGGTGATCCAAGTTAATCCCAGCTCTAAGCTGCTGTAGAAATGCTCAGTGTTTATATTTTGACTCTCCTCCCTGTGACAGTTCACTGACTATACCGCCAGCTATGTTACGCATACGACTTGCCCTCAGCTGACCAAACCTTAGTTTCATAATAAAGGTAAAAAGTGGGTCTGGTGGTGTTAAAATAGGTATTTAACCTGTTTATGTGTTACTCTATGAAGCAGAAGATCTAGAGGCCAAAAATAAACATTTCAGGACTGTGGCCTGTAAATATCTTTTAAATCAGGAAACAGGAAACCTTAATAGGTAACATGAGTCATTAACCATATGTATGTGTGTAAACAGGGGAATATCTAATGTCACTTCAGTAAAGCATACAATGTCATAGAGACATGCTTTCTATTATATCTACAAATATTTGAAAGAATACATCGTAAATATTTAGAACGACAGTATAATTAATAGGATATGTTCAAAAAGTGCAAGGATGATGATTTCATTATTTGCGTCTAAAAAATTTAATTGGAAGAACAGCTCCAAAAAAGAGATCAATGTTGCCGGCTACTACCAATATATGATAGGTAAGATACCGAAGAACTCAAACTTGGGTACATATCTTAGAACTGCTCTGCTTCAACCAAGGAAGTACTATGTTTACTCATTCCTTCATGAATAAGTGTTTCTTATTAGTCACTATCATATAATATACAGGTTGAGAATTCCTCATCCACAAATCTGAAATCTGAAATGCTCCAAAATCTGAATTTTTTGAGTGCTGACTTAACCCCCAAAGGACATGCTCATTGGAGCATTTCAGATTTTTGGATTTGGGATGTTCAATCAGTAACCATAATGCAGATATGCCAAAACGCAAAACACTTCTGTTCCCAAGTATTTCAGATAAGGAATACTCAACCTATATATTATATTTTGCTTTGAGTTTAAAATTTTTTGTATCTTTTGAATATTCATAATTCTAAAAAAATAGCACTTCATTAACTATTTAACACTGACATTTTACAGACTAAAAGAATTATACTTGTATTTCTCATTTTTGTGTGCTTATTCGAGTTCCTTTTAATATTCCCTGATGATTTTAAGAGATAAAAGATACAGAATACTATACCCAGGATAAGAAATAATGGCCTACTCTGTCTGATTATACTATGTTCTACAGCGAGTAAAGTATTCAGTGATAAAAAGTTATTCACTAGTATATTATACTTTAAGTTAGGTTATCTACTTATATAATTTGTTCCTAGAAAAGTCCTTTATTTTGACTTGGTGATTCTGTGTAATCAACTTTCATTTAAGCTTCACAACAATAACTGACACTAATAGAATTGGGTTTATGGAGATAAAGAGGAAACAGATTCTTCTTCCAGAAGCAACCAGTGTAACAGAAGGTACACAATCTAACTTGTGAGTAAACAGAATTCTGGCATGTCCAATGCTGGGGTAAGAAATTCTCTCAAAGCTGGGGAAAATTAAAAAATGACACTCTAACCTGTGCCGAGTTACTTCTCAGCTAAACTACAAAGTTATGTTCACAGTGATGCTATGAAAACACAAACAACCCAGGAAGCACAGGGATGGAATTGATTGGCATACCGTAATTCCTTGCCTTCCCTTTTGTTAACCCTTCATGGGCATTTTCAAGGTGGCTAGCAGGACTCAGCGTAATCCTCAGTCATATAACCAGGCTGTTAATTGGCCAGGAGGAAGACTGAAGTCCAGACTTCAACCACGATAGTTTAAAGCTCTAACAAACCAAAATCAATTAGTACAGGCACAAAATTTTGATATCCTTTAGGTACATCCTTTAACATAGAGTTTAAATCTAACTTTCTTTTTTTTTTTTTAAATTTGAGACAGAGTCAGCAGGGCGCGGTGGCTCATGTCTGTAATCCCAGCACTTTGGGAGGCCAAGGCGGGCGGATTACAAGGTCAGGAGTTCGAGACCAGCTGACCAACATGGTGAAACGCTGTCTCTACTAAAAATACAAAAATTAGCCAGGTGTGGTGCCATGTGCCTGTAATCCCAGCTACTCAGGAGGCTGAGGCAGGAGAATTGCTTGAACCTTGGAGGCGGAGGTTGCAGTGAGCCGAGAGTATGCCATTATACTCTAGTTTGGGTGACAAAGTGAGACTCTGTTTAAAAAAAAATTAAAAAAAAAAAAAAAAGAGGTAGAGTCTCGCACTGTCACCCAGGCTGGAGTGCAGTGGCACAATCTCTGCAACCAAAAAAATGAGTGACCTCTGCTCACTGCAACCTCCACCTCCCATGGTCAAGTGATATCCCTGCCTTAGCCTCCCAGGTAGCTGGGATTACAGGTGTGCACCACTATCTAATTTTTGTATATTTAGTAGAGATGGGGTTTCACCATATTGGCCAGGCTGGTCTCAAACTCCTGACTGCAAGTGATTCGCCCACCTCGGTCACCCAAAGTGCTGGGATTATAGGCATAAGCCACTGCACCCATAAATGTAACTTTCTAATGATTTATATATTTTGTTATGAATGCTAACTAAAATCTTAAAACATTTTGGGGCTCTCTGTTTAATTTTTTAAAGCAATGATTATTAACTTTACTTGAGTCATGGATTCCTTTCAGAATCTGATGAAAAATAAAGAGGATACCTTCTTCCCTGAGAACTGCACGTATGTGTCAGCTGAAACGTGGACACATTTTTACTTAAGACTTGAGATTCACAGACAGCTTTAGACCCTAGGTTAGGAAATTTCGATTTTCAGAGAGAAGGCCACAATTTCCAGTGGTCTTTCATGCATTCTTGCTTCCATTTTGCACGTGTTTACTGAAGACCACGTGTGAGGCACTGTACTAGAAGCTGTGTGGGACACAAAGAACTAAGGAATCTGGTTCTGGCAGTGGAGAATCTGACCGTGGAGCACACATAGGGTGAAGCCGCAGACACTGTCAACACGGCTGCTCCAGAGTGCCTCTGGGATGGCCGTTTCCTCCTTGGTGATTTGGAGTCCCTGCCATGACCCCACGGTGTGGGGAGTGAGACAATGAGAGGGAACAGTACTTGCTTTGTAAGTGGTAAACCACTGTGCAAGTGTTAGTTGTTGGTTTTATGAAGTCAAACTTGCCTTCCTGTTTTGAGAGCCAACCATTGAGTAGTAAACCAAAAATTTATACCAGGAAAGTGAAAGTGAGATGGCAGAGGATTAATCAGAAGCATCCATAAGGGTCTTCTTCATGAGGACAGAAGATCATTTAATCAGGAGGCTACATACCAAAAGCATCCAGTCAACTGTTCTGAAAAGATATTTTAAAATGATGATTCAATAAGAAAGAAAACTGCCAAGGTAATAAAAAGAGGCATTTGCCATTGCAGCATGGAGCTCTGTCTGTGAGTTTACGCAGTGTTGTTTTTATTTCAATTTTCAGGCAATCCCAGATATTTCTGATATATGTAAAATAATGAGCTATTCATGTATTATTTTTATAGGATATATAAACAAACTAAAATTAAATAAACTAGTAAAATGTTTATAAGGCATAGTCACTTATTTCTTATACAGAATATGATAAAATGGTCCCTCCCTGGTATTCAAATATTAATATTCTTTTGGAGTGAAGACATCTGAACCTGCAAGTGTGATTAGTCTGGAGTGTGTTGGCTACTAGACAGTCAAACAAATCATATTCCGTTCCAACTGCATCCCACTGAGGATGGCTGTGCTGGAGGTTTCTTTGTCTTCTCTTCCTGCTAACTTAGGATGCAGAAAGAAACTGTGAGGAAGGCCTGACACACTCTAATTTGAATCCCAGCTCTGCTACTTAATGGCTGGGATGCTTGGCAAGTCACCTCAGCTGCAAAATTAGGATAACCATGCCTCCTCTGCAGGCCTAAACAAAATGAGCAAGAAAATGAGTGTAAAGTGCCAGGTGAATAGTGGTGAGTCAATACCATGGTGGCTACAATAGTGTGCACTGATGATGCCATTTCCTCTGAGTACATTAGATGCACGTATCCTACAGCTACATAGCACTGTATGTTCTGCAAAACACCTTCATGCAGATGTCACTTGTTCCTCATGACAAAATTCTGAGTTTGTGAAAGTCTTTTACCTGTGAGAAAACAATAAATGAGAGATGTTCGTTGTTGTTAAAGTCACACAGTGTAGAAATAAGAAGTGGTCCAACTGAAAACTGAAGTTTGACAATATCTGATATGTCCAACCAGAAAAGCATCCTATGTTATCAGCATCTATTGGTACAGTATGATGTTCAAGCTCAGCTCTATGAATACTGTAAAAATTCAAGAAAGGGAAAAAGAGAAGAGTTATCTGAGAAATATGAACATATAAGTAGGAGGCAATCAGTCTCAGGAGAAACTTTAGAGTCTAAGAAAGAAAAGGAAGAACACGCAAAGGAGGTTTTTGTTTGATTTCCAACAGCAATAGAAAGAACAGCCCTGTGAGTGGAAACCTGTGGCCTTACTGAGGGCTGGGCTTACAGGGACTAGAAGAATGATATTTACGAAAACAGTACAATAAGGTGTCGAAGTATACACTGCCCTTCTGTAATCTCCAGAAGCTCATGCTATTTTCAGTTACGGTTACAAGGAAAATGAAGAAGAAGACAGTGAATTGAAGACGATAATCAAAACCCAATGTGTGGGCTCTGTCTTTTTTAATCCCTGAGGGTAGGACAAGGAAGGAATATGCTAAAGAAAAGAGAAAATACGTTCTTTATAATTGGAAAGTACTTGTAGTATGTGTGGAGAAATTCTGATGTACATAATTTCCTGAGTCTTTTCTTTTAATCCCCAGAGAAAAACAAGGCATACCCACCTTCATTTGAATCTGCGCGTAAAGAAAAGGAAGTTTCAAATGCAAAAGGAGCCATTAAGAACCTCAATGGGTATTGGAACTGCATCCAACAAATGATTAGACATTTCACAAATTCTACTTATTTCTTCAATTGAAATAAAAAACGCTTGAACAGAGATGCAGAGGACATTCACTGAAATTTGGGGTGCAGGCATCATCTACCATTGTGTATTGATTTATCTAGACTGAACAAAGCACAGAGGAGTATACATTCGTGGGGACTGGCATATGAGAACTTGGAAAACCAGCTGGTGACTGTGGAGGAAGCCGGGCTGAACAACTGGTCAGGGTTTGTGATGACACCAAAGGTAAAAAACAAAAACAAGCATGGACTCAGTGCCTCTTCACTTCCTCTCCACTGTTCTGTAGGCCATGGCTTGCCAGCAATAGCTAGTTTCGACAAAGACAGTTTTACTGAAAATAGTAATTTTGTATTCCTGTTTAATATTCCTCATGCTTAAGCTGGGATGCACGTTTCAGAGCAAAACAGCAGTTAAAAAGATTACACAGGAAATTTTGGACTGTCACTAGCTGAGACCTATATTGTAAAATCATATTCTTACTTTGTGAGTGACAGAGCCTGCTAACCCCTATTTGCAAACATTAGGCTCAAATGGCAGGGCTAAAGCAAACTGCAAGGACAGAGGAGGCTCTGGGCAAGGAGGGCTTAGACTAAGTCACTGGACGATGAAAAAAGGCAGCAGATATTCAAGGGGATAAACAGACCATGGCCTTACTATTTTATATGCATTCAGGGCAGTTAGAAAACGCACTTCAAGAGAAGTATACTATTTGAGAGAAATATCTACATTACTTGGGTTAAGCAAGGTCTTTCTTAATAGTTATGATATTCCTTGAAAGTAAAAGCATCTACTGAAGTAATAATTCTTCAAATAACAAGGTTATTAACGAAAGCTCTGACCATTGCTTAGAATGTTCAGCGCTCAGCAATGTCAGTGTCGGGCATGAAATGCATGTTTGTGCTAAATCGTTTCCCAAAATGGTTGGGGATGGCTGGGGACTACAATCCCCAGCGGGGTGCTCATGGAGGAAGACGGCCGCATTGGGCAGGTGTGCACACATCAGAGAGAAATCTGAGCACGTGTGGTGTGACAGCTTCTCAGTGGGCCGGAGAAGTGCACGCCTGGCTCTGAAACAGGCCAGTGCCAAGCAGCATTGATGGCTGTCAGAGGGACTGGCCCAGTTCTTCATTAGGAGTGCCTGACACAGGAATTCTAACTGTCTCACTCCTCTTGAGAGGATTTTTGAGAAAGAAACTGCTATGGAGGTAGTTATATCTTATTCCAAGAAAGAAAGAGTTAATCAAGATTTCAGTCTCCTTGGGAAGCACCCAGGAGAGTTTCACATGAAAGGGTGTAGACTTGTTTTCAAGAAATATCAAATCCATTAACAGCTTATGAGTATCTCAGACTTCAAACATTTACTATTGGGTTAAAAGTTCAAACCACTATACACTGTACATTTTTGAAAAATAGGAAACTGAATTTTGAGTAGTAGCTTCAATTTAAAGCACAGACATGATAAACTATTTGAAGCCAACATTAGAATGACATAAAAAATTAATTAAAGAAAATCTTGAAAGAAGAAAGCGATGGCCATTGCTGCTCCTTAAAAAATTCCCAAAGAGCACTGAATATATCAGAGGAAAGGCCCTATAAATAAATGAATGAAAACCGTAAGAATTCTACTTCCCTCATCTCTTCTCTTAGCCGTATTGTTCATATAAACATAGCTGCAGAATAAAGGACGGTATATTATCTGGTGTGGAGAGATGTACTGTCTTCGTAACTCACTTGTGCCTCATCACTCACACGTCACAGGCTAACCTCCTCCGCTGCGGAAATCACAGCATCTATCATAGGATCTTTGTGCATCTGTGGAGGACACTCAGAGCAATGAGTTGATATGAGATATGGAGTATATCCCACAGAGAAGAGGGGCAGGCTCTCAGATGAATTATGAGGGTCATTCCTTCACAGCTGCAGATAGTTTTCATATTTTATAAAGCAAAACATGAGGCACTCTGTCACTGCGTTATTCAAGTGGATTAGGGCCCATCAGCAACCCCACATGATGACTGTGTGTAGATGTGCAGACACACAGACAAACATGTACACGAATGCACACACTCGGTCCTTCTGTCTGTCTCACCAAATATCCAGGAAAGATGTTTCAGGCTACAGTCATATTGAAAACATATGTGCAGAAAAGCATGCTAAATGCTCATGTCAGGGTGGAAACGACTTGACCCAAGCTAAAGAAGGAAGAGCTTGCAAAGTTCTCCTCTGTGGCTGTAAAGAAGCAAACTTTCATCAGTCATCACTGAAGTCATCTTCACCCGCCACTCTGCTTTTTTTTTTTTTGAGATAGAGTCTCTTTCTGTCACCAGGCTGGAGTGCAGTGGCTCAATCTTGGCTCACTACAATCTCCAATCTCCACCTCCCGGGTTCAAGCCACTCTCCTGCCTCAGTCTCCTAAGTAGCTGGGATTACAGGCGTGCACCACCACGCCCAGCTAATTTTTGTATTTTTAGTAGAGATGGGGTTTCATCTGTTGGCCAGGATGACCTCAATCTCTTGACCTCGTGATCTGCCCACCTCAGCCTCCCAAAGTTCTGGGATTACAGGCGTGAGCCACCGCGCCTGGCTGCCACTCTGAATGAATCAGTGTGGCATATAATTTCAGAGATCAGAAGACCTGATACTGAGGAAAGGGAGAGACTGAGGCTTCAGAGAGCTGAAGGTGGACAGTCATCAGAGGCAAGGCCAGGCTGACTAGCAATGAATGTCTTCGAGACCAGGCAAACAACTGCCCATTCCAGGGGTAGTTGAAGGGGATGAGAAATTTCCAAGTGGACCATGCTCAATGGCCTCCTGTCTTTGGCTTATTCCAAAAGACAAGTCTGTTAGAGATAACAACTTAATAAAATCTGTAACACCTAATATGATTGATAGGAAAAGTAATAATAAATCAAGGACCCAGGAATGAAGTTCTTCAGAAATACCAAGCCTTTGGAGAATTCTACTAGCAAGCACCTGCATGGCTGAAGGTGGGGAGTTTTATGGGCAACCTCGGTAAGACTCCACTACTCATCTTTGTGCATCCATCTTCTTTAGTCACACAACATCTTCCTGTCTATATGCAAAGTATTTGGAGATACTCGAGCCAAAACTATGCCAATATTAAGACAACCACTGCACAACCACCACCAATTCTACAGGGTGGCTGCTAGCTCAAAGGCATCTTTAGTGTCTTAGAGAAACATGCCTTTTCCTTTTACTCTGTTGAAAAACTATATTAATATGTTGATTCTTACAATAAAACACTTTACTGTCACTTGACAGAAAATTATCACAAGTATACAAATCAAAGATGTCTGTAAGAATGGCACTCACACTGGACACGATGTGCTTGAACCCACTATACTTTGAAGCTTCCTTGACCTCATGTTTAGCAGGGGTCAAAACACATTACTTTGAAGCCTGTGTATATAGAGCGACTTGCAGCTGGCCTGATGCCCTGCTCCGGGGATCCAGGGATAGAAAAAAGGCAGTGTTTTGTCAGATAGTTTCCATGTTGCTATGAAATGAGATGAAAGTTTTATTTTTTTCTTCTAGAAACTTCTGTGGCTTGCAGTTCAAAACACTGTTCTTTGAAATATAGAGAAATTATCCTACTTTTTTTTCAAAAATATGAGTGATAGCTGTCTTTAAGTAATATTTTTTAAGTTTTCTAAATTCTCTAAAATGAACATTTATTCTTTTTTGTCTTTATTGTGAAAAAAGTAAAGTTTATTTCTGAGAAATGAAAAAAAGGGGAGACAGGAGGTATGTGGGGTTTTATGGTAATTTTCTACTGAGCAATACAGTGTGTATCCTGTCCCCTCCCATGCTGTGCTGGCACAGCCTCTGCACTGCCACCACTGTGGAATCACACGGGCAGCCAGGAGTGAGCCAGCTGGACTCTGAGACTCAGTGCCTGTTATCAACCTACAATGAAAGCCGTGACTATTCAGAATCTGGAGATGACTATATACCAGGATCAAGAAGACACAGAGTTTTCTTAACCATTCATGGGAGGGCAATGGATAAAGACTATTTCTCTCTATCCACTGAGTTCGGAAAGTCAGGAGACAGTTCCTGCGTCTCTTTGAACAAATTATGCAAAAATATATAGAATTTTCATTTAAGATTTCCTAAATCTAAAGCATTATCATTATTAGGAAGCTGCCCACACAGAATTTGTGGAATCTTAAATCCTTGATTTTTAAAAAATGGTCTGTGGGGCCAGGTGTGGTGGCTCACAACTGTAATGCCAGTGTTTTGCGGGGGTCAAGGCATGGAGATCACTTGAGGCCAGGAATTTGATAGCAGCCTGGGCAACATAGCAAGACTTTGTCTCTACAGAAAATAAAAGAATTAGCTGAGCATAGTGTTACGTACCTGTGGTCCCAGCTACTCAGGAGGATCACTTTGAGCGCAGGAATTGGAGGCTGCATGAGCTATGATCATACTACGGTACTCCAGCCTGGGCAACAGAGTGAGACCCTGTCTCTAAAAAAATTAAGAAGGTCTGTGGGTATTACTTGAGAGTGAAATATGTGGACTCTTAGGCTCTGTTTCAGATTTACACAATCAAAACGAATCCTTTTTGAAAGCAAATTTTCAAATCACTGATTTTGCTCTTTTCTATCTGGGCACTCCACTTGCCTGCCCTGAAAGACCGTTATGCAGGAAATTCGCAGATATATGGGTGAAGACTGACACTCTTCTCTACCAAGATCTGCCAAGTCCTGGGGGGATGTGGCCCAAACGTCATCAACTAAGGAAGCAACAGCAAGAACATCTGTAGGTGGTCCCAGATGATAGGTAAGTGTTAGATAATCCTAAGTGCGAAAACAAATGGCTTTAGACGCTACTTGTAGGCACATTTTACCCTGTAAAATTTGGCAAAATGATAATAACGCCCCTCACTAATGAATGCATACCGTGTACCAGGCACCATATGGGCATGCTCCATACCCCTAATCCTCACGCCAGCAGTGAAACGGGTTACGTGGCTCCTGCTGGGTGGCAGAAGACACGGAAGTGAGATGCACTGCTGTGTCCACGTAGCACAGCTCCTATGCAGCCTGGAGATCCTGCCCACTTCAAAGGCAACATTCATTCCACTATTCCACACTGCTTCCTTCACGTTCACGCTGCTATGCAGCATGTGTGATATTTTTTTAAGTGTGGCAATTCTAGAAAGAAACTAATCTGCTTGCATTTTTATTTTATGTTATTTCTATATTTCTTCTTGATATACTTCCAAATTTATTGCTGAAGGCTGAAGTCACTTTGTTTTGAAAAATTAAGAAAGTACACACACATACCAGCTCCATCTGGAGACACCACTTCAACGGTGTGTGTTACACCATCACTCTGAAAAGAGTTTTCCGCGATCATAATGACATCAATATTTCTAGGAAAAAGGGGAATGTTGAGCAAGTCTCTGCTCCTGAAACGCAATTATGTGCATTCAGCAGGCATGTGTAGGGAACAGAGCTAGAGTTTAAATTAGACGATCTCTGGATGAAATTCACATCTGTGGAACACTTTCTTCTTCAGGGGATGAAGGGATAGCGAGAGGGTAGAAAAGTACCTTCTCCATTATAAAACACAAACTGTTCTCAGCAGACGGCTCACTATGAATAATGAACCAGGGAATTAAAAGCTTTAAACCTGTTAAAGAAGCAATATTAAGTTTGGTATAAATATAGCTGAAATAATCCAGACAGTTTTATGACCTTACACCCCAAATAAAGGTGAAATGCTGAATTCTTTCCCTAGAAATAGAGGTAAACACAGCTAACAGATGGAAGAGCTGAATGGAAATTTCAATAAAGAGGGCCACAAAGAAGCATTTGTAAGCTCAGGGGTGCACACATTAAAAAAAGAAGCTGAAAAATGGAACTTTGTTTTATTTTGATAGAGTGCCAAAACAGTACTGCATTCCTTAAAGAGCTGAATAAAGGATCGAGTTAGACTGGCCTTCTCAACACCTCACGAAAAGCCCCCTTGGGTCTCATTTTGCTGGGATGACTATTTATATGACAGGTAAGGGAATAATTTTGCTGGATTCTGTTACACTAGGGCCTCTGTGACCCCTAGGTCAAAAGAGCAAATGCAAAAGTGACAATGTGGATAATTGCCTGTTTAGGATAATGGAATACTGATTGAAGTCAATTATTCTAACACCTGAAAGATGAATGAGCTGATGTTAAAGGTTCAGTGGAACAGCAGGCACCGTGCTGAGGAGTGGCCAAGGAACTGTGGAATTCAAGAGGAGGGGGCAGCCTTCCTGACCTGGAACTTACTCCAGCCTGGAGTGTTCCAAGATCTAAAATAGGTTAGTTTGTAAAACATGCCATAAAATAGAAATTTAGCCCAATGTCCCAAACTGCAGGATTAGAGTAACATTAGTTAACGTGGCCCTCCATTAATTTTCACTATAACCTCTGAAGGCCTAGACTTGCCCCAAATCCATTATTTTTGTCTGTCACTAGAGGGAACTTTCTCTTCCTGCCAGCCAGGAAAAAGCCTGCTGACGTTTGCAGCTCAGACCTCAAAGCCTGTCGACAGCAGTCGCCTGAGCAGTGTGGGCCGGGGCTGTACCAGCTCTGCCGTCAGAACCTGGCCCCTTGCATTTTCTGTTTTTTTTTTACTCTTACAGCAGAAATATGCCTGAAAATGTTTTTCCAACCCCAACACCCCTGCTGCCCTCCTGGTTCAGGTTTCTTATTGCTGTGCCTGGCCCTTCAAAGTCCTACCCCATCACCTTGCAGTGCTGGCGCGGCCTTCCATGCTGTTCCCTGGACGAGTCCTGGCTGGGGTGGGAGTGAGGAGGGAGCGCTCAAGTGGGGGCCTCAAGAGAAATGAGTTGTACTCTATTTACAAATTAGACCAGACATGATCACCGCCGTCCACATGTCTCTGAGTGCAAGAATGGCCTTCCTCCAGCAGCCCTCTCAGGGTCACCCTGGAGGACTTTCTGTCCAAGGCTCCACTTACTGAGAAACTTCAGAGGAGGGTCTTTCATTCCCCGAAGCGCCCCTCTGAGCCCAGGTCCAGTTCTGACCCGTCTAGCCCAGTCCTGCTAACACAGCCTCCTGGCCGAGGGGAATCACATTGCTTCTGGAGCTGAAAGTGCTCCTGTGGCTTCCTGATGGATTCCCCAATGTCCAAGGTCACAGATCAGGTGAATTAACAGCCTGGGATTCTAACTGGGCCCTCTGCCTCCAACTGCCACCACAGATAAAGGTAACTTTTACTACTGAGTAGAACCGTGCATGAATTGAGAAGCTTCTAGAGACAGTGACTCTGGAAGGAAAGTTTTTGATGGAATCTGCGATTTTCCAGCGGGAAACTGCATCTGACCCCTGCAGAGACAGTCATCATCTCCTCCATGAGCATGTGTCTGTGTGAAAAGGAATATCCTCTGACGGGAAATGACCCCAAAAGTGCTCTTGTGTTTCCCATCCCCTCCCAAGAACAGCATATAAGCAGCTGGACAAGCATGACTCAATCATGGGTGCGAATCTGACCCTCTAATTGATAGCAGTAAAATAAAAAAAAAAACACTGACCAAATTCAGTCTTTTCTTAATTGACTGAAGGCCACAGATGTAATTGAACTAAGTATCTATGTTTTGAGTGCACAGAGCCCTGAGTGGAAGTCAGCCCTGTGGCTGTCACATCAGGCATATTTTAGTGAATAACAGACACAGCCAGGCTGGTATCAAAACTGCTGAAGAGAGTCACCTTTCCCAAGTCCTGCCTCGGCTGGCTGAAGGCCACCAAAGGCACAGTGTGGTCCAAATCTGAGTTTAGTCTTTTGAGGGCACATCCCACCCAACAGCGCTCTCAGGCCAGGAGCCACAGTGGGCACACCTCACTAGAAGCGAGGTATGGATGCCAAATCGAAAAAGAGTGAAGTATATCCGACACACGCCCTCTGCTTCCAGCCTATCGCTGGCTTATGTATAAAGATGCATGCTGGCAATTGTGTTCAGTATATGGAAGTAAAAATTCTGTTTTCTAAGTAACGATTTCTAATTCTTTGCAAATGTGTGACTTCAGGCAAATCACTTCTTCAGGTCCTAGTCTCATGTGTAAAATGGCGATAATACTATGTAGTGCCGTAGGGATTCTTTTTGGGGTTACATTATAGTAACTAGCATGGTAGAAGACACACGGAATGTATTCAATAAATGGTAACTACTACTGTTATTACGGGCAGCTCATACAGTGGCAACGGTGTCCCTGCAGCTTACTGGGAGTGCTTCCTCCATTGGCTTGAGAGAGGGAGGCATAGCAAGGCCTCCACCTCTCTGCCCATCTGCAGCAGTTATAAACCCTCTCCTTCCCGTCCTGCTTCCTAGCCTCCCTGTCTGCCTGAGAGCGGGGCTGCTGGGTGCCAGGCCCAGGAGCTGGCTCCCGTGCTGCTCTGCCCGCCCTCTGTCCGGTCGCTGGCAGCACCACCCCAGGCTGCAGGGCTCACTCACGCCATCACAGGAGTTCTAGTGGTTGGTGGGATGTCAGACTCAGAGAACTCTGCCATCTTGTTTTGCTTTGTTATACACCGAGGTGATGGTTCCATTGAATCGGAGAGACGGAACTGAAACCCAGGATTTATAAGCACAGAGCCTGGGGAGAGATTTGACTCCCTGGTGCAGATGTTATGATGCAGCATCATGTCCCTAGACGGTTTTTTTTCCCCAGGTATAAACCTAAAGGCATCATATCAAGGAACCAAACTTAAATTTTAAAAGCTAGAGCCAGATTTCCATTTTAATTTTCCTTTTGCATCTCATTCTGAACACAATTTGAATTCGAAGAATTGTTTTTCGGGAGTGAGTTTCTCTGAAACTGTTGCAGTTGGACAAAAACCGATCTGTGATGTAAAAGCATCAAATGCACATATACTGCCTTAAGTGGGAAATCACATGATTGCAAGATGAAGGAAACAGAGAAGACACATGACAGCTTGCTGGTTAGAAAAAGCTCTTGGCTAACCAACAGTAAGAAAATGGCCTTGTGTCTCAGGAACCAAGGCAGGCCTCATGAAGGAGTGTCCAGCCCTGCCTGGCCCTCTGCCTTCGTGGTCCTTCCTCCAGGTGTCCTTGCTGCTGGTTCAGGTCCCAGGCGAAGGACAGAGCTCATAATGCGCTGTGTTCCTGCTGCAGCTGGTGGTCCTTGTCCCTTATGCAGACCTGCCTCCCGGCTCCAGGGCTCTTGCTGCTTATTCTTGCTTGGTGTAGGTTTCTGGTATTGTGTTACTCTGGACCCTGGCCTGGGCTTCTAGCCCTGTGCTCCTCAAGCTGACGCTGCCCAGCCTTCTGCCAACTTCCTCGAGGGGACTGCTCTCCCTGGGCCAGAGGAGCGAGTGCGTGCGTGTGAAGGCTGAACTCTCGGGCCCAGTCCCCTCTGCTGCCTCCCTGCCACCCTCACACCCAGGTGGGGCCACCTCAAGTAAAATGCGGTGACGGCTCTTCCACGTGGCCTCGAGCCCTCTGAAATGTCAGCTGGGAGAATAACATCCCGCTGTGAATATCCTCTGAAATGAACCCTGCTGGTCATAACTTCCTTTCCTTTCAACTTAGTACTGAAAGATGAGTCACCAGATTCCAATATTCTTAATGGTCATGGGGGCCTTTCTACAGTGTTATACTATTGTAGGAATAATAACTTAGGACTGGCGCAATCCTCTGAAACCAACTTTTTTTTTCTTTTGGCAAAAGCTGATTTTTAGAGAATCCCAGCTGTCCTGAAATATTGATGAGCAGGGGTAAAGTGGGCTGACTTCAAACACAGATCCCCGTCCCTACACCTCCCCGCCAAGTTCAACAGACTGCACAGCAACAGGCTGTTGTGCTTGGATCAAAAGGATCTGAGAGTCTTGAAGAAGGCTTGAAATACAACTGATTTTATTAGGAGTAAAATTAATTCAATGGAATTCTATTGAAACTGCATGGGGGAAAGAGAATTTGACCCAGTTTAGTCCAGACTCACGGAATTTGGTCCAATTCTTTCATTTAGTACTTTATACCAACTTAGCCCAAAAAACATTTGTAGCAAAAGACCCAGTTACAAGTATTTAAAAAGCATGAAGGAAAAACAAAACAAAACAAAACAAAACACCAAACCAATAAGCCTAAACACAGGTGTACTCTAAGCATCACTGTTTCCAGATGCCCATAACCAAACACACTAATCTGCAATTTCAGCTTTGTGAACATTCATTTACTTATTCATCTTGAGTAAGGACAAATAGATAACGTTTTTATTATCTCATCAGAGGCCACAAAAAGCTTCAAATCCTTAATCTTTTAATAATATCTTTCCAGTCCAAGCCTTAAGACCAAGTCTGTTAGGACTAATAAAACCTAAATTTAGAGAACATGGGACCATCATCAAACACAAATTTCATATTACCCATAGAAGGATAAATGCTCTTTATAAAGAGACTTTGGATGGAAATGTCTCATGGCTAACTCTCTGATCTTTAGAGCTTACTGACTTTAACTCACTCTTGGCAAAGGCAAATATTAGGAATTGTTAGGAAGGGATAAGTAAGGGTGAAATGACAATGTAGATCAAAATGAAATAAAACACTTATAATTTTATTAAATATCTACCATGGGCCAGGCACTACCCATACCTGCGTGTGTACTTTTTAAATTCTCAGAATAACGCTGTAAAGGACGAATTATTATTTCTCTGTCGAGAAAGGATCACAAAGACTGGGTGTGGTGGCTGAGGCTTGTAATCCCAAAACTTTGGGAGGCTGAGGTGGGAGGATTGCTTGAACCCAGGAATTCGAGACCAGCCTGGGCAACATAGTGGGACTCTGTCTTTACAAAAAAATAAAAATATATATTCAGGTATGGTAGTGTACACCTACGGTCCCAGCTATTACAGAAGCTGAGGTGGGAGGATCACTTAAGCCTGGGAGGTTGAGGCTGTAGTGAGCAGAGATCACGCCACTGCACTCCAGCCTGGGCAACAGAGTGAGACCTTGTCAGGGAGAGGGGAGGGGAGAGGGGAGGGGAGAGGGGAGGGGAGAGGAGAGGAGAGAGGGGAGGGGAGGGGAGGGGAGGGGAAGGGAGGGGAGTGGAGGCGGGGGAAGGGTGGGGAGAGGGGAGGAGAAGGGAGGAGAGGAGAGGAGGGCAGAGGGGAGGGGAGAGGGGAGGGGAGACAGGGGAGGGGAGGGGCAGGGCAGGGGAGAGGGAAGGGGAGAGGGGAGGAGAGGGGAGGGGGGAGAGGAGAAGAGGGGAAAGAGGGGGAGAGGGGAGAGGGGAAGGGAGAGAAGAAGGGAGGGGAAGAGAGGGGAGGGGAGGTTAAGAAACTAGTATAACTGGGGAAGTACTGGGGAACTGAATTCTGAACAAGTTATTTAACATCAAACATCAAACAGGACGTAATCGCTCAATTTAAAGCACTCTGATATCCCTTCCTTTGTGAAATCTTGCTCCCAAGGTTCCACAGGGTGCCGGTGCAAGTCTGAATGGGCTCTAATACTTTAAAAATCTATTTACTTGGGTATGCCCCACAAAATTATACATCCCTTTAGGGAAGTATGGTGCATCCTTGACCACTGTATCCCTAATGCTTGGCTCAAGTATCAGACAAACACTGATCCACACATCAAAAAGAATCCAAATGGAGGAGCATGTTTCTCTTACTGTTTGGAATACAGAATCTGAATAAACTCTGTCAATCAAAATAATAAAATGTACACTGAATAAACTTAACTGTTCCTTGTTCCTTAGGAGAAGTCATGATGTTTTACTCAGGTAATGATAACGTTGCTAAAATAAGTACTTGGCCATTTTAAGAGGTGACAATTTTATTACTACTGAAAATACATGGTAGAGAGAAATCTGAAAACATTAAGTAGGTATAAGCTATTGGTCAATGAAGCTTACTCATTCACATTAATAAGCTTCAAATACACATACGAAAAGGCCACGAGGCTCTTTGTACTTAGTGACAGAAATGACGTTAAGATGTGAAGTTTACTTTGGGTGACTATAAAGCCCTGTCCTTTGCCCCTGGGTCTATACAAGCCCTGGATTTTGTGATAATTCAGTAGGTTATAATGCAAGATTGAACAAGTCTCAAAAAAACCCAAATCATGAAAATGTCTCAACTTTAGTTAAGGCCTTAACAGCAGTAAAAGAAAAAAATACAAAGTTAAATCTGTTGTAATAAAAGTTATATTTTGTATGTTATAGGTGGGCTACTTATTTTTGTCTATTAAAAAAAAAAATCTGAGCATAATAATACGGGATAGAGACCTGAAAAAGTCAGTTTGAAAATCTTGACCAGCCTGACCAATATGGTGAAACCTTGTCTCTACTAAAAATACAAAAATTAGCCAGGCATGATGGCAAGCACCTGTAATCCCAGCTACTCAGGAGCTGAGGCAGGAGAATCGCTTGAACGTGGGAAGCAGAGGTTGCAGTGAGCAAGATCATGCCACTGTCCTCCAGCCTGGGTGACAGAGCGAGACTCCATCTCAAAAAAAAAAAAAATCTTCACAAAACTCCCTACCTTTCTCCTGCCTGAGGATGTTGGGTTTGCCTGATCCCAGGACTACCCTGGGCAGGAAGGAGAGCAGAGGCCAGAGCCAGAAGGGAGAGAGAGACAGCAGATCTGGCCGTATGTCAGGAACTTTGGGGCTGAGAGGGATAAAACGTATCTGGAGACATTTGGGGAGATGGATGGTAGAGAAACTTTCAGACTGAATGCTCTGGGTCATGTGACTGACACCCCTATGCCACTTCTTCTAGAGACTGCAGAAAAGAATAAAATCATTTTCCCTTGCTTCAGAGTGAAGCTGGCTTACGCTTCTTTTGGACGGAACACTGGCCTAAGGCTGACCACCCAGCAGCAAGCCTCCTTCCTTTGCTTATGCGTAAAGTGCACTGATGTCATTCTCCGATCTATGACTGTTGAGCCTCTGCAGATCTGATTGAGGAAGTGCTGCAGCACACCAACAATTGCACAATTAACTCAATTACTGAACAATTAATTTTGAACATTACTATTCATAAAATGTGAAGAAAAACAGAATTTTCAAGAATAGTTCTGAAGCAAAAACAATCTGTGCTATAACACATTTTTCTCAAAGAGAAGATAAAAGATGGCTTTTTAGTTTAATAGGCCAAGGATCAACATAAAACTATGCTGGAAAAAGCTATCGTAATACCTCAAAGTCTAAGAAGTTGACCCATTATTTTCTAGCAGAGAGTTACATTAGCCAAACAGAGTTATGTATATAATTCATGAAGCTCCTTGTCTTGCTATAACAAATCTAAGTGGTTAATAATTGAAAAACAAAATAAAAACGTGTTTTTATTTGTGTTCTTAATAAATCTTCAGCATGGAGTGTAATAAATAAAAAAGAGCTTTAGATGGTAGGTTAAGAAAAATTCTAACAAGTAGCAAGAACAAATGGCTTTAAAATTTGGTAGCTTAAGGCTGAGCACAGTGGCTCTCTCCTGTAATCCCAGCACTTTGGGAGGCTGAGGTGGGCAGATCACAAGGTCAAGAGACTGAGATCATCCTGGTCAAAATGGTGAAACCCCGTCTCTACTAAAAATACGAAAATTAGCTGGGTATGGTGGCAGGCATCTGTAGTCCCAGCTAGCTGAGGCAGGACAATTGCTTGAACCAGGGAGGTGGAGGTTGCAGTAAGCTGAGATCGCACCACTGCACTCCAGACTGGTGACAGTGGGAGACTCTGTGTCAAAACCAAAAACAAACAAACAAACAAACAATCTTTGTAGCTTAAAACAATCATTTTTTTATGGTCCTGAATTCTTTGGGCCAGCAATTTGGACAGATGTGTTATCTGGGGCCTGAGCTGGGAGATGCCACAGCTGGCAGCTGTACTTGCTGGAAAGGCCATTCACTCCTATGTCCAGAGGTCAGTGCTGACCTCCAGGCCCTTCCATGCAGCCCTCTCCATGTGGGCTCCCTTGGGTACTCTCCCAGGACAGTGACTGGATCCCACAAGAGCAAGTCAGGTAGGGCAGTGTTGCCTGGCACGGCCTGCCTCAGCACCAGCACTGTCTTCTCTTTTATCTGGGCAGCTCTGACCGTCCTGCCCAGCATCCAGGGCAGGGAAGGAGGCTCCAACTCCTGATGAGGGTAGCAAGGCTCTGGAAGAGCACGTGGGACTGCAATGCAGCCATATTTAGAGCACGATCTGCCACGGCAGCTTGGTGGAGTTCATCTCTGTGAGCTTCAGAAGCGCTCATTCTCTGCTGACCATTCAGTACCCTCTTACTCCCAAGATGGGATGACACTTCCTTTGAGAATAATGCTCCCGGAAATAAATTCAAATGCAAGTGCTGATGGAGGAGGTGAAGAAGTTCAGCAGAGATGGTTCTTAGTCAGAAACTTGAAATATTAAAGAGTGAGATGTTAAATATGACAGTGGTAAAAGAAAAAAAATTTCACCTAAAACCAGTGTGCCACTATTTCAGTGTGATGTTCCAGTGCTGTATGCGAATTTGGAGACGGTGAAGGTCTTGGAAAGTCTTTCTAGTGAAGCTCAAGGTCATATAATCTATGCAGAATGATGTGATTTTAATAAGTCAATAAAAATGTTTTATCATTTATAGTTCAATTCGGTTCACCAAAATTCATTAAAGCACGACCATTAATGAGATTGGTAACTATGATCCAGAAAGACGGAACTGCAATGCCTCAGTAAAAAGCATCCAGGAGGTCTAGAGCGTCGGCTGAGGGGAGCAGCATGGGAAGCAGGATCGGCTATGGGCAGGCACCAGTAAGAACCAAGGCCAGAAGCCAGGGAAAGAGTGGGGCTCTAGCCTCTAGGAGTAGGATGCAAAGACTCCAGATGAGGCCCCTCACACAGTCAGGGCAAGCACAGCAGAGATTTCACGGGTAGGAGGGTACCTCAGCATCCCAGGCTCACGGGCCACACACTGGGGTCAAATGAACTGAACGCTGGCCCTGAGTGTGCGGTGGCTCAGGCACCCCTTGGAGTGGCACTGGGCAGTCTCCTCCCTAAACACTGAGCACAGCAGAGGCCCGAAAAAGTCTTTGGGTCTGGAAGCTCCGAGCAATGTTGCCCACCCTCCTAGGAGCCTGATTTTGGTTATGACAGCAGGAGCTCTGGCATCTCCCAAATAAGACAGTTACATAGCGAAATTATTAAGATCAAGGAAATCTGTCAGTAATTTGTGGTATTTTGATCACTGCAATAAGTTGACAATTATGATTATAGTAGAAAAGAAAAGAACAAAAGAATGACCACCAATTACTCAAAATGTACAATGGAAGTGAGTGAGCTGAGGCAGGATTGTGACCATGAGCCATCTCACACACACCTAGCGTCCCCGGCTACTCGGCCAGCACACGCACCCACAGCCAAGGGCCCATCAGCAAGCTCAGGACTCTCCAGACTCATCTGTGTCAAAACAAAAGTTTCCCACTTAATAAAAGCGAAAGGCTAATAGACTTGAACATTTACTGCATGTTTTTGGGTATGCCTTAATCTCTCCCCTGGCTAAGCTGCCATCATATAAATCAGAGCTGTGAGTTATCATTGTTCTAGTAGCAATAAAAATAATAATAAAAGCACTGTGAGGTCAGAAAATGTCAAGACCAGTCAGAAAAATGAGCGAGACATAAAACAAAGTATAAAGGACCAGCTAGGATTGGAAAAATTCAGGTACTGTACCTCCAAGTGTACTACAGCGGGAGGTAGCTGCCACTGCTGTTTTATTTAATGAGTCTCCACATAAACCCCAGCTGCTAACCATGTGATAAGTCCGTCTCAGAACACGAGAGGCCCCGTTCACTATCGGTGTTCGGTCCTGGCTGCCATTAATGGGAATTTCACTTACAGTAAGGGAAAACAGATCTTGAAATGTTCTTTCGGATTTAAGTTGTTAGCTTTTTAATTGTAACATTAATTGGTTTGACTCCTCTTTAAACAACAAAATTAATATGCAAAGTCTTTTCATCTAAATACATGAAAAAGGAGGGCAAACAATCCCGGGATACTTGAAACGTTTTTAATGTGAAGAAGGCGTAAGAACATTTTCCTGGACACTAAAGACAGAATTTAGACTGTAGAGTAGAAACAAAGCCCAGCAATTTCATCAGCTGCCTGAAATGAGTGAATACAGAAAAGAGGGGATTTTGTTTGGAATATTTTTTGTGGGACACACACACTTTTGTAAACTTTTTAACCCTAAGGTTTCGGTGGCAAATGCATCATTTTTCAAAGAGGAGTGTGTACAGGACTGCACTGTGGGCCTCTGCCTGGTGCTGGAGGCGCATCTAGTGAGAGGTGGCGTGGGACCGTGGAGAAGGCAGCCTGAGACAGGCGGACTGGGATCTCAGACCTACCACTGCCCACCGTGCTGCCCTGGCAGGCTGCTCACCTTTGGTCTCAGTCCCCAGATGTCATATTGGAATATTAACGCACAGAGGTTAGACAGGCAATGAGGAAAGGCTTGGCAAGCTAGCCAGAAGCAGGCACAGAGAGGAAACCATGAGTCACAAGTAAGGGAGACAGAGGCAAAGACTGGGAGCCGACCAAGGCCACAGTCGGGAGGGCGATCCAGAGTTCAGACCAGGGAGGTGGAGGAACAGGAAGGCTTGGAAAATGCACGGCAGAATTGCACAGTTAAATGATGTCTTATGTGTACTGTGTACTCCACCAGATTCTTCAGTTTCTTCAAAATTAAAAAGCAACAGGACAGGAGTTGGGGGAGGCAGTGGCACATGAATGGCCTCATTTTGGGGAATTTTTGTTGGTTCCTAAGACGCCAGGGTCAGTTCATTCACAGGCATTACTATCCTGGGGTTTCTGGCAGAAATGTCTGGCAAGATCTGCTTGGAAATAGTTACAAGAGGTAGTTTCTGATACTAAACTAGCAATGGAAGAGGAACAATAAGGCCTGCAGGTGATGACTTCATTACTTCAGATAAGAGAATAAAAGCTTCTGTCAGAATTCTCCTTTTTTACAAACCTCTAATTTAGGGTTAACCTTCTATCTAGTCATTAAGAAATATCCCCTGTAATCCCAGCACTTTGGGAGGCCGAGGCGGGTGGATCACGAGGTCAAGAGATGGAGACCATCCTGGTCAACAAGGCGAAACCCCGTCTCTACTAAAAATACAAAAAATTAGCTGGGCACGGTGGCGCGTGCCTGTAATCCCAGCTACTCAGGAGGCTGAGGCAGGAGAATTGCCTGAACCCAGGAGGCGGAGGTTGCGGTGAGCCGAGATCACGCCATTGCACTCCAACCTGGGTAACAAGAGCGAAACTCCGTCTCAAAAAAAAAAAAAAAAAAAAAAAAAGAAATATCCAAGTTGCTCAAATGCTGTTAGTGGAACTCTATATTTTAGTTCAAATAATTTTAACTCTTTTAAAAACCACTTGTTGGATTTTAGTTAAAATAAAAAATAAAAAATAAAATGAATTAATTTAGATTTCTGGACACCGTTTCATTTCTCTCTATGTGTTAATTACAAAACTGCAAAGCAATTCTGCTGCTACCCACCTGGAATTAGGGAGTGACTCAGCAGACTGAAGGGCACTGTCCCCAACAAGATAGTCCTCACTTCGGGCACCAGTCACAGTTTAGGGGTCACCTGTACTTATAACCAACTGGTTATATTCTGCTGCTACCCACCTGGAATTAGGGAGTGACTCAGCAGACTGAAGGGCACTGTCCCCAACAAGATAGTCCTCACTTCGGGCACCAGTCACAGTTTAGGGGTCACCTGTACTTATAACCAACTGGTTATAAACTTGAGGGGTCTCCAACTTAAGTCTGATAATTTGCTAGGATGACTCACAGAACTCAGGACACAACAGTCATGTAATGACAGTGTTATTACAAAGGATACAACTCAGGAACAGCCAAATGAAGCGACAGCAGGGGACAGTCTGGGAGGGCCCCAAAGGCAAAGCTCCATGTGCTCAAGATAGATCACCCCCTTATTACATCAATGGTTTCACTATCTGGAAACTGCAGTGCTCACAGTTTTTATTGAGGTTTCATTATGTAGTCACGACTAATTGAACGACTAACTGAACCACTGGCCATGTGCTGACCTCATCTGGCTCAAGGCCCTGACTCTCTAAGCCCATGGTTGGCCTCTCATGGCCAGCCCCCACTCTAAAACCATACATGGCCCACCATGAATAACAGACACTCCTATTACTTGGGAAATGCCAAGGATTTAATCTCCCTCCTAGGAATCAGGACAAAGGTCAGTCAATTTTTTAATTATATAAGTTAGATAGAACTCAACAAAAAAAAAATATTTTTTCTTTTTTTTTTTCTGACCAGTTCCTGCTCTGTTATCCAGGCTGGAGTGCAGTGCTGTGATCATGGCTCCCTGCAGCCTCAATCTCCCAGGCTCAAGCAATCCTCCCACCTCAGCCTCCCTAGTAGCTGAGATTACTGGTACATACCACCACACCTGGCTAATTTTTTTTTGGTAGAGATGGGGTCTCACTATGTTGCCCAGGCTAGTCTTGAACTCCTGGGTTCATGTGATCCTCCCACCTCAGCCTCCCAAAGTGTTGGGACTGTGGTGTGAAACACCATGCCCTGACAAAAATTACTTTCTAATTGTATCTTACTGCTGGTAACATAGTTACATATTATGCTAGCATGTAAAAGAGTGGCATATAATCCCACTCCTGTTTAAATATTATCATACTTATACACATGAGCTTCTATCATGGGTGATCCACTTTGGTGTATTCTATCATTCTTTTCCCATCTTATATTCATAAAGATACATTTTTCTGTTCTTAAATATATGACTTTGCATTTACTGCTATTAAAGTTATTAATTTTCATGATATGCTTCTCACATTTTCAGAGTCATCCTGAAAACCTCACTCTTTCTGTCAATAATCTTATTAATCCTACTCACTTGGTGAGAAATCCAGAAATAAACATCACACTCTGCTATGACATCTCAGAAATAAATTTTCAACATTTAGGGCTTATTAGACAAGACCCTCTTCTCAAAAAGAAGATGAGCCAATAATTAGCAATAATAATAAGAGCTTACAACTACTGAATGCCTCCAATGTGCCCATGTGTTAGACATGCTCTTACAACAGCCCAGCAGGGCGGACACTACTATTTTCTTTATTTTACAAAGAAGCAGAAATGAAATTTAGAGAGGCTGAGTAACTTTTTCAAATTCACATAGAAAGTGAAGTTGGCTTTTAAACTCTGCTTTGCCTCTAGCACCTAAACCCTTAACTGCTGTTGGCTTACCTACCTGTTCTAAAGGAAACAAGTAGACAAGAATTTCATGAGACAAATTTTCCAAATTTTCCAAAATGTCAAGGTTTTCTATAGCTTTTCCATAAGTAGTTATATACAGTATATATAGTTTTTGTATAGTAGTTACATATAGTTATACGATTTGAATTTTCATTTGCATCCACGTACCAAGGAGTATTGGTACATGTGGATATAAATATGTGGTCTTCAATGGATATCAATTCATTGACAACAATCCTGATACTTGGGGATTAATCGTAAAGAAGTTCTGCTACTGCATGCCTCCCAAAGATGTTCATGCCCTAATTCCTAACTATTGGCTATGTTACCTCACAGGGCAAAATGGTCTTTGCGAACGTGATTAAGGATGCTGTGCTGGGGAGATGATCCCAGTTGTCTAGGTGGACCCAATGTCATCAAAGGACTACAAGGCAAGAATGTCAGAAAAGACTTATATTCTATTCTGGGAAATTTTCCTCACATACTCATATAATAATTTCTTATATTTTCCACTTCTCACTGTGAAATTCTTATTAGACGTTTTCACTCTTCAATATATCCCCTAATCCTCATATATCTTATCTTCATCCCTTTTCTGATGCCTTTTCCCAATCTATACTCACTCCAAAGTGATCTCTTCTAGTTTCAACGACCTCTTCAGGTTTCCTCTGGGGGCACTGTGGGGCAGTTTCCTGGGTCATTATAAATTCCCCAATGTCCTGTTTTCTGTGATAGTCTCCGAACCCATGATAAAATGACTATGCATTTGTGAGGCACTTCTCTACTCTAGGATGGCTTTAGGAGTCTAGGAGGCTGTTCTAGGGATAGAGATATAGGTTAAGATGAGCTTAAGAGTTCCACCTCACTTCAGAACAGTTACAAGAAATTCAGATAAAGTTATAAATTCCATTTACCTTTTAAAGTAGGCCTGAACCCGGGTGGGAAACATTAAATGACCTCTTTCAAGAAGTTCACAAAACAAAAATCTGACTTATGACCTTTAAGATGTCCATGCAGTTGATGAGTCTGCTTTTATGCCAGTGAACGTCATCAATTCCAGGACACTTGGATGTTTTTGAGCCACCGCAGGTGGAGACTGGAGTGCCTTGTGTACAGAGGTGATAGATACAGTTTATTGTAAAGGCAGCTAATCTTCCTACTTTAAAACGCCGAAGGAAGTCAAAAGCCACGTGGGAGGTAATTACTATCCTTTTTCTTCATTCTCTGCAATTTTATGGTCACCTGGAATTCTGGGTTTTTCACTTTGCTTAGCATTCCTGGAGAAGCATAAATTCCCTGCCAGTGTATCTCACATCTCAGTGTTTTTCCCAAATGTCTAAGACTTAGGAGAACAGAAAGTTTGACCAACTGCGCGCCAAAAGTGAAGGAATGTTTGTACTCTGCTTAAAATATAATGTGCTTAGGTCTAGTAGGACAAAGAGTCCCCAGTAACGGTAGAAGTGAAATGATGGAAAAGGCTTTACACAAGTTATGTGGGAACAACTTCATTTTAAGAGGACAGGAGATGGAGAGAGATATTTTTAAATGAGATGGAGAGAGATACTTCTAAATGAGATGCAGAGAGATACTTCTAAACGAAGACCAGGGCAGTGAATGATTATCCCAGGAGGATATGAAAATAGAAACAACAAAATATAATGTTTAGATCTATATGAGAAGTTTATCCTAACCTTTTGACATGAATTTATCAAGCCACTTTTCCAATGCCCTATCAATATCTAGGGGGTTCTTTATCCTTTTATGATAAACCCATGAAGATTTCCAGTTAAACAATTGCATTACAAATCCCATTTACTTATATTTATGTCCACTCCACTCAAAAGATTTGTCAACCTAAGATTTTCTCTAAAATAAGTTAATTGATTGAAAAAAAAACTTGGAAAACTACAGCACCATATATAAACCGCTGAGGTGGTACATTTAAATAAACAAAGACGCATGTATATCAGCAAAAATCACAGGGAAAGGAAACGGTGGCATTATACAGAAAGCTGGGTGTTTGGTTGGTGGTTGAAACCATGGAATGTTCTGTGTCTAGGGATAGAATTAGAGGTCAAATCTGGTACCAAGAAGCTGCAGGAAATGTACTAGTCTTGGAGAATTTGGCCTCAGTTTTACTTCATAACACAGTAGGGTTAACACTATGGGGTTGAAGGAATGATTAAATGTCATTTTCAAAACTTCCTATCAACTCTGAATATTAACAATGGTACCCAAATCATTCTATCGATTGAGTGAAAGCTACATATATTTCCTGACAAGACCATTATATTTGTACTATTCAGGACATGTCATTCTTAGCCCAAATATATAAAAATCATATGGAACCTCTGAAGGAGAGACAGATGGTCCATTCTAGATTAAATGTATTTAGACAATAATATCCTGAATAATCTAAAACGAGGCTTGAGCCAGGTGCAGTGGCTCACCCCTGTAATCCCAGCACTTTGGGAGACTGAGGTGGGCGATCACTTGAACCCAGGAGTTTGAGATCAGCCTGGGAAACACGGCAAAATCCCGTCTCTACAAAACAAAAACGAAAACAAATAAAACCAAATAAACCCAAAAACTCACAAAAATTAGCTAGGCGTGGTGGCACACGTCTGTAGTCCCAGCAGCTCTGGAGGCTGAGGTGGGAGGATCACTTGAGCCCAGGAGGCAGAGGTTACAGTTAGCTGACATAACACTACTACACTCTTGCCTACGTGACAAAGTGAGACTCTGTTTCAAAAATAATAATCATCATCATTATCGAAAATGAACGCCATTTTCATCCATGGATTTCTACATGCTACTAAGGACTCTGAGGGACAGATTTTTTGTTTTTTAAGGAATCCCCAGTAATACCTAAAACCCACAAGGCATCAAAATTACACAAATGTATCCAACACTAGTCAAATGGCTAAAAGGACTGTTTGGAGTCTAACTACTGATTTTCCTTTTGAATATTCATCCCTTTTCCCATATATCTGTATGTATATAAACAGATATATCACACAAATATGTCTATATCTTTCTTACATCATTTATTAGGAAGAGTATCTATGCATATCTCATAAACTGTATTTCCTTACTAGGGAAAAATTAAAAGGTGAATGAAACATTAGAGATTTAAAAATGATAAACAATGAGAAAGGGGCAAATCAGTAGGAAATATGCTTTGAATTCAAATAAAATTTAACAACCAATTAGGTCAAAACACGAAGTTCACATGAAATGCTTCAATGGTATAACAAGCTTTGCAATTTAAAGAACATATAAGTAAATGTTCTTATTCTGAAAGCCGTTCATTCACATTAACAATCATCCACATTTCAGTGTGCTTAATTTAAACATCTCTTTAATTTTAAAATATGCAAGAAACATTTGTAACGGGACCCTAAATCAGCACTCAGATGAATGCTAATAATTTATCTGAAATACATAATCTACATTCACAGTGATCCAATAAACAGTGAAGTCAGAGATGGGGGGAAGGCAGGGCCTGGCCAGTTCTCTTCTCTCTACAAACGCCACCAAATTAGCAAGATGTCTATATGAGAAGAGAAAGTGTTAACCAGAGGTGTGGTTTTGGAGGGCTGTGTATGCTTCTCTATTAAACAATCCCACAGGACCTGGGCTCTGCAGCCGTGCACTGCCGACAGGGCTCTGGGGAAAGAGATCCTGGAATCCTGGCTCTGGAAGTCCACCCAGCCTCACAGTTCCTCCTTGTAGGTGTAGGCTTACCGCGATCTGGGATCCGTAGTCATTGTATCTTAGGCAGGAAGACGTGCAGGAATAAAATGTATGTAGGAAAAATGTATGGAACTTGTCATTTTTCAGAAAGACAGATATTCAAAAAATAGGATAAAAAATAGGATAAAAAAATGAAGCTGGTCCAGGTTACAAACTACTCTTTGTATTTTTAATCCCTTACAGTGCTTTTAAAAAATACAAATTCTCAGGCCTCACTCCTGCAGACTGCAATCAGGTATACTGGAGAGGGGCCCAGGAAACTCTAATTTTTACAAAGCTCCCCAGATGCTTATAATCATCAAGTCATGTTTGGGAGCTCAGATTTGGTGCTGTTTTGGAAAATTTCCTTGGGATAATATGACTTCAAATCACAACCCTCAAAGTTTATTTCAATTCTGAAATATTGAACTTCTACATACATTTTCTCAGTTAGCAACATAATAATTCACTGACTTACCCTCTCACTTCAGTTAAAAATAACAATCATAAAATATTAATTCGCTGTGTTTTCCATTCAAATGCTCACTTTGTTTTAGTGGCAAAAAGCTTGAGGAAGCAGAAAACAAGGTTCTTCCTTCCTCGGCACTTAGGAAAGATCTAGCTCCTTCAAACTGTAGTGACGTTTGACATGCTCATCAGATTCTTTACCCTTTCCCTTACAGTAAGTCAGAAAAGTTATCTTGCTTCAATGAGGAATGTTTATTCAAATGCTCAAATATGTAGAAAGAATGGTGTTACTATATGCGCAAAAATTGATCATTAGATCATGACTGCTGCGTGCTAAAGCAGGGATTCCCAACCCCCAGGCCAGAGACCAGTACCAGTCTGTGGCCTGTTAGGAGCTGGGCTGCACAGCAGGAGGTGAGGAGCCTGAAAGCAAGCATTACACTGAAGCTTTGCCTCCTGACATCAGCCAAGTCATTAGATTCTCATAAGAGTGTGAACCCTACTGTGAATGGCACGTGCCAGGGATCTAGGTTGCACACTCCTTATGAGAATCTAATGCCTGATGATCTGAGGTGAAACAGTTTCATCATGAAAGAGTCCCCACACCCCCACCCACTGTCAGTGGAAAATCTGTCATTTAAATGTTATAGCTAGCTTGCTAAAAGCGCAGGTGTAACTGGTAAACTCCACGCACGTTAAAAAGGTAAAAAGAACTCTCTCACTTCCTTCTTGAACTTAAGACACCGATATTTTAATAGACTTGTCTCCATCTATGCTGACTTTCTATGAAACTGAAAGCTCCTCTAGAGTAAGTGTTTTGTGATGTTTTGATTTGTACAATGCAAAACGCAGTGGCAAGTACATGTCAGTACTGTCATAATCATAGAGTCACTAACATTTTAAAATATTCACAGTATGAAGCATTTTACACACATTAATGTGTTTAATTCCCCACTGGAAATCCAGTAGGTAAGTACAAATACTATCTTCATTTTACATATGGAGAAATGGAGGCACAAAGGACTTAATAAACTTGGCCAGCATTTCACAGCTATGAAGTGGCAGAGCCAGTATCTGAACTCAGAAAGCTCAGAAATTATGCAACAAGGGACACCATTCACATAAATACAAGGGAAGGTGTGCGTTTATAGACCCCATGGGCACAGCCTGGAGTGTCCTCTGTCATCGCCAGACCCCATGCCTTGGCATATACCAGGACGGGTTTGCTAACAAGTCAAGGTGTCTGCACTTTGATGACAGAGACTTTGATGTTCTATTTCAATTTTGTCTCTGACTCATTTTTTGGTTCTAATGCTAGGAATGTCACATAGCTATTTCCTGGTTTTATATACTAAAAAGTACTCCTGGAAAACATCTTCCTGCAATTCTTGAACAAAGGAATCAAAGGACACAAAGTTTTCACATTTTTCCAGTTTTGGTTTCAATCTTAGTTTGTACCAGCTTCAGAAAAGCACTCATTCCAAAGTTCTAGAAATTTCATTAACTGTGACTGTGTTCTGAAGAACAACCTTGCTTAAATTTTGATTTATAAGATTACTTCTAATTACAGAGCAGTCACACACACATATACACACGCACGCGCACACACACACACACTCTCTCTCTCTCCTGTCTTAAAATTTTAAGAATTTAAAAGCTATCATTATAAAATGCAACTCCACACTGTGTTATGATTTTCAAATAAGTCACTGTAGTGGGCTACATTTTTTTTAAAAAGGCAGATTTTTAAAGAAATATTAAGAAACTGTTTCTGCACTTAGTTCTTCTTGGATAAGAGCAGAACCTGTAGAACCACTGAGTCTTGTGCAAACCTTTTGTGTGGGCGGCTCTGGAAGAGCATCCAGGCTTTCTCGTAGCTGGAATGCGAGTGAGGCCCATGTGGAGGTAGGAACGTGAGGCTCCTTGGGATCTGTAATTCTGCCTACAGCGAACCACCCACTGAATCTCCAAGAGAAGGCAGAAGGCATCCCTTCTTTTGGTGTATTATGCATTTGGGAGTCCTCCAAATGAATGTCCCTTAAATGTCAAACAGAACCAAGCACTATAAAGTTCTGTTTTGCCAGCGCCTCCCTTGCAATCAGATCCCATTTTCTGGTTTTGGCATCACATACTGTTGGAGAATACGAGACAGCTTTGTTGACACCTACACCGGGCATGTGAACTGCAGGCTATGACACATTGGTGGCAACAGAAGCCTGCATTTTGCTTGCTTCAAAACAGACTTCTTCCTTATGGGAAGTACTCATATGAATTTAGTAATGCAGGATGCGGAACACAAATAACTTAGAATCCCTCCAATTTACTTCTGTCAAACATAGGGTGTTCTGGGCCTGGTCAATACTTCATGAGCCAGCAAACAGGCATTTTGATCACTACGACTTGTTTTTAAATAGGAACTTTCAAACCTTTACTCCTACCAATCCCCAGGATATCGTGTAGGTCAAAGATGAGTGAGGGAGGGACTGAAGCCAGGGAGCCGGGCTGGAGGAGGAGTAAGAGAGTGGAGAACTGGTCTTGATGAGGGTGCAGGCGGGGAGAGTAGGCAGTAGCCCTGTGCTTCCCACTGGCGAAGAGTCCCTTGCGCCCTCCTTCTTTTCCCCTCAATGTTCAGATAATAAAGAACAGTCTCTTTAAAATGTCCAATTTATCATGGATTTAATCCCTAATGATGAAAGTGAGTGGCCCTGATATGCTGGAGTAGATGGCACATATCTAAGAAAGCCCAAGCCTTGGCAACAAGGAGCCTTTTGACTCCTGGCCACCTGCCTTTGGTCTAGTTTTCTTTTCCAAGTTGTGATGCCTCTGATAGGAGTAACTTTTAAATGGGAAATCTGTGATCAAGATACACTTTTATGTCTGAAGGTCTCCATAATTATCAAAATAGGTGAAAGAAGATGAGAAAATAGGGCTGTGCTTCTCCTTCCTGACTTTCTAATCACATGCTAGAATAACAGAAGTCAGGAAGGTCCAGGAAAAGAAGGAAGGCAAATCGGGGAAATCAAGAGAACTTGGCGGAGGCGCTAGGGAGGGAGGCAGAATTAAAACTGGAAAGAGACTCCAGAGAAGATGACTGCTGATATATGCATATGCTATCCAGTTAATACTATATGTCATCCTTAACACACATTGTTGATTTCAGGGTTACATCCTACTAAAAAAACTCTGTATACTTTATTCCTAGATGCACTAAGTTTGGGACTCCCTTTCTGAACAGACAAGAAAACTCATCCACGACTTCAAATCCCTCCTCAGACATTCATATCAGTTGGAGATTTGTTTAGATTAAAAAACTTTCCAGAGGTTAAGACAGTAAGTCATTCATACCTTAATGTCTTTTTTTTGTTTGTTTGAGACAAAGTCTCGCTCTGTTGCAAGGCTGGAGTGCAGTGGCATGATCTTGGCTCACTGCAGCTTCCGCCTCCCAGGTTCAAGCGATTCTCCTGCCTCAGTCTCCTGAGTAGCTGGGACTACAGGTGCGTGCTGCCACACTCAGCTATTTTTTGTATTTTTAGTAGAGACAGGGTTTCACCATGTTGGCCAAGATGACCTTGATCTCCTGACCTTGTGATCTGCCTGCCTCAGCCTCTCAAAATGCTGGGATTACAGGCATGAGCCACTGCACCCAGCCCTTAATGTCTTTTTTTTAAAAAAATAAAAATCACAACTAGCTGCAATGAGCTCAGTGATTGAGAGGTTTGCAGTAACAGAAGAGAGCAGGAGGCCAGGGGAAGCAGAGAACAGTCAAGTGTTCACCTGTGAGGGGCCAGCCTTCCCTTCCTTCCTCCCACCTTGACTAGTTCTGCTTGATGATGCCCATATGGTGGCTGGCCTCTGAAATTCTTCCTTCTCAACAAGGTCTCCTGAAGTAAGATTTAGTTTTTCAAGGTGAATAAGGTCTAGTTTAAGTAACGTGATATATGGAAATAAAGAAGCTTCCGATTCTGAGAACTCTGGTTGTGAACCCTAGCAACTCCAAACACAGGTTGTATTACTATTGGTGAACTCCTTCAGCTCTCTAAGTCTCAGTTTACTAATTTGTAAAAAGTAGATAGTAATACCAAGCCTTCTCAGGAGGGTTAGACATCTATAAAAGACCAACAGAATGTTCTTATGGCTCCTACTAACATCCTTTTTTTTTTTTTGAGATGGAGTCTCACTCTGTCACCCAGGCTGGAGTGCAGTGGCACGATCTCAGCTCACTGTAACCTCTGCCTCCTGGGTTCAAGTGTTTCTCCTGCCTCAGCCTCCTGAATAGCAGGGACTATAGTAATAAGTTACCATGCCCAGCTAATTTTTCTTTTCTTTTTTTTTTCTTTTTTCCAGAGATGGGGTTTTATCATACTGGCCAGGCTGGTCTTGAACTCCTGACCTCGGGTGTTCTGCCTGCCTCAGCCTCCCAAAGTGCTGGGATTATACACCTATTTCTTTAGGGTACTGCATAGTTATCATCATCTCCTCAGCTCTGGGTGAAGCAGGTACAGCACAGCAAACAGCTTCAAGATGTAGATGTGATTCTGCCAGCTGAAAGCACAGAAGTGGGCCTGGGTCTTCAAGAACAGAGTCACACCAAAAGATGTCAAGGTGCTGAGTACAATTCTGGGAAGAACTGATGGAGGGACGAGCTCTGGCGATTGGTGATTCTCGAAGAGTATGTCCTGTTTCAGGGTAGTGAATGTGACAGGCATTTGTAGCAGGCAGCTGCCACTTCATTCCTGCTTCTGAAAAGTGACTCTTGGGGGATACAATCTGCTTCCAGGTGCTCCCTGGAGCCCAGACTATGAGGATCTGTGGTTAGAACAGCCTGCCCAGAGCTGTAAAATATCCTTATCCTATGAGACTCACACCGAAATTACCTTTCAGGAAGAGAGAAATAGTCTGTGAGGAAGCTATGCAAGGCAGCCTCTTAAGGAAGGGGGCACAAGTATACATTTCCAGCTTGTTCTTTTGTTTGTTTCAGTTTTCAAAAATGCAAGCTTTGCTCCTTATAGGAATGAGAATGTTGGCTTGTTGGAGAATAACGAGTACATAGATTTTTGTGATTGTTATTCAAGTTGCCAATCCTGGTAGCTACTCAGTAGATAAATAATTAGTAACAGTTTTCTTGGACCATGAATATCAGAGATTCATACCCTTTGAATAGAACCTTAATATAGCAGTAAAGGTTTATAGCTGTATAAAGCTGTCCAGCTGGACTGGAGGCAACCCACAACATTTTCCATGCAAAACCCACTCACATGATGCATTCCCCGCCCCATCTCACTCCCATCGGAGAGGCAGGCAGGGCAAATGGAGCAGATGTTTGCACGGGAATTTTCTCAGGGCTTAATTCAAGAAGCTAAAACAGTGAGCACACCTGAGCAAATGAGGCCCGGCTCTGGCGGGCAGCCCTGGGCAGAAGCCCCACGTTTCTCCAAGACTATGTTTTCCACAAACAGAGAGCCATAAAGGGTAGAAAAGAAAGGCATTTTCAAGCTTTAAAGTTGGAATTCTATCCACTTGCTATACCGTTTAACTTTATCAGCTTTCATGAGGGGAGAATGAAGAACCATAGTAATTTTTAGTTTGTTGAATTTTGTAGTTTATTTATGCCTCAGAGAAACACTTCATCTAATGCTACCCCCCGCCCCCCGTCCAAAGTATAAATGGCACCGGACACAATAATGCTGAAATAGCCACTGACCTTAAAAGCCACTGTCTCAGGCATTGCCAGTAACAAAATTTGGAGTTGGATATTTAAGCCATATTTGCCTAAGTAGATGCAGTACCACCTAAAGTGAAAAAACGTTGAAAGTTTCAGGAGATTATTCCAATGCGAACTAAAATCTGCTTCTTAAAATATTTGAACAGAGGTACGAGTCTTCATTTGAGAATTTAAATTTCACGTAAATTAATACTGTCCTAATGAATGCGCAAATTTGCAGATACCAGTTAGTCCGGGATCTTGTATACAGTCATTACTCAATAAATATTACTTGAACTGAAGGACAAGACAGCAATCTGTGAGATCAAAAAGAAAAAAAATAAAGTTTCTACACAGCAAGCATTTTCTATAATAGGCATATCTCAAAGTAATAGGCAGGAAGTATATTTAAAAAAATGTTTTTGCTTTAGGTCTAAAAGATTTTCCTTTCCAACTATAAAACAGCTGAAATCATGTATCCTCAGCCCAACATAATTTCACGCCTAATTTATGGAAATAGAATACCAAAGGCCTCTGAAAGGGAGAGGGCAGGCAGGAGGGAAAGGATAGTGTGACATTAACACAGGGACCTGCTCTGCTGTTGTTTGGCAGGAGGGAGGCCTGGGCGAGTCTGCCCTACAGGGCGGCACAGTGAGATTCCAGCAAAAACATGTGTTATGCAGGGAGGAGGGGGCGCTCCACTGAATGAACTTACTGTTACCTTTTTCCCCCTCTAACATAAGTCTTCTTTTTCCTGATACTGTCTGAATTTGAAACATCTAATTTAATCCGTTGGAGGGCCAGTCTTCCTTTTATTTCCTGTCTGTACTGAAGCAGTCGCCTGTTTCAATTACGACTTTCTCCAGCTCCTACATTTCTTGTGCTCCAGCTGGCTCAAAGTGCACTTCCTTGGAAGGTAAAATGCACTAACTGTGCTGATCGGAGACTGATAGCTGGAGAGCCACAATATTTAATAGCTGCACTGATAAGGAGGTTTAAAAAAATCCATTTTTGAGCCTAAACAAAAGGATATTATGTAGCTGTATGTTCAATTAAGATCTAGTTAACTTCTTTTTTCCCATTATGTGGAACCTCATACAGGCGGCCGACATAACTCATAGTGTTATGGCAAATTTCATCGGCACTGTATGTTTGAGAAATGTTTCCCTCCTGCTTTTCAGTTAGTTACTGCTGATTTGGGACCAGCTTGGTGCAATTATTTCAAAGAACAGAAATGTGGGATTGATACGGCATTCTTGCAAAACCTTGGCTGGCTAAAAATAAGACTGTTTTGTAGTCAAGAGTCTCTGGGCTGTAAACACCAGTCAATGTATTTCTTTTCTGCTTTATGAAAACCACAATTTTTTTTCTTTTTTCCGTCTCTCCTTACTCATAGTGTAGTTTAATTACAGTTTAATCTCTTTCAGCGAGCAGCCCTTGAGACCTTATTGTTCAACCACAGTATTATCAAGGCTATAGCTACAATTTACGGCAAAAGGTAGAGGCTCCCTTTAGAAAAACCGAAATGCTCCCTCCCCGCCCCCGAGTAAATAAATAAATAAATAAATATAATAGTTACTTTATTACAAACTCACATTACAAATTTTTATTAGGCCCTAGAGATGCCAGGCCAATAATTAAAGAAATACCTGAGAGGTGTTGATCAACACTTACCCTGTTTAACTCTGCTGGGTCAATAAATCTGCAGGAAAACTTTTAAGTTAACAAGATTGTTTGGGCCTCTAGTTGCTGAAAGTATTTGGTTACACTGAGGGGAAATGAGGTGGGAGAGAGTGGAGGAGAGGTTCAGAAGTAAAAAACGGACTCTCCACTTGCTTGAGGTACAGGAAATATACAGTAAAGAGTTTGCTGCAATTGAAGGGGTGAATAAGGTCAGTAAATTATTTTTGCTGCTTTAAGCTCACAGGTATAATTTAATGTCTCTGAGTTTTAATATATATTTTGAAAGAAGTGCCAAAATCCTGGGAGTTTCAATAAAAGAGAAGGTAAAACTTAGCTGTTCACCAGAAGAAAAGAGATTATAAGCATAAGGTGACTACTCAAATTCAAGATGAAACTTTAACCGTTATTTTGTTGTTGTTTTTGTTTTTAATAAGATGCACTGTTTCCTTTTTGTCTTCATTCTTTAAATGCTTTATGGTCAATTTGATTTGTAAATTCATTTGCTCTAAAGAAGCAAGAACAATAAAAGCTCTCTGTGCAGTTTGCCAGGGCTCACTGCTATGTGGAAAGTTCCCCTTGTGCACAGTAACGTGGTTCTAAAGAAGCCGTGGAAGCCACGCACCTCCCTTCAGTCTTAACTCAAGGCTGGCCAGTGGGCAGATGCCCATGTGGCACACCGAAGCCCATGCCTACCATCCCTGAGGCTCATCCCCATCACTGGTAACTGTGGCGTCTGCCCCCTCCACTTCTCCTCTCTGCTTCTCTCTATGACTGCTGGGATTTTAGGTAATACTGTTGGCTTTCTTGCCAATTTTGCCAGTGAATCAGAACTGCAGTGCATGCTGGGTCTCCTGGTGAATTACACCACGCTGATGCGTTCTCCTGTTACCACAGAACACTCAGATCTCTTATGCATCATGAATTGTATATGCTTTCACTTAAAATTATAGAACTTCATTATATATTAACTTTATGGAAAGAAAGAAGCCAGCAAATAGAAAATTCGAAAAACTTATTGAATAGATTTTTTTTTACATGGTACTAATGTGTTTATTCTACTTTGTGATTTTCTGAAATCTTTAACATCATATGCTCATTTTCAATGGCAGCTGAACTATATTACCTTTAATATTCTTTAGGCTAAAGTCATTTCTGCCAAACTTTAAGGTGTAGAACACTCGACTGTCAATGGAACATATTTCGAAGTGCTTCCAAAGAATTAATGCCTTAGTTAGAGGAAAAGCCTTGGTCTCCAAGTATCCTATAGCCAACCTTCTAAAGACGCTGAGTGCCTTTCTATTTCAAAAAGAAATTAAATTAAGATAGGTATCTTACCATCTATAATACAGTGTGAATTTTCCTATCTGCTTTATTTCATTTTAGAAGCTGATGGGTCTCTCTTCAGTAATACAGAACTGATATCTCTGTGTTTATATTGTTAGACTTCCATAAGGTAACTTATTATTTTAGTTATTTGAGATAGTTCAATGCTAAGTTACTGGATTTTAGTAAATACTAATATTAGAAGGGGTCTGATATTCATGCTTTATTTTTCCTGGTAGTTATATATGCACTAAAGTATTACAAGATGCACTGTTTCTTTTCTAAGTGGAAGGGACGTATCTTACTAAAAATGTATTTTGATGCATGGACAGTCCCCCACATACATGCCACTGTACAGAGTTGTATGGTATTCTGCTGTGCTACTCTAACATGGTTACCATAAACATTCTAATAGCACATGGCAGCAGTTCTCAAAATATGGTCCAGGCACTTCTGGACGTCCCTAAGACCCTTTTGTTTGGTCTTCGAGGGCAAAACCATTTTTCTGATAATACTAAGACTTGACTCCTTTGGCATCTGCGTTCTTTCACCAGTATACAGGAGATACTGAAGCAAGTAAGAGAACTCAAATATCTTCTGTTAATGCAGACATTTATGAGATTTTTAAAAAATTGTGAAACAATGCCACTTTTTTAAACTAATATTTTTGTCTGGGAAAATACAGTTATTTTTCATAAAAACATTTATCATGTTATTTTAAAATGAATTAATACATATCCTTTAAATGTTGCAGTTTTATCTGCTACTATGGTTGACAGATATAACCTACATAAGCAAAAGTGCTTTTGGACCCTCAATTATTTTTAAGACCGTCAAGAGGAGTTCTGAGACAAAAACAGTTCGAGGAACTCTGATATAAGGTATTTAGGTGGTTTCCAGTTTTGTGCTACTTCATTGTGAAACTTCAATTTATATGAAAATGTAGATATATGTAATTGTGGTAGGTATATAAAAATATATGTGGGTTCCGGGCTTGATGTTATGAGACAGTAGTCCCAACTACTCAGGAGGCCGAGGCAGGAAGATCTTGTGAGCCAAGGAGTTTGAGTCCAGCCTGGGCAACACAGTGAGACCTTGTCTCTAAAAAAGAAAACAAAGGAAATAAAAAGTTTTAAAAAGGTATCTGGGAAATCAACTTTTCTCTCCAAGTCCAATTTAGTCCCTCATAAAATGGAGGAAGGAGTTAGTCATTCAAAAATCAAGTTTAGGGGCTTGAAAAAGAGTTAATCTCACTTAAAAAATAGGTCCTAGTATTTGCTTATCATAGGCTATTTTAAAGTACTGAATACTACTAAAGGTTCTTATAAATTGAAAACTTGGTTTAGAGAAGCAGATTCCTTTAGATTAGGGTTTATGCTGTCAATGTAATTCAAATGAAAGAAAGACTGAATTTCAGGATGAATGCTCTATCAATTGTCAAAAGAGACCTGGAACACATGGGAACATGCACACACACACGCACACACACACGCACACACACATGGGCATGCACACACACACACACACAAATCCTTAATGAGACCTGAGTCTGTAGGCTCTTTTGTAATTGAATAAATTGGGGCTTATACAGTGTTTCTACTCTGTCAATTTGATTATTTGACACCAAAACCTTTGGTTATTACAGCTATTAATAGTTGACGCTAACATATAATGGAATTGAATTTGTCTAGATTAGAATTTAGGATTCTTACATATCAAAATGAGAAAGAGGCTCTGTTAGTATTTTCACATACTGATACCTATCACTGAATCACAGGGTTTTATTTAAGCAATGGTTATCTTTCAAAAATAGAACCATAAACATCTCTCAACTTCAGGAATCAGCTAATAGTTCTTTCTTCAGGTTGACAGCCACTGCTCAGTCTGTATATGCATGTCATCAGGTTTAGGATAAAGAATTCTCATCATTCAACTACTCCAGCCTTGGGAATTACTGATATATTCTGTCTTCATGCTATAAATATAATATACATGTTTGTCTTAATTTAGACCAGAAAAATCTCAATATGAGGAGAGGAGTGGAAGCTTTTTATGCTTTGAAAAAGCATTTTCGCAATTATAAATTTTTTTTGAGACAGGGTCTTGCTCTGTTGGCCAGGCTAGAGTGCAGTGTTGCAATCAGGGCTCACCGCAGCCTCAACTTCCTGGACTCAAGTGACCCTCCTATCTTAGCCCACTGAGAAGCATGACTACAAGTGTGTACCACCATGCCCGGCAAATTTTTAAATTTCTTTGTAAAGACAGGGTCTTGCTATGTTGTCCAGACTGGTCTCGAACTCCTGGGCTCAAGCGATCTGCCCGCCTTGGCCTCCCAAAGTGTTGAGATTACACTGCACGTGGCCTAATTGTTTTGTTTTAGTCACAATATTTAGTTTAAAAATTCAAAGAACATATTAGAGGCAGTGAGATTTATTGATAGGGACCCCATGCTTAAGTTCACAGATTTTTACTCTCATAGAATCTTGTCCCTGCTTCAATCTTAATCAAAGGGTAGACTCATGGACTGTGAACCCCATGAGGGCAGAAACTGTGTCTATTTTTCACCGCGTTTTGACAATAGCTATACCATAAACTCATTAAAATTCATTAGAAAAGTTTTTTAAGTGCATCTATTATTCCAATTTTTAACTGAATTATGCCACCAAAGGAATTCAACGGGGCAAAGGAAGGTGTTTTCAGTGAGGTTCTAGAGCAACTGGATGTCCATGTGGAAGTAATGACTCTCCATCCCTACCTCATATCATATATAAAATTAGTTAGAGGTTGATCACAGAGGTAAATATGAAAGCTACAACTGTGGAACTTCTCAAAGAAACACAGAGAATATCTTCATAACCCTAAGAATTAAAGAAAATATTTCTTAAAGGCACAAAAATCACTAACCACAAAAGAAAAATTATAAACTGGACTTGAGGGCAACAGATAAAAACTACTCATCAGAAGAGACCATTAAAGAAGTGAAAAGGAAAGCCACAGATTTGGCAAAAATATTTACAATGCACATAACTAGCAGAGGACTTAATTTCTAGACTATATAAAGAACTAGAAATTTATAAGGAAAAATCATTTCCCACTGTATTATACAATTTGCAGTATACTTTTCTGCCTCCCTGATTAAACCAATAATTTCTTGCCATGTATTTGATCAACTGTGTGTTCACAGTTCCTAATGTGAGTCAAATACCAGGAACAAAGAACATGCTTGAATAAATCAACAAATTGCCACCCTACTGGTTGGTTTGATCCTACTTCTCAGGCCAAATGATGATTGTTAGTTGTGAAACTGGGGGCTCTTAGCTTTTCCTTATGATGAGGCCTGGCTAAGTTAAAGGGCAGTCCTGAAGGTCACATAACTGGTTTCACTTCCTTCTTACCTTATTTTTATTATTGCCACTTCTACCACACATACTGAAGTCTTACTTGCCCACCTCTTGCTAAACAGAGGCACGATGCAATGGCTTTGGTGAGGTTAAATTAATGACTTGTAGAATGGATAGCTAGGTGAACATCCATAACTGACTTTCAAAAGAAATGGAACTTTCTTATTGATCAGTATTTGCAGGTTGACTTTAGACCCAGCTTCTTGACAGTGTTTCATACTGTTTAGTGCAGAACTGAATTTCTCTAATCCTAGGTGTCAGGTACACACATACAATAGTTACATCAAAGGAGATATATTTCTAGCTTTAAAATATTAAAAAATTAATGTTGCCTAATGCTGCCATTTAGTAAAAGATCGACTTAACTTGAGAATTTGAAGATTTTCCTTTCCTCCAAATATATTAAAAGGTAATAACTAGAATTCCATTAATTACTAAACTGAAGCCAACATTACAAAGTACTAGTGATATAAGTGAGTAATTAAAAAAATCCTAAGATTGCTCACTCAGACTTCTTTGCGCCTCTCTCTGTATGTAGGTGTGTGTGTATCTAAGCACATCCATTATTTACCTACTTTTGTGTCTGTATTTAATGAAATTCAACAAAATTAGTATTTAAGGAAATTTTAGGTCCTTGTCTTTTTCTTTCTCAAAGATGATTTTATATCAATACTTTCCATGAACACATCTGGTGTTTCTTTATAGCCTGGATTTACTAAATGTCATATCTAATGAAAGAGGGATTTATGTTTTTTCAACATAAATTCATTTTATTTTCTCCAGGCTCCTCCCTCACTACTCTAAGTTGATGACTTCTTAAACCAAAATGGTTGGTTAGAATCCAATCAAGAATATAAAAGCAACTGAATAAATAAAACCATGAAGTAAGTGTAAAATACTAGTGTCCAGACATCTGAGATGTATGTGGCTACTATGAAACTTCCCCAGCTGTACTGGCCTGGAGCTCACGTGGTTCTCCAGGTTTAACAGAATCCATTACCAGCAAGAGTTTTATTTGCTTAATAAATTACATTCTAAAGCACAATAGCCTAGGCTCATAGCTGTAAAATTGCCAAATATTGTCAATGACCACTCTCTGGTCATAAATAACAAAATAATCTATGACTCATTGGATTTTTGATTCCCAGGGCAATTCTTTCTCGCCATTACTCAAAAATGTAAAAAAGTGCCTCTACGTGGCATTTTATGGAGGTTATAAATTAGTCAAAGGAGATGACATAGGACAGATTTGTAGGCTGAGTAACAGGAACCAGCCAACCAAATGTGTAAATTAAAGAACCAGTGACAAAGAAGAGGGCTAGTGAATGAATCCTGAAATCCTAAGAACAGATCAGGATTAAGATCCTGAAAAGAAAGTCATGGTATAAAAGATAGTATACAAGAAAAGAGAATCTTTTCTCTTTCCAGGGGAATGGAAGGAGAGTGATGCAGCAACCACTCACGGAATATTTATGTTAACTGGAGGGTGATGTGTTAAACTAATTGAACTATCACCTGGTGACCTCAAAGGGCAAAACTCAGGTTCACTTTGAAATATATTTTATATTTAGAGTCTTATTTGCATATAACAAAGGTATATTTTATATTTAGAGTCTTATTTGCATATAACAAAGGTATATGCAAATACCTTTGTTATATGCAAATAAGACTCTAAATATAAAATTTATATTTTATATTTTACCTTTGTTACATGCAAATAAGACTTTATATGTCTTGTTATATGCAAATATTTATATTTTACCTTTGTTATATGCAAATAAGACTTTATATGTCAAAGGTATATGACACTGGTATCTAACAAGTGTCAAAGAGATAAACCTTGGAGGGTTATTTTTAATAACCTTCTTAAATGTGATTAACAGTTCCTTCGGTTATGCAGCTCAACTACACTGAGCAGTTGCTATGCACTAGTCCCTGAGCCAGGGGTGGGGTACTGAAATTAATAAGGCACAGCCCTGTCCTCCCCTGGAGGAGCTCACATTCCAGAGGAGAGGGAGCTGGCTAACTGCGTATGTCACTGTGTGCTGTCACAGGGCAGCCCCAGGCGAGGGATGGTACACACCAGAGGGATGGAACTCAGCTGGATTCGTTGCTGGGACAAGTGTGAGGAATAGGCAGAGGGCAGAGGAGCAGTAGTTTTTTTTTTTTTTTTGAGATGGAGTCGCACTCTTTCACCCAGGATGGAATCTCCATCTCCCAGGTTCAGACGATTCTCCTGCCTCAGCCTCCTGAGTAGCTGGAACTACAGGCGTGTGCTAGCACGTCCAGCTAATTTTTGTATTTTTAGTAGAAAAAGGGTTTCACTGTGTTGGCCAGGCTGGTCTTGAACTCCTGACCTCAGGTGATCCACCTGCCTCGGCCTCCCAGAGTGCTGGGACTACAGGTGTGAGCCACCACACATGGCCAAGAGAAGCAGTTTTATGACAGGTGGAACAGGGCATGTGAAGGAGGCATGAAGAGCCTGATCTGCCAGGGAATATACAGGGAGGAGTGGAAGGGGGAAGGTTGGCAAGGGTGAAAATCACAAAAGGTTTCTGCAGCCAAAGGAGGTGAGTGGACATAACCTTGCAGACAAGCAGGCCAATGGTGAGATCAGACTGGCATTTAGAAAGATTATTCCTTTATCACTGTGGCTAATTTCATTAGAGCACCATTTAATGATCAAAGTTAGGCATTTTTAGGTTTTAAATTGAACAATAATGGAACTAAAAACATATCTTTGTGGCAGTTATGTATCTTTGCGGCACTTTCTGTGGAAACGAAAGGTATCTCACAATGCTACTGGCCATGAGCTTGTCTTTTCTCCTGTTCTTTTTTTTTCCCTCTCCCAGTATTGCTGTAAAATGATTTGTAATTGTTTTAAGAAGACTCTGACAATGTGAAACAGAATCTTGATAGTTGGTCCTGTGTTGAGAAGACAGACTTTTAAAGTCTTCTTTTGGTTTCCTGATTACTTAACTGACCACCAAGACAACTCTGTGCAAAGTAAACTCTCATTTCCTTCTGAAGTTGAAATGATAAAAAAATTATTTAAAATCTTGGCCGGGCGCAGTGGCTCATGCCTGTAATCCCAGCACTTTGGAAGGCCGAGGCGGGCGGAACACGAGGTCAGGAGATCCAGAGCATCCTGGCCAACATGGTGAAACGCCATCTCTACTAAAATGCAAAAAGTTAGCCGGGCGTGGTGGTGTGCGCCTGTAATTCCAGCTACTTGGGAGGCTGAGACAGGGGAATCGCTTGAACCCAGGAGGCAGAGATTGCAGTGAGCCGAGATCATGCCACTGTACTCCAGCCTGGTGACAGAGAAACTATGTCTCAAAAAAAAAAAAAAAAAAAAATCTTTACCTTTGTCAAAAAGAATTATGTCCTTTTCCATAGAAGCCAGCCAAGAACATACTCTTGCGATCTTGTCTAATATTCAGTATGATGCTACGAAGTTTGAACTGCCATGAATAGACATTTGGACAAACAAGTCATGGAAGCATTATCAGCTGAGTTTTATTCATGTCCAGTTATAATTCTCTGGTATTTTGCACAGAGTAGGTGATTAAACACACCTTTGATAAATGAAATAAATGAGCACTGCTTTTAACTGGAGTAGATTGTTTCATTTTAATGCATCTTTAATACACAAATTTTATTTGTATAATAATTAAAATATTTAGACTATTCAAATTTTTTTTTCAACTGAAGCCCTTGACAATGCTTTCTGGAGACTTACTGGAAAGAGGTGTCTTGCTTCTTGCTACAACAAGCATTTGAAAGATCCACAGGCACAACTCTTGTGCCTCACTGAAAGATGCAAATACTGCTAATCCTTTACTGTCACTGCATGCGGTAGGCACTCCATGTTTAATGACAGTGACATACTGCTTTTCTATTCCTATTTTGCTATCTGCAATTCTTTGAGTACGTTTGATGGTCCATTACAGTAGGGTCTATGTCCACAGAATTATCTTTGGATATCTAACACAAATCCACTGGAAATTAAGTACCTAATTTTAAAAAGCTCTGCTTTCAAATTAGAATCAGAAGCTCTGATATTCATTTAATCAATGTTCATTATATACCTACTATGTTCCAGGTACACTGCTGGAAATACAAAAATGATACCTTTCTACTGTCCTAGGAATCACAATCAAGTAGAGGAAGAGATTCATAATTAAGATCTAATAAATGCTAAAATACAGATCTGCACATAATGTTATAGAAGTACAGCAGAGAGAGGAATTAGTTTAGAATGGTATAAAAGGTAGGATGGAGCAAAACTCACAGAGGCAAAATTTTAGTGGAGAAGCTTACAGAATGAAGAGGAGCTCACAAGCCAGGGAGAGGCTGTGTAGTCCAGGCAGAGTAAACAGGACCAGCAAAGTACACAAAACTCAGAGCACAGAGCAAGTTAAACGGCACTCTGGTGATTGATATAAAGAGAGCGTGAGAAGGGGGATTTCAGTCCATAAACTAGGACCAGAGGATTACCTACTGGGGCCTCCAGAGTTTCGCTAACAGTAAATTTAGAAAAGTAGAGCAAACCAGAGTTTCCCCAGTGTGGGCAGCTGTAGAATCTTCTAGGAGATTCAGGAGGAGGATCTGAGGGGGAAAAAAAGAAGAAAGGGAAGAGGAAAGGAAAGGGAGGGAGAGAGGGAGAGGAAGAAGAGGAAGAGAAAGGGGAGCAAAGGGAGACAGAGAAGAGAAGACACAAAAGGAAGGCAGCAGGTCAGAGGAACCAGAACAGGAGGAGGACAAACAGATTCCAGTTCCCAAGCCCCCACCAACTGAATTAGGATCAGCAAGCCAGGGGCTGAGGAAGCTGCAGTTATTATGCAATCAGGTTTGAGATTTGTTAGTGTCAATTCTCAGTTTCACTGAATGAAAAGGTAGATTTTTTTTCATCTGTTTTTGAAAAGAAAAGAAAAGGCTCAGTTTGATGTAGATTTCTTAGACTTCAGTACAAAAAGAATGTACACTGGGAACAGAAATTTATTTCTGTTAGTGCTTTTATTGCTTTGTCTTTTTGATTATTCTCTAGGTGCTTCTAAAATAAGTTATTAGGCCAGGCATGGTGGCTGATGCCCGTAATCCCAGAACTTTGGGAGACCAAGGCAAGAGGACTGCTTGAGGCGGTCGAGACTAGCCTGGCTAACATAGCAAACCCCATCTCTATAAAAAAAAAATTTCTTTTTAATTAGCTGCATCTGGTGGTGTACCAGCATAGTCCCAGCTACTCAGGAGGCTGAGGGAGGAAGATGACTTGAGCCTAAGAGCTCAAGGCTACAGTAAGTTGTGAATGTGCCACTGCACTCAAGCCTGTGTGACAGAGCAAGACTCTGTCTCTTAAAAACAAACACAAAAAACCTGAATTTAAAAAACAGAATTAAAATTAGAAATTAAGAATCAGTATATATTTTCAAGAATCTTGGGAAAGAATAAGAAGTATTTTTTTCTAAGCTAATCCCTTTAAAGCATTCGTTAGATGAAGGTTCAGAAGAGAAACCCACAGCTCAATGCCTAAGTGAGGTTAGTTTAGAAACTGCTACTCCTGAGTCATTCCTATCTTCACCTGACTTGAGAAAAAGAAATAACTTTTTGGGGTTTCTTTTCTCATCTGAAAACTTTACATGATGTCCCAGGAGACAGAAAGAATCATAAAATCCCTAAAGTAGTGCCTTGAGAGTAATTAGTCTAGATAGCTAATAATGAATGGTGGAGAAAACAGAGGGAGCTCCAGAGGTTTAAATAAGAGCATCTTTCCAAAGATTACAGCATCCCCATGTGACACTTAAGGTCTTCAAGTAAGAGAGTAGCAAAAATTCACTGACGTTTCCTCTAGTAATAAAGCCTTTACTGATTTGTGCTCATGTATAATTTTTTTTAATTCCTTTTTAGATTTTTCTTAGTATGAGTCAACTAAATATAGAATTGTCCATCCTACTGTTTTATTACTGGAAACTGAAATATTAGGGGGGAAATATCAGAGAATAGATTCCATGCATTGCTTCACATAAACAGTGATATTCATGTTCATATAAAGACATGTAGAGCCTGAACTATAAAATCTAATTGCTTCATGTGGGTAAATTTTGAAAACTGACATTATGAGAGTTGTGCTGTACTTTCAAAATGAAGCTCAGAGTCCTAAGGCAACCTGGAGGCTATTTGTAATTTTCGTTTCCATTTTCATTTCAGCAGATTCTGACATGTCGATAAGAAAAACTAAGATTGACTACATAATATCAAACCAAATCAGAATGTCAGTTCTAGCATAAGAGTCTGATTAAATGCAATGTGGCTACAAGAAGGTTTTTAGCTAGCAAAACTGGGAGGCTTTCATTCTCCTTAGCTGTAGGAGTGCTTGTACCAGACACGGGCACTTTCTCTACTACAGTAAGAAGCATCCCACGCTCAAAGGACCACGGCTAGAACAGCTTTTTGTTTTCTTTCTTCCTAAAAGAGGTGTGCATTTTGGGACTAGAAAGACTATTGGAACATTCTGATAAGTCTTACAATGTTTTCAACACTATTTCCTAAGATAAGGGCATCCAGAGGAAAAAAGGCAGCTGCCTTTGGAACCCTCGGGACCACCCACACTGTATGTTCTAAGTTTGGGGCTGTGCCACATGAGGCAAGAGAGCAAGTTAAACATGTGTGGGATATTATGAAGACCTGAGCAACTTCATGTCTATAGTTTTAAGGAACTCTGAAGTGAAAGATGAACAAATTTTAATCTGAAAGTATTTTATGTTTTTTTTTTTTTGAGACGGAGTTTCGCTCTTGTTACCCAAGCTGGAGTGCAATGGCGCGATCTCGGCTCACCGCAACCTCCGCCTCCTGGGTTCAGGCAATTCTCCTGCCTCAGCCTCCTGAGTAGCTGGGATTACAGGCATGTGCCACAGTGCCCAGCTAATTTTTTATGTTTTTATGAAGAAATATCACATGAATGTAATATATATATTTGACTGATAAAATTATATATTCATATTTAATTATGCTAAAGCTTTATATGCCATATGTAAATGTATATTTAAAATTCACTTATATGAAGCAATTCTGTTTTATAATTCAGTCTCTAAACCTTTTTATACAAAACCAATTAAACAATTGGCATTTATTTCATGATTCTGTAACATTTCCTGATATTTCAATTTCCAACGAATTTCAATTAAAAATGATAGTAGGAACAGTTCTGTATTTAATTGACTTGTACTAAGGAAAGAAAAGTGTCTATTTTAAATGAAATGTGGAAAACAAAACAGGTCCCATTTGTGGACCACAGGCATGCAATAAAACATAATAAATTCCAAGACAAAACATATAATCATGTTATAAAACACCCTTCTTTAAGATGAAATAAATTCTGCTTTGGGTTAAGCTTCCACGTACATAGTACATCTTTGTCACATAGAAAGCTGGGGCTTCTCTCTGTGCTCAAATACTTCAGATCATTTAGGATGTTTTCACCTAATGCATGCATTGTCTGCAATAAAAAAGCAATTCATTTACTGAAAAAAAATTCAGCAATTCACCTTAGGTTTGAGGCAGGCTTAGGGTCTCAATTAGCCATATATAAGTAAAAATTTTACCCCAAGTTATTACATGCAAATGTATATAATAAGTGATATTTTTACAAAGTAAGTATTATATAACTTCTTTCCTTATGGAGAAAAACAGTTACAGCAGAAAATTTCAGTGCCTTCATTTTTACTGTTCAGTTCTAAATAAAGGCTACTTGCGGTCCCAACCTTACTGATCACACTGAATACATCCTTAGACCTGGGCAACAGCCCTGTATGGAAATGAAAGTGGACCTCTCACTTGGTGAATAAGGCCATGAAATAATTCATTTCTTGGAAAAATCAAACCAAAAAAACGGTCTAAATTTTTGTTTTTCTCCTTTGTGATGGGCCACATGCTTTTTTCAAACATCTTTTATTAAAAATAATCTATAAAGTTGTTCAAGTGAGATTTTAAACATAAACCCACTCCAGTTCACGAGACAAAAGATGAGTCTTCTAATTCCTTTCTTTTTTGCTTTTTTTTTTGAGACGAAGTCTTGCTCTGTCACCTAGGTTGGAGTGCAGTGGTGCAATCTCGGCTCACTGCAACCTCTGCCTCCCAGGTTCAAGTGATCCCCCTGCCTCGGCCTCACAAGTAGCTGGGATTACAGGCCACTACGCCTGGCTAAATTTTGTGTTTTTAGTAGAGATGGGGTTTCACCAGGCTGTTCTTGAACTCCTGACCTCGTGATCTGCCCACTTCAGCCTCCCAAAGTGCTGAGATTATAGGCGTGAGCCACCTCGCCAGGCTTGCTTTCTTTTTTAAATGAAAAGGAACACAAGAAGAAAAAGGCCAAGACATATTCTACAGATAGCTTGCTGTCATGAGTTCAGCTGTTTTTGATGGCCCTCTGCCTCTTTTACACCTTATACTGATGTAAATTCTTGTTTTCACTCTTCCAGATTTGTTTCACAAGAAAATATAAGCTGACAGAATGTTGCAAAATAAAGAGAAAAATAAAGAACTTCGGCTGGGAATAAAAAGTCTTCATCCATGACAATGAATACATTTCCCCACCTCTGATACACTATGATTGCTAACAACTCCGGCTCTCTGCAAGAAGTAACTGAGCAAGCATGCTCACTGCCCCACCAGTGAGGGCAGTATGCCAAGTTGGGGGCTTGCTCTACTATGTTGATCTGACCCTATAGGTGGTGGGATGGAATGGGGGAAGGGGGTGGGAGAAGTGACCATTCATTTATCTATCTATTCACTCGATATTTATGAGAGCCTACTATGTGCTTGACAATATCCCAGGTGGTATTTATGGAAGATCTGCTATGTGTAGCAGCTTTGATTATCTCCATTCGTCTTTGTACCACCTTACAGAAATAATATTTTTATGACCGATAGATAAGGAAATGGGTTCAGAGACCTTATTTCGGTGGGTGTCTTAAATGATATCAAATAAGGACTGATTTATGACTGGATCCCAATTTTGTCTCATTCCAAAGCTCAGGTGTTCACTGATGACTATATCTTGGTGACTCAACAAAATACCACCATTAATTAGATTTATTCATTTACAGTAACAGCACTCTCTTCTAAAATACAGATATTATCAAGAGAGGTAATATGGAAGATAGTACCAGTAATTCTCAGTATACTGTAAATTATTTTGCTTTTTCTTCTGTTTTTTATAACTAATATAGAAGTTATATATCCTTATTGTAGTTAACTGAACACACAAGTGCACAAAATTAACAGGTTTCTCTACCTTTTCAACCAATTAATGAACATCTAAAGTTTTCTGTATTTCTTTTCATACTTCTCTCTGCTCACAGACTGCAACAAATAAACACACACAGATTTGCTTTTCTCCTTGTTCTTCTTTTTTTAAAGTGGTGGAGGTCTTTCTTTTTGTCTGCTGACCATAAGGCACGGGTGTGGAGCGGAGTTTCAATGGAAGGGTGGTGATAGAGTTTGGAAGAATAGGAAACCTGCCAGAGGAAAGCAGGTCTGGGTGGGGTTGTCACAGAGTTTAACATTTCATCAAGAAAATATATTTTTCCTTAATTCTAAAGCAGTATCTAAACAAAACGTCATTAGTAAATTAGCAGTGGCCATACCTAAGAAAAGCGGCATGACTAGATAAAAGCTGGTATTTACACATATATATTTAATCTATTGCTCCTTTACAAACACACACATACATACTCACACACATACACACACATTCACATACAAGATGCTACTGATAGATAGCAATCTAGAACATGCCTTCCTGTTCTAATACAAATGGGTCTGCATTTTCTTTTAACTTGGCAAGGTTAAAAAACAGACTCGTCATAAGTGTGTAATGTCTTGAACCAAAATAGACTTCCTTAATGATTTGTTTTCTCCGATTTCACCACAAAATGTAATGCAGCCAACAAAAGAACTATTCTTCCCCCACGTATAATAACATGTTATTCAACAATCACGTAAGAAAGCCTACACATAAGACTGCCAAGGGTCTGAAACTGAGTTTCTAGCTGAAATGTTTGGAAAGAAATCTCTTCTTTTTTAAGTTTTACTCCGAGGGTTTGAGTGAAGTGATATAAATATCTAGGAATATACAGTTTTGCTTTACTACTATAACAAGCTTACAGAAGTAGTTATGGTTTACTTTATAACATGGGTCACTGAAAACATTAACCATAAAAACATATAAAAGTACAAACACGTTCTCAGTAGACCATTTACTCTGTAGCAGAACAAACAACTTAATTGCTTCTGTCCTTGTGAGGGCAAATAGCTCCTGATGAAGCTGGTGTCAGGAGTACCCCTTGGCTTTGTGGGAGTCTACAAACTGCATGCTATTCACTCTGAATCTCTCAGTACTTCAAGGGTCTGCACCCCAGGATGGACGTAAGGGCCTGGTTAACAGCAGAAAAAGCAATCCATTCCCAGTACAGTACAAAAGATTATAACAGAATGGTGAACTATTTTTCTTTTTCTTTCTTTTTTTTTTAATGGAGAACTGCAAAGGAAAGAAAAACTGCAATGCTGCAAAAAGCTAAAAATGGGGGAAAAGTGAATCCACTATTTACTTTTCTAAAATACAGAGTTTGCCTTAAAAGTATACCCCATAATCATTGGCCCACCTGAAAACTATAGAAACTACAGAAGACTGAAGTACACAAATACATAATCTGAATGCACATTAATGCATGATGCGTATTTAGGGTATGACAAAATATATATCCTGTTTCTGTTACATTTCTGGGAAATAACTTGGTAAATTAAAATGTGTTAGCCAAGACCAGGCATAATTAATACATTAAAAAATTAGATCATCAAGAACAGATTTTTCTAATGAGTGAAAGTTAGGTTTCTCTAAATAACAGCTTTCTCCCTTGAGCAAGTGGGAGAAGAAAAGCTATCTGGTGGGAAAAAACACTAGCACGAGCACATCTACATGTGTCCATGTACATACATACACATGCATATATATGCATACATACATGTAATATATATGCATGGACGTTGGGTCATCAAAATAAGTGGTTCATTTTGTATTTCTGATTTAGGTGGGGATCCTGGGTTTAAATTCCAGGGCCACTATTTATTACTTAAGTGGCCTCGTTTCAGTCACTTCACTTCTCTTTGTCTCAAACTAGAGATAATAACACTCACCTTAATTCTAAAGAAGTATCTAAAAAATTGGTCATTAGTAAATTAGCAGTGTCTGTACCTAAGAAAAGCAGCATGACTAGATATAAGCTGGTATTTACACCTACATATTTAATACATTGCTCCTATACACACACACACACACACACGATGCTACTGATCACAATATAGAATATGCCTTCCTGTTCTAATACAAATGGTTCTATGTTTTCTTTTAACTTGGAAAGGTTGAAAAATGGACTCGTCATAGTAAATTAGCAGTGGCCATACCTAAGAAAAGCGCCATGACTAGAAAGAAGCTACTATTTACACATATGTATTCAGATACTCAGACAACTAAAAAGTTAATGCAGGTAAGGCCCAAGTATTACACTATGCAATTACTAAGTGGTTTATTTTAATAAACTCAAAATGGATTTATTCAATGGATTCATTATTTTCTGTGAAAAGCATTGAGCTGTACCTTATCATATCAGAAAAGTCACATGGAAAAGCTCTGCTCTTTGAAAGATATTTCTTTATATCTGGGTGCAGTGGCTCATGCCTGTAATCCCAGCACTTTGGGAGGCTGAGGTGGGCAGATCACTTGAGGTCAGAAGTTCGAGACCAGCGTGGCCAACATGGTGAAACCCTGTCTCTACTAAAAATACAAAAATTAGCTGGGCTTGGTGGCAGGCGCTTGCCATCCCAGCTACTTGGGAGGCTGAGGCAGAAGAATTGCTTAAACCCAGGAGGCAGAGGTTACAGTGAGTCAAGATCATGCCACTGCCCTCCAGCCTAGGCAACAGAGTGAGACTCCATCTCAAAAAAAAAAAAAAACAAAAACTACCTTGGGGTATGTTTCTCATAGAGACAGAATGTGAAAAGTAGACACTTTAGGGGTCATGTTTATCTCCTTGCTCCACTGTAATAATAAAATAATTAAAGAAAATAAAATAGTATGATATAGATTAGGAATCCTCATGCTAAGCAGAAAGTATTACTTTAATTTTGAGTGTTTATCTTGGCAATCTACACAACAATAACTACATATATTACACAAACATTTCTGTCTGGTACTAATATAAACAACTCTCTGAAAATGATTATTTTACGATATTGCACATTTTCTAGGTTTTGTTATAGTTTATAAATACGTATTTTTGACTTAGCATTAATGAAATGAAACTTAAAATCTTGAAAAAATTTAGTATAAATTACAAATAGGAGAAAAGTACTTAGGGTAGTTAGCTGCTACTCATGTGTTACTGAAACAAGAGGCATGAATTTTATTATGTAAAAATAAAATGTGGATAGAGAATGCTTTGGTAGTAAAAACATACACACAAAAAAACCATTGGATTTCACAATCAAAGTCCAATGAGAATTTTCCCCCTTTGGCAGTCAAACAAAAATTCCAGGAAAATAGTTTAAATTCCCTTCACAAAGTTCAAATGTAGCCATTGGTTATTAACTTGCAAATACAAGAAATAACATTTCGGTCTGGGTATCTATTGGTTGTTTATGTACGCTACAAAATTTAGAACAATTTTTGCATTTAATATATCTCACATGCAATTACTGTTTCAGTAGGCTAAAATCTGTTTAATACAATTCCATACAGATGAATTATAATTCTAAAGGGAATCCTCAAACTCTATCTAAGTGTGAATGTAAACAATTCACCTTGAGGGATAAGCAGCACTCATTATTGCTTTAGAGAAAAGAATATTTTAGAGAGGTAACAACTTACTTTTGAACTAAGTTCATTTAATTTCCAAAATTCTAATAAGCACTATAATTTACACAGTGCTTTACAAGAGCAAGCCTGCCACTTTTTAAACAATTATGCATTCCTCTAAATTCATATTTTACAAATATAAATTATCAATTGAGACTTCTCTGCCTATAACATAGAGATCTCTGTTCCTGGCCACTGGGTGGTTCTGCACACACGGGCATGGGGTTCAAGCTCAGGCCCGACTGTTATTAACTTCTCTATGGCTTCAGGAAAGTCACAGGGCCAATGTTTTCTAAACATACATATTTTTTAAGTTATAGAACGTGCTTACAAAATGCCATCTCACTGTGTTTTATATACATGGACTCTATGTATGGATGCATACACTGCAACCAATTACAGCTATCCCATAGTGAAAGGATATTTTGAGAGAAGCAATAATTATAGCAAATGAGACAGGAAACAACCTTTTTCACTGCTCAAGAAACACAGACATTTGTTTCTTGTCTCTTGGCAAAAATGGAAAAACTCTCTGACATTTCAGAAGTGAGTGGGTCTCCCAAAGGTTCTGAGAAGGTTCCATGCTAAATAATCCTAAACTGAGTAAGCCCTACCGGCTCCTTTTGAGCGGAGAGGCTGAATTCAACACTGCCAGGGGAGCCGCGGCTGGTGGATGGGGACAGGGACAGCTCCCTGTTGCGGCCTTTAGGGAGCAGACACTGCCAAGCCAGGATGGGCAAGGATGAGGAGGGAGAGACTGACAGTTCTTAGGTAATAAAAATGCAGTTTATATAAACCGTAGGAGACCTGGTGAGAAAGTAAAGAGGTAATTGTGCGCATTCCAAACGTTCTAATATATAAACTGTGTAACCATCACTCATGAATAGCGCAGCTGCTAACAATTTATTTCTTTTTTCTTTTTTTTTCCTCAGGATAAAAATCATGCTGAAGCCAAGAGATGTTTCTCTAGTGAATGATATTTTGAAACTCTGGTCAAAACATAACTGTGACATAATAAATTTCTGAAGAAGTCATGAAAGCTTGCAGTTTGAAATTTGAAAGAAGACCTAGTTTTTTCCCCAGTTAGGAAGGACCACATTTCAACTTTCATGACAGTGGCGGGCTCAGTCTTGCGGCGGGGGGAGGCCAATTCTGCATGCACATCTGTTTCCAGTGCAATGCTGGTATGCAAACTATTGTCTATTGGAAGTGTGTTGTGGTAACGTTTGCCAGGGTTAAAGGCTGGGTCAATTTGATCAAGACGCTAAAATTAGCTTCTGTGTGTTTTCCTGAAAAGAAAAAAAAATACTGTAAAGCTCTTTGTTTTCCTTCAAGTACCATTCTCAGATTTCAGTTTCTGGTGTGTAAACTACCAGGAAACAGACGGCTATGACAACTGACTTCTTGTTCACTGAGTTCTGCATAATGAAATGGTGCCACACGTCACCAAGCTGGAGAATGCGGGGAGAAAGCTAGCTTTCTGACCCAACTCACATTTTCCCATTTAAAAAATATTAACATTATAAAATTACTTAATGTGAATGCATTTGGAAATTCAAAACCATAGCTATATTTTAAAGTGTGTGATGGCTTGGCAAAGCCCAAACACATTAAGAAACTCATCATTCTGAGAAGTATTGGGGTAAGATTTAGGTCACATATTCCTGGTAGCATTGACAGTGCTCTGATTATTTTCATAGGAAGTGAGTTCCTTAAGATGAAAAAGAGGAAGAAAAGTACATATACAAACTCCAGTAATAATCTGACAAATTCGAAGAGCAGAAAGGAACCATGGAAACAACATACAGTGATGAGGCAGTTCGAGAAGAATACTGGTATTTTCTAGATTAGCGAAGTTACTTAGAAAATTACTTAACAGTTAACATTCCAATAAATGGAAAAGATGAAACAAGGAGACACAGAATTATCTGTTATGTTTAAGGCTTTGTGATGGGTATACAACCAAACGAAAAGTAGAAGCATGTTTGAAATTTATTTACATGGTTGGAGATTTGCTTTTTCTCATATGAGATGCTAAGTCAGATTACAATAATATAAAAGGAAAAAACTTCAGTGGAATACCTTTCTTATATTTTAACTATTTCAATATTGTTAACTTTTAAAACGATCTATAATGGAAAAGTATTTTTTTGTGTATGTTTTACTATATTTCCAATTAAGAGAAGTCTGAGAGAAGAAACAAACAAGTTTTCCTCAAATTACAAAATGCAATAGAAAAATACTTCAATCTAGTTACAGCATGGTGAAAATACTATAAATTTGGGTCATTTACACCACAAGATTTCCTTCTTTGCAAACATCTTCTCAATTCCAGTGGCTTTTGTACTTTTATAATTTAGAGCTCATTAAAAAGATTGGGTATGGATACTAGAAGTGTGTAAAATATTTGGCAAAAATCATTTGCAAAATAAAACTTATTCGCACAACATACATAAAATTACCCAATTTTTATATTTAAATGCCCCATCTAGAGCCAAACACAGCATGGTAGTTACTGCCAATTGCTTATTTTCTTGGGTCAGAAATTAGTGGAAAAAATACTACATATTGTGACACCAAATTAATGATTCCATATTATCTCTAATTTCTCACAACCAACTCTTCTTCAGTTTAAAATTTGACCTCTTTTCTCACAGTTATTTGTAAAAATGGGAAGAATAATATTGAACTGTAATAAATCAAGTCTAAAGTTTTCCACTCATGATCTTCCCGATTCTATGTTCCTACACAGCTGAGCACAGCCTTCTGGTGGAGGGACTCTGGGCGCCTAGGGCACTTCTATGGCAGGTTCCTCTTCTTCCTCCTGCATGAGTCCTGAGGATTCCCCCCTCCCCCTGCAACTCCTTTTCAGCACCTAAAGTTTAGCATTTCCTAAAATTGTGACCTTACCTCCCCGCTTCTTTTCCTTTTTCATACTGTTTTCCAGTAAATTTACTCACAAATATATATGGCTTCAAATATCTATGTTTTTAGCCTAAAACATATGTAAGCTAGGCACAGATGGGGAGAATATTTAAACTTCCTATGAAGAGTATCAGGAATCTAATGATACTGGCCAGTCTAATATTCATTAGACTCCTGATACCATGTTAGAATATATGCATAAATAGGTGTGTTTTTTGTTGATGAGAATCCAAAATTGTCATGGAAAGTTGTCCATGACTCAAAAAGAAAAGAAAAGCTAACCCCACCACCACTTCCGACAACAGAATGGCTCTTTCTAGTAGCCTATCTGAACGCTTTCATGCGGGTATTCCCAGCATCACTGGTACTTCAAACTCAGGCTGTTCTCACGACCGGCCTCTTTTTAGAACTTCCCTTCTCCTATGTCTCCTATGTGCTTATGATGGTACCACCCTACCATCTCTGAGACCCTCCTTTCTCCCTCATCCGCAACTCCAATTAGCTGCAAGCCTGAGGCTTCTTTTCTCACGTCTCCACCACCACTCCTTTAGCCCAGGACCCCTGAGGTATACTACGTAATTATGTTGCCTTGTAACCGTCTCCTCCTCCAGGGTGGCCACTGTTGCACAATTCCAGGGGCTGCGATGCATGTCACATTCTCTGCAAATGCAACATATCTGCATGCAACATGATGGAAGCTCCAAGGCTGTGTGCACAACCAATGAATTCAGCTGTGCACTTCTATACTTTCTACAACATCGTTCTCACTTCCCTCTACAGCCTATTTTCAACTATACCCTCTTCTCCATTCACAATTAACTATTCACATTCCCTGAATACGCCTACCCTTCTTTTAAGTCTTTGTGCCACAACTCCTGCTGATCTGTGTTTTGGAAAAATACCACCAAATCCCCACCTCTCACAATGCCTGGTGGTCTGTCTTCTGTTTGTCTCTCCCGTGAAGCTTTCAGCAGGGCAAAGTGTAAGGGTGTGTGTATCAGATCAGGATCCAAACCTCAGCTCCACTAACATGAACTACTCAAGTAGCCTTCAGTAAACTACTTAAACTCTCCACACCCAGGGCCTCCTTTTAAAGCAGGGATAAAACTTAACAGTCAGGATGTGAAGATTAAATGGAATATACTACATGTTAAGTACCTGGTAGTTTTTAAGTGCTAGTATTTTTTAGCTATTATTTTTACATCCTCAATCCCAGGAATGATTTCACTCTCCTGTATCCTCTGCTTTGGACTCCAGTACCATACATTCGTTGTTTTCTTAACTCCCAAATATGGTTTTAGATGTCAGGGACATGCAGTATCATGTTTAGATCACCTTGAGCGCCTAGCACAGTGCCTTACACATAGTAGGTACTTACTAAATATGTGAGTTTTTTTCTGAAGTCATTCTTTCTTCAGCCAGAATTTACTGAAGGTCAAGAGGGCAAAGGCTAGAAGAACTACACGGGTGTTATTTTACATATAGATCCTTTACTTGCAAATAAATCGCCTTATAAAAGCCGGTCACCATTTCAGAGTTGGACATAGGACACAATGCCTAGTAGATATTTATGTGTACCAAAGCAAAGCATTGGCTGAAAAGGTCACTGATGAAGTTTAACTTGCATAGCATCCTTCAAAACATCATGACTCTTGGGAAAACATGTTCATAGAATACAGAATACCTAAAAATTCTACAAAATATATATTTTCTTAACTCTTAAAAATGGACCAAACCAAATGCATTACAAAACCTCAGATTTGCACAATAGCAGACAAATAAATTAAACATTGGCACAATTAAGCTATGGTGAATAAATACTGCCAGTCTAATTTGAGAAACTGGTTTGAACACAGTCATGCATCACTTAACGACAGAAACACGTTCTGAGAAATGTGTCCTTAGGTGATTTTGTTGTGCCAAAATCGTAGAGTGCACTTACACAAACCTAGATGGTAGAGCCTGCTATACAACTAGGATCTATTGTTCCTATGCTACAAACCTGGGCACCATGTTACTATACCAATTTAAGCAACTATAACACAGTGATCATTATTTGTGTTTCTAAACATTTCTAAACAGTTTTACTGGGTGGTAAAATATGGCATAGAAGATAGAAAATGGCTGGGTGCTGTGGCTCTTGCCTGTAATCCCAGCATCTTGGGAGGCCAAGGTAGACAGGTCACTTGAGGCTAGCTAAGAGTGCTAGACCAGCCTGGCCAATATGGTGAAACCCCATCTCTACTAAAAATACAAAAATTAGCTGGGCATGGTGGCATGCACCTGTAATCTCAGCTACTAAGGTGGCTGAGGCACATGGATCGCTTGAACCCAGAGGGGGAGACTGCAGTGAGTGAAGATCGCACCACTGTACTCCAGCCTGGGCCACTGATTGAGACTTTCTCTAAAAAAAATAATAAAAAGATAGAAAAGGGTACACACGTATAGGCACTTAACATGAAGAAAGCCTGCAGGACTGGAAGTTGCTCTGGGTGAGTCAGTGAATGAGAGGTGAATCAGTATGAAGGCCTAAGACATTACTGCACACTGCTGTCAACTTTGTAAACACTGTATACTTAGGCTAAAGGAAATTTTAACCAAGGTAATTGTGCTATGATGTTTAGATGGCTACCATGTCACTAGATGATTAAAAACTTTTCAGGTCCATTATAATCTTATGGGATCAATATTGTATATGCAGTCTGTTGCTGACCAAAATGTCATTATGTGGTGCATGACCGTATCTTTAGTAAGAAAATCATGGATTTTTTTTTTTTTTTGAGACAGAGTTTCACTCTTGTTGCCCAGGCTGGAGTGCAGTGGCACAATTTTGGCTCATCAACCTCTGCCTCCCAGGTTCAAGCGATTCTCCTGCCTCAGCCTCCCAAGTAGCTGGGATTACAGGCATGCGCCACCATGCCTGGCTAATTTTTTTTTTTTTAGTAGAGACATGGTTTCTCCATGTTGCAGGCTGGTCTTGAACTCCCAACCTCAGGTATTCCACCCACCTCAGCCTCCCAAAGTGCTGCGATTATAGGCATGAGCCACCATGCCTGACCCATCATGGAATATTTCTAAGTAAAGAGCATATGAGATCCACATTTACAAATAGACATAAAATTTATTTTAGCAAATTGTTTTAATGCAAAAGGAGGTTCTAAAATTATTTCAAGTGCTTAAAAGTTTGTTTGTTGTAGGTATGCATTATTTGGACCTTATCTAAACTGTTAATATGTTAAACAAATCCTTTCTACAAAATTGTCAATACAGTTACAAACTCCAAATTAATGAGGCAGGCTGAAATAGACTGGCTTCAATTACATATAATACCTCATTGCATTTTCAATTCTGAGGTTTTATCAAGAATGTCCTGAGGCCCTGTATAAGTTTGAAATTGGTATCTGAAACCATTGCTTTTTAGAAGCCTGGTATGTACAAAATGAAAAGTTTGTAGCGCTATTGTTTATTATAATTTAACAAATATCTGGCTGAGTATGATGGCTCATGCCTGTAACACCAGTGTTAAGAGAACCTGGGGTGGGAGAGTCATTTGAGGCCAGAAGTTTAAGAGTAGTCTGTGCAGCATAGTGACACTCTCTAAAAAAAAGTTTTTTTTGTTTTTTTTTTAATTAGCCAGGCACAGTGGCATGTACCTGTAGTCTTAGCTACTTGAAAGGCTGAGGCAGAAAGATCACCTAAGCCTAGGAGTTCAAGGTTACAGTGAGCTATGATTGGGCCCTGCATTCCAGCCTAAGCAGCAGTGCTACCCTGTCTCTTAAAAAGCAACCATACACACACACACACACAGAGGAGTGTGTACATCCTGGATACACGCTACCTTCAAGGGATTGAGATTAAATACAACGATTTGGAAAATATATCTACATATCTATATCTACATATATAGATATAGATATATATGTTTTAGAAAAGTCCTAAGGTAGATTCCTTAGCTTTAATAATCTTTTAAGTGAGCTTTACTAAAAGATAGGCTTTGACATCATTATTTCAACTTCTACTTGCTGGGATTTCCAAGAGATTAAAAAGAATTACACATTTTTTTTGGCTATTCAAAACAACTGCATAGATGAGGAGATTTAGGAAGCTACCATGCAAACCCAGGGTAAAAGGCAGACTCAGAAAAGGCCTCACAAGACCTTAGGATTTCAATTCAGGATGATCCCTGGCACAGACACACCCTACAATAGACACACCCTACAACAGTTAGAATTGGATTTCTGGAGTGACGACGTTCTAAGATTCAAATGTCCAGGTTTCAACAATAATAAAAAAATAAGTCATAGAAAGGAAAAGGAAAGTATGGAGCACTCAAAGGAACAAAATAAAATGACATAAAACATACCTGAGGAAGCCTAAACTTTGGACTTAGTAGATTAAATAACTATCTTAAAGGTAATCAAAGGTCTAAGGTAAGTCATGGACAAAGACAGGAAAACAATATATGAACAAAATGAGAATAACAACAAAAAAAGAAATTTGAAAAAGAAACCAAAAGAAATTCTGGAGCTGAGAAGTATAATAAGTAAAATGGAAAATACAATAGAGGGGGCTCAAAAGCAAATTTAAGCAAGCAGAAGAATCAATAAATTTGAAAGATCAAAATTACTGAATTTGAGAAACAGAAAGAAGAATGTATGAAAAAAGTGAACAGACCCTAAGGAACCTGAGGGACACCATCGAGCAGACCAACATACTCTGTGGGAGTCACAAAAGAAGCAGAGAGAGGAAAGGGCCAGGAAGAATATTTGAAGAAGTAATGGCTGACAACTTCCCAAATTTGATGAAAAACATGACTCTACAAATCCAAGAAACTCAAAGAATAAGACAAACTCAAAGAGAACTATCCTGAGACATATTCAAATTGTCAAAAGCCAAAGGTAGAAACAGAATGTTAAAAGCAGCAAAACAGTAACAATTCATCACATATAAGTGATCTTCAATAAGATTATTAGCCAATTTCTCATCTGATTTCATGGAGGTAAGAAGGGCGACTGGCTGATATATTAAAAGTGCTAAAATAAAAACAATGTGAATCAAGAATTCTATATTTAGCAAAACTGTCACAGAAAACAAGGCAGAAAATAAGACATTCCCAGATAAGCTAAGAAAGTTCATTACCACTATATCTCTCCTACAAGAAATGTCAATGTGAGTCCTTCAGTTTGAAATTTTAAAAATGTAGTACAGTAGACCCTTAACATGGAGGGTTAGGGGTGCCAAACCCCTGCAGAGTAAAAAAATTACATATAATATTTGACTGACCCAAAACTTAACTACTAATATCCTACTGTTGACTGTAAGCCTTGCTGATACCAAGAATTGTTGATTAACACATACCTTATGTTATATGTAATATACACTGTATTCTTACAATGAAATAAGCTACAGGAAAAAATATTAGGAAAATCATAAGAAACATATCTTTACTATTAATTAAGTAGAAGTAGATCATCTTGAATTCACAACGACTAGGCTTAAGATGACAAGAAAGAGGAGAGTTGGTCTTGATGTCTCAGAAGTAGCAGAAGTAAAAGAAAATACATGTGTAAGTGAACTTGCACTGTTCAAACCTATGTTGTTCAAGGGTTAACTGTATGTGTGTGTGTGTGTATATATCTAAATGTATATCGATATAGGAAGATACGTGTGTGTATATATGTATGTGCGCATGCACATGTGTGTGTATATAATTTTAAATGTTTGTATAACTAGATAGGACAAAAATATTATGCATATTTTCCCCTAAAAGGTTGTTTATTCAAGTTGACTCTACACCCATTTTTTTTTGTTTTGTTTTGTTTTTGAGACGCGGTCTCTATCATCCAGGCTAGAGTGCAGTGGTGTGGATCACAGCTCACTGCAGCCTTGACCTTCTGGGCTCACTCAGGTGATGCTCCTGCCTTAGCCTCTAAAGTAGCTGGCACTACAGGTGCACACCACCATGCCTGGCTAATTTTTTTTGAGATGCCATGTTTTTTTAGGTTTTGCCATGTTGGCTGGGCTGGTCTTGACTCCTGCAACCCACCCACCTCAGCCTCCCAAAGTGCAGGGATTACAGGTGTGAGCCACCACACCTGGCTGCCTACACCTAAGTTTTTAGTGAATCTTCTTATTAGGTAGATGGGGTAAATCCTCTTACATCATCAAATATGCCAAGCAACTTTAGATGTAGGCATGTATGGTACATTTTAATTCTTCAACATTCAGCTCAAGAATCACCCTCTGTGTCCTATGTTCTTGGAAAGCTTCCTCTTGTCTCAGCCTAATTCAGAATTCTTTTTTTTTCTGTGTTCTTATAACTCCTGTCGCAAGCCTTCGTTTTAACAGTTATCTTACATAGAGCTGTAATCACTGGTTAACTTAGTAGTCTCTTCTTCTAGACTGCCACTGTCCAATAGGGTAGACACTAGTGGCTTTTTAAATTAAATTTAATCAAAATTAAACTAAATTAATAATTCAGTGCTTCGGTTATACTAGCCAAATTTCAAGTGCTCAAGATCTACATGTGACCTGTGACTATCAGGTGGGACACTGCAGATACAGAACATTCCCATAAGCAGATAAAATTCTATTCAATAGAACTGCTCTAGATCAGGATTTCTCAACCTAGACACTACTGACATTTTGTGTCAAATAATTCTTTGTTGTGGAGTTGTCCTATGCATTTTAGGATGCTCAGCAACTTCTGCCACTTAGGTATCAATAGCATTCCCCCAGTAGTAACGACCAAAATGTCTCCACACATTGCCCCTGACTGAGAACCACTGTTCCAGACTCAAAACATCTTAAGAAGAGGGAGGATGTGTTTTCAGCTTTGTATTCCATGTAACTAACCACAAAGGATATAATACAAGGGTTCAATGTATGTTAAGAAATAAAGATAAGAACATGAGACAGAAGCAAAGCCTAAGCAGTGAGTGGTTTTCCACTCCTTCTCTAGTTCTTTTTTTTAAGGCAACAATAACTATAACAATAAATGATGTAATTGCTTTTTCCTAGAATGCAGGCGAATGATAAACTGTATCTGGCACCTATTATCTGGTACCAATTCAGAAATCTATGAGACAGTTATTATTAACAGGATATTATAATTATTTGATATTTATATAAAATGAATCCTCTGCACTATACCAAGGATTTCAGAGATAAGAAATAGAGATAACTCTTAGAAACTCTTAGATAATATACCTATTTTGTAGACTGATATGTGAAAATGTAGCCAAATACTCCAGAAAATGTAGCCCTTCCATTTATATCTATAAAACCATCTGCTCAAAGCATTATAATTTTCAAATGTTCTTCAAAAGTAATCCAGAAACATAAACATGATCATCTTGTTGGCTATATTTGGCCAATGAAGATATAGGTTCGATATTTCCAAATCGAAATGATCCAGCAGACTTATGCTGCTAAGGCCATTTGTAAATTGTTTCCTGATTGCCTACAAAGGCCTTACTGCCATTATAGGATTAAAGTAATTCAATGGCTTTCTTCCCTCTAAATCATTCCACTGGTTACACTACCCTCTTGGACATGAGGTCAAAGCCCTCCCATCCTGAAACTAAAGGAGAATTCAGTGGCTGTGTCCCTTCTGCTATTTGTGACAGGTGATACAAGCAAGAAGGCCTTGTACTCTGGATCTGCCAATTACCAATGTGCCATTTCTCAGTTTCTTCAGTAAAATAAGGAGTCCAGATAATCATTCCTTTCGGGGAGTGTGAAGGGAAAATATGAACTGCGAAACACTAAACAAATGCCAATTTTAAGTATTTTAGGTAAGGTTATAAAGTTTTTAGCAAAGGGACGAAGAAGAGCACTCATCAGTGAGAATCACAATCCCAGAGGCAGCTTTTAGGGAAGCATGATTTAGTAAAATGAAAATAAACACTGTAGGATGCCATGTCACTCAGGCGATAGAAGAAATTTTTTTATTCCATCTGAACAAACACATTCCTATCCTTTTCAGGTTCTTTATAATAAAGTCTTAAAGCTCTTTAAGCACCTGTAGGTATTATTTATCTAAAGGAGCTGAAGCCTGCTTCTAGAGGTATTTGCCAGGGCAAGCTAGCATATTGAAAAATCAGGTGTTTGATTTCTGGTAGCCTAGTTCCAGCCCACAGTAACCATCTCTACAAGGACTCTACATAGCCAGTGCACAAAGGCCAAAGGGTAGTTTCAGCCACTTTTACCCTCCCTATAAAAATTTTTGTACATACATAATTCCAAAGAAATTTCTTTCTGGTCACAGTTGATTTGTTCTAGAACAAAAAACTACAAGCTGGTTGAAAATGTCTTCAGAAATTTAATAAATATATAAAAACTACCATCTTACATGGTTTGATTAGAACTAGGTGAAGGTAGGATACAGAATATAAAATCTCGTTAGAGCAGTGGCTCATGTCTATAATCCCAGCACTTTGCGGGGCTGAGGTAGGAGGATCACTTGAGCAACTTGCTACATCAACCAGGCTGGTCTCAAAGTTGCCCAGGAGTTTAAGACCAGTCTGGGCAATATAACAAGACCCTGTCTCTACAAAAAAATAAGAAAATTAGCCAGGTGTGGTATCATGCCCCTGTAGTCCTAGCTACTAGGGAGGCTGAGGCTGGAAACTCCCTTGAACCCAGGAGTTTGAGGTTGCAGTGAGCTATGATTGAGCCACTGCACTCCAGTCTGGGGTATAGAGTGAAACTCTGCATACCCCCACAAAAAATAACCAAAAACTCCTTAGAGGTTAATTTTTATTTGTAGCATTTGACTCCATGTAAATGCACTGACAGCCACTCACAACATGGACACCTACTTTTCTGCCCATTACACAATCAGTAACTTGGCTGTTGTAGACTCAGTGGATATTCAAGATGAAAAGGCGAATAAGTGGAAAAGGGCAAGTAAAGGTAAGACAGAGCCAGAGACTCTTTGGTCTTAAAAACAGTCCACCCCATGAATTGTTAGCTTGACTGCAAAGTTCTTTTCAATAAGAAAAGAACGAACAAAGTGAGGCCGTCGCCTTTCAGAAAGCACATTTGCAAACTGCCTATAAGGCAAAAGCGAACTTTTCATTTTCTCTCTCTTATGTTGGGCTTTGCCTGCCACAGACCTGATGAGCTTCAGCGGAAAAGTCAGCATGGACATGTGAAGCACACAATGAACTTTATCAGGCTGTGTCTCTGTGGCCACTTTCCAGATCACATATTTACCCAGTAAAAACATTCAGGCCACATGAGGAAGGAAGTCTTCGGCTACTGAAGATCATTAGTAGCACTGAGTGCAACCACTGTCAGTTTTGTGGGGTTGGCCTCTGATCACTCACACAAAGGACGGAAAATTGCTGGCGCCGCTGGACCTGTGCCCAGCTCACCCAGCAGTGGAGCGTATGAAAGCCTCCTTTTTTTTTTTTTTTTTTTTTAATAACATGCACTGGAAGGGGGCAAAGGGTGGCATGGACCCTCAGGCACATTAATCAGCAGGGGAATTGGCCAAATGTCACCTCCCACTGGGCTTCAATGCCAAAACTACACGTGTCAGTGACTTCCAGAAAAGGGGAGGCCCCAGAACAACACTGGACGCATCAAATGTCCTCCCTTCCTTCATATGGAAAGCTCATCTCGGAGGTGTCAGGATAAAACATGAGAACAGCATCTGTCCTCGGAGACCAAGGAGAGTGATTCACTATTTCATGGCACAATGAGGGGAGGAGGACACTGTAATAAAAACTTTATAAGGTGAAATCTAAATCCTGAATGCAGCACACATTTTTAAAAACTTTTTTTTCCTTTTTTCCTTTCTCTTCTCCTCCCCTTCCTGAGGGAACATAACACAAGGTAATTAAATGGTAAATTACTTGAGGGAGAAATGTTTAGACTCATGACAAGTCTTGGTGCAGAAAACAAAACTTCACACCCCACACATATTTTGGATGACCTAGTTCTTCCAGCGAACTTTAAAATTATAACCAAGGTTGTTTAAAAAACCATTTTCACATGGAAGGGCAGTGGGTTGAAAGATCCTCATTATTCAAGAGAAAGGAAATTTATGAAGGCAGAAATTAACACCAAACCCAAACTGCTCATTAAATAAACAAAGTAAATTAAGAAGCTGTTGGTTAGGTTTTCTCTATTTTGAATCAATGTCTAAATGAGAAATACGTTCCTCTTAAAATCACAATGCATAATCCCATCAAATTCGTGGAACAATTCCAATATTCTTACTCACTCAAAAATGAAGACATGTATATAAAAAACATAACTGAATCTCAAAGTCAGAGCTTAGGTTCTGGTTAAAATTTACAAAAAAATTTAAATAGAAATTATTAAGAAATAGCATCTTAAAATCTAGTAGTTATAATTCAATCATGGTAAGTTACAGATTTGCAGGTTAAAATGCTTGACATGTTTTGAAATTAAAACAGATGACATTAATTTCATCAATTATTAAGAAAATAAAGCTATTTTATAAGGATCACTAAAAGGTCCACTGACGATTTAAAAATATTCAAATCTAAAAAAGATTCCATTTAAAATGTTCTCAGTGGTGGGGGAAAAAATGCTGGGCTATTTTAAGGTACTAATTTCCATCTGGTAGAACAGATCCAGACCTACAATGCTGCATTTCCCTGAGCAATTGCTCTGAGGGCCTGGAGGTTACGGAATGTCAAAGGCACCAAGATACATCATCTGTCTGTTGGTTCCAGTTGGGATCCATCTTTTCTTAGAGCTTGACATCTATGGGGAGAGTCGGCAACTCCCATTCATTAAATAACAAAACACAACAAAATCCTTTATTTACAATGCTTTTGTAAGGTTTGGTTTAAGCATCAGAAGTATGTTAAGCTTTTAACATTACTTCTAATTTAAATAAATGCAAGATTACTCTGTTCTTAAAGAGAATAATGGGTAATTTCTTATTAAACTATTGCATATACAAAAAATTCCAGAATAACTTGTTTTTAAAGATCAGATATTGCATTCATATTGTTAAAATCTCAAAAATTCACAAGGCATTACTGTATTTTATCCATCCAGGTCTTGGGAACCCCATCTGTTCAGTTTCCCTTCCTGCCGTAACAGTCTTATTTCCCCCATCCACCTTTTTTATACTACTTTATACACACTATTCTTGTGTTTTCAACTTAATGCCTCTGAGGGCATTTCAGTTTCATGGAGGATGTTCTTGTACTCTCCTATAGCAAATCATATGATAGATTTATCATAGTTTAATTTTTTTTTAATTTAGACATTAATTAGTTCTCTACTGATGGAGAGGGAGAAGGAAGAAGGGAGGGAATATTAAGTAAGTGCTAAGTGCTAACATGGGGCAAATGACGTGGACAGGAGGGACGTAGATCCTGTGTTGGGTGAGGGGCATCTGTCAGGGAAGATTTCTGTGAAGACATGACAGGGAAACTGGCTGAAGAATACTGTAAGTCAGCCAGGAGAAGAGCACATAGGGACAGATCACTGGGATAGGGTGGAGGTGGCTTACTCTGCCACAGGTCGGAACTCAGGGCGGCATTCTACATTCTCTGTCTCTTAAGCAGTAGAAGGAAACGCCTAGCTGGGAGGACAGCAGCATTCTTTGTGGGGAGTTGTTATGTCAAATTTGGTGAATTCTTATTTTACTTTTATATAAAATAATGTGAAACGAAGTTTAAGTAGAAGGAGATATGTCACTATAATCATTAAAAACCTAGTAAATTTCACATTTAAATTACTAAATTAGATTTATGTCTTTTTAGACTTGATAAACCCAACTATTTTATAAGTTCTTAGTTTTTTTTTTTTTGTATTTCTAATTCAAAAAATAAATGCAGATAGATGGGCATAAATATCATTTAAATTGTTGATTGTGAGGAACCATGACTAAAACTGCACATAATCGGTGCATTTTAATAAAAACAATTCTTTAAGATATCAATTTGGTAATAGGGTAATAGACTATTATAATATAACTTATAACATATCAAGGAAAGAGGAGGCTACCAATTTAATGTTCATCAAAGTCATCAGAGATTTTTTCCATTTGCTTTATTTTTTAAATGTTTTTTGATTTACTAGTATCTTGTCATACCTGACAGTTTCTTTTCAAGTTTCCTTCCTGATGGTTTTGCTGTGTAAATGAAAGAAAAATCCTGAGACCTGAGCTCAAAATCTGAAGTGTGAAAGCTAGTGGAGGCCAAATTAAATGCTCAGATTAGCATATGTATGTTACCACATCACCGTCAACTAAGCAACTGCTACACTATCTCACTAAACTAAAAAAGGCATCGGCATTGCCTTTTCTAATTTCTGTTTATGGCTGGATGTCTATCACAGTATTTTCTATTATGTTGCTAGATAAAGACATTTTTAGTTTCACTGAATCTGCAAGGTGCTGGTGTATATTTTATGATAAAATAGCTAATGTCCTTTCATTAGTACAATAAACTCTACTAGCTATATCAGTTTACAGAAAAATATTCTTACAAAAATAGCCCATGAAAGGGAGATTGGGTAGAAGTGGCTGATGAACTGGTGATATTAATGTATGTTTCTTCACTGAATTTTGCACAGTTCCCCCTTTTCTTCTTATAAAATTCTATGGACTCTTGCAAACTCTTCATTCTTTTGCAGCCAAGCTCTCATTCAGGATAGAGGACACCTGAATTACATAAATCTCTATCACAAAGTTACATTTTCTGCGCAGAGCAAGAGCTGTCAGGAAAAAGGTAATGAAGAAGAATAGCTTAGACAGAGGGATTTAATGATATCCAGCTGCTACTCTATGGTACTTGCTGATAAGACTTTGTTTTAAGTTTACAATAGAGAAAGTTTGGGAAAAGGCTAAAAATTCATATACAGGAAGTGGAAGTCTTTATATTTTATTTGTTCAATTTCCGCTAACTCTTGCAATTATGTTCATACAAAGTTTAATTTTTGGAATGTTCAAATGTGTCACTGTAAGTCTTTAAAAATAAAATGTAAATTGCATTAAAAAGTGTAGAAATATTGTACCTTAGGGAAAAGACAACCAATTTGAGCTCACCATATGTTCAGATGATAAGATAAACCTGGGAAAGTACAAGATTCTTAAATGTTTATTGTAACTGTATGTCATCATTGTGGTGATTTTTCTGCATCTACAAAAAAGCAGGGGGTGGGTGGAGGGAGAGTTCTTTACCAATGGAGGGGACATAGCTGGATCTTCATAACATATAGTGAGTTAACATAAAATTACAGAAATGTCTTTGCAGAATGACAAACCCTAAACAACTAACATTTTATTCAGGATTGAGATTGCATTACAATGTGATCTTTTTGCTTCCTAATCTGTTATTTGCAGACATGATGCTTAATGGCATGACTCAAAGTGTTAATTAGTGTGGTGGACCCCCAAACCGAATCCTGAATTTTCTATGGACAGGAACACATTATAATAAACCCTTGCCAAGTAAAGGAAGTTACTGGGAAAATTCTCTGTGGGAGCCAAGCGATGAAGACTCTCTCAAGAACTTCAACGATCTTATATGTGAACACTGCACTCAGTGGACTGACTGCCATAGGGGCCAAAGAGTTAAAGCGAAGGCATGATGCTCTTTCAGGCTAATGAAGCCTTCCTGCTGGGAGTTCCTTCCCCAGTGAGTGGGAAAGATGCAGGATGAATGGCTGGGGCTTTGTGCACTTTCCCACAGGTCTGGACAGGATCTCCAGCTCAGCATCTACAGCTCAGGGAGGAAGGAGACCCAGGCCTCACAGGGAGCAGACAGGAGGACTAGGAGGACACTGCTCAGGCCGCCCACGGGCTCCACTGCCCACCAAGTGCTCTGAAAGGCTTGACAAAGAAAAGCATTGCTGTTATTTTAAGGGCAAAAGGTGCATGAAGGTCAGTGGTAGGTACCTGTCTGGAGGCATTTTATGCTATTGGCGCAAACCTCCCACAAGTTGAACTTAAAGGAATGTTCCATCCTTGCAGGAAGTCTCCAGATACAGGAAAAGCTAATAAAAGAAAAAGGGAGGAGGCTTTGCTCTCCTTTCCCAACTCAGCTCCTACAACATCTCACATTACAAATTTGCAAACTAATTACTTAGAGCCAGACATATTAAAAAATTTCCCTTTACAACTAAGTGAATACAGAAGAGAATCAAAATAGAGTTCTTGGCTCCAGACTTCGATAGGGCTCTGAATTTAAAAGTCTAATTAAGGCGAATCATGTTTGCTATGTAGTTCTCTCAAACACTAGCATTATTGAAATTACTCCTAACAACTTAATTGATATAACCAATACCTCAAGTAAAGATCATGCAGTAATTAGTTCAGCCTGCAGAAGCTGGAGTATCAGAGATGATGGGGTTTCTTATAAAGGCTTTGGTTGTTTTTTTCTACATAAATTTACCTCTGTGAAATTTTGGGTTAATTTTACTTTACACAGACTTGGAAATGCAAATAAAATATCAAAAAATAGCTGAACTGTTAACTTAAATGGGATGATTTCTTGGTTAGTATTGTGATTGGTATGAAGAGTGGAAGAATTCCTCTTCTGTCTCTTTCCCTTGGAGCTCTCTACTGAAAGGCGAAAGGGGAGATGGCAGCATTTTGTGAGTCATTCTTTGGAACAGCGTTCCAAGTATGATTTACTTAATATAGCCCTATAAATCACCTAATGCAGAAATAATCTCAAGATCTGCATGTAAACATAGCTATTAAAATCTTACAATTACTCTGTTTGCTTAGTGCTCATAAGGTATATCTCATCTGAAGGTAAACAGCTTTTTCCCTGAGGTGGGGCATCCAAAGTAGCGTCTAAAGTACATGTCCATGTGAGGATGCTGAACTGAAGAAAAATATCACATTACCTAAGTATAACGACAAGTGTTTGACTAGGAAATGGACTATTATACCTTTAGCTGACATTTTTCTGCCTTCAATTTGCTGTGCTGGTTTGAAAATCCAATTCATCTAATTTCATAGTTGGCTACAGCACTGGTTGGTAATTATTAATCACAGAGAAAATTTTCAGCTCAGATATAAAAAGTGAGCATGTCTACATTTGTTTTAGTGATTTGCTCTGCAACAGCCAGAGGGCATTTATTTTTAAACAAGAAGTGAGTCAGGGGACCCAGATCTATATGCTTGTGGTACTGCTTATTTTTGGCTCATAAGACTTAGCTTTCTTGAGTGTGGTAATCTGTAACTGTAAGCAATCATCCTCCCGATTAGTACTGGGTTAAAAACTGTAAACCACCTACAATTACTAGCATGATCCCTAACCTCTGTAAGGTGGTAATCCAGTATTGGTTGTTAGCTGTCAAATTTATTTCCCTTTGGTGAAATACACCCTGGATTTAATTAGCAGTCATTCTAGATACTTTATGGAGCTGAGCCCAAGCACTGTGGCTTTGACATTTAACCCCTGACCCTTAAATATTTACCAGCTTTTAAACTGGTTGTGTACAATTATCCCTTCAAGTATATATCAGATCCATCATTCTGACCACTCTAGTCAATTTTAAGTGAGATGTACTATTCCAACTGATGTTGTAATTTTCACCCTGGAACTGGAAATAAAATCATGGGCTTCCAATGAGTTCTGTCAGGCAAAGCTGAAAGCACTTGTCGCTAGATGCTACCCATGGAAGGAGCAGGGTGTGCTGCCAGTCAGGAGTCACAGTGATAAGTATGAGGAGCAGGCTGCAACCGAGGGGACACTGGCTGCTCTTCTGGCTCTGGCCAGCCCACTGTGCCTTTGTAGGATGCTTTAGAACCAATTTCATCTTCAGCTTGCAATCGTGAAAGGAATATTTCGGAAACTGTTTTCAATTGTTTGAAATCAACTTTATTGATGTATGATTTGGGAAGTATATTATTTAAATTTCCTTGAGGTTTCCTAGGCAGAAAATGCCTAGATAGAAGCAATGTGAGGGGAGGACTGTGTTTTTTTCTGCTATGGTGTAAAACTCTCACAGAATGTAATGCACAAAACCACGGCTCTTCAAATGTCAGAATTCTTGAAATGTATTTTAATCCAAAAGACAGGCTAGAAAGGGTCCTCATTAGGCAATACCTACTTTAAAAAATAAATGAATGCTATTCTGTGGAGACTTTGCAAGACCTCCCACCTGGAAGGGGTACCCAGGTCTCTAGTTCAGGAGTGATACCATCCTTCTCATGCTCTGCCTCCCCTCACTCCTTCCAGAACACACATCATGTGCCTGGCACATAGTAGGTTTTCCAGACTTTTTGAACGGGTGTTAAATAAACACGACAGTCATGAAAATCGCTCACAGAGGCAAACACACCAACCAGAAATGTCAACTAGGTTTGTGCAAGTGGAAAGAAGAATGTTACTGGAAGTGAGAGAGTCCAAGCCAGGAAAACAGGAGCATGTACTGCTGATATCCAACCCCCTCACCATACCCCAGCAGAGAAGAAAGAGGGCAAGAGATGTATTTGCTGCTAGTGGGGAGCCCCTACACTCAGTCTAAATTAGGGCCAGATGCTGGTTTTTGGCTACTCTAAGAAACCAAAGTCTGGGTCAGCTGCACTTCCAAGTGGAACACTGAGCGGAGACTGGGCTCTTGTGGCCAGCTAATCCAGAAGCCTGCTTTCTGCAAGGAGCCAAAACTGGCATGTGACTCGGCTGGACTTAAAAAAAGGAAAACTTTGTAGAATAGCCGTAATGTGTGGTCTTGAGGGTAATCTCAATAAACAGTGTTCGGGTTGGTTAAAATGTCTCAGTGGCATTTCGGTGCTCACTGGATCTGGCAGCCACTTATGATATTGTGAGGGCGGCTGTCGACCATCCAGTTACACTGTATGCATAATGAGAGTTAAAAGCAAACAGGACAGACGGACACTTATGAGTCAAATTTCTTTCATGTTTCTGCAAGATGGACACATTGGATAAACATAATTTAGGTATCAGAGACTTAACAAGCTAGACATTTTGAATTGTCTGGATTTTTTTCAAGCTTTGTTGACTAATGTTTTACAGTATAAAAAGATCCTATGTAGTAAAAGAATAAGGCTGGTAAGTCACGGGCACTTGTCTTTAGGGAGTGCTAAAGTGCTGGAAGTGCTAAAAAATCAAATGAACTCTCTCTCCTATAATCCCTTCCTTTCAGAACATCCCAAAATATTTTAAGGCGTTCCTTGTTTTTGGTCTGGTCTTAGTTCAGAGGTGAACTTTATGCAGGGAGGAGGTTGGCTAAGCATATTTTAGTCCTTTGTAAGAAACATGATCCTGGAAAATAGTGTTTCCTCCCAAACTCTCACTGCGAAGTGAAACTTCTATGGAACCTAACAAACTCACAAGCTGATAACCAAATGCTAAGGTTTTTGAAAGGACTGCTTCCTACTAAAGATCCATGTCACTGCTCATTAGAAATTACCAACTCTTTATTTATGTAAAATATTTTCAAAGATTAGGAAAGGGGAAGCTATTAGTATTAGAATGGGAAACAGAACAAATTAACAATATTTTGCATATATGTCCCTATTTTTGCTGCAATGTCACTGCTACAGAAATTGTCTCTCTGACGGTACAGGTACAGATGGTGTGCCTGTGTACGTTTCTGATGCAGAGACAAAGAGAGGGAGAGAGAAAGACCTTGAGGAAGGATGCCGACACAGGTGGTTCCAGTGCCTGGAGGACGTGGGACGCGTTCAGATCCACCACTTGACTCCTTTCTTCTCACTCACTCCTATCCCACTGGCCAGAAGGTCCTGAAATGCCTATTTCCCTAAATGCCACTTCCTCTCCATTTTTCCCACGATTGTCTTTACCAGAACCTTCCTCATATCTGCTCTGATGCTCTGACAGTTAGGAATGGCAGTCAGACTTCCATGTCACAGACACAGACTCTTCCCCAGGTTCATCCCCTGTGACTCTAATCATCCTCCATCTTCACACACTCACAGTTCCCTCTAGAAGGTTGTGTTCTCTCCCACTTCTAAACTTTTTGTATATGATGTTCCATCAACTTAAAATTTCCACCTCACTTCTTCCTTATTCTTTAAGACCCAGCACAAAAATCCCCTCCTCCAAAAAGTCTTCTGTAGTGGCTTTGCTGTAGTGGTCATAGTACATTCCCACCTTCTCCTTTCCGAAGGGAAACTCATTGTAGTTTGGGTGTTTGCTCTTGCCCTGATGCCTCAGGGAGGCTGACCACAGTAGTAGCCTAAGAAAGAGCAGTCCCACTCATCTGACTGGCAAACAGCCCAGGTCTGGATATATGACCCAACTCTAGTTAGGGAGATGGGAGAGGAGGCCTGCTGAGGACTTCAGAAAAAGGCCAGGGAAGTCACTCTATTTCTCGAAATGGAGAAGAATGTGAATCCAACGGCTGCTGGCAGCTGTCCTATAACCATGGCAGGGCCCCACCTGAGGATGATGTCAATACTGTGAACAGCAAAGATAAGACACAACCTGGGTCCTAGATGACTCTATGTCAGCCAACCACAAATCTCAGTCTACCTCCAAATGTCAGATCACAGGAGACAATATACTTTCTAAGGTTAAAGCCAACCCGATCAAACTTTCTGTTACTTCAAGCTAAAAGTATCCTATTTTGGGGAGTGAGGATAGGGAATAAACTGCCTCATATTTCTTGCTTTCAAAGGTTGCAATGAGGTACAGAGGCTGACAACTGTAATCTCAGCACTTTGGGAAGCCAAGGCAGGCAGATTACTTGAGCTCACGTATTCGAGACCAGCCTGGGCAACATGGTGAAACCCCATTGCTACAAAAAATTAGCTGGGCATGGTGGTGCATACCTATAGTCCTGGCTACTTTAGGAGGTTGAGGTGGGAGGATCAGTAGAGCCCAGGAGGTGGAGGTTGCAGTGAGCCGAAATCATGCCACTGCACTCCATCCTGAGTGACAGAGTAAGGCCCTGCCTCAAAATAAAATGAAATAAAATAAAAATAAAGAAAAAGAGAATTTCTAGCTCTCCTGCATGGTTGGATTCTGCCTGGTTGGTACAGAACAGATAGTACAGATTTTGAGGGTTATGAGTCACTGACCAGTGAGCCAGCATCACTGCCCATACCCAAGGGGATGATCCTCAGATTGGCAGCAGGTGCTGGTCTCAAGCAGGCAGGCCCACTCATGCACAAAGCAGGTCATGGCCATGTGGATCAAACGGAGACATCTGTCAACCCATCTGGGTCTCTGGAGTCCTATGTTAGAAAATAACCTACATCAATGTATAGTTAAGGTGTGAGAACACAATATTAAAAAACTCAGAGCCCTACAGCGGCTCTCTTAAATGCAAGGAGCAGTCCAGGCATGGTGGCTCATGCCTGTAATCCCAGCACTTTGGGAGGCCAAAGTGGGTGGTCATTTGAGCTCATGAGTTTGAGACCAGCCTGGGCAACATGGTGAAACCCTATTTCTACTAAAAATACAAAAATTAGCTGGATGTAGTGCCGCGCACCTGTAGTCCCAGCTACTTGGGAGGCTGAGGCATGAGAATCGCTTTAACCCATGAGGTGGATGTTGCACTAAGCAGAGATTGCAGCACTGCAACTCTAGCCTGGATGTCAGAGTGAGACCCTGTCTTAAATAAATAAATAAATAAATGCAAGGAGTATATTGGTTAAAGCCAATCTCTGCTGAGAACAGGGTAGCCTGACACTGCCATGCCCCATCTCATCAGGCCCCCCCACCCACCGGGCCCCTCCAATAGAAAAAAGGGGAGACTGAGGCCATAGCATCTGCATGATCTGTCAGAAACTGCTGGAGAGCTGTGGTGTCAGCTTGTCAGTAAGAGACTTCAACTTACCCTCAGCATCTTTTCTCACCTTGTTCACAGGTTGTGTTTTCAATGTGAGGATATAGGTAAACAGAATAGCAACAACTACTATTTATGGAATACCTACCATGTGTCGGGCACTGTATTAGGAGCTTCAGATATACCGACAGATTTAATTCTCGTGATAATCCCACTCACCAGAGCTTATTATCCCCAAAGTCCACAACTGGTTAAATAGCAGAGCTAGGGTTTATATGTAAGTTTGTCTCTAAATCTTGTATTTTTCCTAGTGTAGTATATTACCTAAATAAAATGAAGCTTAAAAAAATCTAATAGAATGAATTTTTCTCAAAGAAAAGAGTAGGATGAAAACTTGCTGATTGCTGAATGGACTGTATGTACTTACATTGTACATTTGATGTTACAATTTGGTCTTTATAAATAGTTAGTATTATAGCAAACCTACCTTGAACAGTTTTTACCTATGTCAGGACTAAACTTACAATCCTTGGCAGCCCATACTTTTTGCATTTAGCTTGAATGTTCAAACTTAACGCATGACACATTTATTACAGTTAGCTTGAGCTTTCCTAACATCAATTATAAATGGCTTTTATTATCAGAGAAAATATTTCAAAATTTTGTAACAAGAAACATAACAACCTACACCTTTTTTCCTGGATCTCGAAAAAATAAAAATCTGATTTTAGCAGTGTGTCTTCTCTTGTGTTTAAAATATTTGGGGCTGCAATTATGACAAAGAAAATGGAAGTTGAAGCTGCACCTATCTCGCAACTTTCAGTGACATTAATAAGTGAAAGTACATCTCAAAATGACTTTTGGCCCAAGAACAAATATATACTTTTATAAATAGGTTAGCTTCTTTCTCAGATAACTAGAAGAAATTAACAAGAGAGAGTTACAACTGTAATCAGAAGGTAACATTTCCTTATAAGAATGGATAATAACTAAGTAAGTGGCCCTATTCAGGAAGGGAAATTTGGCCTCAGAAGAAATCCTTAGGCTTTACTGTGCCAGTCAGTCAGTGTTGCTAAAGCTCAATGCATTTAAATCATGTATTCTTAATATTTTTCTCATGTTCAAACTGATTATGAAACGTGACTCTGGTTACAGGAGGAAAGTAGAAACATCTGATATAATGGCAAGACAAATCGTTTTCACATCACACAACATTTTACATCTGAGATTGTGGCAATTTGTCAATGTCATCATCTGACTCTCTAATGATTTCTCTATTATACATTAAAAGTAAAATAAGTGACTTATATAAGGTCACAGACTGAGTTAATGGCAGAAAGTGTAATGGGTTTCATGGTCATAGTTTATTATCCCATACTCAACGCGGTACTTATGCTTTTAGAAGAAAAGGATATCTAGATTCCCTTTGTACCATTTATCAGTGATGAACATATATATAATATAGATCTCGCAGAAAATGCACATTGAAGGTTATAGTAGAATAACTGTCTGGTCCAGTTTTATTAACCAGCCACTTTACTGTTTATAAACATTAAACGAATATCTAGCATCTGTTGAGACTTTCTCAGGTGGCTCTCACTAATTTAAATTCTTCACAAGGCAGCCCTCCTCTGAATGCTGTACGTCAGCTGTCCCCATCCTTTTTGGCACCAGGGACTGGCTTTGTAGAAGACAATTTTTCTATGGATGGGGGTGTGGCGGGGGTGGGTTGGGGATGAAACTGTTCCACCTCAGATCATCAGGCATTAGTTAGACTTTCATAAGGAGTGCATAACCTAGATCTCTTGCATCCGCAGTACACAATAAGGTCCGTGCTTCTATTAGAATCTAATGTTGCCACTGATCCAACAGGAAGTAGAGTTCAGGAGGTAAAGCTTGCTTCCCCCTCTCCCGCTCACCTACTGCTGTGCAGCCTGGTTCCTAACAGGCCACCAACCAGTACTGGTCTGCGGCCCTGGGGGTTGGGAACCCCTGTGTAAGTTCTCACAGCAACATTCAGGCATGAGGACACAGTGGCAGACCATTGAATCCTTGGCCTGAAGCATATGATTCCAGGGATGCCAGGTGTCCTGTAGTCTTTTTGATAATATTAGATGGGGAGTCAAGGTCCAGGGCTAGACACCATGTTTCTTTTTTTAAATTTTCCTTGAGACAAGGTCTCTTCACTCTGTGACCCAGGCTAACGTGCAGTGACACAATCATGGCTCAATAGAACCTCAACCTCCCAGGCTCAAGTGATCCTCTCACCTCAGTCTCCCAATAGTGGGGACTATAGGTGTGTGCCACCATGCCCAGCTAATTTTTGCATTTTTTTTTTTTGTAGAGACAGGGTTTTGTCATGTTGCCCAGGCTGGTCTTGAACTCCCAGGCTAAAGAGATCCACCTGCCTTGGGTTTCCAAAGTATTGGGATTACAGATATGAGCCACCTTGTCCAGCCAGACACCATGATTCTAATGTCCTTTTTCTCTCTAAAAATTTGCAATACCCATAAAAGGAAACAAAACTACTACAATACTGGGCTAAAGTGAACCATAGTTTGTTTAAAAAAAAAAAAATGACTAAGGTTCTCTTCATTGATAGGAAAGATGGGAAAACTCCAAGAGGCTGGCAGAAACAGGGAAACAACGTGGAAGCCATGGGAACATGGAAAGAGAAGCTATTCTCTATATTCTTTCCAATCCTAGACTGTGAACCTCTATTTCCTCCAATGAAGGTCAAAATTGCAAACCATAGTCTGAAAAACTAGGGCTTGGCAAGGCAAAGCACTGAGAGGAACACTCCGTGAAAGTTAGAGCTGTGGCCCGAAGACCATGTGTACTGAAGAGTAAGGCCTTAGGAGAGCATTTGAGCAGATATTTTTAAAACACTTAACATTTATGTACAGCTCATATTTTTTAGGATGTATCAAATTTATCAGTGTGGACTCTACTAAACCAAGGAGACAAAAATTCAAGCAAAACAATGTCAAGTATTAGGGTGGAGAGGACTCCTGCTAATGACTAAAGTGCAGTGGGGGAAAGCGGATGAAATCATGCATGACCTTTCAGATGTATTTAAATAGAATTATCATGCACCTTTTATTGGAAATGACAGGGTAAATATTTTCCCCACACCCTTTTAAAAATAAAAGAAAGACAGTCTTGCTCTGCCACCTAGGCTGGTGTGCAGTGATACAAGCATAACTCACTGCAATCTAGAACTCCTGGGCTCAAGTATCCTCCTGCCTAAACCTCCCAAGTAGCTGGGACTACAGGTACAAACCACCATGCCTGGCTAATTTTGTTATATTTTGTAGATACAGGGTCTTCTTGTTTTGCCCACGCTGGTCTCAAACTCCTGGGCTCAAGTGATCCTCTTGCCTCGGCCCCCTGAAGAGTCAGGCATGAGCCACCGCACCTGGCCTAGGGCAAATATCCTTTAAGAAATCTAGAAGATGGTGAGGAAGATCATGGGGGGACAGCAATGAAATAGTCATTTGTGGCAATTTTCAGAAGACCAAAGTAATAGAAGCCTATTCAGTCTGTCTTGGAGTGGTTTTAAACACCATCACCTCAGTGGATGTTCATGTCTAATTCCATCCCCTTGTCCCCTGCACGTGCCCGTGCTTACTAAATCTCTCCACACCAATACCAATCAGCACTTCAATATCAGTGTGTCCAATATGGAACTCAGCTCCTTTCTGCAGAATATGTGTCAACCCATGTTTCGTAGATAGAAATATTAATAATCCGAAAGTACCACATGCCCCTGTTAGGAAGGCTTACAAGCTTGGAGTCATTTTTAATTCATTTTTCATTTTGTCCCAGTATTAATCAGTTGGTAAGTTCTACACAGTGTCTACCCAGGCAACATCTCTGTGAACCAAGGCTGATATTCTGGTTTGTGTGGTCTGGGTGTTTGAGTAGACCAAGACGGACGTGGTAAGGGTGTACCGTCTAAGGGGAAGATCAGCACTTCAGGAGAAAAGAGTGAGACAAGATTTATGACAGAGAAGTATAAGACACCATGGGAGTGTACGGCAAAGGCATGAAGCCAAGCCATGGGTGCTGGAGAAGCCTCTCGAAAGAAGTGACATTGAAATAAGACTTGAAGGATGTGAGGCGGAAGGCAGGCACTGCTGTTAGCTCGTCTCCTAAAATCCCCCACAAATCAACTCAATTTCCAGACTTCAGAGTTTCACACTGGCTACAGAGGGAAGCGTGGACTTCTCACCTTTGCACGTAAATTCTCCATGACCAGGCCCCAACATACCACCCCATTTCATCATCTGCCGCTCGCCTTAAGTACGCAATGCTAGAGTCACAGTGCTCCATCTTGTAGCCTCTTCTTGTGGCCCTGTTTCCAGCCTCTGTGTCTCTGCTCATCTCTTCCCTCCACCCAGAATCCCAGGTGACTAAATGCCACTTATCCTTCACACCCAGCTCAGTTGGCAACTTCTCTACAAAATCTCCATGGATTCCTGGCCTCCCATCACACCCTGGCTCCTACTGCCTCTAAAGCAAAAAGCACTTTATCCTTATTCTGAAAACTCTTGGCACCTCTCTTGACATTGACTACTCTCTGTCTTGGGTACCTTATGCAATTTGATTTAACAAAGGTTTTTGGTTTTTTGTTTTGTTTTCTGAGTGACAACCATGTGCCCAGCGGAGTGCTGTAAGCAAATGTTTGAGTAAAAAATGGGGAATTCCATCTTGGTTGCTCTGTGCTTGAAAGAGCTTTTGAAGATAGTGGGGTGGGAATGTCCAGAGGGTGGGATTGTATGGGGTGGGACTTATGGGAGAGGTCTGGGCTGAAGACAAGAATTTGTAAATAATTATGGAGTACATGGTTGTCGAGAGCCCCATGAGTGGAGGAAATCACATAGGAGAGTGTGTAAAGTATAGTGAAGAAGGCTGATGCGTGGGGATGGGTGAGCTTATACTGTCTCTTCTACTAGTGCAGTTTTGCAGCAGTGGCGTCATTGACGTTTTGGGTCAGATAGTTCTTTGTTGCACGGGCTTTCCTGTGACTGTAGGATTTTTAGCAGCATACCTGGCCTCAATCCAGTAGATGACAGTGGCAACTACCTCCCTGTTCCCCATCTTCCAGTTATAACAATCAAACCTGTCTCCAGACATTGCTAAAAGTACCCTGGGGGGCAAAATTGCCATCATTTGAGCACTGCTGGCCCAGACCTGTAAGTACAGGTTCTAAGCATGTTTCTTTCTTCCTGTGGATTTAGACATTTGTTGATTAAATTAATTGTTAAGTAAATGCTTGATACACTTCTTTTATGTATAAGGCACACTGGAGGCCAATGTAGATGCTTAATAAATATTTAGTAAATAAATGAAAAAATGCTACATTTCGGGAAAACATCTAGTAACATAAACCTGGGGATTCGTAACGGAGTATGACCACCATAAGCATGTAGATCAAACTGTTTCATCTTCATGCATCTACAGGCCACGTGTGCTCATGAAGGAACACAGGGGAGTAGGAATGCAGTGACTTCATGACTCCTTCTTAAAGGAGGTGACAAAGGGTAAAAAAGCAAACAGCACTGTTATTTCTTTTTACTCTCCAGACTAAAAAGTTCATCGACTTGCTAATAAACACAAAAATGTGAAGGCTTTTTCTTTGGGAATAACCTGTGAATACCCAGTAAATGTACTTAAGTTATGTGGACTAAAATAATTTTAGCATTGCAAAAATAAGTCTTAGAATTACTGTTGCAGCTTTTCCTTGAATTTGACTTTCCAAAATGTTTATTATAAGCTCTTCATTCTTTAGAATGAAGAATTACCCTATTACGAGAATTACCCTATTATGTATAGAGAATCACCAGTGCAGACTGAAGCTCTTTGCCATATTATATTAAACAGCAACACCATCAGTATTATGGTGACACAGTTTTGCAATCCCTCCTATCTAACAAAGAACTTTTCAAAACCCTTTCGTGGAGCTAGAATTGCTCAGAAAAAAGTGGGTGTTCTTTGCAAAATATGAAGTTCATTTTTCAAAATAAGGAAGCTAGGCCTCAAAGAGCTTTTTGTACCTGAAGACGTTCACTGCACATAAAATACTATTTGTTTCCCCATAAACGATCCTCCTGTGTTCCAATGTAAAATATCAGAGACGTCTTCTTTCTCCCAGTGCCTTTTCTTCCTAATCCTCCTCATGCAAGCTCATGGGCCTTCTGCTAACTGCCTCCAAATAAAGGCATAACCTGCAGCAAACAGAGGGCCAAACTCCTGAACACTTTCTTCCTTGTGCCAAGCTGCTATCGGACTGCTAAACTATGTTAAAAGGAGGCTCTTTTTGATTTAGCTTCAGTGTCCATAACTCAGGTTCTGCTAATTAGAAACTCATTACTATGGACATAAGTGTCAAAATACATGTTGTAGTGAGGCTCTTATACATGTGCACAATAAAACTTTTATCTAGGCCCCTAAATACTGTTTTTTATCTTTGTCAGTTTTCAATTAATTTACAATGCTAACTTGTTTATCAGAACTGGAAATGGGCCAGGCCTTCAGTGTATTTGATGAGCCTTACAATAACCCTGAATGCACCTGTTAATTTTGCCTCTGGGTAAACAGTTGAAAACTCCTCAACTATTTCCTCAAATTGGGTGGAAACAAAGAAACATGAGATTAAAAAAAAGTCTAGATTAGGGAATTGGAGATGCATTAATTTAAAAAGGGAACAGGGTCAAACGAGGGCTAGGAGGCTAATAAGCACAGAGCACACAGCAAAAAAACTCCCAGCAGGGTAAGAGTTCACTCAATTTATCCGACGATCTATTCCAGACGCAGTCAATGATATGTTATTGGATCCAGACCTGCAACTGCTTCCTAAGACCAACCTCACTTAAGAGTCATTGCCCTCCCTTTTAGAAATACTGCTATTACCCAAACCTGTTCACAGGGCGGCTCACTCAGCTGGCAGCCCACTGACTTTTGTTCTTTATGATGCTCCTTCTCACTCCCGTCTCTGCTGTGGGAATTAGGCATAACAACCACCATGCAAACCGCAGAACACCCAAGTTGATCCTACTCTACGAGATTTTTAGTGCTTTATTACACAGAAAGCCAATCCCTGGGATAACAGACTATAAACAACAGCAAATGCTCTATCAGGCAGGCTGTACAAGGTTAAGGACTTTAAGAGATTTACTGGAGAGGTTGCGGACGGGGATGTTCCATCAATCAAACGAGCTTTCTTATACATTAGATAAAAGAAGACTGGAACATAAGACATTTTGGCTAAGATATTTAGAAAACTTGTACGTTTGTCCCAAACAACGAGGGGAAAGGCCGAGTGATTAGCTGTGTAATTAAGGCTGCCTTCTAACCTTTTAATTATTATTAATGTGGAAAGTTGTGAGACTGAGGAAACATGTATTTTATTGCAACAGGAAATAAGTTTTAGGTATTTGCTGATATCACTTCAACATTTAAATATTCAAATGCATTTGGCAAACAATAGAATATTATACTTATATTAAAGGGGCTTACTGGAAATAACATACTTTATTAAAGTTAGGACCTTCGGGGCAGGGATTTGTTTCTTTCCTGTGCTGCTATCTAATTGTTTGAAAACACACATACTGTATAGCAGACCCCATACTGGAGAGCAGAACACAGGCATTTAATAAGGGGACTGTGTTTGTAGGTCTATAAATGTGGACCAGCTAATGAGAAAGTGATCACTAGTATTTAAGTATTGGGGAGCTTTCTCTCACTCTGGATTTTACCATTGAACACTATATTTTTTAAAAAAAATAATTAAAGAAACAGTAAAGCTGGAAATGCCTTTTTTTTTTTTTAATTGAGACAGAGTCTCCCTCTGTTGCCCAAGCTGGAGTGCAGTGGTGCGATCTCGGCTCACTGCAACCTCTGCCTCCGGGTGCAAGCAATTCTGCTTCAGCCTCCCAAGTAGCTGGGACTACAGGCAAGCGCCATCCCACACAGCTAATTTTTCTATTTTTAGTAGAGATGGGGTTTCACCTTATTGGCCAGGCTGGTCTCGAACTCCTGACCTTGTGATCTGCATGCCTTGGCCTCCGAAAGTGCTAGGACTACAGGCGTGAGCCACTGCGTCCAGCTGAAATGCTTTTAATGGCAGTCTGAGGTGAAAGTATTTTTTGTTCAGAACAAGCACCTTTGATTGTTGGAAATGAACACTTTCCAAACAACAGGCTATACCCACAGTAGAGGTCCGGAGCAGTGCACACATGTGTGTCGTGTCAACACCTGGGCAGCTTCTGCGACCATGGGTACTAGTGTCTCAGCATGCTGTTACCAGCAGGGAGAGGGAGGAGGAGATGCTCCCACACACGGAATCACGAGGTTCCCTGAAGAGAGTGAGAAAGAGATGCAGAACGTGTTTCTGGACAGTGCCATCTACTTTGTTCTGGGCCATAGCGGAGGCTCCAAAGTAAGTCTCTTCCATAGTGGTCATTCCAACCACCACAGTTTTTCTGGCAACTGAAATTCAAAGCCATGTGTTGGTAGAGTAGCAGGAGATAAAAAGTGAGCAGGGAAATATGCAATTCCCTAAGGCACAGGCCTCAAGAGCTCGCAAAATGCCCTTTAAATGAAGGAATGGTTACAAATGTGTAGTATGCATGCCAAGAACTTAACATCAAACAACAAATTTACCAGTACTTACTTTTGTGAAAAAATTTTCAAGGATATTTTCTATAACAATAAAAGTTTTTTGCTTAATGAGTAAACTCAAAAATGGCAGTTGAGGTGTATATGAAGAATACCTCAGTAGCCTTTCCATTCTAGGCACAGTGATAACGTTTTCTGCCCTGTGCCTGACAGCAAACAAGTTTAACAGGACTTTTTCACTATTTTTTGTTTTCCACAAGCTTCCTCTCCTCTAAAAAGTTGTGTTTCTTTATAATATTTGCTTTGAAAATTTAGCATTATGTTTTTCTTAGTATCTTCTTTTTCTCTGAATTTTGTTACTAACTATCCTCAACTATTTTTTCTGTCGCTGGGAATGGTGGAAGGACAGTGGGATTGGGATCTGCTTTAAAGTCTGTGTATGTCTTGGCAAATGTTCTCATTTCTGCCCTTATTGAGAGAAATGCAGGCGGGCCTTGCTAGGAGAATTTTTTCCCTTTTCCTACTCACTAAGGGCATACAGGAAACTCTGAAAAGTATCTGAGACATGAAATACTGCCAACACAAAACACAAAACACTGTGCCGTTTTGGAAAAGGTTGTCTCAAGATTAGACAAGGAGATAACTCGTGTGAGAGGGAGTGTGTGTGTGTGTACACATTTGGACAACCACGTGTATAGCATAAGACATAAAATATTATTTCAAGCTGTCTATATGGGCTGTTTGCTGCTACAGAGCCTAACAAAAATTTCATATCGTAAGTTATCCAATGAAAAGTGATTAGCTATTGAAGACTCAATTAAAAGAGTCTGGGAGATAGAACTAAAAGGCCTTCTTATCAGTTTTAGTTGCCCATATATGGCGAAATATATCAATTCTACATGGATCAGACTTACTTATTCAGTTTAGAAAATCCCCCGAGTTGAATGAATGAGTCATGCATGCAAGGTGTATTTTTTATTTCCCCCCTTCTGATATCAGTGCCAAATCCTTCCCCTCCATGGTCCTTTAGCACTATTCAGAGGCAGACAATGCTGCCACTGTTTTCAGAACATGGACATGGGCAAGAGTGGAATAATATAATGACACCATTTGAAGCAGGGCAACTAAGGTTGTGTCAGCATTTCCATTATAAAAATCTCTTTTCAAGGATTAATATCTCAATTGTAAAAATTCACACCCAGGCAAGATTTGGTAGCAGAAACCTTTTATTCTGTAAAACTAAAAACTGTGCTTGTCTTAAAAGTTGTATTTTTAATGTACACCAATTTTCCATACACAGATATGTGATAACAGAACTTAAAGAAAGAAGGATGATGAGTCTGTGTGTATGGATGAGGCCATTGACATTGAGTTTACCTTAATGCCATTATTTCTCTGAAAACAAGGGCAAAAATACCATGTACCAAATTAGAATTTCAGACTTAAGAACTCAGCTTTTGTTGTAACACCAAAACACAAAAATCTGATGATAAACTTCCAATGTTTTCTGTTAATAATGTCCTCCAGCACTATCTAGCTCTTATCTATCCTTCTAGAAGAGTGGTTTCCAACTGGGGGTGATTTTTTCACCCAAGCAACATGTGGTAATATCTGGAGACATCTGTGATTGTCACAACCGGGGCTCTCTGGGTGCTGCTAGTAGGCAGAGATCAGGGATGCTGTTGAACAATATAGCTAGAATTATTTGGCCTAAAATGTCAGTACCACATTGTAGAGTCCTTCTCATTCCGCATGTGGGCACATCAGATACTGCCTGCAGACTTGCAATCTAGCAGGGAGATAGATGGGCCATGTTCACAGACAGTCTGATCTCCAGTATCTTGAGATTGTCTTGTTTTCTTTTTAAGTTTAGAGGAAAGGAGATACTTAAAAATCTCAAATTATCCTGGAATATTTCCTTTATTATTATCCTTTCTTGCTAAGGGATGGCTCACTCCAGAGCACAGAGATAATTAGACAAAGGAAAGGAAGATGAGAAATAAGTCATTCTTTACTGTTGACTGCTTCAGCTGTTTTTTTGTATTTTCTTTAGAGAGGAAAAGTTTGTGGGGCCAATTTGTGTAGTTGTCGAAAAAAAAACAAAAGTTCCTCATCTGTAGTAGGTAAGCACTTGGCATCTTAAAACATTTCTGCATTTACTTTGTTGATCTTTGTTTACCTATGACAAATAGAGGCAGCTAACTCCCATACTGTAAATGTCAGTTGATTAACCAGACAATCTCCCTGTATGGCGTCAGGAAAGACATCAGTGGCTCCATGTGCCTGTATCATCTACTCTGGGAAAAGCACTGGGGATGCATAGAGCTAAGACATTCAGATCCCAGAGCCATTAGCCAGTCACAGCAACATCTTCTCAAGGTTGTCAGCCATTTGCTCAAACCACTAATCAAGCAAATTCTGGTGACTTGAATTACAACTCATTTTCTTTCTTATTTCTACCATTAAAGGGAAGGCCTACTTAGTAAAGAAAAAGTAAAAATGTAAGAAGCTGGAGTCTGGGCAACGATTTTTCAGTTGACACTAAACAGAACAGAGTTCTATTCTAGAATAGACACCATTGCAAAATCCAGAATGCACAGTTTAGAGATGGCTGGTAATACTCCCCGAGTATTGAGAGGGTACCTGACTTGCTCTGTAAACAGCTGTCACCAGGAAGTGGTAAATGAAGTCAAATATCAGAGGAAAAAGAACTGAAGAATCCGTTAAGAAAAATATCCAACTGGACCAAGTGATAAAAATGTTACTTTTGTTAACCAAAATACAGTTTGAGAGCAGGAGGATGACTAGCAGATAGACGAAGAAACAATATTAAAAAAAATTGTACACAAATTCACCCTTCCAGAAATGGAAACATTTGAAAATGAAATTTAAATTTACTTTTTCAAAAAACTTTTAGGCATCATACCATCTAACTTTCTCTTTTCTATCTGCTATTACAATGTACACACACACACACACACACACACACACACACACACACGGACGGACACATGCAGATACATTACAGGAAGATTCTGGAGATGACAAATTGTATTTATAAATATATACTCATACATACTGTTTGTGTATCAAATCTCTCAAATCCAAAATCTCCCCACAATGGTTTCAACATCCTCCAGAATTTCAAATGACTGAACAATGAACAGTAGAGTATCTTGGGAATCCTTAACCTCCATGTAAATGCACAGACTGCCTCAGGGGGTCAGTTTTGTATTTTGGAGTTACGGCTAGTGAGGATCAAACTTGTTAGTTGTCGGTAGTGATGGTGATAATGGTGGCGTATGTGTCTTTAAAATACCTTAACTTTTTTCATCTCCTAATTTTGGTGAATAAAGTTACTGAAAATGAAAACCCTCTTTATAATTTACACAGGCTTGTTGCAACGTCACAGAAAATTGCGCTCTAACCTACCTGTGAGAGGTTGCCTGTATCTATTCCTACTTACAACTCAGCACCTACACTCTCTCCCTTTACTTCCATAAATCAGAAAACTCCTCCTGGCCCTGAAAACATTATTAGCTACCATATGGAGTGCCAAACTCTACCACTGATGTAGACATTAGCTCTTCAGATGGCTGAGAGCTAACGTATTTGCCCAATCTGCATTTTAATAGTCTGCAGCTGCAGTGGACTCCTTTCATTTTATGATGGGGATGCCTCAGCTTTGCTCAAGACAGGCAATCCTGGCATACTGCCCAGAGCAAAGAAGCTGTAGCAGATCGGGACAAAATGCAAGAGTACGGACTCTTATTTCCAACAGGTAGGGGGCCCCACCCTAGACCCAGCAGTTAGCTTAGAAGTGCTTGGCATGGAACTCTTTAGGCTGCATAGTTTTGATATTCCATCCTAGACATGTTACCCTTGTGACCAATCACTTCACTCCCTACAGGGCCACGTGGATGTGCACAGAATCTTTCCTTATGTCCATCTTGGAGGTAAGGGACATCAACTCTCATGTGCTACTGAGAGAGGGGGCAAAAATATTAAAAACCACTTCTGGAAGGACACCTTGTGAGTTCATAAGTTTTTAAGCACACTCATAACCTAAGAAACTAAACAAATAAACTCAGTCCCAGAATGTATACAGTTGTCCCACAGGCTAATAGATTTCCACCTCCATCAAGAGTTCCCTGTGCTTTCCAGAGGGAATGAGTACCAGCACTTGGCATTTGAGATGCTCCAAGGTGCTTGTCTCAGACAATACTGACTCTACTACCAAGTTATAAAGTATAAAAGGAACTGGGTCTTAGAGATGGTACAGAGGAAAACATTTGTATGACATTCACTGTAGTGAATTGAATTAGGTCTTGCTGTTTTCAAACTTTAAAAAAATCACCTAACAGTCAACATGCTGCCTTGAGTTCCAGTCATCATACAGGGAAGTACAGGATTAACTGGTGGCAGCTTCCAGAGCCCATGAACAATAAATAAGGCTGGGGACATACTGAGACAGCAGCCTCTGTGGTGTGCTTCCACTGGATCTGGGCTGAGGGTTGCAGTCTGCTCTAGTATCTTTATCTCCTTACACCTTGAAAATTGCTGTTTGGCCCTGGCTAACAGTTGGATGACTTTAGGGTCACAGTGGGAGTAACTTGGAAAGTGCTCCTAAACTTATTTTTATCAGTATGCCTCTTATGGTTAAATATATTTAATTCCTGTTTGTGAGTTGGAGAATTACCAAGCAGAACGCAAATGTCCCTCAGCCTCGAAAGGATGGATGCTTCTATCTTTTATGCATTATCAAAGATATAATACAGTGTATTTGTGTTATTCAGTATATTTTTAGCAGGACTGAGGCCCTGACCACGTGCAGACTTCTTGGTTTTGTTTGTTAATAAAAGTCATAAATATGTCTGCAACCATTTTGACGGTCTAGAAGTTGCCACCCTTGTTAGGAATTGCATTTCTGTGATTACAGTCAAAATACACTAAGGTATTTGTCTATAATTATCATCTTGGAACACTCATGTTTGTGTTATGTTCATGACCATCAATGTCACACCATGTAAGAAGAAAGTGCATACATTTATGAAGATCAACGTCACCCTATGTAAGAGCAGGGAACGTAATGTACTTATGAAGGTCTATGTCACACTGCCTCAAAGTAAAGTTACGGAGTTGAGAGTCGAGAGTCTTATATCCAATTAGCCTACAACTCCAAGTATCTCAATACGCTGAATAAAACATATAAAACAGACAAAAAAGGAGCCATAATGTAAAACCTTGAAAGAATAATAAAACCTAGAGAAAAGTGCTTAGACGTTACCCCTCATTTCTTGCAAAGTAAGCTCATATTTAAGTTCAGATGGACCGGGTTAACAATCACTATTTTTAATGTTAAAATGCCCTAGGGAAGTTATAAACGCACCAAATATGCTGTTAACCTTACTTTATATTGTGTGCAGCTGTATGGCTTTGTACCAGGGACCAAACTTCCTAACTGGGCCAGCAAAGTGAAAGAGGCTTTTTTTTCCAAAAACCTTTCAATAACAATGCTTTGCTTGTCACTAGATTTCCATTTCATTTTTTCTACTACTTCACACTAGTATTTGGTTTAGATTTTACTTATTTCCAATTACTTTCTTTGGTTGTTATTTTCACTGAGAAGTGCACACTATATATTACTGAATAGGGATAAAAGCAGGGAGAGAAATGCAATGGAGAGAGAAGAGCAAATTCAAATGTTTATTTCTGACACTGAGAGTCAATGTTTTTTAACTCCCAGGATCATTCTCGCTGGCAAGTTTAGAGAGACTTTTTAACGTTTCTATAGACCTTCCTGGGATCATTAACATTGAGCACCGTTTGTTGATCTTATGAGAATGCAATAAAAATGACAATTTTCGTTCTTTCCTTACTGTCTACATAAGAAGTTACAATCTATTCAACTTTAAAAAATGAATTTTAATGGTTTAAGATCATTTACAAGCGTTGACAGGGTACACTAAAGGAGACATGGCCACATCACAGTTTTTTTTGTGGGGGAGGGCAGTTAACTAAGATGACATAGAAGCGCACTGGTGGAATTCTCAGATCTGAGGTGACGCAGTCTGCCCTACAGGTTTGTGCTTTGTGAACTTTGCACTCAGACCTGCACAGATATGGTGCTTCCAGCCAGCCCTGGCTCCCTGGAAGTGACTGATTGACTAGTAAACTGTCGTGCAGCTCTTGCTGACATCCAGACACAGCACCTACCTAGGAGTCTGACCGTAGACATTGGTACCTCACTGGAAAAGAGCATTCCAATGTGGAACCCTGGTGCTGCTTCGGCGGGGCCAACAGAAACGGTGCTGCAGATGCTGCTGCTTGGACAATGGCCCTCTACAAACTATTTACTAAAATATCTTTCATGACAGAAAACAATAAAAATGAAAACCTTCTAGGCAGAAGGTCAAATGGAGCTAGGCTATTGCTTGTTGGATGGAAAAAAGTAATACAAGAAATTCATTCAATTCGGCATAAGACTGCAACATTTCAGCTGCAATGGCCACCAAAAGTGCAATGAAATGAATCCAATTACTTTCACAAGTTTATGACTCATGATGATGCTGTACTTCAAACCTTTGCCTTTTTGTTTCCGGTTTTTTGAGCCAAGGAGAAAGAATCCTAAAACCCTTGTTTCTGGATGATCTGTCAGAAGACCAGTAAGGTAGCCTCAGAGGAAGTGCTGAGGAACCTCTGGAAGCACAGCCTGGACCAGAAGCGAAGGCTGGGGTCTGCCCTTCCACTGAGTGAACGGCTGAGTGGCCCCCACACCTGCTGGGATTCCCTACTGTGAAATCAGGGGACTGATAGGTGATTTCTGCAGCCCTTACAATAGTCACATTTGATCTGCAAATCAGGACCCTTGACTGTATCTGAAGAACAAACATCATAGTGTGCTATTTAACGCCTTCAGACATATTCAGTCCTTATCTATTTGTTTATTTTTTGAGACAGAGTCTCACTCTGTTGCCAGGCTGGAGTACGGCGGTGCACAATTTCAACTCACTGCAACCTCTGCCTCCCGGGTTCAAACAATTCTCCTGTGTCAGCCTCCCGAGTAGCTGGAACTGCAGGCATGCCCCACCACACCCAGCTAATTTTTTTACACTTTTAGTAGAGACGGGTTTTCACCATGTTGGCCAGGATGGTCTCGATCTCTTGACCTTGTGATCCTCCCACCTCCGCCTCCCAAAGTGCTGGGATTACAGGCGTGAGACACTGCACCCGGCTTCGGTCCTTATTTTAAGAAAATAATACACAGGTTAAAAACTTGAAGAAATTAGAAAATCTTACTTTAATATGATTGGAGTAGAAGCCTATTATACAGATTGACCTATATATTGTCCTGAAGACAGTCGTGTTCCCCACTGGCCTTCTAGACTTCATATTATAGAGAATAAGATAAACTGAAAATAACAGTAAAAACAAAACCAAACCCTAGATAACAGTGTTTAAAAAAGGAATATGAGAATTAAAAAGTAAACATATCTCAGACTTTAATTACATGTAACTTAAAATGTTAAGAATACATATAAATGTGATAATGTAATAAAAATCATAACGAAGCTAAACCATTTTGTTTCGAAGTTAAAAAATAAGTTGATCTATATAACAGATTATTACTCAGCAATAAAAAAGAAATGAACTACTGATACACACAACATGGATGAATCTCAAATGCACATGCTAAGTGAAAGAAGCCAGACGCTAAAAGTTACCTACGGGATTATTCCATTTATATAATAATATCCTGGAAAAGGAAATACAGTAGGGCAGAAAACATCAGAGATTATCAGGCAGGGGTTGGGAAGAGAGAGGAGGAAGCCGACTCTGAAGATGCTCAGGGGAATTCTGTGCATGATGGATTGTTCTATATCTTGATTATGGTGGTAGTTACAGGCCTATATGCAGTTTTTAAATCACAGAACAATATACTAAAAACAGTAAATTTAACTGTATATTAGTTACACCTCAATACACCTGCCTAAATGGCCGATATTTTTCACCAATATATGTCTGGATGAGAAGGGTCTTCTCACATTGTCAATGGTGAAGGAGAGAAGGGCTGGTTCAAGGCTTGGGTAGTAGGAATTTGATGGGAAGGCAAAATCCAAGGGCACTTTCAGAAGATGAAATAAGCTAAGAGGTTCTCCAACTTGCTGAGTTACATAGCAGGCACACACTGATGGGAAGGAGAGAGGAACCTGGGCAGGTCTGTGTTTGTGATGTGTGCCCAGAAGGGCTGGTGCCTTCCCTGGTCCTGCTTTACTAACAGCGCCAGTCAGCAGCACACTCTCACTCACACACCCTTGGCCCAGACCCCACCGTTAGGGCAATGAAATATCACGCTTCTCCATTCAAGAACAGAGTTACCGAAACATGATCTGTCTTGTCTTTTCTCTGCCTTCCAGTTAGTGCACTGTTAAACTACTAAGTAAGATGTCTGCTTCTGAGTCAGATCACTGGAGGAGAGTTTTATGAATCACCTGGAAGGTGACATGCACACAAGGGGAAGCACCCTCACTGAGCAGAGAAGCAGGAAGCCGACTGACATCTCTGAGGTTCTGGGCTCAGTCCTGTGTTGGAGTTAGTGTTCATTGTGGGAGGATACATGTGTATAAAATGGGAAGAGATGATGAAACATATTTAACCAAAACAAAAGAATGGTCTGCATAATGAACAAACAGGACTGAGAATCACAGGGTCTAGAGAACCAGGAGGGGCCACTCCAGTGTGGTGCATATGGGGATGGTGTGGGGTTTCATTTTACCACATAGCCAGTGCGGTAGGCATCTTGGAAACTACATTTTTGGGGTAAATCAGGAGAGCCTGTTCCAGTGGGAATACCAGCCTACAGAGTTGGACTGCTAGCACTAACCAGGCTGATCAGATTCCTCTAATTTTAGGGCATGAAGCAGAAATGTCAGTGGCTAAAGGTCATCACTGCTTTCTCTCCTAAAAAAAAAATAAAAGGAAAAAAAAGGAAAAAGGCAGGAGGTATCCCATAGGTCACAGGGAAATGGGCTAACTGGTTGGAGTGATCTGGCCTCCTATCAGCCTCCTGACCTGGTGTCGTGGCCTCTTTTGTGGAGAAGCCGACGTAAGAGAATTGGAACAAATGTACTTTAGTCCCCAGTCACAGGTGAGGCTAGGGTTTTATAAACACATTTTGTCTTTTCTGACTTCATCTCTGAAAAAGTGTGTAGATAGCAAAGTCTACATAAAATAAATACATCTTATCTGTTGCACTGAAAATTATGTTTGTTAAAATCCAAACTGATAGCAGGTATTATTGAATATATTTAGGAAAAGAGAACAATGGAATTACCCAAACTTTTAAATAATAAATAAGCCTCAGGGAGGACATTCACTTCAACCACTTTCCCAACCATCTAAGTTTCATTATACTTTAAATCTTTGAGTACTTAACTGGGATTTTCAGACAATAACTACAACAGGGAGCTGATGATGATGAAAGAACAGATACTTCTACACTGGGACTTTGCATTCTTCGTAAACCAGACAAATAAAAATATTGTTTGATGACTTAAGCTCATTTATTTATTTTTGAGGCAGTGGGTGATCCATCAGTATTTAAACAGAAATAAAAATATTTTGTTTAATATTTTAAACTAAAATAATGGTTCTTCCTTTACATAAATACACCTTGAACAAGAGGTAACAGGAAAAGACAAAGGATCCTGCTGGCACAGCTTCGAATTCAGTGGGACATCACTGAAATGTATTAGCAACACACACCACTGCTTTATTTACCCTAGGTGCAGTGTATCAAGCTATCAAAGAGAATCTGCTGAATATACCAATTGTGTCTCAAAAAAACATTATTTGTATTAGCTAGAACAAGGTTAACAAACATTAAAACTGTTCATAAAAGGATTCTATGATTACTATATTTCCACAACTTGCGAGAGCTTGCACTGATTAGTCTCTGCCAAAGAGCCTTTCCCAGCTGCATTCAGCAATATCCTGGAATGACAATTCTGTCAAATTAACTTGAAAACACCTAACGTTTTATTCATGTAGTTCTCTGGGTATAAAATTGCATACTTCTTCTTATGTTGTACTGGTGATCTATATTCTTCTTTAGAGTAAATAATGGGGATAACATAAAATTTATTGGTGGGAGAGCTATAGTTTTTATGCATGTAGTAACACTGTTATGAGTAAGTCTTCCAATCAACATTATCTCTTCCAAATATAAGACCTGTAAAAACAACTTATATAAAACACTGAGAAAACATCTCTAAAATTAGATAAGTTAAATACTGAAGGTACAGATAATTCATTATGAGTAATAACTGTTTAAAGCTAAACTAACCACATTATTCTACTTTTTAACATGTAAAATGTTTGCATTTTCATTCTGCAGAAAAGGAAGAAATTTTTTTAGTAACTCTGATTTTAAACATTAAATTCAAAAGACTGTTATCTATTGCATCAATGGTTCTTATTACCTGTGTGGCTGTAAGGGGATCTTAATGAACTGACTCTATCAATTAGCTCTTAGGAGGTGTTAAAATCACCCATAATCATTAGTTTCATCTACATGTTTAGGAAAATCCACCACAGGACAAATTCTAGCAAGTAAAAAAATGTTTTGAGGATTTCACTTCAGAGGGTATATTTTTCCTTATTTAAGTACATCTTTGTGTTTAAGAAGAGTGGGAGAGGAAACAGCACCCACAAACGTTTGGCTATAAAACTCTAAGGTAGTATGTAACACATCCACATATTAATTCCTTATATAGCACTTATAAACACAGAAAAATATTGTGTGTGTGTGTGTGCATGAGTGTGTGTGTGTGTTCCAATATAAATGGGGAAGGAGGTAAGAAGCCTCCTAGTAATTTTATTCAATAACTCTCAGTTTACAAGAAGTACCTGGTTAGCTTTTTGTGAATAAAATATTAGTAGCAATTTTAAAATTCTGACACCTCCCACAAGCTTCTTTTAAGTCTTATAAATGAAATTCTTCTTTAAATTAAAGATTTAGGCAGGTTTACAAGGTTGCCTGAGATCACACAGGAACATCTTAATATATGTGTCTAAACAGCATAGTAGTTTGATAATCTATAAATCACTTTATCTTTATCACTATTGCAAAGCAAATAAAAGCCAAACATCTCACACACATGTACATTTCTTCACATCTCTGCATTTTAGCAAATCACAAATTACCAAACTTTAAAGTTTTCACGTTTATCTCAAAATTAAAAAAAAAAAGTTTGATAATATATATTTTCGAATGTGTCATTGAAAAAAAAAGCATTAATCGATTTCAAACAAATTAGCCAATAAACCAGCAAAAAAGTGTGGCCATTTTCAACTGATACAATTAAATTCTCTAAAAGTGGTGGGTTTTATTTATAGAAGTTTTGTCATCTTTTGCAAAAATAAATTCACTTTCTAGTTTATCATCAATTCAAAAAACAATTCCAAGGAGATAAAATATTATAAATATCAAGAATTATTTCTATAAACTTTTCTCATTATTGACTAGTATTACTACAAAAAATACTTCATCTTTTCAAAGCAGAGATTTGGGAAGCTATTGTTAACTTCAGTGTTAGAAAAAAGATAACTTCAATATCACATATTTTTACAAAACAGAAGTGTAAACTTTAAAAATCATGACAAAGGAAAAATGATGAATTAATAAAATAGCACTCCATTCTTATCTTCAACCATTAAAATTAGGGTGCTATTTATTTTCACTATAAATAAGAAATGTAAACTAGACATTTAAATGATCAGACTACTAGTCAAAACTATCAAGCCAGGGCCACTCTACGATGACATGAACTTTTCTTTTTCTGTAGCAGATGCTAGTACATAACCAGGGAGGAAAGCCAATCCATGATCCCCATTTCTGGCCTTCGTTCACTTACTAGTGCTGACTAAATGTGGCAAAGGCAGATTTGCTGGTGATGAACTCAGGATAAAATGGGAAAAATGTGAACCCTGACCTTTTTAACACCACTTAAAAATCAGAACCAGATCTGTCAGTGCACCACCCCACTGCCTATCGCCTAACAAATTGGAAAGCTGATCTCCTCTCCTCTGAGCAGAAACTAGGCTTGTCAGAGGCTAAGCTGAGCAGCAAACTCCCAACAAGGCTAAGCTGAACAGCAAACTCCCAAAAGCAGAGAAAGACCCCAAATATGAAGTCAAATTTCATATGATATCTTGAGTTTACAATAGTGTGAGATGTTAAAAATAGTTTAGAACATTGTTTCCTTTGCCTTGTTTTCATATCTCATTTGTAAAACATAGTACAGAAGATAGAGTTTTTCACCGAACAAGAAAGGATGTTTACATTTTTATTGCCGGAGCATAGAAATGCCATCATCCGTGCTCCCCAAATCCATGTTTTCATCTCTCTCTCCTCGGGGATCATCATTTTAAATTGACCAAAATATCCTAACTTCATCAGTCAGCGCTTACCACTGACAACTTCTTTCTGTAAGAAATATTCCTCAATTAAGTGTTTTTTAGAACTTTTTCCTCTTTATTCTTTCCTTAATTATAGAACCTTTTATTTTGTATTTCCCTTTCATTTCTCCAACCTAGCAGATTTGTAATAACAGAAAAATTACCACTAGGAATATTATAACTACTTAGTGTTAAGTCTAATACAGAATTAAGTTTGTTTTTATTACAAGGAAGAACAAAGACTGCTGAAAATATCAGATGTCTTGTTATTTTCTATTTTATTTTAAACTGGAAAACCTGGTACCAGGCAAAAATGAGCTGAAATTTTATAATAAATTAAGCTAGAGTGATAAAATCCATGAAGGAAGAAGAGGAGAAGCAGATTAAATGACATTTAAAAATATCTAAGCCTTCATTTGATTAAGTATAATCTAATTACAAAAAGTTGCTGCTCAGTTCCCTACCAAACAAGGAGACCTCAGAACGCTTAGGTTAAAAAAGAAAAAAAGAAGAGCGAAAGGAAAAAAGAGGTTAGAGAAGCAAAAATAATGCTGAATTAAAGCACTTGGAGGCCAATGGCTTTGAACCTGGGCTCCACCAGTCATTCTGCGCAGCGAGGCAGTCTGCAGAGGCTTGGGCTCCTGTTAACAGAGCCCTCATTGTTTCCAAAGGCAGTTAGAAAAATGCTGCTTTATATCTCCTCACACCACAGGCTCCGTGCACAGCCCCAAGAAAAGACGGCTGAGGGCGTACAATCCACAGGAAGAAAAAAAAACGCATGGCTATATATACAGCCCCCAGCCCCACACCATACTAACACAGAAAAACACTACCCCAAACTCGATTCCTGGCTGGCAAACTGTGGTAAAGGATGTTATGGTGGTGCATAATTTATAACTGGAAATTTCTGATTCATGTGGGATTTGGGGCATTTCTTTGCCCTTTACCCACCGCCTCTCCGTTTCCACCTCAAGCACAGGGAGGTGAAAGCTGTCAGGCAGTGGGGCTGATGCCATCAGGCAGCAAGGAGATAAACACTGCATTTTTGAGAGTGCAGTTATTCCACACCTGTTTAAAATGTTTATATAGTAATTAAAGATTAATGCTTATTCCAGACCAGATAAATATTAGACAGTGCATGTGTGTATATACATCTATGAATCTGCAATGCTGCAGAGAACAAAGATTTTATTGTATCAAGCTTACTTAGCAAAGGGTATACATTTTTAAAAGGCCTGAGCTTCACAAAGTTTACATTACAGAGGGGAAAAAAGGCTTAAAAATGTTAAGTGGTTGGAGCTACTGAGTGCCATACAGAGAGCAGGTAGTTAGTGGTGAGTATGAGCTAATTCTGCTGCTAATCATTTGGTTTTCTATTTATTAAAGAGCAGGTCTCAGTTTACTCCTGACCAGCAGCCAGTTCAGTGGGCCACTCTGAATTGCTTCCTGAAGTTCAACAATTAAACCTGCTATTTTCCAAGAAAAAGAAAATATTTAAGCTTTTATAAATGTAGTAGTTATAATATAAAAGTTTTATTTTTAAAGTTCAAAAAGGTAATGCAAGAATTGTGTTTGGTTAAGAGCTCTGGGCCACACTACAGCATCAACGTCCCAGAAAACAGCAGAAAGCCTGCGAGGTGAGCAGAGGCTGCTGAACCTGTGGGAGCACACTTGCCACACAGTGCCCCCGGGCACCCCTAAATCCCCATGGTCAGCACATACAGCATGGACAGTATGCTCGCTCATGTCCTGCTCAGGAAGGAAAATCATCTAACACACACCATGCTCACTGGATGACAGCAACAATACATTCCTCGGTTTATAACTGATTGTTTTGTTAACTTTTAAATTAACAGCAATTTTTAAAAAGTGAAAATAATCAGTGTTGTATTTCATTTTATGTAAAAAAAAATGCTCCTGACAAACTGCATGGATATAGTTAGCTACATTTCCCAGTTCACTTACGATAATTTACAAAGACTTATTGTATTCCATTCTGATAATATTAATTCTGGTGAATTCTTTAATAAATGCAAAAATTACTTTGAACTCAAAAAAGTTTTAAACTGTGACCATTTTAAAAGTTAAAATGTTCACATATTGCATTTTCTTATATGACATGCTAATAGAGCCAACTAAGGAGTACTTTTAAGAGTAATTAAATAAATCTCTTTAAACATTTTCTAAAAAGAATTTTTTTTCCATTGTGAAATATTAACCAAGACATATTTTATTTATACTAGTACATGGCAATACAAGCAATTAGGTGTGTGTTTAAAAATGTATTGATTGGTAAGATAAAGTCAGTCTGACAGACGTGATAGAATGTGCAGGCAAATACAGACAGAAGCAATTTGTACAAATCTAGAATCATTTATCTGGTTTTACCACATGGTGGACACAGACTACCAGAACATCTTCATCCTAACATTCACCAACTTACTGACACCTACCTAGCCAAAAACCGGAACCCTGGACATTGCCTAAGCATCGAAGGAGAAGGTCCTGTCACAGAGCTCTCTAGAAATAAGTGGACATGCATCTTAGAGGATAGGGAGAGAAGAGAAAATTTCCCTCTATTAATTAGGTAATTGTGAATTATTCATAAGCATGACTAAGATGTTTAATAAGTCAGTAAATCAAAAGAAAAATCTGAGAAAACAAATCCGAATAGAAGTTAAAATTGTCTGAGAGGTAAAATGATAAAGAAAATACACATTCAGGAATACTGGTAACAGAAGGCAGGACTTCTGAAGGTACAAGAAACACTCCTGTGTTATTCGTAGGTGTCCCTCGTGTCTGTGGATGGGTGCTTCCCCCAAAAGATCGTCCTAGGAAGGGAGGCTCCTAAATGTTAACTTTCCTTCTCTACAGCTGTTCTGCCATCATGTTTACCCACTACGTTTATTCACCAGTAAATATGGGGTAAATACGTATATGGATGAACCAAGGAAGACCGCAGTGTTCTGGGTTGAATGCACTTAGTTTCCTAGACCCTTCATCACAAGATTGCCTTGCATCCAGGGAGCAAAAATGGATGGAAGGAAACTGAGAGCCATATTTTGCAGAGCACTGAGATAGACATGTCTACATTATTTAATAATTTTTAGCATTGAGTTTTAATAATTTTACAGATGAAAAATTTTATCTCAAAGGCATCAAAGTGGCAATGTTGGGATTCATTCCTAAATCTCTGAACTCAGGTGTAGGGCTCTTCCCAGTATAATGTGCTTCAAAGGTTACAAATAAATGAGTACCTCTAGAATGTGCGGAATGCACTGTGTGTGGTTGTGAATTCAGAGCCTCAATATCCAGATAAAGTAGCCCTATAACTTAGAATCTTATAAAGCAGTATTTTTATATTATTTGAAATCAGAAAAATACTATGAATATTGTAAGTTTAAAATATTCATTTTAATTAATTACTCATAATTTATATCCACTCTCCTTCTAAAAATGACTTAAGATAATATTCTTACAATGTGAACACCTACAACTTAAATAGTAAAGTGCAAGAGAAATATTAAAATAGGGATCTGAAACCATCCATGACCATGAGGAAATGCACCAGGGCTTTGCGTAAGATGGTTCAAGCTTCTGAGCACCATCTTTTCACTCTCTGAGAAGATGAGGCAACTGAAGCAAGAAAAGGCCCTGCTGGGTGAGACAGTTCATGCTGCTTGTGTAAAAGAAAAATACTAGTTCTTTCAAGATTGCTTTTCTCTGGCACTAGGTACATAAGGTCTCATACGTGGATACTGATTAACACAAGTGGGAAGGTTTTCAAAGTCATAGATTTTTGCTTTCCTTGTTCCTATTTTTTAAATAGAGTTCCTAAATGAAAATCAAAGGCATTAGTCACAGCAAGAGCACAAGAGGAGGAGCTGATCCATCTGTGGCTCAGGTATGTTTCTCTACGGTGATCTAATTTGAGGCCGATTGAGGGTTTAGACAGCAAAGAAGAGGGTGGCATGGGGTCATTCTTTCAACAGCAATTATTTCAGACTCACTTGTGGCAGGAGCTGAAGGGTTGTCAAGGTCTTGCTCCTGGTGAATGTCTGGTATTTAGGTATTTGGAACTGTTGATCTGCGTGAGTCTCACAACCTCTAGATATTCAGGCAGTTTCTGACAATGGTTAGAAATAAGGAAAAACCTGAGACTATTTTACTTCTGCTTCTCAGCAAGGGAAGAAAGTAAGCAGCAGAAACACTTATAGGCAGAAAGAAACTTTTAATATTAAAAAACAAAAAAGAAATCAGCACAGAACCCAGTGTTTGGGACCACCATGCAGAAAAGGAACATTGAGTGGGTGATTCCCCTTCACACTCTGTGGAGGACCCACTAAGGACAGGAGGGGTCTTGCCCCCGGGGATTCCTGGCTCTTCCTCCTGGATGTGCTATGGTTACAAAAGCAGGGAGACTAATTTCTTGGGATATTTCCACACACTCTGGATAGAAGGGGGCATGTCCTGGAGGGTCCTTCTGCTGCAGGGTAGGTGCAGGCGAGACAGTTCTGACCACAACTGTCTGCTGTCCATTCTCCCCAAGCAGGTGGTGGCTGTTCTCTCACAGGTTGTACCTGGGGCCTGCTTTCCTGGGCAGAGAGGAAGACCATGCCAGGATAAGGGCCACACAGGGCTGGCATCTGCAGCCTGATGTCTCTGGCACTTGAGTTGAGGCTTTAATTCAGTGGCCACTTTAATGTCATTTTCCTCTTTCCACCTCTCCTTGCTCCTCAGTGCTGGATGACACCCCATCATCAGTATGGCAGGTTTGTACAGAGAAGTACACTTGGTGGTGACAGACAGCTATGTACACTGAGTAAGAAACTAGCACATCCATTCTATGAGCTCTTCCAGAAGAACTAAGGATGAGCACTTCATCCAGCTTGTACTTTTAGCAATGAAGATATGCCCAAACCTTGGAAGCATGATATACACCTGTGTCAACCAAGCCACAATCTCAATCTCTTTCTCCCTCACCCAGCCCTACAAACACCTACACACACAAATACAAAGCACAGCTGCAAAACAGTCCAAGCCAAATACTCCTAGTGGCTCTTTGGTTGTGATTTAGAACGTGTCAGATTGGCTGTGTGAGTACAGTCTCAGCACATTTTGTCTTTTAAGGGAAGGAACTATTTAGTTCAGTGCCAGTTATCTTGAGATAAATATCTTTAAATACACTCTTCCTTATGCATACCCTTTTTAATAGAATAATTATTTTCATTACACCCAAGACACACCTATGAAGTTTAAGAAGTCACTTAGAGGCTGGGCGCGGTGGCTCACGCCTGTAATCCCAGCACTTTGGGAGGCCGAGGCGGGTGGATCACGAGGTCAAGAGATCGAGACCATCCTGGTCAACATGGTGAAACCCTGTGTCTACTAACAGTACAAAAAATTAGCTGGGCACGGTGGCGCGTGCCTGTAATCCCAGCTACTCAGGAGGCTGAGGCAGGAGAATTGCCTGAACCCAGGAGGCGGAGGTTGTGGTGAGCCGAGATTGCACCATTGCACTCCAGCCTGGGTAACAAGAGCGAAATTCTGTCTCAAAAAAAAAAAAAAAGAAGTCACTTAGAAATAATATTCAAAACAAATGCAAAACACACACTACTAATTAGTTAAATTAAGCCATGTTAAGCGAGTAAAGTTTTAGTTTTCAGAAGGCAGAATTTATACAGTTTTTTAAAAGCCAACTAATTAACTTATGTAAACAAAAATAAACACAAACAGGGCCCATGGAACTAATAATGTCACCAGTTCCAAATGCTGGATAGATGTCTGGGTCTGCTGCAGACATTTACTATTTTGCATATGAAACAGATCGAGGTTTGGGTGGCTTCCACTAATTGGAGAGAAATGTCTCTCCTTTCCAAACTGCATCCACCCATCCATATCACTATCCCCCAGCACACACACACACACACACACACACACACACACACACACAATTAAACTACTGTCTAATTACTCTGAACATCCACAAGGAAAGTTAACAAGTACCAAGGGTTAAAAGGGGCTGGCCAGAAAGGGGAGGGGAGAACAAGCTGGGGACACTCCAGCTGGGACCTGTTTGTGACTTCTCGGCCTCACTGTTTGAGACTTTCTGGCATTTTTATTGCCTGTTGTCTCAGTGATAATGTGCAAGCATAGAGATATATTAAAAACCTAAGTAAATACATTCGAAGAAATAAAAAGAGGTCATTAGAGAAAATAGCGAAAGAACATTAATTCTGAAGTGACATGTACAGAGAATGTAATATTTTAATTTTAAAAATTGCCATAAGTATATTAGTGAAGGCCATTATTATTTTAATTGAGTACTCTGGGGAGCACAATCAAATGAATAACAATAAATGATGTCCCTTGAAATGAAGAGTTGAAAGAAACTTTTGGTAAACCGGATTTTTTCTATCCTTCTTTCTTAGAGAAATTACTTTTTTTCATGAAATATAAAAGGGTTCATCTACCAATTTTATAATAGAAAAACACAATGATCCTTGTTCTAAACATACTTGATACTTGTTCCACGCTAAGTATGACAAAACTGCTCTTCTAAGATGCTGTTGCTAATAATAAAGAAAGCCAATTATAATGTATTCTTGTAAGGACTTTTTAAAAACAGTTACAAACGGCTCAATTCTTTCCCTATTACTCAAGTAATATACTTTCTACAAGAACACAGTCCACATTACCAACATGGCAAGTTACTTGCCTTCTTTTCTTTTTTCTTTTCTGAATGAGGAAAAAGATACTGCTATCAAAGCCAGCCAGCCCAGATGTGCTGGCACCATCCTCTTTCTGTATGATGCTATGAGCACCTACAGTCAACAGATTATTTATTAGGAAGAGAAGCACTTAATTCTAACTGCTGGCTAGCAAAGCATCCTCCCTTCCCTATGACTGGAAAATTACCTTTTCAGATTCTCTCTTTCCAATTAATCTCCCCTCATCCATGGTCCTCTCTATCCCAGTTGTCACCCTCTCTGTCTTCTGGCAGTAGACAACAATGCCCTTGGCACAGCCCACAGCACAAACACTGGCTGGAATGCAGTGCTGAGCTGAGCTGGGCTGAGCTGGGCTGAGCACATCCACTGGGCTGGCTAGCAGGAACTGCTTGTTTTCACAAAGGGAACAGATAATATTTTAACTGTAATAATTCAGTCCATATTAACTAGAATAATTCAATACTTATAATTTATATTCTTTTGCCTACGACTTGCACGATGTGTGATATCGAAGAAAAATGACATTTACGCTTTATGGAAAGGTTGGAGAAGTGAACACATTTGTTTGTAACTAAACTCCTTTTAACATTTTTTCCCCAATTGCTCTGTCAGAACTCAGGGTTATGATAGTCCTATGGATAAAATAGCCCACATTTGCTAGCTACATGTGACAACATCCAAAAGGGGTACAATATATCACTGAAACAGCCCACAAACTGGCTAGTCACATTATTTATTACGAGCCACACATGTGACAAATTATTTAACTCAGTTGATCCTAATAAGTCAAAGAGCAAGCAATTAGCTAACTCAGTCAGAGGGCTGTTTGTGGCAATTTATAGATGCGCTCAAGCTGTCCCAGCACTTCAAAGCCCCATTAAGGGGAAACCTTTTAATGACTCACTTGAGATGACAAGTATTACACAGCACATATGGCAGTCAGGAATTTGGCAGCCTATTCTGTTACACTCTGCCCGCCCCCAGCCCCCGACAGCTGTTTACAAGTTTTCAGTCTCTGCGCCTTGCTGTTGTAAGCAGCCACAGAGCTGCAGGAGCAGGAGGGATGGTATTTTTGAGAGCAACAAGTGGCAACAGATTCTTGTATCACACAGGTTCCTGGGAACCGCTGAAATTCCCACTCTTTCGTCGGTCTGCGTGAATTGTTTCACAGGAAAGATAGAGACACCTAGACAGTAGGGGATAGCCCAGGTGGCACTCAGTAAATAGCCTCCTCCAATTCTGTCTCAGTTCTTTAAAGGCAACGTGAAGCTATTATAATAAAAACTTATCTCCCTACAGGGCTGTTGGTAGAATTAATGAACTAAATGTTAGCAAAATGCTTTGAAGATGAAAAGAGTTATCTATTACCAGTCCTAAAGATTATTATTATTCATTGCAACACTGCTGCCTGTTAGAGGGTGTTTTGCATTTGACCTCCTCCCACTTTTCCTTAAGGAAATTTTCACTTGGGCTGGATCCACATCCACATCCTTAGTTCCATCGCCAACCATCCTGCCCCACCTTTGGAAGAAGAGTGCAATGCCACAACTAAACTGTGCAATAAGGGAATGGAATTTTAAGCAACAATTTCCCAGAAGGATGCCTGTATTGGGGCCACTTTTTCCCTGGAAACAGGGCACACAACAAGCTTAGACACTGAGAAATGAAATGCCAGCTGACATGCTTGGTAATTTTATTATTGTCCACAATATAGAGGCAGCACTGAAGAAACTAGCACTAAGCCTGAAGGACTGAAAACGAGAGGAAACTGAAGATTTTACAATGTAAAAAGCTGAGAGACCCAAATACCAAATCAGTGCACTTAATTTTTAAGCAGCAAAGATCCTACCTCTTTATCTGTGATTTCAAGTACTTTAGTAACACCAGCTTGGTGAAAGACAAGCTTAATCAAGAGGAGAAGCTGGTGACAGCAGGAAAACACAACACCTTACCCTGTTTGGATGGGGCCACAATTTACTAAGAAAAGACAAGTGCCAACCTCTATCAAAGTACCAGAAACCCACCGGAACACATCAAATCCTCTTATACCACCCACTCACTTTATTCACATGAAACAATCAGTCGATTGTGCGTCTGTATTCCCCAAGGGCCACAGCTGTATTAGGGCCATGGTGTAATTAGAGCTTGCAGGAGGCAGACGGACCAGTGGGAGGAAGGGTGACCACTGTCTCAAGCAGGACACCAGCCTCCAGAGACGACCCGCTTGGAGGTGCGCCGCCCCACAGGGACTCCACACACACTTGGCCTCGGTGCTAGGAGTCGCTCTGTTTTTGACTTCACTTTTAGTTTTTCACTGTGGCTTGATGGAGTTTCAAGTTTGTTATTTTGATTATGCAAAAAAGTTTAATGAAAGAAATGTGAACATCAACAGATAGTATAGAAAAAGTGGTGGAGAGGTGAACATTTAAGTTGTGGTTTAAACTTTCAATTCTTCATCCCATATACTCCTTAGTAAAAAGAGAGTCCCTTTATACTCAAGTGCTATCAAAATCCCATATATTATGGGGCAGTTTCTCCATATATTACTTTGAAGAACTAAGTACTATGTTGGAGTGGTAGAGAATGTGTTAGTCTGAAATAAGATGAATTAATTCTAGTTTCCATGCTTCAAGGGTCACACAAGAGAATCCCTTGAAAACAAGAGATAAAAATGTCTGTCATTATTGTGAGTATGATCTTATAAGAGTTTTAGGTCAGTAATCCTTTAAAAAAGCAATATATTAGGAAGCTAGGGGAAGCATGACAATATTCACATATATGTGTATATATAAAATACATATATATAACATACATATTAATGTCCTGAATGAAATAGCAGACATTCTTATATATGCAGTAAAGACTCATGGCTTGGGATGGAATTCCCTGTCACAGCACCAACAATGGATTTGAAAGCCCTCAGTGAAAAGGTGCTCTAGAAAACAGATGACCACAAAGTGTCTTGTAGTAATATTGACATTGATGTCAAGGATGTGTTAAAGGATATTGAATAAAATTGTTTTTCAAAATGTGAGAAGTAAAAAACCCAATGTTTGGAAATATTTTAATGTTATTTTACAAATGTATGTGTAGCTATTCAGTAAATTAAACATTTACAATTACTTGACCATTTTGTCCACATTCTTTTTTCTTTTTCTTTTTTTTTTTTTTTTTTTGCCACGAAGTTTCACTCTTGTTACCCAGGCTAGAGTGCAATGGTGCGATATCAGCTCACCACAACCTTCGCCTCCCAGGTTTAAGCAATTCTCCTGCCTCAGCCTCCGAAGTAGCTGGGATTACAGGCCTGCGTCACCACGCCTGGCTAATTTTGCATTTTTAGTAGAGACAGGGTTTCTCCATGTTGGTCAGGCTGGTCTCAAACTCCCAACCTCAGGTGATCTGCCTGCCTCGGCCTCCCAAAGTGCTGGGATTACAGGCGTAAGCCAACGAGCCTGGCCCACATTCTTAAAAATTTAAACTGAATTTGGCTTAGAATATTTTTTGTTTCTTCTCATTTGGAAAACATGGGACTGTCCCCTATTTAGGTTACCTATTCTTGGGTATTTAAAATTCAAAATAAAAAATAATAGCCAATAAAGTTCTATTCAAACAAGTCTTTTGACATTAATAAACTAAAATTAAGATAACCCCAATTTTGATGTTTATGATATTTGAATATCCCTGATTTGAGATATTCACATATTTAAGTAATTCTGATTTAATCAAATATATTTTATATTGAAGTATTTTTTTCTATTTACACATACACACAGGCTGGAAAGATATGTACCAACACAATCTCTGAATGTTAGCATTTTTAAAAACTTTTAAACGTATATAAGTGCCACAAGATATATTATAGAAAAATTGTAGCACGACTCCCCTACACACACAAATAAAACCCACAGCACTCTATATTACTGTCTCAAAACCTTTAAACATTAGAATTATATTTGTAGATTCAAAATCTTAAGAAATTGTCAGATTTTAATATTCTTATTACTATCCTTAAAGTCACTATATTATATGTCAAGATGTTTTCAATGGATTTTTATCCTTCTGTCAAATATTTTCACAATTTCTGTCAAATATTATGCCAAAAAAAATTGCTTAAAATAATTATAGCACATTGTTAATCACGCGTTTAAAAATATGTGAGCATAGCTAGGTACGGTGACTCACGCCTGTAATCCCAACATTTTGAGAGGCTGAGGCGGCGAATCACCTGAGGTTGAGAGTTTGAGACCAGTCTGACCAACACAGAGAACCCCTGTCTCTACTAAAAATACAAAATTAGCTATGTGTGGTGGCACATGCCTGTAATCCCAGCTACTGTGAAGGATGGGGCAGGAGACTCACTTGAACCCAGAAGGCAGAGGTTGCGGTAAACCAAGATTGTGCCATCGCACTCCAGCCTGGGCAACAAGAGCAAAACTCCATCTCAAAAAAAAAAAACAAAAAAGTGAGCATAAATAATGCAGTCTTCTACTGTATCTTCATTTTTAAAAATTTTGTTATAAAAAATTAGCTGGGTGTGGTGGGCAGGCACCTGTAATCCTAGCTACTAGGGAGGCTATGACAGGAGAATCACTTGAACCCGGGAGTTGGAGGTTGCAGCGAGCTGAGATCCTTTTATTGCACTCCAGCCTGGGCAACAAGAGCGAAACTCCATCTCAAAAGAAAAAAAAATTCTATTATATAGTGAAGGACACCTTCTAACTGTGTTTTCTGCTATGCACAGGAGCTGAAGGTGATGAGAAAAAAAGAGGTGTTTGAAGTGAAACACAAAAGATAATTTATTGATTTATACATTCTTTAACCTAAGGATGTAATCTTTATGATATAATAACTAGGTTCTGAAAATAAATGTGGCAATTTGTTAAAGAACTAAACTTAAGCCCAGATTGTCAGGAGGCTGTGCTGTTAGGCTGGTAGGAAAGAGAGGAGGTTGGAGTAGGCAGACTAGGGTTCATGTCTGGCTCTTGGACAATTCCTAAACTTCTGAGCTCTTTATCTCCCTCGCTTCAAATAGTAATAACAATACTAACTTGTGCTATTGTGAGAACTGATGAAGGAGGTTATTCATAGGAAAGCCTTCTGGAAACTCAATATAAATATAAATACAATATAAATGCTAGGTGTGGGATGTTTCTGCTTGTTAGTTTGACAAATTTTATTTGGAATATACCATAAAATCAAATGCTTTCCTTCTTTTTTGATTTCTAGTAAAAAAGACAATTAATCCTCCTCTGTAAAGAGGTTCTTTGATCATCTTTACTCCTTCCTACAGTGGACAAACCAGGATAAAGTGACCATGCTATTAGAAAAATGCCCTGAGAACAGTAACGGCTGAAACACTAGTGTGATTTGACATCTTGCATCTACTTTGTTTCAGAACTGTGGTCCTCTCAGAAGTTCTGGCTCTGGTCTCTGACATGCTGATGGACAGCAGGGGAAGACTTCCTTCTCTCTTCAGTGTCACCTTAGAAATCTGCCTGCTGGGGCTGACCATCACCTCCCAGCCAGTGATGGAAGGGAATGAATTCATGTAACATTTCTTCCATCTAACAGCCAGAGGCACAGAAGTCTCAGTGTGCTATTGATTCCCAGATGTTCAGTTGAACCACTGATGGAAAATATAAAAGGAGTCAAATAAAGGGAAGGATTGAAGGTGCACCTTCTTCTGTCAAGTCTCCCATTTTCCTCTTTAGACAGTAGACATTTATCTATTAAGAAGTACATTTTGGAGGGGAAAAATGTACAATAAAGATTCATCCAGCCGAGCACAGTGGCTCACCCCTGTAATCTCAGGACTCTGGGAAGCCAAGGTGGGAGGATCACTTGAGGAAAGGGGTTTGAGACCAACCTGGGCAACACAGCAAGATCCTATGTCTACAAAAAATAAAACTTAGCCGGGTGTGGTGGTGTGGGCCTTTAGCCCCAGCTACTCAGGAGGTTGAGGTGGGGGGATCACTTGAGCCCAGGAATTTGAGGCTGCAGTGAGCTATGACTGTACCATTGTACTCTACCCTGGATGACAGAGTGAGACCCCCATTTCAAAAACTTAAAAAAAAAAAAAAAGCAGGTCCAATACAGGCTATTTGTAATATACTGAGAGAGATTAAAAGAATGAAAAGGTTGGCAGCTGCATTCTTTCTCTGGCCACCTGGCATGAGGGATCTTAAATATGTACATCCCAGGATGTGCGGTCAGTGGAATTTCACATTTTCTGAGAGCTGTTTCATTTAGAAAATAAAATTATACAAATTATATGATCTAAAAGCAAAATATTTTCCTATTTGGAGCAAACTTTTAAGATTTAGAGGCTAGCCACATCTATGTGCTCTCTTCAACCCTTCTAGCCATTTGATTGGCTACATCCTTGGTATCAGCAGATGTAATATATAACTGTATGTAGAAATATCATTCCTTTAAGAAGTCCGTTAAGTCATCGAGGCAAAACAATCGACGTGAAATTATTCCCCGAAGAGATCTTCCTGTTTTTACAACGATGAGTTTTCTAAAGGATTCTATGAGATGTTAACCCTCAGAAATGTAGACAACAGAAGGGGAATTCCTGGCTCTATAGATGTGCCCGGAACTGCACAGACATAGACATGTGACATTCATTCCTGTGGGGTAGGTGCAAACATTTCTGTTGGCCATGAGGAAATCTGCTTGCAAGAAAAAAGAAAGTAACATTTACAGAAATGTGAGATGCAAAATGCAAATGTACATGTGAAAACCCAACAGCAATTATTTAATACCTAAAAATATTAATTATAAGTAAATATAAACATGAAGTAGAAATGAATAGAATGTATTTTCTACAGAATCTACTACAGTAAGTGATTGGATATACAGAAAACAACACTTTAGAATATCATTTAAAAGACTCTCAAAGGGTGAAGATTTTCCCAGCAGATATATACTCAAAAGAGCCAATGATAGGAAGCAGGGTTTGAAACAGCCCTAGCCTTTTCTAAATATACCTGGGCCCTGAGCTATCACCATCCTCACCACCAGTGATTATACTTGGTTTCTGTGATCATGCTTCTTTGTTACACAGTGCGCCCTGTGAGGGCAGAGGCTCTGTTGTATTCATCATGTTATCCATCCCCGGGGTGAAACAATACTTTCACCAAATGGCTGGTAGTTTTTAAATAGTTGCTAAACAAATGACTATACAAAGTTGCAGTAAAGAAAAAGATTAAAAAGAATTCAAGAATTATTTCAAAAATTTAATTATAGGCATGGAAAAGAAAGTAATTAACTGGTTATTTTCTATTTAAACAAAATTAAAATTAGGTAAAAATTAAAATTGGGTATAAAATACAGCAAAATATTTACATACAAGTGAGGAGGACTTGAGCATAAGAAGAAAAAACATGAAATAGGTTACTAAGAAAGGTGGTGGAATTTATCAGCATTCTTAGAAACCTCTGAAATAAATGCACCCAGGAATAGTTTGAATATGCACCTGCTAAGGAGACAAGCTTGCTAGGAGAGTAAACTTCAAGTGACTTCAGAGCCAATACGGGCCAATGAGCCAACATGGGCACTTTTATATTAAATGAAACACAATTACAAGCCAATATAGGCATTTTTATGTTAAGTTAAAAACTAAATGTTTCTTGAAGACAGAAATCTATTCTCATTTCTTATGTTACCAAAGTTTTTTTTTTTTTAAAGAATACTGAGATAATACAGAGAAGTGCTTTACACTACAGATTTTCTCTGATTTTTACTCCTCTGTGTTTAAGCAGCAGTGAAATCTGTAGTACTGGATGGTAATCATCCTAACAGAATAATCCACGGACTCTTCCCAGATAAACCAACTCAGATATCTATTGTATTTCTAAAGCATCTCTAAAAGCTAAGTATTTCTTGAAGACAGAAACCTATTCTTATTTCTTATTATGTTACCAAAGGTTTTTTTAAAAAAGAACATTGAGATAATATAAAGAAGTGCCTTTCACAATAGATTTTCTCTGATTTTTACTCCTCTGTATTTAAGCAGTACTGAAATCTGTAGTACTGGATGGTAATCATGCTAACAGAATGATCCACGGACTCTTGCCAGATAAACCAACTCAGACATCTGCTGTATTTCTAAAGCATCTCTAAAATCTGTTTTCACATAGAGTGAGATCTGATCTCAGTATTGTGTATGAGATCTCAGAGAATGTTCTGAGAGATGGAAAGTTACTATAGGCACTAGTAATACAGCCTTTCTAGGATGACAACATCTTTGAACCCTGACACTGTATTTAATGGTGTAAGAGGCACTACCTATACCAATTCAAGAACACCTGACCTTGTCCTATATACAAGATGTGAAGACAACTTGACAAAGATGTTAGGAGAGACAATAAACTGATTTTATTATCCAACGTAGATTTGAGTTGATATGGGAGAAGAATGAATAATGATAAGTGATGATGAATATTTCTTTTTTCTTTTTTTCTCTTTTTTTTTTTTTTGAGAGTCTCGCCCTGTCGCCCAGGCTGGAGTGCAGTGGCACGGTCTTGAATCACTGCAATCTCCACCTCCTGCGTTCAAGTAATTCTCCTGCCTCAGCCTCCCGAGTAGCTGGGATTACAGGCATGCACCATCATGCCTGGCTAATTTTTGTATTTTTAGTAGAAACATGGTTTCACCATATTGACCAGGCTGGTGTCGAACTCCTGACCTTGTGATCCACCCACCTGGGCCTCCCAAAGTGCTGGATTACAGGTGTGAGCCACCACGCCTGGCATGAATATTTCTTAAATAGAGTTTATATTACAGAAGTAGAAAAGCACACAGTGAAAATAAAAACAAAGAGGAAGGAAATGTTGCACAAGTATTTTACTATTATAAAAAATTTTTTAGGCTGGGTATAGTAGCTCACATCCACTTTAGGAGGCTGAGGTGGGAGGACTGCTTGAAGCCAGGGGTTTAAGATCAGCCTGAACAATGAAATGAGATCTCATTTCCACAAAAAATAAAAAAAATCACCAGGTGTGGTGGTGCACACCTGTTGTCCCAGTTACTCAGAAGGTTGAGGTGGGAGGACTTCTTGATCCCAGGCATTTGTGGGTGAATAATCCATGATCGTGTCACTAAACTCCAGCAAGTGGGTGACAAAGCAAGATTTTGTCTCTAAAAGAATAACAACAAAGAAAAAGAAATTTTTTTTTAGATGGAGTCTCGCTCTGTCGCCCAGACTGGAGTGCCATGGCATGGTCTCGGCTCACTGCAACCTCTGCATACCAGGTGCAAGAAATTCTCCTGCCTCAGCCTCCCGAGTAGATGGGATTACAGGCGCATGCCACCATGCCTGGCTTCAAATAAATTTTTAAAAATGTAAGTGAGCTATGTTAGGGGCTTACTACACTTGTTTAACTCAGCATTGCTTAGTAGTCTTGCTTTACCTAACACTCTAAGTGTACTGCTTTGGTTCTTAGCAATTGTGGTTAACATCCAAACAGCGACTAGAGTTGGTTATTTCTGCCAGGGTAACCAGCAAGTGTACACTTATATGCTACCCTTCTGTGTGAAGGCAGAACGCAATATAGTTGATCCTAATATTTTCTCAATTCTAACTAACTTCCATTGATATACTTCAAAAGTCTTCAGAAACAAAGATAACTTCAGCAGCAGAAACAATGCCTGTATCGAGTTGGAAATGTCAAACACCACCTACCCATTATAATCTCTCCACCTGTATTCAGGTAATCACTGAAGTTATGTATCACTACTGATAGAGACAGGTACTTAGTAGAAAAATTTAGGAAGAAGGATATGAATTGTTGATTAAATATTGAAGTAGAAATACAGGATAAAGAAACAAAAGAAGAAAATCCTAGTATCTTGAAAATAATAGACTGTACCAAAAGTAAGATCATTCCAGCAATGCACTTCTTAGATGAAAAAAGGGGAAATGTTAGGAAAAGGTACTTTTCTGTCATTAGTAAAGAAGATATTCAACTATTAATTTAAAAACAGGAAGGAGGGAAGTGAGGGCATAGATAGTGGGTTGATAGCCGAATTCTATCAGACATACAAAGAGGAGCTGGTTCCATTCCTTCTGAAATTGTATCAAACAATACAAAAGGAGGGAATCCTCCCTAACTCATTTTATGAGATCAACATCATCCTGATATCAAAACCAGGCAGAGACTCAACTGAAAAAGAAAGCTTCAGGCCAATATCCATGATGAACATTGACGCAAAAATCTTCTATAAAATACTGGCAAACAGATTGCAACAGCACATCAAGAAGCTTATTCATCACGACCAAGTAGGCTTCATTCTGAGGATGCAAGGCTGGTTCAACATACGCAAGTCCATAAATGTAATCCATCACATAAACGGAACCAGAGACAAAAACCACATGATTATCTCAATGGATGCAGAGAAGGCCTTCGATAAAATTCAACAGCCCTTCATGCTAAAAACTCTCAATAAACTAAGTATTGATGGAACGTATCATAAAATGATAAAAGCTATATATGACAAGCCTACAGCCAATATCATACTGAACTGGCAAAAGCTGGAATAATTCCCTTTGAAATCAGGCACTAGACAAGGATGCCCTCTCTCACCACTCCTATTCAACATAGTATTGGAAGTTCTAGCCAGAGCAATCAGGCAAGAAAAAGAAATAAAGGGTATTCAATCAGGAAAGGAGGAAGTCAAACTGTCTCTATTTGCAGATGACACGATTGTGTATCTAGAAGACCCCATCGTCTCAGCCCAAAATCTTCTCAAACTGATAAGCAACTTCAGCAAAGTCTCAGGATACAAAATCAATGTGCAGAAATCACAAGCATTTCTATATACCAATAGCAGACTTAAAGAGAGTCAAATCAAGAACGAACTCCCATTCATGATTGCTACAGAAAGAATAAAATACCTAGGAATACAACTAACAAAAGATGTAAAGAACCTCTTCAAGGAGAACTACAAACCACTGCTCAATGAAATAAGAGAGGGCACACACAGATGTTTAAACATTCCAGGCTCATGGTTAGGAAGAATAAATATTGTGAAAATGGCCATGCTGCCCAAAGTAATCTACAGATTCAACGCTATCCCCATCAAGCTACCAATGACCCTCTTCATAGAACTGGAAAAAACAACTTTAAACTTCATATGGAATCACAAAAGACCCCGCATAGCCAAGACAATCCTAAGCAAAAAGAACAAAGCCGGAGGCATCGCACTGCCAGACTTCAAACTATACTACAAAGCTACAGTAATTAAAACAGCATGGTACTGGTACCAAAACAGAGATATAGACCAATGGAACAGAACAGAGGGGAACAGAACAGAGGCCCCAGAAGCAACACCACACATCTACAACCATCTGATCTTTGACAAACCTGACAAAAAGAAGCAATGGGGAAAGGACTCCATGTTTAATAAATGGTGTCAGGAAAACTGGCTAGCCATGTGCAGAAAGCAGAAACTGGATCCCTACCTGTCACCTTACACTAAAATTAACTCCAGATGGATCAAAGATTTAAACATAAAACCTAACACCATAAAAACACTACAAGAAAACGTAGGCAAAACCATCCAGGACATAGGCATAGGCAAGAACTTCATGACTGAAACGCAAAAAGCAATGGCAATAAAAGTCAAGATAGACAAATGAGATCTAATTAAATCCCAGAGCTTCTGTATAGCAAAAGAAACATCATTAGAGCGAATTGGCAACCAACAGAGTGGGAAAAAATTTTTGCAATCTACCCATCTGACAAAGGGCTAATATCCAGAATCTATAAAGAACTAAAACAGATTTACAAGAAAAAAACAAACAACCCCATTCAAAAGTGGGAAAAGGATATGAACAGACACTTTTCAAAAGAAGACATATATGAACAAACATATGAAAAAATGCTCATCATCACTGGTCATTAGAGAAATGCAAATCAAAACCGCACTGAGATACAATCTCATGCCAGTTAGAATGGCAATCATTAAAAAATCTGGAGACAATAGATGCTGGAGAGGATGTGGAAAAATAGGAACACTCTTACACAGTTGGTGGGAGTGTAAATTAGTTCAACCATTGTGGAAGACAGTGTGGTGACTTCTCAAGGATCTAGAACTAGAAATTCCATTTGACCCAGCAATCCCATTACTGGGTATATACCCAAAGAACTATAAATTGTTCTACTATAAAGACACATGCACGTGTATGTTCACTGCAGCCCTGTGTACAATAGCAAAGACCTGGAACCAACCCAAATGCCCATCGATGATAGATTGGACAAAGAAAATGTGGCACATATACACAATGGAATACTACGCAGCCAGAAAAAACGATGAGTTTGTGTCCTTTGTAGGGATTTGGATGAATCTGGAAACCATCATTCTCAGCAAACTGACACAAGAACCGAAAGCCAAACACCTTAGGTTCTCACTCATAGGTGGGTGTTGAACAACGAGAACACATGGACTCAGGGAGAGGAGCATCACACACTGGGGGCAGTTGCGGGGGTAGGGGAGAGACAGCAGGGGGTGGGGAGGGAGAGGAGGGATAACATGGGGAGAAATGCCAGATATAGTATGCACCTAAAGTAAAATAAATAAATTTAAAAAAAAAGACCAAACACAATTAGAAAAGCAGCCTTTTCCTGCAGAAATAGAACAACTGATACAGAAAATAAACTTGAAATGTATATTGAAAACATGAAATAAATAAATAAGCATATAAAACGAAACAGGAGAAATTATATTTCACACTATATTTTAACCCATTTGTAGCCAAGCCATTATCTTGAGAAATCTAACTTACCAAGACCCCCGCCCCCACTGAAAAAAAATTGTTAAAAGATTACAGAGAATGAAAAACTGAAAATTAAGATCACTTACTTTCTAAGAAAAAAGAGGCTGAATATAGGTTTAAGAGATTTTGAACTGCCTAAAGCATGTCACCATAAATCTGTCATGTAGCCTTGTAATGGCATTACTGATGTAGTCAAAATAAGTGAATCTGAGTAAATAATGTGTTCTATTTTAAACAGCAAAGATGTGACTAAAGTACAAGGTAGATATATGAGGCAAATCAATCCACACACAAAAAAATGTTCCGTTTTCAGCAAACTTCTCATCTCTCATTCCAGTTTTTCAACAGGACTGCTCCAATTCTCATCCCAGAAATCCAACTGAGTTTACTGGAAATAACAGGATTCAGATTACTCAAATGACCAACAGCATCTGCTTTCCTGCAAGATGCACAGCGGGATGAAGCAAAAGACATCACTCAAGATCTGGCAAGATGACCAACAGTCAGTGAGCGATCTGGTGAGAATTACCAGTAGAAGGAGGCAGACAAAACCTTCCAGAACCACAGACAGCAGTAAGATTCAAAGTCTTGCAAGCTACAGTAAAAGTTATAGAGCTTTTTCCAAAATAAGGTTCTATGTCACCAATTCTTGGTTCACAAAAGATAATCTAAGTGATTTTTTAAAAATACACATATAAGTAGGTTTATTTATGCTGAATATTTTATTTTTAGAACTTCTTTTCTAAATCAACTAAGGAAGCTATGGGCTTAAAAACGTGGTGTAGCATTTTCAAATGGGAACATACAGTTTATGCTGTCTAAATTAAGCATATTTAGCAGGCATCAGGGGTCTGAGAATTCTTCATGGCCCTTGGTCTCTCAGAGCTGGAGGCAGAGAAAACTGATGTACAGCACTCTCAGTGTATTGCATCAAAGAGCTATTTAATTGGCTTTTTTAAATGGAGATACAATATTGCTTTGAAATGCAAATATTGGTTAAAATTCCCAGCTTAGCTGAGCATGGATAAGGATACACATGTGTGTACATAAGTTCATCTGTATACACTCAAATATGAATAAATGGCCAGAATGAAATAAACCAAAGTGTAATCAGAGGTGCTCTTAGAATAGTATAAAAAGTTAATCACAAGATTCCATATTTTGCAATTAGAGTGATCATGACACAGAATCAACTAAAAAGGAGAGAGAAATAATTAAATGAAGGATTTTATATAGGGAGAAAAAAGAATTCTAAAATCCAATCTTAAGAAACTCAACATTGTAAGCAGTATCTAGCAAAGGGTCAGTGAGCAAGAGGATCTAAACACAATTATTACTGCTGATTATTTACTAAGAACTAATGTAGCCACAGACAGGATATTTAAATTGTATGTCATATTCTCTGGAGGTCATTATCTAATGAATTTATAAGGATAAGGCAACATAATAGAAAACTCATGGGTTATCCAAGTTCAGAATTCCCTGGTCTTTATACCTTTTAGGCTTAGCTCCAGTTTTTTCCATTGGTAAAACAGAACAAATATCTATCATGAGAGATTGTTGTGGGGATTAGAATAAACTGTGTATTTATTCTAATTAGCATGGTAGCTATACTGGCAGTACTAGCATGAGCCATTTCCTAGAGAACAGGATTACTCTTTTTGCATATACACAATTTGTGACATTAAAAATAAATATATATGTAGGACTCGATTTCTTTAAATACATAATTTTATGGGCCAGGTACGGTGGCAATCACAGAAATTTGGAAGGCTGAGTTGGGCAGATCATGAGGTCAACAAATTGAGACAATTCTGGCCCACAAGGTGAAAACGCATCTCTAGTAAAAATACAAAAATTAGCTGGGTGGTTGTGGTGCTCATCTGTAGTCCCAGCTACTCGGGAGGCTGAGGTAGGAGAACCACTTGAACCCACGAGGCGGAGGTTGCAGTGAGCTGAGATCGCACCACTACATTCCAGCCTGGTGACAGAGTAAGACTCTGTCTCAAAAAAAATAATAATAATTTTATGGAAATCACAATTGTCCATTGATCTTTTTTTATACATTGATTAATGGATTTTTAAAAGTTGGTAATGAAAAATTAAACAAATTTAATACCTTGAAGACAATTTGAATAATAAAAAGAACTTTCCACATTATATTATAAAATCATAGATTTTAAAAGCTAGAAATACTCTCAGATATATGAGCTCACTCTAAAACCCTGTTCGGCTGAAAAAAAATTTAGGTAAGTCTTTAATTTTCAAACACATACATATTCAAGGAGCAGATACAGCACTACAAGTCAGCTCCCCTAGTATCTAACAAGAGGTATTTCCTCCTACTTAAAAATGTACAAATTATTTTATATACCGAGCCAAGTAATAAAAAAGCATCATCATTAAAACATGAATATACAAATTTTAACATTAATTTAAATACACCAAAAAGGAATTTTGACCCCATATACTTTGTTTCAATGTTAACCAAATCAAGGGCATAAACTCACATTATTACATGTTTATTTAATCAAAACTAAATATTTCCCAATCATTAGAAAATTTATTATCTAGTTTTAATCCTAGTTCATTTAGAATAGATGGATATAAAATGGCCACCTGCATAATATTTATTATATAATTTTCAACTAGTAAAGGTTTTGATTTACTGTAATTACAATTAGAGCAAGAGCCTCCTTTTAAGGAAAAGAAGCCATGAGTAAACCACATACAGGAACCTGAACTACTCAGTCATTTCCTTCCACACCATATATCTTACTTTTTCTACCAAATGGTCCCAAGCACCCAATCAAATATCCATGTGAAAAGCAGATCAATACAACCATTCATTAAACTTATACAGTTGAGAACGTCCCTTGGGAGAATTATCCAAAGACCAAAACACTGCCAACAAAGGAAAACATGATATAAGAGGGCAATTTATATTTAACTCAAATGATCACACTCAATAAAAAGCACAAATCCCAGAGTTCTAAGGGGAGGAAATGATGTAGCGTCAACCAGGGAAAGTCTACAAATAGGACTGGTGGTCAGTTATGTTTTCACCAAAGTGGCATTTTTGCCAACAAGACTCTTGGCAGCTCTTAAGGGGCTAAGCTAGTACAATTGACCAAATATGGTGGGGAATGTGAAAACTTTGCAGATATTAGCATTTATTTTTGAGGCTAACATAACACAGTCCACAGGCCTGCCATCAGAGCCTGCAGCCATTAAGTGATAACTGAAGCAGTGGAATGCAAATAATCCATTGGTTCACATTAGTGTCATGCTCATTTATAAATGTTCCAAGTCCCCTTCTGGCCCTTAGGGTACCTCACTTGCTTTTTAGGGGCATAACCCATGGGCAGTATATTTAAAAAGGAGTTAAATTATGAGCACAGCAGTTAGCAATGATTTACTCATTAAAAAGTGCATTAGGCTACGGTGCCCCGAGCTGCTCGACCTCATAGCTGATCACTTCTAAAATGCTCGAATGTACATTATTTATCTACTGGCAGTGGCCCAAGATTTATCTATTTCAGTCACAAAGTTCTATCATTTATCTATACGCTCCCTAACTGAATGTTAAATTTTGAAATGCTGATTTAACTATAGGAGGAAACTACATTGAACTGAGTGAAAAATGAATGTAGCACTCTGATAAAACAGGAGATATTTAAGCAATCTGGCACCTCTCCTCTGAGATGTTAAAAGGATGTTTTAAGTAATTTATGAATTTAAGGGGATAAAGCCCTTGTTATAGAGAAATAAGGTCAGAAGGCTTAGAGCACTTGACCCAGAGATGCCATTTTGGACTTCTGATTCTGGAAAAGAGTAAAACTCTGTAATTTATTAGGAAAGCCTGGATGGAAATTAATTTACAGCCTAGTTATCTCCATGTTACAGAGATAAATATAATTATTTCTCATTTTGAAGTTGAAAAAGAAAAGCTATCTTAGAATACGTGGATTCTCCCCCTCACTCTCTGGTTCTGCTTGTTTATCTTTATCATATATCAAATTAACGTGCCGCAAATCCCAGTAAAGAAGTTAAATGTTTAATCTGAACTTTATTTCACTTTCTCATACCAAGGAAGAGTAGGAGAAATCATGGGAGGGATATATCTAAACTGACATTGGCTGGAGACTACAAAGGCAAAAGGACGAAGCAGTGTTTTCATAGTGTTAAGACACTATGCTTTCATTTATAAAGATCACGATGGAAAACGACGTAGCAATGTTTTGATTGTTCCTTGGTCTCCAAGGTTCCCTAGGTATCAGAGGGCAGAGTCCATGTTGTCAGTCTGTGGGCTGCCCACTTCCCATGTTTAAGTGTCTGATGTTACCATCTACTTGCTATTCTCTATGGGACATCACTCCTTCTCTGGTATGGAGAGTGAAGACCACAAACCTTGTTTAAACTACTGCAGTGGCAGGCTGGCCTGGGATACCATGCTGTATCCAGCTGCATGCAGAGGGGACAATTCTACCCTTTCCTCTTGTTCCACAACTCAAAACAAAGGAGTCTTCTGAACTCACTAGGCCGCAGGGACACAGACAGAGTGGTTCCCAGACCGCTCTGATTACTGCTGTCTGTAGAAATGTGAAGGGCAGGGTAAAGTAAAGTGACTGAGCCGGGAATCACAGCATGCTATTCAATCTGAATGTTTCTGTAATTCATAAAAAATTTCCTATTTGGTCATTTGTCTGAGAAAAGAAGAAAAGTTATGGTTTTCCTCCTCCCCTCCTCCCAAAAGGTAAAAGCAATGCCAAGAATGTCCCCTTAAAATAGAACATTAATTTCCAACTTCAAGAACTTAGCATACTGCCATCAAGTTCAATCTCCATTAGAAATCCATTAGGGTATATACTTTTAGGACCTATCAAATCATTCTTTCTCAGTTGTGTAATTCTGTTGGAATTTTACTGTAACAACTAAATATCAATAAAAAATGATAATGATCAGAAATGACACAAACATTATTCTGTGATAAATCAAAAAACATCACATATCATAGATGGAAATAAAGCATAAATCAGAGACCCCGTTGTTGTGAAGGCAAGTAGATTTTATATTATTAAGACATTTCATTTACAGAGGCCTATAAATCTAACAGTTACTTTATTAATAGCATTCTCAATAAAAAAAGACTATTAGAATTACTAACAGCATTCTCAATAAAAAATGGACTGTTAGTACACCTTACTCACAGTTCTATAAGGAACAATGACCGCTTTACTTATTTCATTTTAATCAATTACACTGATTTTTTAAAATCAAGAACAAAAACAGTATTTATCTTATTGTATTTATCAACACCAGTGACTCAGGGAATCAACACTAAAGTTTCCGTGTCAGAAGTAATAATGTCAGGTTATTATAATAAGGATTAGATTTGACTCTTTTAGCAAATATTAAACTTTATCCCAGCAGCTCCAGGCTTTAATTTGAAAAATAATTAAATTAGTAGAGCTCATTCTTATTGCTTAGCGCTCATTAACAATTGGCAGATATTTTTTTCTTATTTGCATTTAGCATTTTTATTCTGAGTAGTAATAAAAGTGGCAGCAAGTGCTGCTGCTACTTCTTTCAGTGGCTGAGCAAACTTACAGATGTGTCAGGCTCTGCACTTACATAGATGTTTTCATTTATTCATCTTGACCTCCACATGACATAAGTTCTTTTATCAGACCCATTTCACAGATGAGAAAACAGACATGCAGAGAGAGTAAGCAACTTGCCTTGGATTCAAACCCACAAAAGTCTACTGTAGGGCCCTGTTCTTTACCATTTAGCAGGTGTATATATTATTCAAGAATATCTTTTCGATAATCTTAACAAAAACCTTGAAAGTAGGTATCATTACCATTTTAGAGATGACAATGCATACTTGGAGAGGTTTACAAAATTTTGCCAAAGCTGGTAAGAGGCAGTGCTGGATTCTGAGCTCAGGGTACCCTGAGGGCATCTTACAAATACTCCAGGTGTTAGAAGGCCACAGATTTGGAAACACTTTACAAAATTACAAGTTATCAGTGTTTCTAGGTGTATTTTTCATTAAGTAAAAAACTCAAATTTACACTATAATGTTCAGCTACCTCCAAAACAGGAAGAAGGCGTTGTGAGGTGAGAATGGGGCACCACATGTTTATAATACCTGGATCTAGAGTTTTATTCTGTTAGGAATTTTCGTCTGCTCTGCCTTCATTATCTATCAGTCATCATTCTCTACTGGTTCCTTTCCTTTTGCCTTTAAATCTTAAGATTTGCCCTTCTAAACAATGTCATTGGCATTAGCAAGAATAAAACCTTTCTTCAACCCTCAGCAAGTTATCCTTTCTTTTTCCTCCCAAATTCCTTAAGAAACACTCCATACGGGTGTCCCTCAGTCTTTACAGAGGATTGGTTCCAGTATCTCCTGGAGATACAAAAATCCAAGAATGCTCAAGTCCCTTATGTAAAGTGGCATAGTATTTGCATATAACCTACATGCATTCTTCTATATACTTTAAGTCATCCTAGATGACTCAAAATACTAAACACAATGTAGATGTTATGTAAATAGTTGCACTTATTTTCAGTTTTTAGTTTTTTGTTGTTTTTTTTGGCGACAGAGGCTCTGTGGCCTAGCCTGGAGTGCAATGGTACAATCATGGCTGTCCGCAGCCTTCCTCACTGCCTGGGCTAAAATGAGCCTCCCACCTCAGCCTGCCAAGTAGCTGGGATTACAGACATGTGCCACCATTCTTGGCTTTTTTTTTTTTTTTTTTTTTTTTTAAGAAATGGGGGTCTTGCTGTGTTGCCCAGGCTGGTCTCAAACTCCTGGGCTCAAGCTATCCTCCCCACATTAGTACGTTTTCACACTGCTATAATTACTGAGACTGGGTAATTTATAATGGAAAGAGGTTTAATCGACTCACAGTTCAGCAATGCTGGGGAGGCCTCAGGAAACTTGTAATCATGGCGGAAGGTGAAAGGGAAACAAGGCACCTTTTTCACAAGGTGGCAGGAAGGAGGATGCCATAGGAATGACCAAACACTTATAAAACCATCAGATCTCATAAGAACTCACTATCACAAGAACACCATAGGGGAAACCACCCCCATGATCCAAATACCTCCACCTGGTCTCTCCCTGGCACATAGGGATTATGGGGATTATAATTCAAGATGAGAACTGGGTGAGGACACAAGCCTAACCATGTTATTCTTCCCCTGGGCCCTACCAAATCTCATGTCCCTTTTACATTTCAAAATCAATCATGCCTTCCCAACAGTACCCCAAAGTCTTAATTCATTCTAGCATTAACCCAAAAGTCCACGTCCAAAGTCTCATATGAGACAAGGCAAGTCTCTTCCACCTAGGAGCCTGTAAAATCAAAAGCAAGTTAGTTACTGCCAAGATACAATGAGGGTACAGGCATTGGGTAAATGTTCCCATTCCAAATGGGAGAAATTGGCCAAAACAAAGGGGCTATAGGACCCACGCAAGTCGGAAATCCAGCTGGGCAGTCATTAAACCTTAAAGTTCCAAAATAATCTCCTTTGACTCCATGTCTCCCATCCAGGTCACACTGACCCAAGAGATGAGCTCCCACGGCCTTAGGCACTCCTACCTTGGCCTCCCAAAGGAGGGCTGGGATTATAGGTGTGAACCACTGCACATGGTCAGTATTTAAATATTTTTTTGCTGTATTGTTATTTTTTACTGTAGAATCCATGGATGTAGAACCTGCAAAAACAGAGGGCTGATACACTTCTTTCCTTAAGCCTTCATTCATCTTCCACACATGATTAAAACTTTTTATGTGGCTTCCACCTGCACTGCATCTATATGGAAAAACAACTAACTTCCAAACATCAAGCTCAGTGGCATGTTGGGTCCTTCCATGGCATTTCCCTTTGTGACTGCCCATTCTGTAAACCTGCCTCTCTTCCTTCACTTTCATTATTCTGTGCCATCCTGGTTTCTTCCTTATCTCAGATCATTCTCCTAACTTCTTCTGGGTCCTTAAAAAAAGAGCTGTGCTCTCAGGTTCTGTATTCCAAGAACTTTATGCTCTCCCTCCATATTCTCCCTGGACACCTGATTCACTTCCATGGCTCACCTACTCTTCTATGCAAGGAGCTTCACATTTCCCTCTGGCACAGATGTCTCTCCCAAGTTCCAAACATCCACTGGACTTTACCCTGGCATTTAATCTTGGTTTCTTAAGATTTTTTAACTACTATAAAAAATCTTCATTGATGTATAATTCACATACAATTAAATTGATTTTAGTATGCTCAGGGAGTTGGACAACTATTACCACAACCTAAGTTTAGAATACTTCATTACCAAAAAAGAAACCTTGGACCCATTAGCAGTCATTCCCCACTTCTGGTACCTAGCCCGTGGCAACTACTAGGTACTTTCAGTGTCTGTGCATTTCCATATTCTGGACATTTCATATAAATGGAATCATATAATATGCTGCCTTTTGTGTCTATCTTCTTTGACTTAGCATAATGTTTTCCAGGTCCATCCATGTTGGAGCATCCATTAGTACCTCCTTCTTTTTATGGTTGAATAATATGACACAGTATGATGAATCACATTTTATTTGTCCATTTATAAACTAATGGACATTACTCCACCAAAAGTTCCACTGTTCGGCTTTTGTGAATAATGGTGCTACTAAGAATCCTGTACAAGTTTTCATGTGGACATATGTTTTCATTTCTCTTAAATATGTGCCTATACTGAACACTGAGAAACGGTCTAACTGCTTTACAAAGTGGCTAAGTGGTCTTACATTGTCAATGTATGAGAGTTCCAATTTCTCCATACCCTCGCCAATACTTGTTATGGTCTTTTTTGTATTACAGCCAGTCCAGCGGGTGTGAAGTAGTCTTTCCCTGTGGTTGCGAGTGGCATTTCCTTAATGACTAATAACGCTGTACATCTTTTCATGTTCATGTCCTTTCGTGTCAGCTGAATGTTTTCTTTGGAGAAATGTCTATTCAAGTCCTTTGCCTATTTTTGATTAGGTTATCTGTCTTCTAATTCTTGAGTTATAAGAGTTCTTTATATATTTTGGATACTGGCCCCTTATCATATATACGATTTGCAAATGTTCTCTCCCATTTGGTAGGTTGCTTTTTCACTTTTTTGATGGTATCCTATGAAAGCAGTCTTCAACTTGGATGGAGTCTATTTTATCTATTTTTTTCTTTTGTTTCTGGTGCTTTACGTGTTATATCTAAGAAAGCTATGCCTAACTAAAGTTCAGGAAGAGTATCTCTCACCTGTGTTTTCAATCAATCAGCCTTGGAAATCTGGAATCTGCCTGTAACATACCTTTTACCAAAGCCCATAATAAATTCCACTTTTAATTAAGCTTTTAACACTTCATATGAATTACTTAAAAATAACAGATACAAATTTAGCAGGGTAGATTTAGGTTCAATGGTGTTTTCAAAAAGAAAGTGTTACCATTTTTTACCCCAGCCATGTCAATTTTAGCACTTACATTTCCAGCTAGGATCCATTTTGAGTTCATTTTGAGTTTATTTTTGTGATGTTCTTTCCCCACTGATTTGTCCTGGGACCCTTGCTGAAAATCAACCAGTTACAAATGTATGGGCTTATATTTTAAAAGTCAACCTTACTTTCTTTCACAAATCCAACTCCTGACTTTTAATGGTATTGACATCTATTCTCCTGGTCTGATATATAAACCCACCTTTGATTCTTTCCTTTCCTGTGCCTCTCACCCACAGGTATCAGTCAAACCACATGGTTTCCATTTCCACAAGTTGTTTTCACTCATCCTTTCCTCTCCATTTTCAGTGTCATTATATCAAATCAAATCCTCACTACTGCTGTCTTCAGAAGGGTTGAGAAATAAATTTATGTCTAAATGGGCATACTGTGCTGTCACAGATCCAACCTACTGTACCTCTAATGGCCAAAGCAGAGGAGTTTAATGTCCTGGGATATGAAATAAGCTGGTGCTGTGAATGGCTTTGTCAGAACAAAGGCCCAGCCCATTCATATTCCAGACTAATCCCCGAACTTCTAGAATCGATTATGCTAATTTGGAGAGCTGTTAGGGGCAATTCTGCAGGATAAGAAAATTTCCAAGTTATTTAAAAGAAACTGTCACTTAGTATTAAGTATTTGATTTCCCAATTTAACCAGAGAGGCTAATTTTAAAACTTGGTTACCACTTTCTTAGTGTTGGGTCAAGATGAGGATGAACCACTATGACAGTCATTCTCAAAATGTGGGAGCAAGAGTAGCAGCATCAGTATCTCCAGGGAACTTGTTAAAAAAGCACATTCATGGGTCCCAGACCAACTAAATGAGAACTCTGGGAGTGAAGATCAAAATCAGTGTTTTAACAAGACTACCAGCTCATTCCTATGCACATTAGAAGTTTGAGAATCACTGGGCTAGAAGACAGATGAGGATCCAGGGCTGAGGTCAGATGACAACATCAACACCTCTTCCAGATGCTGAAATGGTCAAGGAGGCCACAGAATTCCACAAATCCCATGGACTGTAAACATTCAGTAGTTATGCCTTAATGATATGGCTACACATATAAATTGTTAGGATCCATGCTTAACTTCTGAAGGTATCATAGGCTTTTGAAATTATTCAAAATTCAGTGTTCTCTTAAGAAAAAACTATAAATGATACACAAATTACATATAACAGAAACAACATAGTAGAGATGCAAGTAGCCCTTATCATTAAAGTATGTTCACACTTGAATATGACATTGCTTTTCTCTTGGGGGAGACTCAAATATATATCCAAAGAGAAAGCCGTAACACACATACAACTTTTACCTAGAAATATGTCCTCCCTAGACTTGAAATCAATCAGCCTTGGGAATCGGGAATCTGGAATCTGCCTGTCTGTAGTGCATTTTTGTAACAAATCTGTTACCAAAGCCCACCATAAATCCACTTTTAATTAAGCTTTTTTTTTTTTTGAGATGGAGTCATGCTCTTTCGGCCAGGCTGGAGTGCAGTTGCACAATCTCAGCTCACTGATGCCTCCCTGGTTCAAGAAATTCTCTTGCCTCAGCATCCTGAGTAGCTGGGATTACAGGCGCCTGCCACCTTGCCCAGCTAATTTTTGTATTTTTAATAGAGACAGGGTTTCACCATGTTGGCCAGGCTGGTCTCAAACTCCTGATGTCAGGTGATCTACCCGACTCAGCCTTCCAATGTGCTGGTATTACAGGTGAGCCACTGCACCCAGCCCATCTCTATTCTCTTACTCTTTCCCTGCTTCAACCTTCTCCATCCTCTTTTTCATTCTCAGTTGCCATTTTGAGCTTTCTTCACAAATTGAATCCTGTTTTCCAAATTGGCCAGTGAAAAGTTTTTGCCATGCTGAAATCATTTCCAGAGCTAAAACGGGAAAGCCGAGGCACTCGGGCCACCTCCAGCTGGCTGGAATGCGGCTGCAATAAAAGGCATGTGAATAAGGTGTATTGAAGCTATACTGGACTCGTGTGAAGGGCCGTTTATTCAGAGGGGGTGGAGGTGAAAGGAGAGAAATTAATGAACAGAAGAAATTAAATTAGCTCAACCACGCCTTTTAAAAATATACTGAAAAATAACTGACCTGCCATGAACCTTTTTACAAAAATGGAGACCTTTGGATTTATTCTTTGCCAATCCCCCCTGGCAGAAGGCGCTCCTGAGTTAGATAAGAAAGAGCCTGGAGGTGGCTGAGGAAAATCTGGTTTCTTTTACTGCAGTCAGAAGGATGGAAGGCACAGTTGGGAAAGTCAATATGTAGCTGAGAGACAAGAGGTCACTGGAACTGATGAAAATATTTAATTAACTAATCACAGAATACCTGACACAAAAATAAACATGTCTTTTCATCTTAGCTATCATATTTTTCTTCAACAAAATGAAAAGAAACCATGACCTATGATGTTCTTGAAAAATTATTGATCAATTTATGAGCCTAATGCTTTAATTGATTGTAATAATATTTTACTCACACTTCTAATCTGATCTTACTGCCACCCTGAGAAAAGTTACGGGGAATTCCAATGGAAGAAGGATAGTGTAGTTATAAGCAAAAGGGTCTTTATACTACAAGTATACTTAATATTTTATGTTATAGGTATTTATATTACATTTTATATTATGGGGTATTTAGGAGGACAGTATTAATATATTAATTGTGGAAAATTATTCCTTAAGTAACCTAATTTTAATATTAAAACATTTAATAATATTAAAACAGTAATAGAATAGGGAATACTGGTATTAAATATCTTAACTGCTCTTTTAGGGCTTTCTTTACAGTTTCAAAGTGAGAGCATGCATTTATCTCATTTTCACCTAAATCTGTCTTATTCCATAGAGAGTGAGACGTTATACCTATTGTTTTATTTCCACAATTAGATAACAAGTAATGGAATAAACATCAATCAAGTATCACAGGATATTTTGTCAAAAGCATTAGAGAGAAATTAGATAGTAATAAAAACAATCATTTTTTTAAAAATTACGTTTCATATAAAAGATTGAGCTCCATGGAATTTGGGGGTTACATCTAAAAGTACTCTTAAGTATGCCCCCCATATCTATAGATACTAAGATCAAAGCAATAGGCATTTAGGAAATATTTACTAGTAGAGGTACGGGATTTTACTTTATAACCTAATGAAAATCTTACCCCCAAAAATCACATCCCCTCAAAGTAAATTCCAGACAGATGTTCTTTTCCCTTCTTTAGGGCCTATAATTTATCAACAGGTTGGATCTCTTCTAGAATTATTTTGTATTCCTTCCCATTTGAACTTAGCACACTCTGAACCTGTTCAAAGGTCAGATAGGATTTAAGTGTCCTTACAAGGCATTGGTGTGGCATGAGTTGGCACTTGGACTAACTTCATCCCATGGGCAATGAATTTGGGGAGTGCCTGAGGGTGTGGTATCTGGCTTGCCCATCATGATTTCCGATAACTGCCCAGCTAATCCTGCCTTCCTTCTGCCATTTACTCATGATGTGACTCAGAACCTTAGGGTTTTGTGGAAAGATGGGCCATTTCTCCACTGTATTTTCTTTTAAACCTTTATGTTATCTTCCTCTGGTCAAAATGAACTATAATAAGCTTAACAAAACACTCCCAAGACTATGCTGTGTAGAGGGTCAGCCTGAAAACAGACTTCAGTTGTGCACTGCCCATTAAGGTAACCATTGACTACATATGACCATGTAAGATAATATCAATTAAAATGAATAAAATTAAAAACTGAGCTCTTCAGGTGCACGGGCCACACTCAAGTGCTCCACAGCCATATGTGGCCAGGGCTATGGTATTGAATAGCACTGATAAAGAACATTTCCATAATTGCAGCATCTTTTATTGTACAGACTCGCTTTACATGATTATTCTTTCCACCTTCTATATAAACTCCAGTCATTATCGAGTAGAAATGAGTAACAAAATGAACAAGCATGCCAGTTGTGCAGCATCTGCTTGAAACTAGTATCCTGGCCGATAGGTTTTGCACATACTCACCTCTTGGCCCCTCTCCTTCTTTCTAACTAGAAGTACAAGATACAGAGATAGATCCAGAGCTGACCTAAGTTTAAAACATAAAGAGGTGAAATATTCCATAAGCTTCTTCTGCCACTCCTTTCTTTCTCTATCCATTCTTTTACTAAACTATTACTTACTAAGCCACAGTGCAGACAATGAAGATACACGACTGAGTGATTCATGGTTCCTGACCTCAAGGAGCACAATCTAATAAAGGATATGGAAAAAGAAAAAGAGGAATTTCCTAAGAGCTCCAATATAGGCACATGCAGAGTTGAGGGAGCAGAGAGCTTGGCTTGAGGATGATTTATGTAAAGACTGGAGCTAAGATAGAGTTTCTCAAACTTGGCACTATTGGCCTTTTGACTTGGACCATTCATTGTTGTCCTGTGTATTGGAGGATGTTTAGCAGCATCCTTGGCCTTGACCCATCAGATATGTGCACTCCCCCTAAAATATGTCTCCAGACACTGGACATGTTCCCTGTGGGCAAAACTGCTGCCTTTAGAGAAGCACTGAGCTAAAGCCTTTGGGACACATTCGTTTATTTACGCCTCAAAATTCTTGAGGCACTTATTGCAAACTAAGTGGTGACAATAATCAGAGGGAAGGACAAAGTCCTCACACTTAGGACTCAAACTCTGGTGGGAACTTGAATGAGCAAATGGGCGAAGGAGAAGGCGATTTCAGAATGGAGGGACAGCATGTAAGAAAGTATAGGCAGCTGACAAACTCAGGGAACCTGACAGTGGGGAAGGGGGCTCGGTGCTGGGAGGAGAGGGGGTGTCAGGTGAGGGCCATGTGAGGCAGGACCCATGTGAGGTGGGAGCAGAGTCAGATCATGAAGGTGTTGGTGTTCTGCAGTGATTGTATCAAAGTTAGATTTTATTGTGAGGAAATCTGAACAAAGGAATAAATGGGCAGGATTATCTTTTAGATGGTGGTATGGTGGTATAGATTTTGTGCCAACAAAGTATGATTGACAAACCCATTGCCATCCAATATCTACATTGCAAACAGACTGATTGGGAGTCTTTTTCCAGGTAAAGATAACAGGGTTCCAAATCACAGGTGATACAATAAGGATGAACAGGGAGACAGGGATTTGACTGATGTCTCTGGGAGGGACAAGGCTTACTGTTGGGGTTGTAGGGAAGACAAGGGCAGGACTCTAGGCTGACTTCCTAGTTTTGGGGCAAGGACAACTATGTTTAAGGGGCTCATATCAACAAAGGTGGGGGATTTGGGAGGAGCAGCAGGTGAACAAAAAGAGGTCTGGACGAGGGAGGGGAAGGATGCCTTAGTCGGTTAGGGCTGCTGTACCTGCTGTACCACAGACTGGGGGCTGAAACAACAGAAATGTACTTCCTCACAGTTCTGGAGGCTGGAAATCCAAGATCAAGATGCCACAGGTTTGGTTTCTCCTGAGGCCTCATATTGGCTGTCCGATGGCTGCCTTTTCCCTGTGTCCTCACATGGTCTTTCCTCAGTGTGCACGTACCCTGGGGTCTCTTCCTCTTCTGAGGACACCAATCCTATAGGATAGGTCCCCACCATAATGGCCATTTTAAATTAATCACCTGTTTAAAGAACTTATCTCCAAATATGGTCACATTGTGAGGTACTAGGGATTAGCACTTCAACATCTAAATTTTGGTTGAGGGTAGGTGGCAAAATTCAGCCCATAGCAGAGGCCAAGGACGGCATCCTGGAAATGGAGCTTAACGTGGAGTTGAGAGCATGGTTATATTGCTTTGAGTCCAGGTTCTGCCTCCTCTGGCTTTGGGA